>NW_026643109.1:1200000-2400000 GCF_028828005.1 Penicillium manginii | reverse complement strand
TTTAATCCTGTGTATTATTTACTTCTAGACATTCCTGATGTCAGACTCGGACTAATAGGAATATAAATATTGAAGGACGGGAATGCTCGCTGGCTGTCTGTCAAGCAGACGGGTCGATCACAAGAGGACAAAACCACCACACTCGCAGAGTGCAGGAGAGTAGCAGACGAAGCGTGACGCTACAGAGGAACAATAGAACGAAGAATAGAACCTTTCATTCGCAGTATATCGATACCGCAGCCTTAGTAGCCTCAGTAGAGCATTTCATAAGGGGGAACATGCATGATTGTTATTGATACTATCGAACGAACGCTACTTATCCTCTCGAAACAAAACGATGGCCTTGTTGCTGAGGCCTCAATCACATGACTCCGGGATGCCGATGTTGAGAGCGGAAATCCCCATTACAATATATAGGTCATTATTCCGAGGAAATTTTAATTTTTTTAGGCTCTCTAAGACAGAGCTTTTTCTACTAGATTAATCTCTAATAATAACAAGTCATAGTAAATCAACATATTCTCCTATATTATAAGTGAATAATTTATCGATTTTCTCAAGTAGTAAGGGGTTAGCTAGTATAATACTAGCTGATACTTAAACTTCCTGCTTAACTATCGTATTTATTATAGACAACTTATAAATACTATTACACAGAATTACATAGCTAAAATACCACATTCCTTAGCATACATCCCTCAAAAAATGGGGTTCTTTTATTATTTTGTAGAATTTAGAGAGTGATATTACACTGTCCTTATATAGGAGTAATAGCATACTAAGACAAAACTCCTTGGACTACTACATCCTGGGTCATCTTATCTCCACGGATAAAGAGTCAAAAGAAACTTTTATCAGGTTAAGACTGGAATTTTTTGACAAGAATATAGCGGTATCATACTTCTGGGGCGGGAGAGATACCTCCCAGAAGCGATAAAGCCTAGAGAAGATCTTAGCAGCATTCGTGTCATTTAAGTATAAAAATACCCTAGGAGATACATCGTGGCTCCTAGGAGCTAGTGATAGCATTCCGAGGAGCTCACGCTACAGTCCTATGATCAATGTTCAGCACTGTGAGGGTTTCACGTATCTGTTGGGCCTTGGGGACAGCAGCTAACGGCCCCATGAGCGTCAACTATTGGCTCCTGGGAGATTCGTCAACACTTGGCCAGGATGTAGCGGAAGTTCATCAAGTAAATGTCAGTGAGCTTTTCTTTGCTTTATCGTCAAATTGAAGGATGCGAAACTCATGCCACAAGAAAACCACCATCTCATCCTGGTATAAATCCAGTTTTTCGAGGAGGCGCTCACAGAGAGCTTTAAGCATAGGTGGGGCGATCGTCCGTCGCCGTCCAATACCGTCGAGAGGGGCCCTGACACTTGCAAAGTATCGCAGGTTTGAGCGGGCAGTACTGATTGACCGTGGGGTACAATGGGCAGCTTTGGCGATTTCTACGTTAGTATATGAATTTGAGTCTTGTATCATATCACGAATATGCTCGAGTCGCCATATGCCAAGTTTTGGTGCCATTTCTACCTGGCGGTACTGCAGCCACCATTGCATTGCCGACGAGTTCTGTCTGTCGTGCCACGTCAGTCGGTCACGGCCCAGATTGTACGATAGCAATGTGGCTCAGACACGCTCAGTTAATCATACGCGAATTACTGCTGTTTTGGGGTTGGAAGGTAAAAAGAAGCTTTGAAAAAACCACCAGAGCCGCATCCATGAGCCATTAATGTCTTGGAAGAACACCATTTTAACCAGACCAGCTTTTGATTTTATTAGAGATCCCCGTTTCTCACGGATAACGTGCCACGTCTAATGAATACCAATGCTGTAATAGGCCACGCTATTGCAACCACGGGCGCTAACTGAGACGATTCACGGGCGCTTACTGAGACGATCCACGGGCGCTAACTGAGATGATCACCAGGTGAATGTCTCTCTCATTCGCTTACTTCAGTCCCACTAAACTATTTGCGACCATATGGGCACTCACGGAAGTCAGCCTGTGGATGTTCTAGTCGACGCATTCTCTGCGTATAGACTCCGTACCAGTCTGAACACCTGTCAGACTCAGTAACATCTAGCCCCTAAATTTGAGAGCGAGGTTACATATGTAGCCACCAACTGCTCAGACATACAGTTCGCTCCAGACATACGCGTGCTTCACCTCTTAAGGTCGAACAGCTTCTTTGAAGATTCAATTGAGAATACCCGCTGAGATGGCTTCCAGTACTTCAGACTACGCTGCCTATGTCACAAACACTGATTTTATAGGCTGGGACATTGCACCAACGCGTATGTTCTCTCAACCCTTCAGATAGCTCAGACCCTGCCAGATTTTGACCCTCAACGTACTGACCTTTCCTAGCCACACCGGTTATCTGTTTGAACAGTGGCGTATGGACAACAAGCGGGTCTTTCGGAGACTGCAGTTCGACGTCAGGCCAAGAGTTTGCTACGTCCTGCTATCAGGGGTCCAGCTTAGTGAGGGGATCGAATACAGAAGCATGGTAAGAGCACCGGCGCCTGTTTAATTCCCTTTCTGATGAATATAGCGGAGTTGATTCAACGTGCGATTACCAAAGAATCTTCTCCACGACCGGTCAAGATGCCCGAGATGCTAAAACAAGATACGGCTGCGTGAGCAACTTTGCTGCGAACAATATCTATCGCACACTTCCCTCGCAGTGGCTAGCAACCACGACGTCGGGTGAGGCGAGTACTTCATCATGTACGTTACCACCGACAGAAATATCGGTAGAGCTATTATGGATGCTAACTCACTCGTTTTATAGCAACCACTTCATCCTCATCGACCGAGACCAGCGCCGCCGCGTCTTCGAACTCCTCCAGCTCGGGTATAAGTGGTGTTGCAATCGCAGGAATTGTCGTCGGCTGTGTGGCAGCAGGTGTTATCATTGCACTGGCCCTCGTATTCCGGAGGAGACTTTTAGCTTGCTGTGGGTATAGCAAGAATATGCAAGTGAAAGCCAACCCGTCATGGTCTCCTATGTACGAGCAACAAAACACGCAAGGTGCATTTCAGTCACAGCAGCAGCACTCGTATACTCGGCCGCAGCCGTTGGAAATTTCGGCGCAGCGGGAACCTCGTGAGCTAGGTGATTCCCGTGTGTCAAGGCCGGTTCGATGAGTGCATGATTGAATGTTACAGTGGCTCTTCCTGTTTCAAAGGCCTTTTGGGTTCAAATTTTACTTTTGCCTATAATGCTGGAAATAATTGTTTCGTCTGGGGTTTTTAGGTCGAATGACACATTCTTGCTTTTGTTTTTTTATGTCATTGTTATTATATTTTCATTATCAATACGAAAGACGGACATGTGGCCGTACTGGTACTAGTAATGATGACAAAAATGTCCAAGCCAAACGACCGCACCTCAATCTTGTAATCTTTTAGTGGCCGTTGAATTCTTTTGAAATTGGCAGTCAAGGATGTTTCACAAAATCAAGCGCTCAAACTGTGAATCTTGGAACCGGAGCCGCATAAACTTGACTTTATCGGAGACCACGGACCAGATATATATTTGTGGGCTGATCGGCCCATTAAGGTGACTGCAGCCGGCTCAAATCTTGGAACATCGAAGAAAGAAATACATTTCACTGCGTTCGGTTCTTTTTTATTTTGGAACATGACATTTTTGGTCATCGAGGGAAAAAGCGAACAAGGGGAAAGCGAGACTTCTTTTGCGGTGCGAGAAGTATCCAAACTCAGAAGGTTTGTAAAGAACTCTTGCATAAACAATGCGATCAGAAATTTTCCTTTCCGATCGGTTACTTTCAACTTTAATGGACATTGGAATAGAACTCATCTAGGGCCAAGTCTATGACCAGTTCCAATGGAAATTTTACGTGAAACGGAATTGACTCAAATACCGCCTCATCTGCTGCATGCAGAAAGAATATCTTGCCATTCCAAATTCGGCGACTTTGATACTGCCAATAATGACATTTTTCACCAAGGCTCGGACATGGCATTGAGAAGCTTGGCTATTCTATCTGCCGGCTACTGTTGGGGCGCGGTGAGTCCAACACACCTCAGTTCCTTGGACAAACACTAATCAATTATAGCCCCGAGCTGGAAATGATAAGGGCCCATCCGCCATTTTGAGTTCCAACCTAGTCGAGCAACTCGTCACGTTCGACCGTTTGTTGGAGATCATCCGCATTGTACCCCCACAACGCCGTGGCCAGTTGTGTCTTTGATGGGATGGAAGGTCAAAACGACACTGGCATTGTCTTACCTGGGCCGTATGAGTGATCTTGAATTATGATACCGGTCGAAGGAATTCAGATCTCGCGTATGAGTCAGGCAGGTATTTCTCATTTCAGGAACTGTCGAACGGACTGGTCAAATATCACTAAGATCATTTTTGGCCAATTCCCCTGTACGGGTGTGGTATTGGGGTTAGACTCGGGAGTAACACTAAGACAAACCCTCAGGGAGGGGGGGGGAGGTGTTCAACCACTCCCATCAATAATCAATCAACCATCGGATTCCATTGGACATCTTCAGTACTAGCCACATGTGCAGTACCTTGAAAAGAGTAGAGAGTACCATTATACTCAAAATAGGCCATAGAATCCAGAGATATCAATATTTAGGAATAAAAGAGTGAAAAGAGAAATCACTATTTATCCTGTATTCCCTATATAGAGTCTAATCTGAGAATTTTCGACTATAACACTACCTGGGTAAACTGTCCGGGAGTCTTTGACCACACGTATATATGCTACGCGAGCCTTGGAATATTGTTGGGAATTTTGGACCATAAGGATGACAATCGTCAAAGTTGAATATCTTCGTCAGAAGGTAACTTGAAGATAAAATTCACCAAAATAGTCATTAGAGTCTGCCCTCTTCCTCTGTCTTCTCTGAAAATAAGGGCTACTAGGTAGTAGAATAGTACATAGGTTTTGAACGATAGATAACAGGCCAAACTTGACTTATAGAATCTTGATCAAGTCGAAGCCCACCCCAACGTCTTGTATCCATCGCTTCCGTCACCACCGCCCGAGCCGTCGAAGTATGCCTGTTGACAACGAAGCCTAGGAAAGAGCTGATTGCTGAGGTTGACTGGCATCATGCTGACTGCAAAATGCTAATTGTCTGGCGTCCGTGGAACGTTCGTCAGTTGCTGCTTGGATTCTTGCTGCCGCTCATGTCCGCACGATGCAGATTGTTGCGGATTTTGACGTGACTCATTCGAGCCTCTGATAGACGTCAGCTGATAATTCTCGACTTGACCATAATATCTTGGGAGTACCGAATTACCGAAGAAGCTTCTTAGCGGCGAAATAGCCAACAGTGCCTAACAGACCGATCTTGAGAAGCGCCATCCCTCTTCTGGGTCCGTATGGTCGGAATGAAAAGTTGCCTCGAGCAGAGAGTTGTCTGGCATAAAACCGACTGTATCGGCGAGAAGGATAGTCCATGATTTATTGTTGAATGATTCCTTAAAACCTCGCAGGTGGACGACGAATGTTTATAGGTAGATTCAAGCCGAGTCCGGAACTCCTCGGCCGAGCGGGGCCGGCTTTCCCTTTGAATAGCCCGGCCTCGGGCTCGGCCTCGGGTGTGCAGCAGCGCCTTTGCGCACATCACCAACAAACAACATCGGACGTCCGGGCTTTTACTCAACGTCGGGCATTGCTAGTGGCAGCATGTATGTCAGGGCTCCTTTCTTATGCAGGTCTTTGCCTCTTGTCAGAGGTATATAGAACTGACCATGTTCTTTAGAACCAGACTCGTTATTTTAATAGACGTCACAAGCACAACTACCATTTACGCGCCCTATCAAGTACCTTACAGCAACTATGCACGACAACCGCACTGCTGAGCTCGAGAAGGGCAGTTCGACCTCTTCAAGAACATCGAGTCCAGCAGAGGCCAAGCCTCAAGCATCTGGCCCACCAGAAGCACCTGAAGGAGGCACAAAAGCCTTCCTATCGCTACTCGGAGGCTCCTTGGGTCTTTTTATCTCATTTGGATGGGTCAATTGTATTGCTCTGTTCCAAGCTGAATATGAGAACAACCAGTTGAAGACCTATGGCAGCTCGGAGATATCCTGGATCACTTCGTCCGAATGTGAGAGCCTTCTTCCCCAACCGGCCGTAAAACAACAAACTCATTTCAATCTAGTTTTCTTCATGCTGTTCATGTCGCCATTATCTGGATATCTATTCGACAACTATGGACCACGATTGCCGATATCTATCGGTGGATTAATGCATGTGATTGGCCTCATGATGACCAGCTTGTCAAGCAAATACTACCAATTCTACTTGGCACAGTCGGTTTGCTCAGGGACCGGCACATCGCTCATTTTCACTCCAGCAATGACTGCGGTTTGTGTGATCACTCTTTAAATTTATCTCGCATTTTCTGAAAAGTTTCACAGCCTATGACTTACTTCAAAAAGCGTCGCGCTTTGGCAGGAGGATTGACCGTTGCAGGTTCGAGTCTGGGTGGTGTAATCTTTCCCCTCATGGTCAACAACCTCCTTCCAGAGGTCGGCTTTGTATGGACGATGCGAACCTGCGCTTTCTTGATCCTTGGACTCTGGGCTATTACCATGCTCACCGTCTCCTCCAACTTGCCCCACGCTCGCAAGGAGTTCAAGCTTGCGAACTACCTTCAGCCTTTCACGGAATTCAACTTCTTGATCTTGTTGACGTTCTGCTTTTTCCTTTACTGTAAGCCGTCTATCATTATGTTTCATCGCACCACAGCTAACCAGAGTTTAGGGGGATTGTTTGTCCCTTTCGACTACCTTGTCACGTCTGCTGTGCATAACGGAATGTCAATGACTATGGCCTACAATCTGATTCCCATCATGAACGGAGCGAGCTTTTTTGGACGTACGATTCCCAATGGCCTTGCCGACAAGTACGGCCGTTTCAATGTGCTTATTATCATGCTCCTTTTCACTGGTATCATCACTCTGGCCTTGTGGTTTCCTGGTCGCAGTAACGCGGCCAATATTGTCTTCGCCGCTTTGTTTGGTATCGGATCTGGCACCACCATTGGCTTGACACCGCCCCTTGTGATGGCTCTCTACTCACCTCAGGAGATCGGGTTTCGAATCGGGTTGGCTCTTGCTATCGCAGGCCTTGGTGCCCTTACGAGCCCTCCGATTGCTGGTGCAATTGCAGCGACAGATGGAGGCTCTTACCGCTTTGCGGCCTTATTCAGTGGCGTGAACTTCATGGTCGCGACAATATTTTTGGTGTGGCTGAGGTGTAGAGTTTCAGGTTGGAATCCCCTCACAAAAGCTTGATGCCTAGGCAAGGACATTGAGTGCAGCAGCCTGCTGCAATTACAACGTCTAGTGAAGAGGAGGAGACTGGCATGGAGGCAGAGAAATATAAATTGACAAACGCGTGACATGGCAGAATCTCTTCTGTAAATATAGAGATTTTAATTTTAGTGTTACATCCGGATCAATCTCTGTAGACAAACAGACTATATGTAGAGATTTAGAGAGTCCGGAAATTGATTTCATGACCATGAAGATCATCACTTCTTCGATACGTGCTTGTCAAATACTTGATAACACCTCATAATTTGATCTAGCTAATTCTCTCTGGTCATCAGCGAGGCGGCGAATGCGTAGGAAGCTGATTGTACCGCTCTACTGCTGTATAAAGTAAATACATGCATAGCCCTCGATTTGAAATATCGATCGAAAGATTTCGGCGAGCGTTGCCTCCGACAAGCTTTCAAGAAAAATATGCTAACAAACTTATCGCATCGTCATCACTACCTAACCAGATCAATCCCAAGCTTTTCCAAGTGTACAAGGCCGTATCAGACTAGTCTTGCCATATGCTAAAGTTTAGGAAACAGAAATTCTTTACGATAAGCATATATCACTTGGGGCATATCACCCCAGGCATTACAAAAAGCATCCAAGGCAGTAAGATAAATCGAGAAAGCAACCACGATAATGAATTTGAAATCTTGTTCTATATGACTAGACGAACGAGGAAGACAAAGAACGATAATTCACATCAAGGCTGCTGCTGCTGCTGCTGCCAATGCCTGTTGACAACAACCTAGCAAAGCCTTCAAATTTTGATCAACCGTACATCAGGTGCATCCCGATTCTGAGATCCTAGCGGCTTCTCGCCGACACGCAGACTCTCCAACCGGAAACTCTCGACAGCAGCCACGGTCGTCAACTTGAAAATCAGATCTGCGAGATGTTTGCCCAAACAGCGACCCAAAGCCGCGCTCGTGTCATAGCGCATGAAACCGAACCGCAACGCTTGAGGGGTCACTTCCAGGAACCGATCCGGGCGATATTGTGCGCCATTGATGAACCCTTCAAGGTTCGTTTCTCAAGTGGCTTTGGTTCAGCTGAGTCTTATCCACCTGGGATCTGCCCAGCGTTGAGGAATTAAGACAAAACATCTCGATGAATAACGACGGTACGATACTTCGTGAGCCTTGGGCACGTATTCTAAGCAATATCATGGAGCCATGGCTTCGAGAGAAATGCGATGCGAATCAATGATCGATACTGCTATGGGTGGGCCGTGGAAGGCCTGGTGCAGTACGAGGATACAGTCGAGGTTCAGATCCATGACCGAGTATCGAATATTCGCAAGCCAATTCGCTCCCCATATGTTGCCGGATGCGATGGAGCATGGAGTGCGGTGCGGAAAAGTTTGGGCGCGGAGCTCGAAGGCGGGCCTATGTGAGTTCCGCTATGTATTCTGGTGGCCCATGGGCTCAAAAGAGACAATAAGACTCCTTTAAAGCTAACTCCAAAGCTAACTCCAACAACGATAGGCATCGAGCCGTGGCCCTGACCCATTTCAAGTCAAAGGATCTCGAGCGAATCCATCGCCAGGGCCGATTTTGGCATAGTCTTTTTCCCATGGACCCTACAACCAATAACGGCTCTATTAGCGGCGCCATCATCGCGCAAGACGGAAAAGAGACCTGGACAGTCCACGATTATCTAGGCTCTGACTACAATGCAGACGATGTGACAGCCGAGAAGACAGTCGCCCAGGTCCTTGGTAATATGGGCTCACCCTACCCGATTTCTCTTGATGAGATCACTGCAACCTCCATCTTCACGCCGACAGTAGCTAACGCCAAAACATGGACCAGCAATCATCAGCGCGTCTTCCTTGCCGGAGATTCTTGTCATCAGACAATTCTCTCGGGCGGCTACGGAATGAATATGGGCCTTGCTGATGCTTGGGATTTTGGCTGGAAGCTCGCAGCCACTGTTCAAGGCTGGGGTGGCACTCACTTGCTGAGGACATACGAACAGGAACGTCGTCCTGTGGCTGCGCTGATGCAACACTGGAGCAAAATCCACATGATGAAACTCATGGGGCTTTCAACAGCTGTGAGATTGGATCCGGTCGTCATCGAATCCATGGATGAGCACGGCATAGCCCTGCGTGAGGAGATCGATCAGTACGTTCAGGAAAACGATGACCAGAACCAGAGCTTCGGCGTTGTAATGGGTTACCGCTACGAGTCGAGTCTGGCAGTACTGAACGAGAAGGTGGATGTTGAAAGGGCAGCACCACAGTTCGACTCACGCAGCTACATCCCAACTACGTTCCCTGGTTCGCGCGTACCGCACGTGGCTTTGTCGGACGGCAGCGCGATTTCCGGTGGATTTGGGAAAGGCTTCACCATGGTCGCATTTCTGCAGAAGGAAGCAGTAGCAGCCGGAGACCAATTTCAGATGGCCATCGCACTGGCCAGTTTTGCTGAAGCAGCAAGCAAGCACAGTATTCCTTTAAAGAGCGTTTGTTTGATGAATGAGACTCATGCGTTCCGAATTTGGGATGCTTGTTTTGTCCTCGTGCGGCCTGATGGAGTTTCAGCGTGGCGCTCAGACAGTCTGGACAAGGTGCACAATGCATCACAAGTGTTGCTTCAAGCAACAGGTCATTCCTTACCTTTGTAAGCAACTCCTTCCGAGACACATGGGCAGAGACGATCGAACATAGAACGGAATGGAAAGAATTGACCTCAATCAATCACGATCATCATTTCGCGACGACAATCTTCCTGTGAACTTGCTCTATCAAATAGTTGGAACCAAAAAGGCCGAAAAATCCAGGTAGTTGTAGTCCTGACTTCAGTCAGTAGTGCTATATAAGAGGCGTATATCTGGTACTTTGTACTCACCATTGCGCTAATATCCAGGCCGTCAAGAAGCCCATTATCGATCACCTCCACTTCTCTGGGAGTGTTGGCGGCCCTGTAAGACTGTAGTACATCGTAACACTCCTTCACGCTGTCTTTTGCAGTGTTCAGCACAGGAGACAAAACGGGTTGGCCGCGTTCCATGGCGTATATCTGGGAAAGAATGCCAGCAAGAAAGATGTAGCGTTTCAACGTAGGATGGCCCAACTTTATGATCTGCAGTAATTGTTCCTTGATGTGTTCCAAAAGTCGAATGATGGGCGCTCGCTGGGCGCGCGTCAGTTCAGCGAGGGGATCAAGGACTGATGTGTGGTTGAGACCAATCGAAGCAGATGACGGACCGGAACCCGTTTCCTCCAGCTGAGACACAACCTCCAAGCCCAAGACTGAAATTACGTCCAGGCTCAAAGGTCCGCGAAATGACCCTGTGCTCATCACCATCAACTTGGACAGATCGTCAAGAGAGTCCGCAGGTAGCCGAAGTCGCTCGGCATAAGTGGCGATGATCATCGCAGACTCCTGGCAAGCCCTCCGGGAAAAGTAGAAGCGGGGATCCTTTTGCGCTTGTAGCATGAAAGGCCGATGCAAAGCCAAAATATACTGACGAATCTGCATATCAAGGAACGCGTGATGCATGCTTAGGAATTTCGACCAATGCGACCGACAATAACTTGCAAGAGTACGGCAAATTGTCTGAAGTTTCGTAGCTAGCTCAATGGCCTTTTCGTATGAGTGCTCTAGTCGCTCGTTTTGGACCGCCCTGACAACTTCAAGTCGTAAGGGCAGGGACTGACGCATGAGAATTTGTATCGACGATTCCGTATAGCTTGTCAACGGTTGTGGAGATGGAGACTGTTTGCTGGCTGGATCTAAATCAGCATCACTGACATTAAGAGGCATATGATCGTCAAAATCGGTTGAAGAAAGAAGCAAAGGGATGGAACAGTCCATGGAACCATGGATTACGAGCTCTAGGACCGTTGTCCAAAGCCTCGTTCGTAGCTCGGCTTGGAAAGGAGACAGAGAAAACAGTTGTGGATCTCGGTGCAGGCCCATAGTCATAGCCACCCGAAGTAGACCACTTTCCGACAGCCACGGCGAACGGCCGACTAATGTTATCTGCCGCGAAACCAACAGAAGACAGAAAATTTGAATTCCATCAAGATTGTTGGTAGTTTTCTCTGACGGTCCAACCATCCAGTATTGAGCAGCTTGTATCCAAGTACGCCGCGAGCGCTGAATAACTTTGTCGTCGTCGTTGCTGAAGACGCTTCCAATGGCCAACACCAAACCCAACTTGATTGCAAAGTTGGTAACTACAGGCTGCGACTTGCTGAAGTATTGTTCGTATTCTGCCCAGAATGTGGGAATGTGAAAACAACGATAGATCAACTCGAAAGTCCGCATGTAGTGATTCACTAGTCGGTCACAGATTGCACGAGCCGGCATCGTACTCAGAATTTGAGGAACTGGGTCATCCATCTGCGGTACCTGCTCTTTTTTCATCGTGAGTCGTAAGTTGCGTATCTCATTCACCGAATCGGCCAGCTCGGCCTTGGTATCCAAGAAGGTCAATTCAACGTCACTGTCACCGACATAGCTGACTTTGAACTATTGATACGTCAGCAAATGTTCAATCTGTCAATGTGTTCATTAGAAAGGAGCTTCGACGAAACCTTCTCAGCAGTGTGCAGCCAGTGGCTTGAAGGAAACAGTTTTACCTTCATCGGGTTGTGACGAAGTCGAGGCATGACAGAAGGAATTGTTAGAGACTTATCGCCCGTGACAGCTGAAGGCGCAGGAGGAGCTTGGGAGAGCTCGGCAAGCCGCTGCTCGACGTTTTGGATGCGATCAGACAATGCCAGCAGCGTGGGATGATTGCTGCTGCTGCTGCTGCTGCTGAGGTTGTGCTGCTGGGGATCTACTTCTGGTAAAACCGAGTGCTCAAGCTGCTGTATACGTCGCTCTACGCTCCGAATTCGCTCCGATTCATGCGTTGTTCGTTGCCTCTTTGCAGGGTGATCGATGTTGTTGTTTGGGGCAATGCTGAGCGAGCGAGGAACTTGTTGTTGGACATTATTGCCCTCACTTCCACGGTCTTCCAGTACGAGACTGGGTTTCTGCTGATTTCCATGATATGTGCACGTGACCGAGCTTCTAGAGACTTGACAGGCTGAACATGGCGATTTGAGATCGCAACGTACCTTTCGGCGGCGGCACGGGTCGCAGGATTGCACAGGTCGGCGGCTCCGACGAGCGGGTGGAGATGCTGACCGGGTACTGCCAAGGCTCTGGTCCTCAGCCATCTTGACGATAGTGCAAATTGCAGGTATTGGATGCGCGGTCAACGGGCATCAATGACGTTGGAAAGGTCGGAGGGAAAGCTCGGGGTCGGCAAGCTGCTGAAGTGAGGTGCTGTTTCATCTTGAGCTCGGACTCGGACTCGGGCCCGGGTCCGGACTGTTCGGACTGTCCGGGCTCGGGGCTCGGGGCTCGGACATACTCTCAACGTCCGCCGCCCACCGACCAATTCAACCTCCTGAGTACAGGTATTTTCATACAGCCCTTATTGGTGTCAACAGCTAGGCTGTGAATCCCTTGCCGATCATTGATGACATAATGTCGTCGCTTTCGATCTTCGGACATAGCCTTCGCTCCTAGGCGTCAATGCATCGTCTTCTTCTTCGTTCGATTTACAGGAATTTAGAAACGAGTGAAACGCGGATGTATGAATAATAAAGAGTTGCAAGGCATGGATCTAACAGTCTGGCATTTAACAGTCATGCTAATGTTCTAAAGATTGAGCTAGTGTAATTCTCATGCCGGTTGTCGTTCATCGATACTAATTTCCTTCCTGTGCTTTGTGGAAGGCAACCAAAACACCAGTCTTGTTACTTGGTCTAATCCGCATAATAGCATGGTATGGATTCGCATCTCTGGATTCGATTCGCTCGTAGCGCATTACCAAACGAGCTAACATGTATGCACTCTCCGTCATGACCATCATCTGTGCTGGGCACCTTCTAGGACCACCGCTGAAAGGCACGAACTCCCAGAAGGGCTTTAGCGCAAGGAAGCGCTCAGGACGAAAATCGTCTGTGTCTTCACCCCAGTATATCCTATTGCGCTGCTGTGATATCTTAGTCACTTGGACCATATCCCCTTTGCAGACTAAGATAGGATCCTGGCCGTCTTTACCTCCACCACGTAGGAGAGTCGTGTCGTTCAGACAGATACGGACTTAGGTGACGTTGTTTGGGTTTAGTCGCAGAGTCTCATCAAGACAAGCATTGAGGAACTTAATGCCTCTGAGAGCGGAGAAGGTGAGTTTACCAACCGCTTCGTCATCATCCCCTTGAACTGCTGTCAGTACCTCCTCACGACATCTTGCCCACGCATCCGGGTGACGAACCAAGTGCCAGAGGGTATTACTGATGAAGATCGAAGTTGTGTCGTTGTTTGGGACGAGCAGCAGGGACAACTGAGACCGCAGATCTTAGTAGTCAGAGTCGTGTGATGCCATGTCCTATAGAAGGTCTTCCCGCTCAGGGCCTACTTTCTCTCCAGCAACGATGTGTCCCTTGCGGATTCTGATTTCTTTGTAAGTTTCTGTGATATGTGTGTCGACAAAGGCATGAACCTCGTATACTGCCTTGAGCCACCAGTCCCAGTTGAATCACTTGATCATGCGAACGACCTGCATGCGCTGGCGACTGCCACGGAGAACATCCAGCATGGCCCATGTGATTCTGGCCTTGTCTGGTTGATGGAGGACCCCCACAGGCTCCCCAAGAATGAAATCAGTGGTCAAATCCAGGAACTATGTTCGTATGAGCGTTGTAGTATAACGTTCAAATTGCCTTTTTGCAAGCGCGACTTACCCATCGCTGGAGCAGGGGCTGGATGTTGAACGTCTCTCCATCCGGCAGCAGTAGAGTGAATAACGACTCCACATACGGCCTGATCCGATCAGTGTTCATATAGAAATCGCGATTGAAGAACGGCTTGATGAGGAAATGGCTGAATACCCAGTCGTCCCCATCAACGGTGTTGACACCTTTGTCTGCGAACGGATGGAAAGCTTTCGTACTGCGTCGGAGAGGACTAATGCCAAAATCCTTCCAGTTAATCGCTGTCATAGCCTTACGGTTCTCCGTGTCGGTGGTGTATATTTGGCGTTTTCCGAGGAAACGGATTTTGAATGTGCTCGGTTGGCCTTCATGTATAGCTGCCAGCCATGAGATAAAAGTGTCTCCACGGAGGGCCTTCATTTGGCTCAAGGCGAGATCGAGGCCAAGAATGCGATCCCATTGAGGATAGGACGGTATAACACCGCAGCCATGGGCTTTGCGTCCTTTGTATTCTTTGAATCGCACCCACAGTAGGTTGATGAATATGGCCAGTAACCCAGAGGCGACGGCCACAGACCAAAGGTTGTCGACGATAATCATCGTGT
The DNA here is from genome assembly GCF_028828005.1 of Penicillium manginii. Classification (NCBI taxonomy): domain Eukaryota; kingdom Fungi; phylum Ascomycota; class Eurotiomycetes; order Eurotiales; family Aspergillaceae; genus Penicillium; species Penicillium manginii. The sequence goes on along the minus strand of NW_026643109.1, from coordinate 2,385,339 downwards.
GGGCAGGTTTGTCAATCATAGAAATTATCGCCAGCAACTTCTGAGGAATGGATTCCGCATGTTTGATGCGATGAACCGAGACGTGTTTAAAGCATAGAGACGCAAACCTCGTTATAAGGCCCGGAGGCCTCTTCAGATGAAGAAAGTGCAGCTCCGTAAGATACTCATGTTCAAATATCATCCCCGATACTCCACTCTCGAATCTCGGACTTAAATTCGGGATCTTATAGCAACCACAGCTAAATGCAACGCCTGTCGGGTTGCTCGAACAAACGAATGTACCTACATATGATCTTTATGCATATGGGTCTTACTATGAATCTTAGCCCATAGGAGTAAATTCTACCTTTTTGGGGATTAGTGTATTTGTGAGCAACATAGTGAGATACGCTATCTCTTTTAGGTATAGTCTATAAGATAGAACAGCGATCATCATCGACCCGCAAAATGTGGATAGCACATCTATGCCAACGGGATATAATAAGATAGATAGAAATCCAAAGATTGAAAGCGTGTACTGGAGTAAATCCAGATTTCAGATAGTAAAAGTTGTGGGAACAATCGGGGATTTATTTGGCCAACTAGGAGTTTCTTGATCGCAGTCTCTGTTATCCTGGAAATCCTGCCGCCTTTATAGAGACTTGGTTGATATATGTGGAGTTGCGATTTTCACCTGGAAAGTAAATCATCGTGGTCCTTGCCCGAGTCTGAAACTCGATTTCCAAGGTTCACACAAAGAGGACCTTTCTTGAGATCAAGGACAAACCGAGGCTCAATAAAGTTAGGAGAACCTGAAAATGGAGGATATGCGGTAAAGACGAGGGGTATTCGAAAAAGAAACGGATGCTGAAAAAAGGAATGGATGCTGAAAAAAAATTTCAATGTTCTTCCTCCGTGGGCTTTTGAACAACAAGGTAATTGGTCATTCGACCTCACCTAGCGGAGCTGTTATACTAATGCTGTACCACTAGTACTGAAAAAGCGTAGAAGCTTTTGCAACCTGGGCATACAAACGTGAATATTCTGAAAGGGTCTTTACGTGACCAGGTGGTAGAACAACTGCGTAATATCGCAAGTATTCCCGTACCCGGCGAGGTCTATATAGTGGAAGTGACCTCGGGATCTAGTAGGTCAGGTGACTGAACCTATACCCAGAGCACTTGAATCAAACAGGTAGAGACTGGAGTATAGATAATTAAAGTAATTGAGCGTCATATCCTGCTACAGCGACAATGCTCATTTCCCCATGACCTCCCTTCGCGGCAGCATCGAGATAATCCTGCACGGTCAATACGAGTCCCTTGTCACTGAGCAAATCCCCCTCTTCCAGGTGTCCTCGAAGAAAAGGGCCGTTCATACCTCCATTCAACTCCCACACCTGTCCATCTTTCTGAACAAATCCAACAAAATGATGATGGTTATCTTCCGCAGGAGAGGGGGCCACGGATGATCCCCTGGAAGCAGCCTCCATATGCGCATCTTCCAAGAATTTCGAGTTGTAGAGTAAATCTGCCCTCTCCGCTGGCCCCAATTCAATCGCCCGTTTTCGTAGCTGATCCAACTCCGAGTCAGGTGCAACATAGAGTCCGCCCTCGTAGTTGAAGAGACAATGCAGAAGGGCCATAAGCCCACACGCATGGCCGATAGTCTGTTTCATCCAGATGACCGGCTCATCGGGACCTGAGCCTTGATATTCGGGGATTGTCGGTTCTACATCGGAGCGAGCCGCATGGTAGATCGGAGAATGGGCCAGGACAACAAGAGCATGAATGGGACGGGGAATCCATTCGAGCATGTCTGGTGATGTGGAGAGAACATCGTGGAAGCTCAAACCCGGGGCGACGCCGAGATTCTCGCAGAGGTGGGCTAGTACATCTGGGTTGTTCTCTGTCTCACTCTCGTTAGAAGTGCTCCTGGCCTCTCCCCGTCTCCAGGTGCGACGAACCGAGAGGGATAAATGTCTTGCGGCCGTTGACAAGCTGTGCCGAGGGAGGCATAGTGGGACTATCGGCCCAATAGACCTGTCATGGAGGTGAAAATGGAGATCGAGAAGGAGTGGGGAGAAGTTGAAGTGGGGAGGTAAGCTGGAAAGCGGAGAAGCTTCGCAGGGCTGAAAAGTCTTGGCATTTCGGACAATCTTGGCAGTCACGAGATACAATACACGTGCTGCACTTTGATTTCAACATCATTTCACTCCTGCATACTTCTATTCACATTCTGATGGATACATCAAAGAACATAGGAGGCAGCATTGCAATTATCACCATAATCGATCCATTTTCCGTGCATTAAGCAACATAACTGCAAGCTTCATGACCACAATTTTGCACAAGCCCCCAATTGGCGGGTGATTTGGCTTCAAGCTTCCCGGGAAAAGCTTGTCAAGTGGTTCCTGGCATCTTTCCGACATGACACGACAGAAAGTATTTCATTCTTGATCAAAATGACACAAAAACCGGTTCCTGATGTCAATGGAGATCGCTAACCATCACGGTCCTCAAACTGCCGATGCAAGTGAGGGTCCATCCGACCCAATCATTTTGTTTCCGAGGTCAGCAGAAGAAATAGACCCACCATTTTCAGCCCTATGGACCTTCAAGCATAGCTCCAAGCATGTGTGTCAGGAACAGACTTGCTGTTATTGGTGGTTCAATCAGCCCTACAGGGTCCACCGCTGAGCTTTCGGGATATTGCAAGCCAGGCAGCAGCCGCAACGACATTACGGATTTCACGAAGATATGATTTTGCAATTCGACTCACAATGAGCGACTCATCGCTGCGACCCATCACGATCCCAAGGTTCTCACCAACCCAATTATAAAATGAATTCCATGAATTCTTCCCTCCCATCCTCACATCCTCACATCCTCCCACACTTTCTTTGTCTTCCCCATTTTCTTCGCGACTGGGCAAACCAGGACGATGACTTCCTTTGATCCCACCCACGTCAATCTGAAGACCGCCAGCAAGGAAGATGTCCTGTGCTACTTGGAGATTTCCAGCAACGACTACAATGGCCACATGGGTGCGCGTATTTCAGCCATTTTCGTGATCCTCTTCGTCTCATCGGCGTTCACTGTCTTCCCCGTCGTTTCGAAGCGCATGCCGGGATGGAAAATTCCCCACAGCGTCTACATCTTTGCTAGATACTTCGGCACTGGTGTCATCGTTGCCACGGCCTTTATTCACCTGCTCGACCCCGCCTACAAGCGTATCGGTCCGAAGACCTGCGTCGGCCAATCTGGATACTGGGCCGAATACTCCTGGTGCGCGGCAATCGTCTTAGCCTCAATCATGGTGATATTCCTCCTCGACCTCGCGGCAGAAGTCTACGTCGAACAGAAATACGGAGTCCAGAAAGACGAGTCGGCGACCAACGTCTTCATCTCCCACGAACATCACCTCGACGTGAAGCCCGCTACCGACGCTGAAAGGAACGCGCAGACACAGACCGCCTCGCCAGCAACCGCAGATAGTTGGGACTCGGCCGCGCTTTCGAAGCAAGACTCAGAATTCGACGAGCGATCATTCCGCCAACAAATCACCGCTTTCCTCCTCCTCGAATTCGGCATCATATTCCACTCCGTGATCATAGGGCTGAATCTCGGAGTCACTGGCGCTGAATTCGCCACGCTCTATCCCGTCCTCGTTTTCCACCAGTCCTTCGAAGGTCTCGGTATCGGCGCCCGCATGTCCGCCATCCCCTTTGGCAAACACACCTGGCTCCCGTGGATTCTGTGCGCGGCGTACGGTCTCACAACTCCCATCTCAATCGCGATCGGCCTTGGCGTGCGCACTACATACTCCCCCGGCTCCAAGATCTCCTTGATCATCCAGGGCGTTTTGAATGCTGTGTCGGCGGGCATTTTGATTTACAGCGGATTAGTCGAGTTGCTGGCGAGGGATTTCCTGTTCGATCCGTGCCGGACCAAGCGTCGCTCTCGTCTTTTGTTCATGGTCTTCTGTACTCTTCTCGGAGCGGGGATTATGTCTTTGATAGGCAAGTGGGCCTAATTCAAGTGTGCAAGGAGTTCTCGGAAGAGTCTTTCTGTGCATGGATGTTTGTGACTCGATGGTGTACTTCGGATGCTCTTTCATCGGAGGCTTTCGTGTGAATATTCACTGGGCTTTTAGCCATTTCTAATCAATCAAATCAATCTTAACTCTTCAATGATGCGATTGGGTACTACTGTCAGGTGCTCGTATTCTAAAAGTAGGAAATGAAGGAGAGCCTTGGAAATACTGTTCTCCGTATATTTACTCCATCTATTCCTACGATGCGAAATACAGGAGAGCGCGTAAGTATCTTGAGTGGAATATCTGGATTCCCAAGGTCTGGAAGACCAGGCACACTGAAATTTCTCTGGGAGTATCCATATTATCAAACTCTGGGAATTTTCACGCCCCCGGGCGTCTTTATGGCGAGGTATAGGCTTTTTAAATGAAAATTCTCATATCGCATACTGATTCAAAATTGGAAGAAAATATAAATGAAGGTGATCATGAACTGGAAACGAAAGTGAAGGAAATCCATCCAACCCTCTATTTATAGACAATGTGACCCTAGAGATCGATGACCATGTCACGAATCCTCACAGTCACTCTCAACAACCCTGACCTGGTCACAAATGTATTGAACAACAAGAGGTATTTCAATCTCATCCACCTCCAAAGAGATCCCGAGTTTTCGGGTCTCTTCGTTGTGCTCGAGGTCATATTTGTCGCGTTCTGAAAGGAATTTAATCATTCGCTCATACCAAATCTCCTGCAGGAAATCCATCAACGGAAGCCCAAGGGCATCAAACTGAGCGTCAAATTCAGATACAAGCTTTTCAAACCTCTCAAGAGGGACTGTCTGCTCTTCTCTGATTTCCTGAAGGTCGGATTCGTCACGGACATGCTTCCAAGGAGGGAACCACCGGATCTCGGTGCAACATGTGTGACTCAGACTTAGCCCATCAAACGTGAGATTTCTGATAATTGCGTGGCATACCTCGAGCTTGGACTGGTTGTGATCAATCATGATCTCAAGAAACCACCGAAAGGAGGATGCAGCCTGGCTAATGTTTCGTTCCCTACCCAGATGCAAACCAAAGATCACATCCCGCATAGCTACCGAAAATGGAGTGCATCCATCGGCAGAGCATGAGCAATAACATCTGTCCCTGGTTGACAAAGAAAGCAAATGAGTTTCAATTTGCTGAAGGTGACGTAGTCTAACATGAGGGTCCAAGCGGTCATTCTGCCCGCATCCACGGTGGATCCACCTGGCCAACTTACTATTGAGCAAGTGTAAAGTTGTAGAATTTGACCCGGGCAGAGTCCGAAAAATGCTTGCTCCTTTTGAAATCATCCATGCAATCCTCTCAAGGTCCGTATAGCCATATATGTATGCGCAGTGGCCCATTAATGGCGTATACTCTCCTTCGAGCGGTAGATCAAAGTCTATAAATCCAGCCTCATATATTTTATCCAGACTGACAGGGGAAATGTCGTACCCGCAGAAGAGAGACCTCTCCTCAAAAGGCCGCAATGATTGATCCATTTCATGTCCCTTAGATATCAATGCAGCCCATAGTGCAGTGGCATATGCATCAGGGAGCCCGGTCTCTCCTTTCCTGAGATCACATAATTCACCAGGATGGATGTGTGCTTCCGCAATATCCAGAAGCTTCCTACGCCTTTTTGCTAGCTCTTGGATAAATATAGATCGTACCATGTTAGAGGAGTTATAGACAATGTCAAAGTTTGAAATTCGGTATCCGGTCCCGAGTAAGATATTAGAACATTCGACATATTCATCAATCTTGGTTTCTTCGTCGTTGATACCGGAGCCTGCATGGTATGATTCGGGTATTCGGATTCCTGGTTGCGCTTTCATCAGTAATTTGACACCGACTGGCCATCCCATTGCCACCTGAATCAACGTAATCCCATTCAGGCTATCTTTGGAAGGCGCCAGTTTTGACTCGAGAAGGCCTTGTAAATCTGTCTCTGATTCTCGAAGAACTGCTAAGAATTCAGAGGGCAGATCGATAGCTGTGGGGTATGTCAACAAACTGCCCAGATGTCCCTGGTACTATGATCAAGATGCATTCGTACAATCGTCATGCCTGCGCAGAAGACATTGCATGTTTATCTTTTCGATCCATGACCGCGGGGCCCAGTTTATCGGTCCGCATTTTTCGATGATATAAGAGGCCAGATCAAGTTCTTGTTCGGTCCAAATATATGCATGGCATAGCATGCGTAAAGGTGAGGATGCATTCCGATAATTCGTAGTGACATTGTGATCCAGCATATACGTGACGAATTTGCGAATTCCCGGAAATGTATCTAGATTGAACGGAACAAGAAAGTAAAAAGTGAACTAATGAAAGAGTGGTAAGATAATGTGCAAGTCCCACATTGGGCCCTGGGAAGTCTTACGTCCATCGCAGAAAGGGAGGATTCATAGAGGAATATTTCATCAGAAAGCCTCATCTTCCCTTCTTCAGCAGCACGCTGGAGTAAGGGAATCCAATTATCGACTTCTTCCGAAAGCTCGCGGGCCGTTAGATCCGGTAATCCAGGCCTTTCAAAAATCCGTCGTTCATGATCAAAGGTATCTAACCAATTTTTGGAATCAACAACAGCATGACAATGCAATGACGCAATCGGAAATACGCCTGGCTCGGTTGAAAAACAAAATGTTGCCGTGAAAGCGCGACCGAGCCACCTGCTATAAAGCCTGTATTGCTTTCTCTCCTGTGTGGTTCGAAGATTTTTCCAATTGAAGCCGAGCGATGGGCGACAGCTCTGGACACTGAAGTTCCCACGACAGGATATTGAGTGGGTGGTTTGTTCGTGAAAGAAGGTTTGGTGAGAGGTAGCTGTGATGGAAAGTTGGAGTGTGTCCTCAAAGAGATTTAGTAAACGTCCTTTGCGGGGGAGTTAATTTTATTACCATTTTCTCAAGGAGTAGATCTTGCTTCAACCCGAATTGATGTACCGCGCGTGCTGAATAACTGTGCTTCGATCAGATACTGCGGTGCCACACCAAAGGACGGGCACAGACCTTACACATTCAGTGCTGTGGTTAGATCTAGTTCCATACTATGCAGACAATCTCGAACTTCAAAGAGCTCTTCCTTTTTGAAATGATACATCGCCTTGTTCAACGTCGATCGAGCTCGTGAACGCACACTCGTTGTCGCAACTTGAGCTTCATTGAACTGGTCAATCGGCCTTTTCAGTCTATCCAGGTATACTTGTAGACCAAGTGCCTTTGACTCGAGATCTGCGGCAACTTCTGGTGAATCACTCCTCGTTTCATCGATCAACCCGTCTAAGCCTCTCAGCAATGAACGAATGTTGGTGGCTTTTGTTGCAAGGTGTTTCATATCATCAGTTTGGCCCTGCACATTTCGAGCATAGCGGGCGATCTCGCCGCAAACAGACAGACCGAGAGAAATGACCCCGACCGCGCTGCCGGTAATGGAGAAAGGGTCGGACATTTCTGATCATGAACTGAGATGTGAGAAAGAAGGAAAGACTTGAGTCGACAAAGGGAGAGGAGGCATTCTGAAGTTCGGACTAAGGAGGCAGTGTCTGAGGCTGAGATGCATGCGTTGGCAGTCCTGGGCGGCTATTCGTTGGATATCGGGCTCGCGTGATGAATCGCATATTTTCACTGCCTGGTTAGTGGGGTCGGCTCGTTAGCGTGCATGTTGGCGGTACTTGGCGCTGGTAATATTACAATATGAAAACAGCGAAATTAAAATTCAAATCCTTGTTCAATTAAATACCAATTCAACAAAATTACCGTACATAAAGTGTCGTCGACTGGAGAGTGGACATGCCTTTGACTACGCAGTGCACCAATCGCTAGTAAAGTGGATACGAAGCATACATGTAGCAAACATGGGTCCGAATCCTTGAATGGCCCGTGATTAGATGGCGACGAGAATCGAGTAGGGTATTGGGCACGCAGTTGTACACACCGATATTCCGGTGTCGAGATCGATTGAAAGTTCGGTTGAAACCAAATTGGCCGCCACGTCGGAGGAGGGTGTGACTTTGCCAGTTGTAAGATGGTGAAGGAATGGAAATATTGGACTTGTGTCGTGAATTGATACCAACGGCGTTCCTGGTGATTTTTCCGAGTGGTGGAAGCCTTGTGACTTCCTCGCTACCCCCTCACCCCCACGATGCGTAGGTAGCGGTTCAACCCCCGGGCTCTTGGAGAGCTTCATCGAGAATGTAAGATCCACAGTCTGCCATGGACAGCACCTCGGAATGCACTCTCCCTGATTCCAGATGATTAAATAACTCGAGGTCGGCCATATGTCAAAGTGACACGTGTATCCTGCCATGAAAATCGTGTTGAATGTGATCGAAATGAAGGAGTCTCCAACGGGTCTCTGGAACATCTGCTTGGAATGACTCATGCTCCGACTCCAAGCTCTGTCTTCCTTATTTTGTGCTTGCAAGTCGGACATTTGTTAAGCGATGGTGGGAGGAGAGGCAGATATCGATTGCCTAAGGAGATGAACCAGCCCGGTGGACGATGAGTTAGTCAAGTTCCCTCGTTCAAACTGGGCTCATAATTTGAGAGTATCGGTGAGGTACGTTTCTTCTTACCAAAAGAAAAGTGAAAGCAGGAACGAGTCCGTCCGCTACCTGGCCGATTCGCTCCCCTTCTTCAGATTCATTTTTTGTGCAGTCCATGTAGCACTGCCCTGGGGACAAGCGATGGAATCAAGGATAAAATGGGTATTTAGAGAAAGGATTGCACCCCCATGTTGGTAGGGGTGAAGTGGAGGGTGAGAGGAAGTGTTGGAAGAAGAGAAGGTAGAGTTAAGATTAAAGTGGAGGTTGGTTTGTTTACTTTGGATGGTTGGCAGGCACGGCTACGGCAGGCACGGCAGGCACGGCCAACAATTTCAGTGAATGTGAATGTGGCAGGTGCCAACCTCGAAAGTCAATTGGCTGCCTAAACTCGATTCTATTGTATACTTCCTATACTTGGTATACAATATCAATGCGATCAGAACGATTGGAGAACACCATTTCCTGGCACTTGTTCACGTTATAGCAGAATCATAAACCAACGGTTTATTCACTAGGAGACAAGGCTTTCATCTCCTCCCTTGTCCCAGGCTACTGTATAATACAATCCAAAAGAGTTAAGCTCAAGCTTAGAACTACCTCGTCATTAAAGGCTCTCAATACTAGTATTCATCCGATTTTCCCAGCTTGTGCTTGTAAGCTCTATCTGGATATCTCGTCGATGATAGACCTAAGTAAAATGACTTCCCTTGTTCAGTACCTGTTTCAACAAATCATTCTCTTCATTCACTTCCAATCTGTACATTCAGCCGGGTATTTAAATTCAATATACATGATTTATAGACTCGTCAGGAAATCGCGGAATGATTAGAAAATACCGGCGAGCATATACCCATTTAAATGTCGCGTAGAGCACTGGTAGCAATCAAGCCGTGCTGTCTTTCTTTCTTGGGGTAAATACCATATTCAGTGGACCAGTCACCAAGGTAAAGGTATCCTTCTTAGCCTCGAGGAAAGCAGACTCCGTCTGTCCCGGTGCAAACGAAACATCATATTTTGTGAAAACTTCCGCAACAACACGCCGAAGCTCCATCAGGGCAAGTTGCTTTCCGACGCAGGCATATGGTCCTAAAGAATGCATTAGCAAGACCACCACAGTTCAGACGACTTGGAGTGGCAGTCCGTGACGTGATTGCATACCGGCATTGAAAGGGATAAAAGCAGAAGCGTCCTTGACCAGGTCCGGTTGTGTAGTCCATCTCTCGGGGAGAAATTCCTGGGGTCGCTCGAAGATGCGCAGATCTGAGAAAGTAAGCAAAAGCGACATACACAGTCGGGAAAGGGGGACATGGTTTACCTCTGAACATTGTGTGTGTGGGAATGCAGACCATCACGTCACCGGGAATATACCGATCGCCGATAGAAATACCCTCGGGGGGTGTCAAGCGTTGAGTTCCCGAAGGAACGGCAGGATGCAGACGCAGAGTTTCATTAATTAGAGCGTCTAACAGCTTGACGCCTGCCAACTGTTCCTGCGACAGAGCTGGTAGGGCATCAAGCTCTGCCTGGAGCTCTTTTTGTATTCTCGGCTCGCTTGCGATATGGAAGAACATGCTGGTCAGCGTTGCTGCGGTTGTATCACTGCAAGGTCAATGTGTTAGCAAAAACGACTCAATGCGGACACAATACGTTCAATCCTCACCTTCCAGCAACAATAATGAGATAGGCATCACCATAAAGGTCAATATGATCCTGCTTCGTTTTCGGGCCATTCTGAAATGCGTCGAGAATCCATGAGAAGACGTCCGGGCGATCCGGTGCGTTCTATTGTAATTGGGTTAGCGATTTACCTAACTATCCCCGTGCGATGGATTACAAACCTTGATTCGTTCGTCAACTTGCTCGCCAATGAATTTCCAGAATCGAAGGTAATCTGCGTTCAGGCCGGGTGTTCTCTTGAAGAATGGGAATAACCATGTCAAATGGCTAAATAGGCCGACGCTTTGCATATCTGTGTGCAGCTGCTTCAGTATATAGGCCTCCTTCCCATCAACCAGCATATTGAATGATTTCCCAAATGAAAGATCACCCATGATGTCGAAGCTGTAGTAATTGAACCATGCTGTCATGTTCATGGGCTTGCCGGCAGACCTTTCGATCGCGGCAATTAGCTGATCTGTATAATGAGTGACGCGAGGTTCATAATCCCGAAGTGCTAAAAATTGTTCCGAGGTCAGTGAGGATCCTTCTTTTAGGAAAGCGAGGGGTATAACTCAATTCCATACCTTTTGAACTGAATCCCTGATCCCAGACTTTCCTTCTCCGAGCATGCTCTTTCTTATCTCGCACCATTTGGAGAGAAACCTTCGGCTCTAGGACCGTGTACCAAGGCCCCTTGCTCACCTTCGCCGCACTACTATATAGCGCCTTGACAGCCAGGGGGTCAGTGATCGACAGTTCAGTGGGTCCTAGAAAAGCGAATAAATGTGTCAGAGGCTCCTCGGGTAGCGCATGCAAGTGGGCCTCGGGGTGAACATACCTAGCCGAACATAATCGCCATGCTTTTGATGCAATTTCTCGACTTCCTCGTAGAGCTGGAACTTTTTCGCCGACAGCCCAGTGACATAGAAGTTTGACAACCTGGCGAGAAACGGACCAGGGAAGCTGGATAGACGGTGCCAAAAGGCGCGATAAAATAACATGCTCGAGTAGAGGCCCAGGATGTGATATCCGAGAGCTCTGAAGGCCCAATTTGTCGGCATGGCAGTGTCCAAAAGGGTTTCCAGTACGTTCATGCGCTCGAGGACGCTTAGAGCGATTAGAAGGAGTCCGTAACTCTGGAAAATACCAAGTGACTTCACGTCCCATTCGCCATGGCGGTAGAGGAGAAGGTGTGCTGTCGCGCCGCTCGCGAAAGCACTTAGCGACCACGGATCCATCGGGTAAGAAACCGTTTTCTCGGAGATTTTCGTTAACTGGAAGAATGACGAGAGCGTCAGGAAGTTCCCGGATTCGCGAGATCGCAGAGCGCACAGTGGTACCAGGCTATTCGACTGAGATCGACAGACGTGGATCACCCGTTGAGATACCCGTCGGAAGGATCGAAAAAACCGGGCACGACCCGGCTTTTGTAAAAGTTTGGAAAATGTGGGGGGGTGTGGGTAGCTCAGCTGTCGCGAGATGGGAAATGCTGCAAAACACTGGTAAGCGACAGGCCAAAACTCGCTAAAGAGCGCCTCCAAGATGGTATTGTTTGTTCTGAGACCCCATCGATTCAAGTCTCCCGCGTTGTCTCCCGGGGTTCCCGGAGATGGCAGCAATGCCGATGCGGGGAATACGCGATGAGTGCAGGTTAGTGTTGTTCTAGCACCCAGTCAGATTCAAGATATTACCACCTCGGCAGGTGAACGGATTAATTGGGTTTCTGGATGGCTGGGTCGGTGTGGGTCACGGCCCGGACGAGTAGGTCTCGACTTCGTCTTTTTTAGAAAGAGAAGAAAACCCCGAAACTACACCGATGGCGCTGGAATAATCTCAGATAGCCTTATACTGTAGCTTCGTTCCAAACCCGGAACTCCGGGTTGTTTTTGTGCCGCCCTCTGGCCATGTCGAACAGCTTCGAAGGTATTGGCTTGAGCTGAAGCTGACCTCATCTGTTCGGTTTTTTTCGTTTAACGTGATGCAGGTTCTGCTCCACTTATTATCGTTAATGTTTCGAACTCTATTACTTTATCTGAAGCACCCGGAGTACGGAGTTTGGAGTTGAAAGATATCTCCTCAATCTGCCCCGCACTAGTTCCCCTCGCCAATGGCTACCAATTAATACGGAAGAAATCAATCACATGTGCAAACATGATCCGTATCTAGGTGGATAACTGCTCTCCACGCCAATCAAAAATTAAACCCCTAAATGACGTATCTTTCCATGTGAGAAACACTACCTTATTAAAGCCAATAAATAACGACTGGGTAGGGCGATTATCTCAACACACTTATCTTGTGTTGAATCCCCTATGGCGGGGTACAAATTATTCATTGCGTTTGATTTCCCCAGGCTCAGATATGTCAGAGCCAAGATTTATACTATATCAATCCATTTATTCTCACTTGAAGCGCTGGGGATTAGTACAACCTTGGAAGAAATCCTCACTACCTCTATTGGCTGCCAGAACTTGAATATAGCTAGGTATCAAAGTACTTTGATAATGAACAGTAACGCGAACCACCGCGTACAAAAGCTACCTGCGCTACTAGCTCTAGGTGTCCTTCATCTTCCGCCCCTCCTGAGAAGTATGTAGGCGTGGCTTCCACTCCTCCACCAACCCGGCATAATCCCTAGGCCGGTGTGGAACAAAAAGGCTTTGCCACCACGACCCTTTCCTCGCAGTCCTCAAACCCAAATCCCCAAGCAAGAGATCCAAATACGGCATGATCTCAAAGACAAAGTCGGCAGTCCGCACCCCATGGCCCGCCGGGGAGCGCAGCGCACAGAACTCTGTGTGTAGTACTGTCTCGCTAACTATAGACTCCTTGTCTTGATGATTATGGTGAAGCTCAGACCCGTGGTTAAGGTAGACTAGCGCCCACAGGGCTTGCACTTCAGCGACAAGGGGTGTGTTGAACGTGGTCACAGTCCCTAGGAAGGCGATACTATGGTCATCCCATAGCCCGGGGGGAACGATGAAGCGAGCAAGACGGAAGGGGTGCAGAATGGTTTCAGTAGTGTGAATTTGACCCTCCGCATCCTTCGTGTGGTAGGTTCTTCTCTCTGGGCCGGTGTGTAGCATGGGTAGAGGCGTGCATACGTCTTTGCGGGCCTGCTTAACGAGCTCCTGATCAATTGGGTCCGCAGCCCACGGAAAGCCCATCGCTTGTTCGGCTCCATCAGGCAAGAACCGAATGCCAGGAGATACTTTCCAGCCTGTGCATAGGATAAGTGCCCTCGTCTCCAGCACAATGCCACCGTTGGACAGAATGACCCTATGAGGCTCCAGCCGCTCGATATCGGCAATATGCACCTTCACCAGTCCCCGCCGGATCAATCCAAAGAAATCGCCGGCACCAGGGAAATTGATAATACTCACCGCGGTCCCCATCCAGATAAGCTTAAACCAGGGTCTTAGCTTTGCCGTCTCCTCGTGATCACTGTATCGATTGGCCCGAACCATATCCCACTCCAAGGAGGCCCAGAACAGACGCACAATAATACGGCCGAGCCATGTCCCATGTAAGAAGTTGCGTATCGGATGGCTTACCCAGACGCAGGGGCTGAACCAGCCCAAGGCACGCACGAGAGGGAGACTTTCAAGGAGGAGGTTGAAGGGCGAGAAAACAGCGGCCGGGCTCACCCACGCGGGCCCAGTCCCAGAGGGCCTAATGACCCAATTGACGTGGTGTCCCTTTGACGCGCAGGCGTAGACGGTGTCCCATGCGGATTTGCTCCCGCCGAGGACCGTTATTGGTGTGTGGTCGTCGCGAGTACCTTCTTGTTGGTCGCTTGTGTTCAAGTTGAGATTGCTGGGCTTAGCGAAGATGATGTCTTGGTGACGGGCGAATTCTTTTGCGTGGAACAATGGCGCGTTGAAAGTTTGCTGGCCAGAGAATGTAGGAATACGCGGCTGGGAGGTAAGCCCCGTGGCGAGAATCAGTTTCCGCGTCCGTATAGTATTACTCTTCTTGTTTCCTGGTTCCACTGTTGTTGTGCATTCAATGATCCACTCTTTTCCCCCTCCATCTCCCTCGCAGTATTCCACGCTGTCAACATTGCAATTCAAATTAATTTTATCGCTGATCCCGAAGTGGGCAGCGTACGCTTTCAGATATTCATGCATCGCTCTGCCTGTCATATGCTCACCGGCCTTAACTAAACCGGGAATATTGTCCATCATAGGAAAGTCACTATATTCGTATGACCCTAGTAGATTATTCGTCCTGAGATCCGGATATAAGCGTTCCTCTGCCCAGACACCCCCTACCGAAGCGGCGGAATCCAAAACCACCACATGGACACTGGGATCTAGCGCGAGTGCTGATTTGGCAGCCGCGAGACCGTGCCAGCCTGTCGCGAACAAGTTTCAATTGTCATTAGCTGCCAAAGTCCCCGGCAAACAAACATATAGGGTAAAAGATTTTTTTGGGTATGAGAGAATCGAATTTACCAGCACCGATTATGGCCAGGTCAGCTATTTGCGTTTCCATTATCATTATAGGACTTAATGAGTTTGTTTTCGCTACACTCGAACGGTCGTTAAAATTTCATTTATTGGAGTGAGTAATTTGGTAAGTGCATATGTAAGCGTTGGTTTCAAGTTGTTATTACTATCAGCCATTCCCACCGTCCTTATATAAGTAGTACTACTCTGCTTCAGGCGCCCAGTCCCCAGCCAGCCACCACAGTGGAGTCTTACCCGTGCCAACCTAAATATCCGACCTAATAGTGACAGCACAATTGAATATGACTGTAACGCTAGCAGAACACGGACCACCTAGGTAATTAGTGTGGTTGTTGGGCAGCAACATCCATAGCTGTGTATGTCACTTCATTCTATCCGAATAGTGGTACTTTTACGTGTGTTCTACATTCTGGGGAAATTGCATGGCCAGCTTTAACCTGCTCTGCTTGGAGTCTGGGCCTCCTGGCTCTAACATGATTGAGTCAGCCGCATCCCTTTGAGCCCCCCGCGCGTGTATCTGACCGCAGATCGCGTGTGCGAAATCTAGGCAGTAATTTTACAGCCAGTGAGACCCTAGAATCATAAGCGCCAAGAGAGCTGAATAAATTAACGAGCAATGCGACCACGTAGCTTCGATAGACTCAAGCGAAACAGCACACGTCTTGGCGACGGAATCGACGAATGAGCGTCGAGAACGGGAAGACTCGGAGTTTTAGCACTATGGCACTCAGCTAACTTTGCGGGCAGGTCGCGCAGGGTATTAACTCTTCGTTCTTTCCTCGTTTCGGGCAGTTTGCATGACGATTGTAAAAATCTCTGTGGTCAAAATTCCAGCACTAATATCACGCGAATCCATTCACCAGTTCAACCTTGAAAATTGCATCTTGTTCTGCAAATGGCCCATAGAGGCGCCGTCATCCCTGTTTACCTTGAATTATCGTATGTGTTCGACAGCTTTGCCTCGAACCGATCGTAGATGGACTGATGCACATGAATGTGTTTCGCCGCGAATACAAATCTCGCGAGAATAAGCGGCTTCTGAGTCATTGACAGAGTTCGAGGAGAGGGCTGTCGAGATATAAGCAGACAAGAGGCAAAACATTGCGCAGAGCAGTACTAGTAAAGTCCAAAGCCCTGCAAGTGCTGAATTGGGTGGCAAGTTCAACTCTGTTGATAATTGCAGGATAAATCCTATAGGTCGCAAGATCGTACAAAATGTTCGTGAAATACTATTACTCGGATGCTATACAATGTACACATTATATATAAACGCTTTAGTGTCCGTCGATCTCGGGATCTATATGGCACTCCGAGTCCACACCGGCTTGATTCTAAGTTGTCGATTCTTCGTGTTTGATTTGGATAGAGGGTATGAAAAACCATATCACCTCGATGGGATGAAAAATCACAACTCATCAACAAAATGAATAGCTAGACTCTCCATGCAAAGTCAAATTTCAGGACGATCTCGTAAAGGTTGACTGGACTGTCAGCACTAGGGACAACCTAGAAATCTTTCGCGAAACCCCTACCATCCCCACAATTCAGACCAGACACGGCAAAGCGCATTCAATTTATTCCATATTATTCGTAAAGTTCGTTGATGCCTTCCAAAGAAAAACTGATATGATTGGATGTCAGCACAACCCATGCAACTCCGACTCCGCGGGAATTCCGTCGCCGATCATCGGACCGCAACATATAGTTATCAGATGATCTGATAACAAACACCCTTCATCCTGTGGTACCTTGCACCTTGCACCTTCCACCTTCCACCTCCGATCAATCTCCACCCCCCATCAACGCAGCCATGTTGGCTCACCTTCTCCTCTTCGCCAAAGTGTTTGGTGTAGTCTTCAGCCAAGCCAGCACCTATCTCCGATCGTTCATCTCATCCTCCATTCACCGCCGAACCTACAGCCCAGGCTCCAACCCCAAAAACATCGTCGTTGTCGGCGCTTCTTTCGCCGGCTACAATGCCGCACGCTGTCTGGTGAACTCCATCCCGTCGGGTTACCGGGTCATCATCATTGAAAAGAATAGCCATTTCCAATTCACCTGGGTTCTACCTCGATTCTCCGTCGTCGAGGGCCACGACAAGAAGGCCTTCATCCCATACGGTCCGTTCCTTCGCGCACCACCGGGATCGCACTTATGGATCAAAGACACAGTCGAGGAAATTATCCCGTCCGAGGATGGGAGCTCCGGGGGAAACATTCGCGTCTCGTCCGGTGAAACATTCGACTTCGAGTATCTCGTTCTGGCAACTGGATCATCAGCCGCTCTTCCGTCCCGCGTCGGGCAGGAGGACAAGCCAGCCGGTATTCAAGCACTTCACGACCAACGGGAAAAGATCGCGGGATCCCACGATATCGTCGTCATTGGAGGTGGACCTGCGGGGGTAGAATTGGTGGCAGATGCGAAGGGACAATTCCCGGACAAAAACGTTACGCTCATCCACTCGCGCAAGACCCTCCTCCATGAGGGATTCGGGATCAAGATACATGACACTCTTAGCAAGGCCTTGCTAGAACTTGGAGTGAATCTGGTCCTCGGGGAAAAGCCTGCCGTTCCGACCGGTGAGACGGTTGGGGATATTGAATTGAGCGATGATTTAGTTCATTTCGATTGTCTGGTCTGTCGCCCCGTGCCCATTGATCGTTTTACCTGCTAATCAATGGATCCAGATCAAATGCGTAGGCCAGAAACCAAACACGGCACTAGTCAAGTTCGCAGCCTCCTCCGCCTTCTCCGAGTCTGGACATATCCGGATCAAGCCTTCGCTCCAAATCGCCGATGACAAATACCCCCGTATCTACGCAGCCGGTGATGTGATTGATGCGGGAAATATCAAGAATGGTCGTTCAGCCATGCAGCAGGGCCAGGTCGTTGCACAGAACATCGTTCGAGCTATCCGAGGCAAGAGCCAGATCGAATATCAGCAGAAGTGGTGGGAGGGATTGACAAAGCTGACTATGGGTCTGGTAAGAATTTGCAGCTCAATGTCCTTTTTATTTGTGACTCTTCGTATGATTTCTAACCATTTCGATAGACTAAGAGTGTCGCATACGCTTCAGATGGGCGGGCTGAGTGGGTGATTCCAACGAAGTCGAAAATCGATCTCGATTGCCCAGGAGTTTGGAAGTTCCTTGGGGCCACACCTTTTGTGGATCCCGACGAGGAGAAAGAGGATAACTGAGTTACTGAGATGATGATTTTGGGATCGCTGGCCTGAATTACATATAGAACATGAGGACCTGTGAAAATGACGCCGAAAATGACCACTTTTTGACGCCAGAAACAGCTTCCTTTCCACCCGTAACTTTGGATGTCCAGCCGCCTCTTGACCGCCCACTGCCCCGTAACACCACTATTCTGCACCCACCTAGCACTGTTAGCCATTCTCCGGTCCTGATATTGACGCTCGACTTGCACAGCTCGGCATTGAATAATAGCCCGGTCAGACACGAGCCTTCATACCAAAAAGGAAAAAGTAAAAACCGGGCATGCAGGCACTCTTTCCTTCCTTTTTACCACTGGCTTAGGGAGGTTTTAATCCGGCTTGGCAACCGTGATGAAAGATCGCTGATATTCTTCTGACGAAGGAGATTAGCGAGTGGGAGTAATGAGATATCCTGGTTGCTGAGATAATAATGAGGCTGGGATCACGTGCATACACATATGCCTGATCACCAGCCTATCTGTATCTTAGACAACACATAATCAACTCCCATCATTAACATGAACACTGAAGCATCACTTATCAATCAACACGTACAGTAGACGCGACAATGTTTGGTGTCCCACTGTCTCTCCACCATCTTGGGACGGCGATCCACTCCCCGAGCCTCTATGCGCGGTAGGGTTACATTACATCGGTCTTAGGCTCTAGGCTCCTAGTCATTACCTGGTGGGTCCTCTGCCACGATAACGAAGGTCGGCGAGCGACATGGCCGCCAATTATAATGTCTTCCTTGCGGGGAGATCTCTTGTGCCTTACATAATGAACTGACTGGGTGTGGCTGACATCCCCTTATATAGAGCTAACTTGCTGCCTAGCCTTCACTGACTTTCATCGCCCCAATTTATTGTTCTGTGCCTCTATTGAAGCATTCTGACACCAGATCACCTGTTTTTCAAATTTCTGTTAATAAGATAAAAAACAAGATGCTGTCCGAATTTTGGTAAGACTACTTATCCACCCGTCCATACTATAGCAGCCTCGTGAGACCATTAGCTGATGGCCTAAAGCCCTACGTATGCAGTAAGTCTCCTCCGGTTCATTAGCCGATGCACGATGGAGTCTTCTGGATATTGAGTGTGTGTGGACAGCCATTATTTGGAGCCTTGGGCTGTGCGAGTGCCATTATTTTCACGAGCTTTGGTGCAGCCTACGGAAGTGCCAAGTCTGGCGTTGGGGTTTGCTCCTCGGGGATCCTGAGACCTGATCTCATCGTGAAAAGTATGCCTGGGTGAGAGAATGAACTGTGTCTCAGGGGTTAATAAAGGTGCTAGACATCGTTCCTGTTGTTATGGCTGGTATTCTCGGGATTTATGGGCTAGTAGTCTCGGTCTTAATTGCGAACAACCTCGTTCAAAGAATCCCTCTCTATACAAGCCTACTTCAACTGGGTGCAGGTCTGGCAGTTGGTCTTTGTGGACTAGCTGCGGGGTAAGTTGAACAAACTTTGGAAACTTCTATAATTTTCGGCGAATTTGCTGATTAGGATGAAGGTTTGCGATCGGTGTTGTTGGTGACGCTGGAGTCCGAGGAACGACCCAGCAGCCTCGGCTTTATGTTGGCATGATACTCATCCTAATATTTGCTGAGGTCTTAGGTGAGATGTGAAATCCATGTTCGCAATGGCATTTGAGATAGGGCTAATACATCTGAGACGAAGGCCTATATGGGTTGATTGTCGCTCTCCTCATGAATTCCAGGGCAGGCGTCGTCGATTATCGGTGTGATTGATCAAAGCTTTGCTTCCTTGGAGCTAAAGATGAGGCAGTAAGGAAGGTGGCTTAGGGTGAAAATGGAAGTACATCATGTACCCCGAGGGTCTTGGATTCTACTTGTCATGGGATCGGGTACATATGGACACAGATTGTGGCTCGGTTTAGTGATATAATGGAATCCATCGGATTTATCACTTCAATCATATTCTGTAGTTGACAAATTCAGCATCATCTTCACGTCATGGTCTACTAGTAGTCTCCGGTGCTCCTCCTCAGTATAATTGGATCATTGGTCTCGAACCAAAATGCCCACGTGCTGCATGTATTGATGTCGAGATTATCCCGGCTCGATTTCAAACCCACGTGTTGGAGCTTCGGCGGTGCCAATGCGTATTAATTCAGTTTGTGATAATCGACGTATTTCTCGATCAAAGAGTCCGTCTGTCCATTCACAAGCTCCCTCGGAAACACTAATCCCTGCGTGCAACATCCAGACTTGTTCATCTTAATGACCCCGTGAAGGGGTATCAAGTTGTACTTGCTGACTATGTAGACAAGTGCAGTGAATGCTGGAATGCAAACCATTGAGATGACCACTATGCTAGTAGTATCTAAGTGAAATTGCGTGAAGTGAGAGCGGCGAAGAAAAAATCAAGCATATCAATCCAGGCAGTATCAGAATTTCAAAGACAAGTGGCATATTCCTACACACAAAATCCGATTTTTTCCAACTTAATGCCGTCTCTGTATAAAAGAAAATGCCATGCTTCGCGCTCCCGATAAAGGCTGTAATCCATCTCATACACATGGCGTTCCTTGAAGAAGGCAGAGTGTGGATCGCGCCAGAATTTGATTCGGCAAAGCTGAAATAACAAGAGCTATACAAACAAGCTTGCAAGAAGTATCCTCAACGCGTGAAACTTGAGATAATGAGTGATATAGGGAAGAGTCATCGTGATGAGTCTACTCCGACATCGGCCAGTGTGCAATAGATTCTATGATTGCTGAAGTGGTAGGGCTGCGACCAGACTTCCGCGAAATTGTAATTGTGAGTATTCCTTTTGTGAGGGGACAAAAAGCAGTCTGCTCGTGGATGACACATGGCGTGTTCAAGAATATTTAGTGGGTCATCACTCTCGGAGATGACTCCTGCAAGGATTCGCTTGGGTCTGCGTGTGTCCAAGACCGCTGCGATATACAGTCGTTGGCTTAACCCAGCGCGATGTAACCTCATTGCGTGTCCTGAGCTGAATGAACGGTTGTCCAAAACGGGTGTCAAGAATTTACGGAGGTCTCGGAACCGATGCGTGAGTTTTGACCCTTACGAAGACCCATAATTTACGCGAGAAGTCGTTTTTGATAGGGTGGAATTTTAAGTGATGTGTGCTACACTGGCACTTTATAGATATAAAGGAGGCCGGCGGTATTAGAGGCGAACAACGCTCATTGGCAGAGGAAAACCTAGATAGCTTCGTAACCTGGTAGACAGTCAGTCCTTTGGGAAAGGAGTAGGAGTATCGAACTAAAGCCACACGATGCCGCTGCGGACTGGATCATTCCAGTGGTTCTGCTCCTATACAGTTACTATTCTAGCCTACGGAGTTAGAACAA
Source organism: Penicillium manginii (assembly GCF_028828005.1). NCBI lineage: Eukaryota > Fungi > Ascomycota > Eurotiomycetes > Eurotiales > Aspergillaceae > Penicillium > Penicillium manginii. Next base: position 2,364,049 of record NW_026643109.1, on the reverse strand, counting down.
GCTAGGGCTCGGATCAAGCGTCATCTCTAATAAAATAAAAAGGGTAGTATGTCGGATTATAACAAGGCACAATAGTCGGTAGGGGTAAGAGGGAAAGAAAGGGGGCGGTAATAAGTATAAGATAGAGGAGTTCCAGGGAGGGGAAGAAGGAGAAGAGAGGCTAAAAAGGCAAAGTCGGGTCTTTTATATTAAGATAATACCGGGAGAGGTTACAAAATAGCGTATTAGGGTACTAAATCTAAAAAGGCAAAGTTAACTGGATACAGTAATTTAAGGATCCCTATATCATACTCTATATTATTGTTCGAGTGAGATAGATAGATACCCTTTTTAATAATTAAGATAAACTAGTGTCTAGTCTTCCTTGTATCTTTTCCACCACCCTATAAGGATAGATATTCTCTTACTCTTTTTTCCTTGTTAGTTATATTTCAATACTAATTCCGTAGGGTCGCAGGATCTGTACACACTCACTAACCGAAATATCGTTATATATAGGAATTATTCAGTCCCTGGAAATCTTTAAAGGCTATCCATTCCCTATATCCAGGCCTGCTCTTGCGTAAATCCATTTCCAGGCCCAGCGAGATCTGGAAAAAGTGGTTCAAGAGGAATATTGATGTCATTTCCCGACAGAACTAAAAAATATTAATCTGATAGTGATCAAAAGGTGAAGACTGCAATACATACCTTGGTCAAAGTCAAGAAGAGCCTGAGATATAGCCGAATCTTGAATAAAGTCGAACATTTCCTCGTTTCGTATTGCCTCAGGGATTTTTGTGCCTTGCTCTTGCTCTTGGTCCTGTTGATCTTCCAAAGCATATTTCCTTGAAAGATCTTCCGGACTCGGTCTGCTATCCTGATATTGAACTTTTCTACCTGAAAGACCTTCAAAGTAAATTTGATGTCCTCTGTGCTATCATCGAGTTTCGTAATCTTAAAGGTAGACCGGAAGGCGCTGATGGGTAAGCCGAAATTTGATTCGAACTTCTCATGAACTAACTTTGATACTGATCCTTGCTATCAGAACTAAATTTTTTCATGCAGGGTGATTATCAACTGGCACATTGCCTGATAGCTCAGATTATTATGTTCACTTTCCGTGATAGAGCTTTTACCAATAACCACCTCATAACAGAGCTTATTTGGCGGCTGTGAGGACTCGAATATTGAAATATTGTAGTATTTTGACGAAAAGTAACAAAACTGAGGAAAAAAGAAGAGAGAGAGCTCTCATCGCAACTATCGTACGTGAACTGGTGCCTGCGCACGTGACCCGCAGTTCAATATGATCAAGTGACGTCCTGGTTCGTCACATCATCCTCCCCCCCCCGATAGGATCTGGTCCCCAGGCCTCGATTACCTGTATGTGCCGTGGCTTAGGCTTACGATCATTATTGTTGTCGTCGACGAATTCATTATCTGCTGCCGCCTATATGTTGGGTAATTGGTCCAAGATTTGGACCCATTAGTGGGTCGCGCCGATGTCTCAGTCTGAGATATACCCTATCGATTAGCCGCCATCTTCGCCAGATCTTAATCCAATTGAACAGCTTTGGGATTGGATAAAAGATTGGATTGGCGATCGATATTTGAGAGATTATGATCGTAAGCTATCTTATGATCGTTTACGCGAGGCTGGACGAGCTGCTTGGGATGCGATACATACAAGCTTCTTAGACCAACAGATTGGACTTATGCAGAAGCGCTGCCAGGCTGTCATCGATGCACAGGGAGGCTATACGCCTTACTAAGCGGTAATATTTTTGTATTCTAGTGGTTCAATTACATAAGCTCGTAATAAAAACTGGCAGAATATCAGTCATGAGAAATAGATGGAAGTACCACGCTAACATTATCATTGAGGTCGACCTGCGTCGAGGGAAAGTCGGAATTTCGAAGACTCACACGCCGATGGACCAGACGGCACTTGCTGTCTCCGTTAGATCGAGGCTTTCAAGCTCTGGGCGAACTTTTGGAGTGGGCCCGCGCGAAAACCCCAATTTGACGGTGCGCATGCAGCGAACGATGCCGAGGCAATATCGTTCGCGGCTGAAGATTTCCCCTCAGCATTGACCGCAAATGATCCACTTTCTTTTGGTCCGTGTCGCTGTGGAGATTCATTCTTTCGGGCCGGTCGCGAATCGGGCAGGAGATTTGTACTTAAATATATTCACACTCCCCACACTGCCTTATCCTTCTTACTGTTATCCGCTAAACACCTTATGCTTGTTGGATAGCGCTGCAACCAAAAGTTCTATACTAGGATCAACTTCCGAGTCACGATTTCTTTCCCTCGCAGACAGTAAATTGCCCATCAACTCTCGACATGACCGCAGGAGCGCCTGGTCATTTCAAAGCAACCTGGATGGGTGTGACGACTATCCTTTTCGACGACGGTGAGACGTCTGTGTTAATCGACGGTTTCTTTACTCGGCCCGGCCTCACTTCCATGGCCCTCTGGAAAGTCGGCTCCGACGAAAAGATCGTCTCACACTGCCTGCAGAAAGCAGAGATTGACAATCGCCTCAAGGCTGTCCTGGTCGCTCATTCGCACTATGACCACGCGATGGATGCACCCTTGGTCTGCCATAAGACGGGAGCCAAGCTTGTGGGGTCAGAATCAACTCGTCTGATTGCTGAGGGCCACGGTCTACTCCCATTAGACCAGACCGTTATTATCAAGGATGGCGATGTTCTCAACTTTGGCAACTTCCGGATCACCGTCTTTGAAAGCCCACATTCGCCGGGGGACACTTCTCCAGGTCAGATAAGCAGCCCGCTCCAGACACCGTGCAGATTTACGCACTTTAAATCCGATAAATGCTACTCATTTTTATTTGAGCATGGCAAGCACCGAGTCTTTGTACATCCCAGCGCGAACTTCACCGACGGCAAGTTCCAGAATGTAAGGTGCACAGATGTATTCCTAGGTGTGGGGGTTTTAGGTAAACAGACGACAGAGTTCCGGGAAAGGTACTGGGAGGAGACCGTCGGAATGATGCAAGCCAGAAGGATCATACCTGTCCATTGGGATAATTTTTGGAAGCAGGTAGGTAGCCCACTGGAGCCTCTTCCTTGGCCATTTGACAAGTGGTCAGTGACTATTGCATGGCTGAGGGAAAAGGCCGCCGTTACTGGTGTTGAAATTCATATTCCAAAACTCTGGGAAGGTTTAGATTTCGACTAGCGGTGTTCAACTTGGCTTGTCTAGCTTCCTGGAAAAACATTTGGTACTTCATGAGCCCGAATCGGCAAGGTTGCCGAAACCTGTTGCTTAGTTGAGCATACAGTATATTCAGAAATGAAAAATTCTAAAGAGCACGATCAACCTTATTGAATAGTTTTTTCCTAAACACATTCCGGCCCAACAAGAAGGGGGAAGAAGGGGGGGGTTGGGTCAAAGTTGGTCAAACACAACCCCCCCCCCCTAAGTACCCGAAATCTTGATATTTTTTGATCGGATCTTTTAGATCCTTTCATCCGATGGCTACTCCGTAGTTCTATCTAAATGTCATATCATATTCTAGGATTGTCTCGTGGAAGGGCCTGACCCTATAGGGTTGGGGTAAGCCTGGATTTTTTTGATGAGGGATGCCAAGCTAAAGGCCGGCGGCGGGTAGCTGTATAGCTAGGGTTGCTAAGCTTAGATTAGTGGCCTTAGCGATCAGACCTTATTACTATCGATTCGCCAGTTGCTAGCTATAATATTCAACCCGGGGTTGAAATCCTTAGTAGGTGAAGGACCCTTCTACCAGGTGAGGCTATCCGCAGCAAAAAATGAAGGTTTGTCCAAGAGAATACGAGAACTAGTGAGGTGTCGATAAACCTAATAGAATAATAGTTTATCTTGTATCTCTTCCTTTTAAACTAGTTTCTGTTGTCCTAGACTATCTAAAACCCGAAGTCGATAAATGTTTTCCGGGCAGTCTAATACCGGACCACTAAGGGACCTCGTCTTAAACCCCTAGATTTAGAAAAGTATGCCTAGCAAACAAACATGTGGACTAAGCACTAGCGTTAGATCAAAAATGATCTCTGGGGTTTTAAAGTCATTCCCATTCGCTATATTTAGACCTGTACATGGCCTATAGGCAGGCCTATTCGGGTCGGCCCAATTAGGCCATTGGGTCAAAACTCCGGCTTATAGCCCATTAATGGGCTGGCCCAAAACGGCCCAATAGCCCAAAGATAGAGCTTTTTCTAGGGCTAATATGTATTGTATAAAATATGAAGATTCAGTGAGATCTTGGCTGTAATGCTGTGGTTTTGATAATAAAGTGATTCTGTGATATAATAGTGATTCTTACATTGAATTTGATATAGTAAGAGCAGAGATTTGAATAGAAGTATAGATTATATTAAGTAGCATATCCTTGTAGCCGTATCGAATTTATCTGGGCTCTCCCTGAAACACGCTAAGTATTACATTGCTTAGGTAGTAGAGGCTCTTCTTCTGCAGAGCTTTCTGCCTTATCTAATATCCCCTCTTTAGTCTTATAATTATTTCTTTTTTTGCTTTGTATAATATTGTAGAGAAGTCTTCTTCTTCTCCCTCTCTTTCTTCTCCTTCTTCTACCCCTTACTAATCTCGATAATCTTCTGTAGTATATGTTTTGTGGTATTCTTTTTACCTGATCCTAAGCCTTAGTAAGGGACATATTGGTATATTTCCGACCAAAAAAGGATGTTCCTTCTTGTTTAACGCGGCCACGGAGTAACGTGTTTCACCACCGAGCCGCCAGCCCCATAAAATGCAGTAAATATGAAAATTGTAACTTCAAATATCTCAACAACACAACTTTCCTTTTTATTATAATTCATAATATAGGGTTTTATTGAAGTTAAGAATCATACAACGGAAAGAAAATTAATTTAGATAATTATTTAGTAGTATTACAAAACATACCTGGTAATTTATACATTCTAGAGGTTAATATACATATGCATAGCATGAATATACTTCTGTACTCTAAAACTTAGAAACTAATTAGTAATACTATTTAGAACACTATACCTTTAAATAACCTCCGAAATAGAAATAGTTGTTGAGTTATAAAGTTGTAATTTATCACATCTACTATGTGTTTTGGGGCTGGGGGCTCGGTGGTGAAACACTTTAATAAGATACGTCAAATTGACGTGCATAAGATGCTAAATTGGGCTTTTCGACCGCACTAACGGCTCCGCAGGCCTCAATTACACGAGTCCCATGAGATTTATCGTTTTTAGGCATGGTTGTGGATGGTGGCGTGTAAATTTGATGAATTTGAAAATTTTTTGACATGTGGACAGAAGACCGGTCGGAAGCCACAGCTACCCGTAATTTACAATCCAGAGTCTTTGTCCATCGAGCCTGTCTAGCCCACCCGGTTTTCCGACAGCTTCTTTCAGTACAAGGCCAGTTTGATCTTCTTGTTAAAGTCAACATTATCTTTGGCGCACTCAATTCGAGGAATACAGGTGCCGAAGACCCTATCCCACACGCGTGTTTGTTTCCCGTAGTTATGACTTTTCCTGTATCCAAAACGGTGATGCAGGTCATGGTCCTCGATGACTAGCTCTGCATCAAAAAGCCTCCATAGCCATGTCAAGGGTCCCGGAGCCGAGGCATACATACGGACACCACTGTGACCTGAGACCTCTGAGAAGGTGATGAACTGTTGACAGGCAAACCATTCATAGAATCCCATCGGCAGTCCAATGCACCTCATAGTCCAGAATGTCATCAATGGTATTCCGAGAATGTCAAAGAAATCTTGCTCTATGTCTGCATACCCAGCGAGCAGCATGTTTGGATGCTTGGTGAGATGATGTGTACGGTGGAACCTCCACAGCCCGTGGACAACATGCATCAAACGGTGGTACCAATAGAACCAAAAGTCTAGGATAAGGCCGTAAAGGCCAATCTCCGGGATGAGAAATCCCCAGTGCAAAGAGGATGGGGGCTCGTTGGTTGAGTAGCAAAGGTAAACAGTGGCAAATGCACGCATAATACCCCCCGCAGTGATGGTCAAAAATGTTTTTCTAACGCCCACATCTGGTACTCCGTCACGGTCGTGATTGTCGCCGTCTAAGAAGCCGATGGAGTGTCCAAGGTCCTTGAAAGAATGCAAAGCCCTAGTCATCATCACTTTGGTAGCCTGTTGGTAAAAGAAGAATGCAATAAGAGGCCCGAAGTTGTTTCCCACCAGTCGCCAATACACTTCATGGATAGCAAACGGTATTACCGTGTAAAAAAGGACGAAACGGTTAAGTTGCCAATCAGCAAGATAAGACACTTTGGTATCTTTGGAGAATTTTGGGACTTCTCGATCCAAATCGATGTGATGCAAATTACCCGAATCGAGCAGTTTGTGATAGATGGTCCACTGGCTTTGATTCCTCCGCCAAGTGGACCTCATAGAATCTTGCGGGTTCGAGTGGCTGGTAGTCATGGTGTTCGCTGATGGATTATCAGCTTGGAGAGAATTAAATTAAGAAGCATACTGCTCGCCTTTTATTTTTGAGCATTATCTATTGAAAGTTGAAAGCCAGATCAAGGATTTTCCGTGAAATGGCCACAGATCATTATTTAAGCCTCGGCATTTCACCATGAGATTCTCCAGGTGACAGATCGCGGCAAAACCCACGCCGCAATACGCGGGGTACCCTGCTGGGAAAAAATTACGATTGTACACTCGTAGTTTACTAGTAAAGCCGATGTAGTAGTCCTTGTTCTTTTCAAGATCTCCCACTCACCACCAGTCAGAATGGCTTCGCAATCTGGTCTTCTTGAGATAGGATCGACCACGCAAAATCTAGAATAGCTAAAACGAGCAAGGCTGTGAGGCGATCGTACAGAATCTTGAATGAGGAACAATGCCAAATCTAACACATTACTAGGAAATAGTCCGATATGCACAATATTCAGATCAGCAAGGTGAAAAATAGGAGCACTATGACCCTAACTGATATAGTTCCGTTTTCTAACTCCGGCCTAGTGGTATTAGGTGTTGAGTTAGGGCGTTCCCAGGACTTGGAGCTTCACATCCCCCCATTAGCCCCCTTCCCATTAAGCTGGAAGGTGCATGGAAAATCACATGCGTGTGGCGGTGTGATCCGCAAAGTGAGTGGAGTTACCGGAACTGTTCCGGCAGTCGTACATTTAAAGTAGACGCTAGCCACGGCATGGTTGAAAGGACCGGAATCGTCCCGGCAGACCCACAATTAGTGCAGACGCTAGGCACGACACGACATGATTAAACAAACGACCTCTCGTAATGTTAGGGCCGGTTCGTGTGAGGTTCCCGACATATCATTGCTTACCTGGGCTGGTGTGACACGGACAAATTATTGCTCCGAGATAAGATATAATGGATGAAACGTTCGATAAATACTGTCCGGTGCATCCTTTTCGGAGGGTTGGTTCGTCCGAGGTGCCAGATTGCCTCGGCAAGGACGACTGTGATAGTTGACGAAAAGGTATCAGAAATGCAACAACGATGTTGGGTACCGGATAGATATTCTTTCCTTTTACCCCATCCCAATTGCAAATTCCCGGAGCAAAAATGACACGTGCTCGGGACTCGGGAAGAAAGACGGGTCGCAATATTGACAGTAAGGGTATTCGCTTCCTTTGGAAAGGATATCGTTAAAAAGGATGCGACTGACCATTCTAGACCCAGTGACACGTCTTTTTTGCTCAGTTTGCTCGTTAAAGTTTCATCGTCGGCACGAGCTTCTCCAGCACCAAATCATGCATAGTCACAGATACTGCGGACAGTGCCAAACTATATTCGATAATGATGAAGATCTCAGTCAACACTTTCTGAGATCAAAATGTGTACGTGGATTATACACGCAATCTATGCGATAGTGAAGGCAGAATGCAGGATTTTCAGTGCCCTGAAACTACGTCCCAACGTCGGCAGCTCCATTTCTGCTGATTCTATGCAATGCATTTGATTTGCACTTAAACATCCATGGATGCTTTCAATTCAGGACTTTATATAGTCTGATATATTAGAAATCAAATTTAGAAGTTGCAAGCGCCTAAGTCGGTGACACTTTGGTAGGCCACCTAACAACCGGCGGAAGCTGCATAAAACTTGTTTACCGTGCGGTTCTCTCATAAATACCGCCATGTTTACTATGTTGTATCAGATACTTGTATTATGATAGATGAACGACCCGTAGCTTCCTATGGCTCCTAATGTTCATCTGGTTGATTACCATGCCAGAATTCCCAAGCCTTCCTGAGCCGATCTTCACTAGAGAATCGGAGATGCCGCACTATAATTCCCTATTCTCTTGTCCTATACCTAAAAATACATAGAAGATCTTAGAATATCTTGTGGTTCGACTTTGTGCCATTTAACTAGAGCTAAGCGAAGCTTAATCTGGCCAAATGAACCTTGTGTCACAAACATATTCTGTTTCTAAACGCCGTCACGAGCTACCGTCTGGTTACTTGATAAAGAGGCTAGTGGCTCCGAATGAGAAGCGGTTCGTCAGCTCATGTAGCTCACATAGCAGAAACAGGTGGTACATACAAAATCAGGCATTGCCTCTTTAATATTCTTGACCACATCACGAAATACCACGAACCTGGAGATACCCCCCCTTACATACTGCCTGTGTCAATATGAAAATTCCAATCATGGAAATTGAGACAGCTTTGAGCTTGAGTAAATATTAATGTACAGAATCCTCTATGGTGTGGAAAGGCAGACGCGAGGAAGTCGTAGGTTTTGGTGATTGCTTCTTGGGTTATGTTTGGTGACCTAGCTTAACAACCTCCTTTTTGGGGGGGAGTCGCTATGAACGGTTCAAAATATGAAAGTCAAATGTACTGAAGCCTCTACATCCGGCTGAAAAGACGCCCTAGATTCTGCATGCCTCCATAATAGAGGCCGAGGGCCTTAATGAGTTGTTTTTGCTGCAGTACTTTTCCGCATTGATATAAGGTTTAATATCAGACGACTGAGAACCCAAGGTACCTATCGAGGAATACAAGAATCTTTGCCATAGGGCTTGTTTTTTGGTACGTCCTCTCCAGTCGCAACGATTTCAGAAACCAGTCTCCCCTTTCCATCTTCCAAGTCTCGTGATAGTAGCCTCCGCCTCTGATCTCGACCAACCCCATAGTGTGTTTCAGTATAATTTGATCTTCCATACCCCATATAGCTCCCACCTCGTCATCAGCTTTCAGTTGCAACTCTCCTGGACCAAACATATGAAGAGTTTGTGCACTCGCGAAGAATTTGCTGAAAAAGACCGTAAAGGCCGCAGAAGATGGGAACGCAAACGAAGTATTCCCAGCCTTTAGGATGGACCCGTCGGTATCGTAGAAACTGAATTCCGCATCAGGCAGTGCAACTCGGTCAAATTTGTCCCATTGCTTGGTGTCAATGTATCGGCCGTATTGTGATTTCTTCCGGATGATTACTTCGGCAATTTCGACAGGAATCGACATGCTGGTTATATTCTTTATCCAGCTGGTCATTTGGCGCTCATAAAAGTTTCTTTTCTGAGAATTGTGCTCACCTGGTATCAGCGCAATATGGGGGTGGGATTTATCGGGTAGAAGTCTCCCAGGGATTAATTTAGCAGCTGGGAAGACTCCTTAAATAATCTGCCGGGCGTCAAGGGGACTGCGGGGTACCCCGGATAGTTATTGATTGCACCCGAGTATTTCCAAAATGCCAGGGATCCATTTTTCCCCTTTAGCAGACGAGAAAAGCCACCTTATACAAACCTCACTGATGAGTCGTGTACCACCGTCCTTATCCGAGGTTCTGATCTGTCAAGGTCTGAATGGCAGAATCAGGGTGGCAAAAACTTTTGCTTTCCCCGTATTTCGTACCGACATACCACCACTGTATGAGTGACGCATCACTCCCCAATTTCTCCACACTGTACCCGAGCATCTTGCTGCCAAGACATCGTTCTGACATATCATTCCGGCTTTTCTTGTGTACCAAGGCACCCCGAGGTACAACTTTATCCAAATCCGGCCTAGAGTGCGGCTGTTGCTGTCGCTAGTCTTCCAAAAACAAGTCGGGCCTCGGGTGGGCAGCTTTTCAAACTTTGCTATCTTTTCGTGGCGGAGGAATAATTGCGCCGTGCCGCTGCATATGATTTCCTGGTGGGGATAAGGCGGTATTAGTCTGTCCAGCGTGCTGTATCGGAAGGAATCCCTTTGGCATAGGCAAACTTTGATGCAGAGTGATCTAGGGCATGTGGGCCGAGGTGTTGAGTCATTTCATGTGCTGCAGTTTTGTTAAAATAAGGCTGGGAAAAGGTGGTCGGAAACTTGGTGGAGGATCGAATGGGGTGAACGAAATCAGATCAGGTTACTGAGAGAAGAGGAGATATGTGTTAGACTTTGGATATGGACTACATTGCAACAAACTTCACAGCGGTACTCAAAAAACCCATGAAGCTCAAAGTAGATATAGCTGTTGAATTTCTTCCTTTCTTCATATTGCCATGTTTGATTTTATCTATTAATTAAAATCCCCAGGACCCTTCAAATTCGCGTATTGAACGGTGGAATTGTTGAAATTCATATAAAACTATACTGCCACAGCGAAAGGCTAGATTACCGTGATAAGATCAGCCATTAACCTCCTGCGAATTCAAGAGGCACAGTCATCCGCAAATATTTCCCTATTTTCCGGCATATCCACATGCAACAGATGACTCCATCCGTCGTATTTTTTGGATTCCCTCTTCTTGATCGTGTTTGTTTGGCTCTCAACCCATTGTTTGGTAGCATTGTAGCTGGTGAGCCGATCGGCAGTGCCGTGTGCGACGTCAAGGGCCTTCACATGGTTACTGAGCCTCGATTTCCCTGAAGATAGGTCGGCGGCTCTTTCTAACATATTTATCAGCATCTCAAGCCTCCCAATAGGATACATGAATCGATCATTGCTAATCGCGTTTTGCACTGCCTGGTCACGGACCAGTAATTGAAGATGGACATGCTGTCTAACTTGAAAATGTGGGAAAAGTCGACAATCTGACGGTTATGTTCCATGGTCTCCTATTAGGGAACAGGTCAATGTATGGCGCTTCCAGCATGATGCCTCTAATTCGGGAGACCAGGCTCTCGTACTTCGGTATCGAGGCCAATGTTGCAAGTAGCCCACCACCCATAGAGGGACCCATAACGAAAAGAGGCACAGCAGGTGGCGAAGCCAGTTGTGCCTCAATGAAGCACACAATATCCTCGAGGATGAGAGAGGTTGGGCCTGTGTTACCGCGGTCTCTCCTATTATGCACTGATCGGCCCCATCCACGCTGGTCAATTCCTGTGCACAGAATCCTCTGCCTTGCAAGGGTTGGAAACAAATCATAGTAGGTGTTGATGTGGTCACTAAAGCCGTGGAGATGTACCAGCTTCGCGAGTGGCGGAGCTCTAGGCTGTGGAAAGGGGTATTAGTATGGTGGGAAAGAATTAGGAATAGGAAAAGATTACAGTCCAAGTCTTTTGGTAAGCCAAACTACCATCCTTGGAAACGGAAGTGGCCCTCTGTTATCGGAACTGCGGTAGCCATCTGATGAATATCCAAATATGGTCGTAGTCGGCTTACTTTGGGGTATGAGGCTTGGTGGAATGGCATGCGATGATTAATTGCTCCGTTTTTAAGTTTGAAGAAGCCTGGCAAAATGAACAATTGAAAGTTCAATACCGAGATGCGAACTGTGCCGTGAAGAAAAGTGCATTTGTGATCAGATGATCTCTGTTTCAAATGATGGGAGGTATTCAGAGTAATGAGCCTTGGCAATAAACCAGCCTTCCTCGGAATGAGCCCATGTTTTCGGAACGCATCCGGCACAGTGGTGCGGCGGAACGGACCCGGACCAGAAAAAGAATAGAAAAGGAGACGTAAAAAGCGTCCTCGTAGCCATCTCGCAAGGCACAGGAAAATTGGCTTTGCACTGCTTGATTTCTTAAATTTAGCAGTTCATTTTTGACCAATCCCACCTTCCAGTATGGAGGACCGCCGGTTGCCGGACATGAAACAAAGACTCGATATTGCTATTGTCGGCGCAGGTATCTCTGGTATCAATGCTGCATATCGGATTCAAAGCGCATTTCCAGACTACAGCTATGCTGTTCTTGAATCTCGTGACAGCATCGGTGGAACGTGGGATCTCTTCAAGTACCCAGGAATCCGCTCTGACTCGGACCTCTTCACTTTCGGATTTCAATGGCATCCGTGGAACCAGCAGAACCCCATTGCAGAAGGTCCGGCCATCAAGAAGTACCTACATGATGCCGTTGCACAACACAGCATCGATAAGCACATTCTCCTGAAGCACCACCTAAAAACTGCCTCCTGGTCATCTGTGGATCAACGGTGGACGCTCCAAATCGACAACAATGGATCCTCCAAAATATACTCTGCCCGTTTCGTTATCTTCGGAACAGGATATTACGACTATCGCGAACCTCTCCGTGTCCAGATTCCAGATCTTCAAACTTTCAAAGGTCCAGTAATCCATCCGCAATTCTGGCCTGAAGATATGGATTATACCGACAAGAGAGTCACCGTGATCGGCAGTGGTGCCACAGCCGTTACTCTTGTGCCCAAATTGGCCGAAAGGGCGGCACATACGACTATGCTTCAACGCAGTCCCACTTATATCATGTCCGTTCCCAACGCAAAATCCGGATCGTTGCTCAGCCGTTTAATTCCAAGCCGGGTTGCCAGCAAGCTCATACGAATTAATTGGATTATTACGCCGCGCCTCTTCTTTCTTTTTTGCCGACGGTTTCCAAATGCAGCGCGTTGGATCATCCGGAAGGAAACCATTTCGCAGCTGCCTAGTCATATCCCGTTTGATCCGCACTTCAACCCTCGGTATAACCCCTGGGATCAGAGAGTGTGCCTGTGTCCTGATGGGGACTTTTTTAAGGCTTTACACACAGGACGTGTCGAGGTAAAAACTGGGACCATCAAGGCCATAACAGAGACTGGCATCCAGCTCGACTCAGGTGATTTCATTGGAACTGATATCATTGTGACCGCCACGGGACTAAAACTCCAAGCTGCGGGTGGGGTGGCCATCGACATCGACGGCCAGCCATTTGACCTAGCCAACAAATTTCTCTGGAACGGAGTTATGCTGCAAGATCTTCCTAATGCAGCTTACGTGATTGGATACACCAATGCCTCTTGGACGCTGGGTGCGGACGCGACGGCTCACTATGTTGTCAGATTGCTTAAGCGTCTTGATAAGAAAGGTTATACTGCAGCCGTGCCTAGAATGGGGAATGGAGAGAAGTTGAAAGAGACGCAGCTGCTAAATCTTAAGTCGACCTACATCGCGGCGGCAGAAAGGAGTTTACCAAAGGTGGCGGAAACGGCGCCGTGGCAGCCTCGAGATAATTATGTCTCGGATTATAGATTTGCTAAGTATGGTAGGTTTGACGATGAGACGTTGGAATTAATTAGGGAGCCCAGAATGAAGATAGTGGCTTAGATATATTGGATTTGTGCACTATACCGGTATATCTGATGTTTCTATTTCATGCGCAGTGGGAGTTTGGGGGTTTTGTTTATTGCTTTTCCACCTAAACCGTATATAAATAAATTAGGCGCAGACAGTACTACTATATCTAAAGCATATAAATGCTTGAAGAATTAACATTAATTACCACCGTGACACACCCCCCCCCTGTGTTAGTTTGAGGTTTGTGTTAATTTGCTTTCTGTATGGCAGACAGTCGTATTCGTGGAGATTATAAATTATGCTCTTATTCCCTGTTTACTTTGAGTTTCAAGTCCTCAATCCATCTCCCTTAGGCCATGTAAAAGAGAGATAGTCCTCTCATCCATTTCTACCCCTCCTAATCAGCGGTAACAAGCTGCCTACTAGTGACATCTTTTTCCCTCGAAGGCATGCACCAAAGCTGAGATTAGCATCTACATTCTGATAAATAATTATAGTTCTCCAAAAAGCTCACCACCGACAACAAACCAGCCGGGGGCTTTATATGCGGCGGAGAGATCAAACATTCTCCCATCTAATAACGGGCTTAATAACCTGCTCCACAGATGTATCAGCATAATCTTTTGGAAAATCTTCCGAGGGGTACTGTACATACTCTGCCAGAGCGCAAATCCTCCATAGCTTGCTCAAACGAATCCGGCGCATATACCTTGGCAAGCTTGTCGACGGGGAATTTTCCCTGCTTATAGAGATCTATCAACATTGGCAGAAGCTAATTGCAATCATTGAATTAGTAAAAACGGTTCCAGGTATCTCCACTGGCTATTGTCTCACCGAAACAGGATTTGCACCGCCTTCAATTACACCCACGATCCGTTTGCAGCCCATCATGAGAGCAAGTGGATCAATTTTAAGAATAGACCCAGGGCGAGAAACACCCACAATAGCCAAAGTACCTTCATGGCCTAAGGCTTTAACCGCAGATTCGAGCAGATGGTCCACACCTGTCGTGTCAAGAACGTAGTCAACGCCGTCGGGGAAGATTTTGAGTAGCCCTTCCGTAAGATCGGTGATAACCTTCGTGCTCAAAACATGTGATGCACCTAAAGACTTGGCGAGTTCCAGCTTCGCCTCCAACATATCAACTGCGATAATTGTTTCAACCCCTCTAGACTGTGCAGCTAGCATCGCGGCCATCCCGACAGCGCCCATACCAAGAACAACGAAGGTGCTCTTTGGCTGGGGCTTGAGGACGTTGAAGACAGTACCAGCACCAGTGAGATATCCGCAACCAAGCGGGGCCAGGGCTGCCATATCAGCAACAGTAATCCCTGATTCAGGTGAACACTTGATAACTGAATGCTCGCTTACAATAGCCAGTTTGCTCAAGGAGGACTGGCCGAAAAATTGGCCCCGAATTGGTAGGCCTTTTTCTCCGGGAAAAGAAATGGGCGAGTCAGCAGCGCTGACACCTCGAGCACCGGCAAAGTTGATAACTGTCATATCACGACAGAATCCATTCCGGCCTTCACGGCAAGGGTTGCAAATATCCCTATGACAGGAGCTGAAGCTTAGAAAGACTAGGTCGCCTTCCCGGAGAGACGTGTTTTCGACACCACTGCCAACACGGCGCACAATTCCAGCACCCTCATGGCCCAAAACGGCGGGATAGTCACCAACGGGAATGGCTCCTTGTTGGACAACGATATCCTGTAGGTCTTCCATTAGCGTGACATCGTGTGTATTCCGTTGCAAATTATGAATGCATACTGTGTGGCACAGGCCCGTATACTTCATTTCGATCAAGACTTCATTTGCCCGGACCTCATCCAGAATGATATTCTGGAGGGTGAATGGTGCACCTGGTCTCTCAACCACAAATGCGGTAGTCGGAATCTGTTTCTCCGGGATCATGGTGGGGCACGATCGTGCGATAATTGGCTTAACTATGAATGCAATGGGAAGGGTATCGGTTAAAGTAGAATATCCAAAGAGCGTAGATTTTATAAATAAGGATACGCAATCAAATTGCAGGGAAGAGGTCCATCTTTTTTATAGATTGAAAGACTTAAGTTTAAGACCTCTTTATGACAGCGAATAGGTCTCCTCCCGCAGTGATCGATTTATCCTCACAAACCGACTTCAGTGACCAGCCTCGGTAAAAACAGCCAATCTCACGCCGAAAGTGAAGCGTGAAACCTCGGTTGATGGGAAAACAGGAGAGTTTCTTGTGTTTCTAAGCAAATAAAGACAACCGTTTGACATTGCTACATTCTAACTTGATCAACCACTAAGGACTTTCAAGTTAATACTCTGGCACCCTCCCATTCACGTACATACAATGCTGAAACATACAATGGCATCCCTCGACATTATTCAACAATATACCAACTCCGCTTTATCAAGTCCCAAAACATCCCCCGCAGCAGCCTCATGCAAAAGACTCTCGCGATCCTACTCACACTCAGTCTCGCTCGTTCGGCCAATCGTTTGTTCTCAAAATGGACTCTGCAAAATTGGGCCCGCAATGAAACCTGGCAGCCCGCTCGTAAGCTCGTCATCCCTACAGAGGTGGCACCAGCGGCATCAGAAAGCAGATCATGGAAGACCTTTCCAGAACAGGCGTACGCGTCATAATGCTTGAAAACAACGAGCCTAATTTCCTTTTGCCGATGAACTTTGCCTTTAACAAGGCTAATATTACTTACTCGATAGATATTGTAGATGTTGCCCTGAATATTCGAACCAACCATGGTGAGCCGGCAGTGTTGATCAAGAATGCTGGTCTTGCGCATTATGAGATGATTCTTGACAAGCCCGAGGCAAAGATTCGGCAAACGTTCGAGGACAATACCCTTTCGCATTTCCTTACGGTCAAGTAGTCTTTGCCAGCTATGATCAAGGCGAACCATGGGCCTATTATTACTGTTGGTAGCATAACTAGCTTCGTGGCTCTTGGTGAGATGGTTGATTACTGTTGTTCAAAGGCGAGCGCGTTGGCCTTCCACGAGGGGCTGCGTCAGCAGTTACAGTACTGGTACAATGAACCAAATGTGCGCACTAGGTAAGTTATAGAGTTTTCACAATTCTCCTTGACGTTTTGGGATCACTCATTCAGTCCCTTCGTCAGCGTCATTCGCCCTATGTGGGTTCACACTCCCTGACTGGTAAAGAATCCCACAACCGTCCGGCCACCATTACCCCTAAGGTTGTTTTCGAGTCTATTTGCAAGCATATTGTCACACAGAGCTGTGGTCAAGTGATTTTGCCCACCAACAAATCAGCTGCTAGCCTGGTAATAGCGATGCCAATTTGAGTGAAGGAGGGCGTACGTTCATCTGCTTCCGGAGAATTGAGAAGGATGCATATGGCGCAGCAGACCTGCAGTTCATGACCTAGTTTTGCTTGACAATTAATTGACATGTAATCGGATTGAACTAGCTGTTGCGCACACTAATTTGGGTTGCAGGCGGCTTTGCTCAGTATAAATATGATGGGATTTTTATTTTAAACATGCCATTCACTTAAGTAACAATGCATAGGAATATTTTGGATAAATAAATGCGTGTTACCTTTTCCCTTTACGGAAAGAAAATGTCAATTTGTAAGTTACATCTGAACTTAGATCATGATGTATGGGGATTCATTTCACTATCTTCAATCCATGCAGGTGCAGTTTTATTTACTTACACCAAGGCCATCAATTGATATTTACAATTTTCTAACATTCTGTCTATCAATCAAAATCCAGAGAATGGCATTTAGGGAATGGATGTCATTGACAATAGGGACAAGAGCATCCAAAAAGCCATTCCAATTGAACTTGAGCCTCCCATTATCACATTCTGGCTTTCGCTAGGCCATCGCTGTCCTAGTAATATGTTAGCCCGGGCCATGTTTGTAGATATTGAAACTCTTACCGTATCCCTTATTTTGGTGTAAGTTCTCTTCAGGTCGAGAGACTTCAGATACCATTCTCCGTCCTTCAGCTTCCATGTTTCATAATAGAAGCCTCCACCCCTTATCTCAACCAGATTGGTCGACTTGAGATATATCTGGTCCTCCATACTCCAGATCGCCTTGACTTCATCCGCCGATGTCTGTTCCAAATCACCAGGACCGAACATATGAAGGGTTTCGGCATTTGCCAAGAACAGAGAAAAGAAATCCACGAAAGCTTTGCATGATTTGAACGATAGCGGGTCATTCCCGACCATTACCACATTTCCGTGGATATCCCAGAAATTAAGGCGGGCGTCATGGAGCATGATCTCATGAAATTTAGACCACTGTTTTGAATCAACGTAGCGACCATAGCGTGCCTTCTTTTGGGCAATTGATTGCCCGACCTCGAATGGTACCATGTTGTTTTCTCCCGGTTTTGCCATTGAAAATATAAAAAAAAATATCAAGCTGTGAGGACTGGCCCTGATACTATAAAGTAACTTCGGTATGCTATTCCTCCGTCGG
This sequence comes from Penicillium manginii, assembly GCF_028828005.1. Classification (NCBI taxonomy): domain Eukaryota; kingdom Fungi; phylum Ascomycota; class Eurotiomycetes; order Eurotiales; family Aspergillaceae; genus Penicillium; species Penicillium manginii. The sequence goes on along the minus strand of NW_026643109.1, from coordinate 2,346,133 downwards.
CAGAACTTGTCCCCGAGTCCGGGACTACACCCGGATGTCTCGGTATATCTTCCGGGGTTGGCTATGCCGTCTTGTCAATACTACTGAGGCCTGAGGGCTCAGGCCCCAGGTTACTGAGTCAGCCAGTGCCCACAGTGCCTGCCATGTAGATAGGGTTCTCTCCATAGCATCTCTCATGTCACCACCATCTTCAGTCTCTCTGCGAGTATCCCTATCCTGTGCCTCCAGTAAAAACCAGCTCGTTTGTAGCGAGGACCCGTAATAAATGAATTTATGAAAGCTGCTGGTTACACGATGAAAAACTTCCGACGCCCTCAATTGCACAATCGGTATTTCCATCATGTTTGACCGTCTTTGCCGTAATGAAAGCCCAAAGCAGCGCCGAGGTAAGCTAAACGGGTCGTGAAGACATCTCTAAAAGTCGATATTGCTATTGAAATCTTTGCCAAGGAATCAATGCCAGTATAAATTGCCAACCAAGTTTCAATCCCGTAGAAAATGAAGTATTACATAATCGAACTCCGTATACGAAGACTTTGGTCTAAAGTGGTTTCCTTTTGCTGGATGTTCGAAAGATCTCCGACTGCTGCTTGTGCATTTTCTTAGGGTGAAGTCGATCGTAATCGATGAGAGGGTCACCGTGAGTGGAGGAATGCAAATGGTGACAATGGTATGGTAAAGGTTTAACTGCGGACAGTGATCTGTTGGCGGTAGGTTGATCACCGAGGGTGAAGGCGACCAGACGACCAAGCGCCTCTGTCTTTTCCACTCAGCAATCACCAATCAACGCACGGAGTCTCTAACTCAGGTAGCCACCATCTATCGCGACTGGGCGTAACATTACTAGTCGATTTCACCGTCCAATTGCTTGGCATTACTTATTAAATGCTTTGTCATCGTAATCTTTTGTTAAATAGTTTTCCTGGTGTATTCTAAATTGAGCATACTGATACGATATTCCATATAAAACTACATTTCCCCATTATGACTGATTCCAGGCCGTGAAAGTTATGAGCCTGGTTTCCTTGCTACAATAGGCAATACTGAAGCTATTCATACTCGCTTATTGCGTAAATTGACGCGAAATCGACAAATCTGAGGGTGTGGATGATTACCCCTGAATCCACCACAATCCCTATTCGATATGTTGAAGGACCAACCCTGATATAAAAACCTGCAAAACCGACAGTTATATTGTAATAAGGATTGTAATTACATCTATAATTATCAGCAAATTGTAAAGTTTAAGATATTGACTAGGCAAGACAAGGATGGCACGATCGAAAAGGACCGTATATTCAGAATTAAATCAAGACTAATTCTTGAAGAACCTCAAGAATTCTATATCACAAAGGTTTTATATCTCTGGGAACAGTGTACTCTGTGATCCACACCGCTAATTCGTATCGAATCTGACCTATCTCAACATGATCAAAGGTTTTCCCTGTCACAGTACTACTGCTATAATAGGGTTTTGAGCACAAATTCAACACTAATGGCTATCTTGTAAAGCACATAGCATGTATCTGAGTCAAAGGTGACCTATAACATATATCTGTTAAAGAAAGGAGGGCTGCTATACTCGCTAGAAGGACTTTACGTATGGTTTTTGCTCTGGTTACAGTATTTGATCTTAATCTTCATTAATCAGACGTAGTCGCTACCTTTCCAAGCAGTGATCTGCCTACGCCTGTATAAATCTATATACGTTAGGGTTTCGCTAGATAAGGACGTTAATAGAAGCTCAGAAAGATACCATATAGACTTTGTATCTCACCAAAGCTATAGTAGTAAGAAGCATCTATAGTATTAACAAAGCTAGGTCTAATACTAGTACCTAAAGATCTCTATATATTGTTAGAGATAGAATTATTATCTTTTTCTACGTTAACAATATTCTTATCACTTTACACCTGTCTGCTGGGGACAAATAGCAGAAGAAGCTTTAGCTCTCCAGGGCTGCTAAGACACATTTATCTTAAACATAGCAGCAAATTATAACCTTGTAGGCTAACTAATAGTATTGACACTGATGATACTAGAAGAATTAAATCCATTCAATAGCACTACACAGTAAAAAGATATTGATATTTTCGCTTAGAAGATCAGTTCCTCTCAATATTTAACTATAATTACATACGTTGATACTGCTAGACTAATAGCTAAACTTGTGTAGTTTATAAAGAACCTTAGACCTACACACCTATAAGTGATCGATCGAGTGTTCGTCTATCTTTACTACAGTCGTCATCTCGCTATTGAATATAGCATCGATAACAGACACCTATCTGTCGAATACACTTTAGATACCCTATTTCGTGATAGATACAGATCGTAAAAGCTCTACAGGCTACATTTGCTAGGTGTATACAGGCCCTGTTAACTAGAAAGCCTCAAAGTAATCGTCTATAACCGAAGCTAAATTGCTTACACTATCCACGCTACACGCTCTATACACTATTAGGAACACCTATTCGCCTGAATCAGATTCAAACCAGATCATTCTATTATCCTGAAATGTAATAACCACAAATAGTGGATCTAGCGAACAATCCCAGGGGAAATCTTTACACGAAGCTTCGCTACGTTGATATATAGAGTTGTTAGGTGTGTCAGGAGGTAGAAGTAGGACATATACAGATCAAGTAGGTGCCTACAGCAAGCATAGCGGCCGACGGTCTCACTAAGTCGTTACTGTAGCAAAGCACAAGGCGTTTATCAAGATACTAGGGATACACAATATCGTCACCTATATCAACAAATAAAAAGGTAATTGGCACATACTTCGCGAGGACAGAGTCTATTTCCTATTTCGGACAGCGCTTAAACGCCTACACCGCACTTATTCGGGACCAGACAAACGAGAGCCATCGATAACACCAGGGCTGGAAAATGTAACTTCGAATAGAGCGGACGGAGTAGGGCATACAGCATGGAGGGTACACCGGCACTTTATAGATATGAAGGAGACCGGTAGTATTAGAGACGAACAATACTTACTAGCAGAAGACAACCTAGATAGCTTCGTAACATGGTAGACAGTTATTCCATTAGGGAAGGAGTGGGAGTATTGAACTAAAGCCACATAATACCGCTACATGCTGGATCATTCCAGTGGTTCTGTTCCTGTACAATTACTATTCTAGTCTGAGGAGCTAGAACGAACTGGCGCTCGGATCAAGCGGTATCTCCAATAAAATAAAAGGGGCAGTATATCAGATTATAACAAGGCGGAATATTCAGTGGGGGCGAGAGGGAAAGAAAGGGGGCGGCGATGAGTGCAAGATAGAGGAGTCCTATAGAGAGGAAGAAGGAGAAGAGAGGCTGAAAGGGTGAAGTTGGGTCTTTTATATCGAGGTAAGGCCAGGAGAGGTTACAAAACAGCGTATTAGGGCACTAAATCTGAAAAGGCAAAACTAACCGGATATAGTAATTCAAGGATCCCTATATTATACCCTATATTGTCGTTCGAGTGAGGCAGATAGATACCCTTTATAGTAATTAAGATGAACTAGTGCCTAGTCTTCCTTATATCTTTTCCACTACCCTATAAGGATAGACATTCTCTTACTCTTTTTTCCTTGTCAGTTATATTTCAATGTTAATTCCGCAAGGTCGCAGGATCTGTACGTACTCGCTGACCGAAATATCGTTATATATAGGAATTATTCAGTCCCTGGAAATCTTTGAAGGCTATCCATTCCCCATATCCAGGCCTGCTCTTGCGTAAATCCATTTCCAGGCCCAGCGAGATCTGGAAAAAGTGGTTCAAGAGGTATATTGATATCATTTCCCGAGAGAACTAAAAAATGTTAACCTGATGGTGATCAAAACGCGAAGACTGCAATGCATACCCTGGTCAAAGTCAAGAAGAGCCTGAGACATAGCCGGATCTTGAATGAAGTCGAACATTTCCTCGTTTTGTATTGCGTCGGGGATTTCTGCACCTTGATCTTGGTCTTGTTCCTGTTGTGTCGGAGCCTCGGACCCACCCCCATAATGTGCATATTCGATCCGCTGCGTTGTAGATTGAGAAGATTGCCGGGTGGCACTGTTACTATCGAGCATCTCCTTCAATTCCTTCTCCATGACCAATCGGGTCAAGCGCTCCAGAATTTCCAAGCCCTGTGATGCCAAAGTCGACTCTGTTCTCGATTTCAAATGTGTTTGCATCTGTATCAAGCGTCGCAGCCCCATCTTCGACTCGTGGGACTGCGGACTAAGCGGTTCAATACTAATCAGTATGCAAATCATCACGCCAGCAGTAAAGGTGTGAATTCCGATGAATGCAGCGGCGTAGGTATCGGCGGCGAGAAGGAATATTGAAGACTCCCCGAGATTTGATGTATGCAGTGCAGCATCCCGACACGCGGATAATGACAGACGCAGTGGATTTGGAGATGGGGTTTCGCCCTCGCTCACAGCGCGGGGGATCATTCTGTAAGCGAGAAGAGGGCGGTGGAGGAGGATTCGCGCATTTTCATACGCAAGTTCGAGGGAAAGAGCTTGCAGTTGATAGATGTGCTGCTCGAATCGGGGTCCTGAGGCACCTATGTCATAATCCATCTCTTCCACGGAAGCATAGTTTGCATGATTAGTATTTGGATGTAAGGCTTCTGGTATCTCCATTTTCCATTTTCGCAGCCGTTCATCTAGGCGCGATACCTTGTTAATGAGATTCTGCAGATTCCGCGAATTCAGATTGTCGGTTTGAGGAGCCCCCTGGTGGCTAATTCTGTATAGATCTGTAAGAATGTCCTTGACAAGAACGGAAAGCTTGGACATCAGGTATTTGTAAGATAAAAGACTCGCTGGACACTGGTGTGTCGTGTCAAAAGTTGCGGGTGATTGTCCGGATGATGTAGCCAAAGGGTCCAATAGCTCGACATCGCAATCCGCATCCTTGATACCGTGTGGATATCCGTATGACATCGAGCAAAATGTCTCAATTTCGTAAATAGCCCACCAGCAACGCTTTCTTGTTTCAGCAAGCCGCTGTGTCGCAGGTAATCTAGTATCTGTATCTCCGGCTGGAAGTTTGCGATGTAAGTTCAATGCCTGTGCGACACGGAGTCCACAGCCACACACCGGCCAGGCAAGACCAGGATTTCCATGATACAGATAATATGTGCCCAGCAAAACACATGTCTGAACGGCTTCCAGCGAGCCGAGTGACACTATATCCAATAATCTGGATCGAATAGTTGACAGTATCTTCTCTCTCAAATCTGAATGGGCGACATTGTGATTTCGCAGAGTCTCCCGCCGTGGGAGCCTGCATATTGCAGGGCGATGGCAATCACAACAAGAAAGGTACTAATAAACCCGGGATTTGGATATTTTGTTACCAGATCCTGCGCCGAGAGCTCGTACATCTGTTCCCAGTTCCGCCGGAAGTCGTCTTGGTGAAATATCAAGATGAACCAGTGCACGCGGTCGAAGTAGGTGTCGACTAATAAAGAGGCAACTTCTCGCGAGGGAAGTAATCCGATCAGCTCTGCTATCGCAGAACGCGATCCTTGCATCCAGGGGATTTTTGACCTTCCGGGTCTTCTTTCCGGTGGTGAATTGATTGTCGCTCCACCGGGAAACGCCGTTGTCATGGATGTATCGGGTGTAGAAGAATTGTGGAATTGAAAGGCCTAGCTCGTTAATTAGCAACCACTTTCTCCTCTTCGAACAGAAATTCAAACCAGCTCTATACTCACATCTGCTACCAACGACATAGTCGAGCTGGACCACGTCTGATCAACCGAACGGTCGCCAGCATTATCGTCCTCCCCATGTCGATCTTGTCCTTCTTGTCGCAACACTGTCTCCCGAGCAGAGCTTTGCCGTGTCTTCTGTCTCTTCTGCTTAGGTCGAAATGGACTAGCAACAATGAACTGGTCCGACTCGCCCATTTGACACTCTATTCCTGCGTGTACACATAGTGTGCATGGGCGCTGAATGTCGCACTGCGAAACGATTCGTTAGCGCCCATCCATAATGACCACGTTTCACTTCAGACTCACTCTCAACTTCTGGCGGCGGCATCTTTCGCAAGCTCGGCCGACTTTTGTTCGTTTTACTCGTGATGCCATTCTCCGATTGGATTGGGAATCGCAAGGCTTGGAGCACCCCAAGGGAGTGTTTCGGGATTCTCGGAATCAAAGCCCAAAACGGTCATCTTTCCGTCGGGAACATCTCAGCACGTGACTTTGTTCGAGACTGTTGTCGCCACTCTTTTGGCTCTATTCTTACATGATGAAATAACTTGAATTATGCTTTCAAAAATTCGTTCTCTTGGTTATGATTTCAATGGAGTTAATTAGTGTGGACAACCTTGGGGAACTGAGAGATACTACCACTGATTCTGTCGGAGACCTGAGTCGGTAGTAACTATTAGTACCTGACATCATGGTAAATTCCTCCGGGGCCGGACAAGACCTTCAGATGGATGGATCGTTGTGAAATTTTCAGAGATAGTGACCCTTAGAGCCTCAGAAATTCTATCTCCCGGGGTCAAATCTTCAACCTGCTACACCTAGGCATCGATGTGACGAAATTTCGACTAAAAAAGCCTCCCGCCGGACGCCCGTTGTGATATGATGAATTAATCGTCAAAATGTTCTGATAATTTCAACGCCGGAGTGTTTCTGCATTAATTATCTCACAATGTGGTCTGGTGGCGCAATCCCCCATTTGCGCAATGTTGCAGCAACATACATCGTGGAGGCGATGGCTTATGCAAAGCACACAATTTAAGCAGACCCTTCAGGGCTCGAGTCAAGATTCTTGGCTTTGCTTAATTAAAGAGGCGTTTTCTTGTTTTCAATTCCCCTGGTCATGCCCCTTTTAACCTTTTAGCGCGTCGCCTTGACTCGGAGTTGGCCATTCTCAGGAAGTTTAGTGCACTGACTCAGATGTATTCGAAGTATGCTTATCCAGTCGGCTGACACGATAAATCTGGAATTGCAAACCATTATCCCAATCTGCTCTTCAAAATTATCCCAGTAGCAAAGTATCGGTTATATTCTAAGAGAGGAGTATAGAAGGCCCACTGGTTTAGCTTGCATAATGCCGGCATCCGGCAACATCCGCCTATATAACTCGGAACTGCCGATTTACGTTCGATCTACGATCATTGCCATTATTCTCGAAGTTCGATCATATTATACGGAGTGATCCGTGAGGGGTAAATAAGCCTAGCTCCCCGTGAATAGTCGCATCGATTGTGGAGCTTCATCAGCCCAACCCCGCCACGTTACCGTATCTGGAATCGTCCCCCGCCGTGGCGTTCTTCAAGCATCGAAGGCCACATCCATATCGCGGAGGTCCGTCGGTATGTCTTGGACCTCTTTCATCCAGCGCTTAGACATTTATTGTGAAGCATCAAGATGATTAAATCACCTCTCGCTTAGTCGGTTTTCTTAAGCGAACGCTTTGTCGTATATTCAGGTAGAACTAATAAGAGCCAGTGTTTAGTAAAGCAGAACGTTGACAAACGGCTACTACTTAATGGTAATAAACATCTGAGGGGCTTACTCGGGCTTCCCCCACCCCTTGAGATTACTGCAAATCTCCCGAGTGACGAATCGCAGTCCAGAAATCTAGACCCTTATCTCCGGTGGGTCTCTGCCACGAGACCAATTCGCCAGGTCCCCGACCCGATGTTACCCTGATTGACATCGCTGAACTCTACGATTGGACCATACAAAAACAACATGAGATGATCACGAAGCTTTAATTCGAATTTACCCACTATCGCGCGAGCATTTGCAGCTTGGACCTCGTGGTCTGCAGGTTGGTTTATGACCCGAAAATGACCAAATTTGGGAATCCGCTAGATCGCTGCAAGTTTACATGCATCTTAGTTCCTGGCCTTCGCGAGGTCATTCGCTCACCACTCGAGCAAATAAGAGTGGAGAAAGGACCGGTATGATCGAATGGCCAACCCCTTCAAGCCTTTTCCAAGCCCTGGGCGCATTAGCAGCCGTAGCTTGCAGATCGGCGTTCGGATTGCTCAGAAGGGGAAATCTTGTTCTCAGTCTTCCCGATGGCGCGATGAATGAATGACTATTGTATAGCGCTCCTCTATCTGCTACCACTACTCTCCTTTGAATAAACGAGGCCTGGAAATGTATAAAAGGACATCAGAATCCGGGTCTTTGGTTTCATCCAACACCAAAGCATCTCCCTTCTCATTCTTCAGACAATCCCTTTCGAGATATCATCATGGTTGTCATTGACAAGATTCCCATTACCCTCGCCTTGCTGGCATCAATTGCTGCAGCCGTTCCTACTACTGCTAAGCCAGCCAGCAAGTTCTCAATCAACCAAGTCTCTCGCCCCGCGACGAAGACCACCAACTTCGCTGCGAACTATGGGAAAGCTCTGTCCAGATATGGAGCTTCTGTTCCTTCGCATGTTGAGGCTGCTGCTGCTGCCAGTGGTAGCGCCGTTACTACCCCAGAGGCCGGCGATGTCGAGTATCTGACTCCTGTCTCTATCGGCGGTACTACCTTGAACCTGGACTTTGATACTGGTTCTGCTGATCTGTAAGTCAATGAAATGCGTCTCAATGAATGAAATAAAGTATACTGATGAATCTATAGCTGGGTCTTCTCTACTGAGCTTTCCAGCTCTTTGCAAAAGGGCCACTCTGTCTATAACCCCAAGAATAGTGGGACTAAGCTGTCTGGTGCTTCCTGGTCCATTTCCTACGGCGATGGAAGCAGCGCAAGCGGTGATGTCTACACCGACACCGTTACTGTCGGCGGAGTCACTGCCTCGAAACAAGCTGTTGAAGCTGCCAGCCGGATCAGCTCCCAGTTCCAGCAGGACACGGACAATGATGGACTTCTGGGTCTCGCTTTCAGCAGTATCAACACTGTGTCGCCGAACCCCCAGAAGACCTTCTTTGACAGTGTCAAGAGCTCCCTCGCAAAGCCTTTGTTCGCTGTTTCTTTGAAGCACGCAGCCCCTGGCGTCTATGACTTTGGATTCATCGACTCCTCCAAGTACACGGGCTCCATCGCTTATACCAGCGTTGACAACTCTCAGGGATTCTGGAGCTTCGATGTTGATGGATACAAGGTCGGAAGCAAGTCTGGCTCTGGCTTTTCTGGAATTGCCGACACCGGAACCACCCTGTTGCTTCTTGACGACTCCGTCGTTTCTGCTTATTACGCGCAAGTTAGCGGTGCTAAAAATGACCAAAGTGTCGGTGGATATGTCTTCCCTTGCTCCACCACCCTTCCTAGCTTCAGCGTTACCATTGGCTCCTACACTGCCACCGTCCCTGGCACCCTGATCAACTACGGTGACTCTGGCGCTGGATCCTGTATTGGAGGTATCCAGTCGAACTCTGGAATTGGCTTCTCTATCTTTGGTGATATCTTCCTGAAGAGTCAGTATGTTGTCTTTGATGCCAGTGGACCCCAGCTGGGCTTTGCTCCCCAGTCATAGGCTGCTTGATGTTCCTCGGCGTGCTAGGGGGCGTTTCTGCACGAGAAAACGCGTTGAATTTCAATGATCTACAGTCAATTTAGTTGCCATGTATGGTGTAGATGTGTTCAACCTCCAATTTTACATTTTCGTAAATATTCTTTTCCACATTGTGTATTTTCTTTAATTTAGATAGTAAGAAAACCTTGAGTGGCTGAAGATACTGTATCATAAGATAAGATACTGCCTTGATATATATTATAGACTATCGATCAGTCTAAGGAATTCTAGTATTGGAAATAAATATTGATAATCGAATATGAAGGGCTATAAATTTAATGACAAAATAATTGAGTAGCAAAACTTTTAGAGAGATTAATTGCAAATTTTTAATCCTTTTGCTATCACCATTCGAATTCCTATGTTTCAGGCTTTATTAGATGCTCCCTTGCTTTATGAATAGAATTTTGTGGATGCTTACCTCAGTATATTGGGTGATAGATGGTCCGTCTTGGCGCGCAATACTTGAAACGGCCTGACGAGTAGCATTCGTCATTGCAATGGGACCGCAAACCCCAACGATTATACGATCATCTGAACTCTTCTTGGAAACTGTCGCGACGGAGCCAGCTATAAGGCTATTGAGATCAGGACGTCCCGAGCAAATTTTATCCGGAGAGAACTCATCATTGGAGTTCATGTATTGGGGACCACCCTTCTCAATGTCCCTGACTTCGGAGTCTGATGTGGAAGATTCCATGGGAGCACCTGTCGTCTCTACTGGGGACTTCTCTGATAAATCTTGAATGTTGAGAAAAGAAGTCCCGGAACTGTCAATCGTAGCTTGACGAGTGACATAAATGAACAAGTTCACACTAGGGTGGTTCTGGAGCCGCTTGAGTTCTTGTGAATACCAGGACAGGTTCTCTTTGAGAAAATATTAGCTTCAGTTATCATGCATTGGTATATTTACAACTTACCCTGTTGTCTCACAGCCCAGATAAAATCAATAGTCTTGACAGTCGTGTCTGGTTTCTCAATCAAGTCCAGAGCGATCGCAAAGGTAAAACTTGCGCCACTGCCACCTCCAACCAAAATGACTTTGTCAAATCGTTGAAAATTAGGGACCTGACCATAAGGGCCATCCACTGAGCACCGGAAGACTCTACCCGGTGAGGTCTGGGCGGCATTATACAGGTCTCGGGTAAACCCATCATAAACACGAATCACGAATTCGGACGGGTTGGATGAAAGAAGAGTGAACGGATGACTTTCAAACCAGCGGATAGCGGGGACCCACAAAAATGCATGGGAACCCGGTGTAGAATTGATACGACGATTCAGTCGCACCCGAATGGCATTGTCAGGTAACGCTGTGATGGATGCAGAGTTACCAAAGAAGTTCCAGCAGATCTTAGCCGTACGGATCAACCGATCGCTGACCCAAAGACAAGCCGTGAATATAACGATTATCACCGTGGAACTCGAGAATTTCGGACGGTGCATCCCGACCGTAATCATGATCAATATAAAAAGGATGATATGAAACATATAGAAAACTGCAAATTTTTGGCATCAGCGAAGTCTAGTAGTGGAGGGGGAGAACTTACGCTCGTAGTATCCTCGCATGAGGTAAGTGATAGTTGAGAGACCAATAAGAACCATAGCCAGGCCTGCAATGGCTCCCGCAAAATTCTTGACCTCTTGCATAGAATCAAGCTCTCCGGAGTCTGCCCATGCAGCCAAATACACAATGCCATGTAAACAGCTGGTGAATATACAGGTGTAGCCGGCGACCTTGTGAAGAGGGCGTAGTTTCTCATATGACTTGGCTGTCAAGGGAGCGAGAGGCGTGTTCTTCAGAGCCAAGAAGACTAGGAGTACCAAATTGGCTACCGCAATCCTATCAGATGTTCAGGTTAGTGGTGAGGGAGGATAGTGAAAATCAGATGGTGAATGTAACACACCAACCGAATCGCTTGGCAACCTAAAAGCCCATGATTGTCAGAGATTGAAAGCATAGTAGCAATAGATAGAGGAGGAATATCATTCCAGCAGGTAAATCGTACATAATTCATATTCGTAAGGTCGACATTAGTCACCGCTAGAATCAGATTGACAGCCCAGTAGATGGTGTACAGGGCAGATCGGCCGATGTGAAGCCCCTTATATGAGCTAGAGAAAAGTCCCCGAATAAATCTGCAACGATATATTGTGAGCTTCTATCCGGAGTTGTGATGAAATTTGAATCTACCGGGTTTTGCGGGCCAAAAAGCTTTTCTGACGTGGAAAACCCCGAATTTCCATCACTTCAAGCCAGTGATGTATGGCGAAAAGGACCATGATAGAGCCCATAGCAATGGCAAAGTATTTGTTACTCCATTCATTGTTCGACTGTCGAAGTACCTTCGCAGCAGCTTTCGCGGCCTTTGCATCGCTCATAGTGAAATGGTACTATACTGGAAAATCTTGGGAGGAATTTCGAAAAGGCCCGCTTTGAGATCTGATAAACTCGGAACCAAGCGATTATTAACCTACAATCGGTCTTTTTCCTATAACCCGAGAATTACCGTTTAACGTAACATAGATAATTACGTTGAATTTTTCCTGGAGCCGTGCGTATTTCTTTGCCAAGCCAACATGATCAGAGACAAATTTTTGTGGGTCGTATTGCATTTCCAATATGATATAACGGAAGTTAAGTGGATTTGGATGGATATTACTCACGTTCTATGTACAATAGAACTTATCTCGGGCCATCGTCCGACACTGTACGTGTAAACTTTCTGTTTCCTGGTATTGAACTTATTCATGAAAGCCAGCTATGAACTAAATCAGGATCCCAGTCTTGCAATTAGCCCTGGATTATACCAGATTTACTTATCTACTTCAGAAATTACATGGGCTAGCCAAATAATTCACTCAGGCTCATCGAATATACTAGAACTTTGCGGGTTTTGCGGCAGATTGAAAATTCACGAGGCAATATACCCAATTGGGTAACCGTAGAGGGTCCAAAATCCATCTAATCAATCAGATATCAGAAAATCAGGCTATACTCCGTAAAATACCAAACCCTATCATCTGCGTCATTTGAACCGCCACCGAAGTAGGCCGGATCTACTTCCGTAACTGGTCTAGGGCAATATCCAAACCCCCAACCATGTTACGTAGGAGAGGGTTTCCTTGGCATTTGTACTTACGTGAAAATTAAATTTTTGCAGATAGATGAGAATCGCATTTCTGTCAGGTTTTTTCCACCCCCGGCGGGCTCTTCAGCTTTGCTAAGACAGAAGTACGGATAGTCTCACCAGATTGTTCTCTTTGGAGGTTTTTTCTGCACTTGTAATTTATTCTTCTTGGCAAACTGAAAAACTCAAAATTACCGATAACATGGAGCGACATCGAAGGTCCGCAGTATTTCCCCATCGGGAGCATATTCACTGGTAGTATCCACAATTATTACCAAGGAATCATGGAATCAGATAGCCCACGTGTCCCAAGGAAATGATACTAAAGCTTAGCAGTTTTCGGTGGAGTAGGGCGGAAAATTACATTGTAAATTCGTGAATTTTGAGCATCCCATACTCTGACGGGAATCAATACTGTGTTGTTGCTTTCCCATAACCCCCCTTCCAATTCTAATTAAAAATTTGCTTGGGATTTTGAAGAATTTCTAAATCTGGTTGAGCATGGCCGGCTACGAGCTTATCCTCTTAAGTATGCAATAAATCACTCAACCAACGAAGTTTCAGTTATTACCGTATAAATTCTAAAATATATTTCAGTAGGTAGTCGTTACGGAAGAGTATGATATCTTGTATGAATTTTCTTCAAATTTTGGAACACCTGGTTCTCACCAACCATTTGATCAGATATAACGCGCCATATATGGATCGATATTCTCAATCGCCCGGTCTAAATGGCCAGAAGGCTAGTATCTGCCTGCTTTGCCGGGGTGCTGGTAGTACTTTCCTCTGTAACCACTGGGTCGTCGTAGGGACGTCGAAGAACGAAAGCTTTCGCCTTGCCCTTTGTTCGCTCGACACGCTGCATTGCCGGGTCAAGTATGGGAATTGCACCACGCTTCTCGCGATAGAACATGAGCCCATAACCAATCATCACACAGATCCAGTACAGATTGTACGAGATCACAGAACCGTAGTCAGCAGAATTTGTCCAGCCAAGAAGCGCGTTGAAAATACCCCAACCGCCACCACCTCCTAGCTCTGGATTGCAGCAGTTCACGTGCCAAACGCTCTTTCGAATATCATAGGACCCAGCACCAGAGCCAGTTTCCGAGGCGTCTCCTCCAATGATATGGTTCCATGTATTGTTTTCGAGGTACCAGACACCACGTGAGAATAGCCCTCCGGCAACAAGGTAGAGGAAGCAGGTTGAGATAATCAGGAAGATTTGCATCGAAGTTTCTCTGCCACCTCTGTAGACCATTATTAGTACTGAAAGTATTAGATTCATGAAAGACATACCGATAAATAATATAACCAACGGCGACGCCTGCTAGAAGACCACAGACGACAGCCAAAGGAAACGAAGTTGCGGGAAGCCCCAATCCAACACCACCAACATAAACGACCGCTTCAAGACCCTCACGAAGAACTGTGATGAATGGCAAAGTAAACATCACATATTTCTCGAGCCATCTCTTCACACGAGCTCTCTTTGTCTCGTTGGGATTGTTCTGGGGCTCGAGAGCTTTGGCGAGCTTGATCCGCCATTTATCTTGAAGCTTGGACACGCGCAGGAGAGCAGCGCCCATGATCGTAATGATAATAGAAGCGATAATCCCCAAAACACCCTCCCAGATATCCTCTGTGCTGGAGAAAGTGTCTGTTCCGAGGCCATAGAAAGCACCAATCATGCCTGCGCCGACAGCAAGACAAATGAATAAACCAAGACCGCATCCTAACCAGACCTGTTGCCATATCCTATCAGCTTATGAAATCTGCACAGAAAGCACGTCGGCATACCTGTTTCACCAATTTTTTGTATGTCGGTCGATCTTGTTCGTAAAGTGACTGTTTCAGAAAAGCCAGCAGAACAGATACTACCACTGTCGTTTCAAGACATTCTCGAAAGCAAATGAAAAACACTGGAAAGTCGCAAATCAGTCAAACATGTTATGCCACAGAATACACAGTAAACGGACCGGTGACAGCGAAGACGCGATTATCACCCATCTTGGATTATGGTTAGACTCGCAAATCGGTTTGTAAGGAAGTTTTCCAAAGTATGTTCTGTTCGGAAGAAACAGGGGAGAGGGAGGGACCGTCCGATTGATAAGACAAATGGCCGCGATAGACCGCGATCAATTTCACATTGCGAAAATTACCATGGTATTTTCGTACCTATCTCGGGCCGCACTCGCGTATTTAGGTTATTGATCCAACCTAATCAGATGTGGAGTGGAGTCGGAGAAGAGGTCTTAGAGTGTGAGCGTGTCTCATTTCCCTAATAGGCATCGAGCCGGTTGTGCTTTTCGGCAAAATGGTCCGTCGTGGAAGTCTCTGAAACAGATCTCCCCATAGATAGTTCGAAACCGACCAATTGAATTACCATTGACTGCCACGTGCAGTATCCTGGGTTACATTCAAGGAAAATCAGTGGGGTTCGGTGATAAAATGGGGTCTGATGGCAAGTTGCTAATCCACCAAGTATCTAGCTACTTCCTCGCTTCCGGGATGCCGGCAGGAGGAATACGATTCCAATCTAGGCTCGGCTAAGGTGTCCTTTTTTTTTTCAAAATCACACATTTTACGAACCAGTAATTCAAAGTGCTTATTTGTAGAGTGGAGATTCATTTAGGAAGAAAAAAAGGTAATACAGAGTAAAGTCGGTATTCTAGTGGTAATACCTTAACCGGTAATCTTAAAACTATAATTTATCTGATTGCTTGGAAATAATTTAACCTCCCGGTTGAAAAGCTTTTTTCTGGGCAAGATTGATAAGATGGGTGGCGTGCAGACAAGATCCTTTTTGACCAGCAGATGACCGTCTAAATTGCTGCATTTCGATTTTTATTAGGATGAGAAATATTTCCTAGGTCAAGTCAAACCTGAATATCCTGGGTACTTCTAGTGCAAGCCGATGGACTTACAACGTTTTGACTCATCTTGCGGTCATGCATATCGGAGAAATGTGATCCACAAATGGAGGCCTTCGTTTTAGGGTGAAGTGTGGTAGCATTCCAACTATCTCGCATTGGTTATGCTATCTCGTATTCGGGTCCACTCCCTTCCATTTTCATTGCAAGAATGAAAATTTTTATCTGATCATTACAGGGTACGGTGCTCCACTCTTATCCCCGGAATATGCCGTTATATGCCGTATATGCTTAAAATAGTGTGGTGCCAAGCTATACTTGGCATTTTTTCTTCCCAAGCGAAACATATGTCCTGAATACTACACATGGCCAGATCGAATTGGATTTGAACTTGGCAAGCTGGCATAGTTCTTCTTGGAATTCAAAAACCCCTCATCATCAGATTTCCGCGCGTTCAAAGACTCCACTGGCCGGCCGAGCTAACCGGGGGTCCGGAGCACGAGCCTTTGCCAAGCCCATTCTGAGAAGGCGAACTATGGTATGACTGCGCCCCCCTCCCCCCCGGGTATGGTACTGGTATTTCACTGATTGATAAATGTATCTCGATACAGATGAATTGCTAGGTCAAATGATTTCGGCGAAGGGGTATCCGGCCGCGCTGCCTCTGCCCTCTCGATTCGTTTCCGACTTCTAAGACCTTTTCATCCCTTTCCGCATCTGCCTCCTTTCTTCCCACGATACTCATCCCTCCCTTTCCCGGGCATTTTGAGACATGGAACTCCTGCGGGCGTTTGTGTTCCGTCTCGCGGCGCTATTGCTGTGCACACAATACTGTCATGCAAAGACTGTGACCCTGGACTTCAACGCCACTTGGGTCAATGCAAACCCCGATGGACTTCATGAACGAAAGGTTGTCGGGATCAACGGCCAGTGGCCTCTGCCTGTCATCGAGGTAGACAAAGGTGATCGTCTGGTTGTGAATATGTTCAACGGGCTTGGTGACAAATACACGTCGATCCATTGGCATGGAATGTTCCAAAATGGCACAAATGATATGGACGGACCTTCAATGGTGACCCAATGCCCTATCGCCCCTGGTTCCTCTATGACCTACAACTTCACCGTTCCCCAAAATGGAACTTACTGGTATCATTGCCATACGGATGCATGCTACCCAGATGGTTATCGACAGGCTCTGATTGTGCATGACAACCAATCATACTTCAACGATATGTATGATCACGATCTTACTATCACACTGAGTGATTGGTATCATGAGTTGATCGAAGATATCCCATTCATTCGAGTTGAGAACCCTACGGGTGCTGAGCCTGTCCCAAACTCTTTCCTCTTCAATGACACGTTGAATACCAATATCGCGGTCGAAGCTGGCAAAACCTATCTGATGCGATTGATTAATATCGGAGCTTTTGTGGCCCAATATTTTTATATCGAAGATCATACATTTCGCATTGTTGAAATTGATGGCGTCTATGTGGATGAACAGGAGGCCGATACTCTCTACATTGCTGCAGCCCAGAGGTACTCCATCTTGGTCACCATGAAAAATTCAACAACAAAGAATTACCCGATCGTGACTGTGGCGGACTCGGTCTTACTAGATGTGATTGACCCATCTCTTCAACTCAATCAAACAAATTGGCTTGAATACAACAGCAGCACAGCACATCCACAGGCTGTTATGACGGTGGACGTGGCTTCGGACCTTGTCCCATATGATGATATGAAGCTGGTCCCTCATGACCGAATGGCTCTACTTCCGGAACCCGACATGACCATTGAGGTCGACGTTATAATGGACAATCTTGCGAACGGCGCAGGTTACGCCTTCTTCAACAATATCTCATACACAAAGCCTAAGGTGCCTACACTGTACTCTGTCATTTCCTCTGGGAACTACTCGACCAATGCCGAAGTTTATGGAGAGTTCACACATCCCTTCGTTCTGGAGCATAACCAGGTCATTGAGGTCATCCTCAACAACCAAGATACTGGCTCTCATCCATTCCATCTTCACGGCCACAATTTCCAAATGGTCAGCCGAACTCCCTCATATGGACCCAATTTTTACGATTTCGCCGACGGCGACCCGGTCGCGTACAATGCGACCGAGAACCCATCCAGCAGCTTCCCGACTTACCCTGCACGACGAGATACTTTTGTTGCACCACCGCAGGGCAACTTCGTCATCCGCTTCGTCGCCGATAACCCCGGAGTTTGGTTGTTTCATTGCCACATTGACTGGCATCTGATGCAAGGTCTCGCAATGTCATTTATCGAAGCCCCGAAGCAAATCCAGGAACAACTGTCACTGTCAGACAGTCAAGTGAGTGTTTGCAAAGCTGCTGACGTCGCTTATGAAGGCAATGCAGCAGCCAATACAGACGATCTGCTCGACCTGACTGGCCAGAATAGACAATTGCCGTGGTTACCTGCTGGATTTACGACGAAGGGCATTGTTGCGATGGTTTTCTCATGTGTTTCTGCATTCCTGGGGATGGCTTTTATCACAGTTTACGGCGTGTCGGGTATTCAATCCAAAAGGGAAGAAACAGCCCAGGTCAATGAGAGCAATGAGTTTTGATTTTGTTATCTGCGCTTCATATAGAACTATTTTTGAACCGAACATTTATCCGATCCGCTCCATTGGTTTTGACCTCGTATCTTCTCCAAAAGTCATATCTGCTTGCTCAGAGTAAAAGTCAATTGCGAATTATCACAGGCTGTATTTCCTACGAAAATAGTTCTGCCGGTAGGTCCAACGAACGAGTCAATTCCAAGGTTGAAAGAACCCGTAATATTGAGCACGGCCTGTTCTACGGATCACTTGAGGTACTTGTAAATTTGTTACTTACTTGTGTGGCTTATGTGACTGTTTCTTTACCATGTTTCTACTTCAAGTTGTATTTTACCTATTCTCATCTGGAGCTTACCGGGAGAAAGGCCAGAATGGCCGGTTGAGAGGAGATAGTACTATTCAGAGACCTATAATGAGACATATTACTACCATAGGTATGTGCTCATTGATCAAAATAGTAGCTATTTGAGAGCACAGTAATGCCCAAATAATATGGAAATAGACATCATCAAGAGAATGTTCCCCCAAATGGAAAAGGCAATAACCAAGTCCAAAATATCACGCACTTTATTGTCTTGTTACATTCCAGCTGAATGTAGCTCAACAGCTCATAGATTACAGCTGCCCAGTCACCCTTTGAAGCTTGTGTTGAGGGTGGGTGCCTACTAGGCATCCCAGGGCTCTTACCTCTTCTAGATAGCCTCACCTTAGCTCTCCCATCCCATCACCATCTTCCCCTATGTCTAGCTTCTCCTAGTAGTGAACCCCAACAAACTTAACTTCAATTTTGTTATAAGAATTCTATGAGAGAAAGAGCAACAAAAATGGCCAGACTCTAACGTGTTTCACCACCGAACCGGCCTTTGAGTGCGAAGTAGAGTGGAACAGCAAAGAGAGAAGTATCTTTGGCCTCAGATCGGAAACTCTTTTCTCAACACCAGCCTTGCTTTGAACACTGGCTATCGAAGTTCTAGTATTTTGTCATCACTGGCTAAAAAAGGACGGGGCTGCATAAGGATCGGCGTGTGACACCCATCGCCGCTGCACCACGGTATTTGTTATTAACACATGACTTGCATGATTCACAGAACCAGTTGGGACTGAAGGGTTTCTGAGGCTGAATATCGCTTTTTCTGTGAACATTTTGTCGAGTTCTAGTTTGTTGGGGCACTTTCAGCGCAACTGAGTGAATCGGATAACTACACAAGCGCAAGGTAAATAGCAAAAAATCTATTTCCGGTTCGCGTTGAAAATGCATTGATAAAAAAAAGTAGACAAAAACACAAAAACAGGATATAAAGGGGAATCACGGTTTGAAATAGGCGACACCGCGCGTTGAGACTCTCCGACACGAAAGCCATTAACACAATAAATGTTGAGCTAATTGTGGGAAAAGTCGAATAGGGAAAGCCGAGAGAGAGAAGGTGTGGGCGGAGATAAGAAGCGAAAATGATAAAACAGAAATAGCGAACAAGAGCACGCAAGGGTATGAGGTGGGGAACCGGACTGTCTAATTAAAACATAGCATTGCGATGGCCAGAAAGTGGTGTTGACGCAATGTGATATCTGCCCAGTGCTCCGAATGTCAAAGTGAAGAAATTTAACCAAGCGCGGGTAAACGGCGGGAGTAACTATGTCTCTCTCAAGGTAGCCAAATGCCTCATGATTTAATTAGTGATGCGCATGAACATATGCTTCTGAAGCCTTTAACATCAAGGCGTCGTGGCTGAGGGATATGTTTTCCGACCATGAAATCTTGACCAACATTACTACTAGTAGTATGGATGGTGCAGCATTCCTTGCAAACAAACGTCATTTCGAACTCTTCAAGTTGCAGCCCTATTACAATATCAACTGGGATCTTGGCTCTGAAATTATGGTCCCGGATTCTAACTTGGCCGGCGTGGCTGTTGCCTCCTTGTTCCTGGGCCTTTATGTCCTCGTTTTGTTTGCCCTTGTTTGCCCTTTCATTGCATGGAAGTATCTATCCCCGCTGGACTTTACGGCTGGAGTCTTTCGCCATGTTCCGTCTTGGTACCGCTTTCGGCCAGAAAAATTCCACGGTCCTTGTTACACGCGCAAATGGGTGCCGCATCTACAAACACCCCCAAAGAGGCAATCATTCCGGCGGAGCAGCGGGAATTCGCCACTCCACCGGAACAACGCAAATCAAGAAGTATATAACCCCCGCTGGTCGAGTTTAAACTGATGGATACGATCTTCAGACACAGTCTATTATTCAATCTATCTATCTACTCGATCAAATCAGGCATCTTTCATTCACCAACATGACATCCGCCACCAACACCAACACCAACACCATCACGGTGACTCTCACCCAACTGGCCAAGATGATCGACCACTCCCTCCTTCACCCAACAATGACAGATGCCGACATCGTCAACGGATTACGTATTTCAAAGGAATGCAACGTCGCCACCGCCTGCGTGAAGCCATACCTCATCCCCCTCGCCAAACGCGAGCTCGCCGGCTCCGACGTCAAGGTCTGCCCGGTAATCGGATTTCCCCACGGCAATAGCACGACGGAAATCAAAGTTATCGAAGCGAGCGCCGCAGCCGACGCGGGCGGCGTGGAGATTGACATGGTCGTGAACATCGGCAAGGTCCTCGGTGGAGACTGGGAATACGTGAAAGACGAGATTGCCGCGATCAACACGGCAGTTGTCAGCCGGGGCGCAATCTTGAAGGTAATCTTTGAGAACGACTATCTCCGGCCAGAGCATATCATCCGGTTGTGTGAAATCTGTACGGAAATCGGTGTCGCGTTTGTGAAGACCTCGAGTGGGTATGGATTCGTCAAGCAGCACGACGGGTCATATAACTACCTGGGTGCGACGGTGTCTGATCTCAAGCTTATGCGACAACACTCGGGACCCGAGGTGCAGATCAAAGCGGCTGGTGGAGTTCGGTCGCTTGATGATCTGTTACATGTGATGAGTCTGGGAGTCACAAGGATTGGCGCGACAGCCACAGTGGCCATCTTGGAAGATGCGAAGAAGAGAGGTATTGGGATGGAGCCCACAACGGTTGAGTTCAAGCCGATGTTTGAGAAGGCCGGGGGTTATTGAGAGATCAGAGCGGTAGGGGAAAAGGAGGAGAGTTTAAAACGGTTATCATTGCGAAAAAGAAAAAAGGAAAAAAGAGGGAGAGTCAGTGGCATACATTCATGATTTTAAGAATCTTCGAAATGACAGTGCGACAAGGAAGATGCCTATAAAATGCTAATTATTGTTGCGCAGATTAAATGCACCAGTGATATTACTGGACCACTAATCTTCCTCTCATATAAAAGATGGTCTTGTATGTCATAAGGCATTCTGAGAGCGTAGCTATAGCCCTGCGAAACAAGCCAATGAACTGTTGTGAATATCACCATGACTGGAGTTCCGTATCAATAAGGAACAGATAGCCAGTATGTTGAGAGCTGCCTTGTGTTTTTCTTAGGCCAACTCGCGTGAAAAGCCTTTCGTTCAATTCCATAAAAGTTATACTCCGTAGCTGCTAGCATATCGGTTAATACACTGTTATAGGAATAGTAGGATACAGTGACCACCATCATGACTCAGTTGGTTGGTCGAATGCTGACATTTGATCAAGCGGAATCACTTCGGAATTTGTGCAATATGTAGTTCGAGAGTAAGGAAACCCCAACCTCATATGAAAAATTATTCAGTAATAGTACTAGTGGTAGCTCATTTAACTCAAAGGGTCGTGTTAAATACTATGGCCCTCGCATTACTGGAAATCCGTTTATAAGGATAATTCGTCAGATGTGGCATAATCAGGCAGCTGAATATTGAGAAATTGAGGCAGTTAGGTTAGGTAGGCACCTCACTGATACTTCAGCCTTTTAGTTAGTTTAAGGCAGGTGGAACATTCACTTCATTCCCGGTATCAGTTAGAATGAGCATTCCTAATTTTCCTCTATCGTAGTCTCCCTGGACTTTCCTAAGCTACTAGTAGGAATTTATTATCCATAGTTCGATCATCTGTGAGAATTATCATGCATCGGTAGCCAGACAGATTCCTCGAAATGTTCGTTGCTGAGGTATATGAAAATGCCGACATTCCGAGTTTCTGGCCGGACATAGTATTCTGGTTACTAGTATCATACTTAATTTGAATTTTCAATATTCATTCCAAGTTGACAACCTTTGGAACTTGAAGGCCCTGGGTTTATTGTCCACAGGTGCCCAGGTGCCACTGTAGGCAGTATACTAGTCCCAACTCCCCACAACCCCACTGAATACTATGTATTCAATTTTGAATTATCAAGGTTGCTAGTTTTGAGCCAAAATAATTCTAAATAATGTCCAATATCCTCTTTAACTCTTTTCAGTCCCTGCCTATAAATGCGGGCTATACAAGGATCAGGGCTACACACCGCTCTCGCCGTTAGTTATCACCTTCATTCTTTGTTATCAACTCGACTTCCCCACTTCACTCCGCTCCACCCTGCAGAATCCAACAACAACACTTCCTGTCAGCTACAGCGCCAACAGCTGAATCTCAAGCTCAAAATGCCACCTCTTCCAAACGCGGTAACAGCAGCCGAGCTACAAATTCTCTCATCACGCGCTATCTCTGCCAAAGAAGCTGCCTACTGTACTCTCCTCCCCAACCCATCCCAGCTCCGCTTATCCCCGCGCGCGGGGGAGATCAAGCTCTCTTCCGCCTTATGGTGAACCGAACAGACCTGACCAGCTAACCCATTCTTACCTCACAGGCCCGTACTCCAAGTTCCGCGTCGGGGCATGTATCATCACTGACGCGGGCGAGTACATCGTCGGTGCGAACGTCGAGAATGCTGCGTATCCGGTTGGAACATGTGCGGAGCGAGTTGCTTTTGCCACTGCTATAGTATGTTCAATCATTCAGCCTTTCCTTCCTTGGAGGTCTTATACAGAGCATATACATTCCATGCACTGAATTTGCATTGAATCCAAGCTAATATACTTGTGATGTATCGCAGGTCGCCGGACACAAGGACTTCAAGGCCATTGCCGTTGCAACGGATATCAAGCCTGGTGCGTCACCTTGTGGAATGTGTCGACAGTAGTAAGTATCTCGTTCTATTGGAATATTTTCGATTCCAAGGATCGCTGATTGTGATGTTCCAGTATGCGCGAGTTCACGACCCCCCTCGTTCCCGATCTATATGTATGATGGCGAGGGAAACTACACCGTCAAGACTATGGGCGAGGTAAACCCACCTCCCTCCAACCCCCGGGATTTTACGATACTGACGTGTTTGCTAATTAGTTACTTCCTGATTCATTTGGACCGTCTCATCTGCCAAAGTAAACCAGACCTCGTCTTGTATGCGATTCCGTCGCGATATCATGTCAGGTGCGGTCGGTCCAAGACTAAGGACTTGGCAATTTTACCATGTCATCTCGGTCATTTTATAGTCGGGGATGTTATGAATACACATACTTCTCATCAGAGACTATCCCTTAAGATCACCGCATTTGCGGAGTGCGTGTCGTTGGTGTTAACTTGCTTCATAAAAAAGGTCGTCATAGGGCTACCTGGGGCTCACGGCAGCCCAAAACCAAGGCAAGATACGAGTGGCTCCCGAGGTAATAGTTCCAATTGCATCCTCGACGACTTGTCAGCCAGGCGAGCTATGGTGTATATCCACGTCGATAGCGGGCGGTGGGACAGGGACAGGAGCAGATATGTTCGAGTCGACAAGGGAAACTTGAACAGGAGCGGATGTTGCGGGATACTAGTAGGCGCTCCTGCTTGAACAATTAACTAACGACGCTAGTATCTTAGGTATTTACGACCCAGCCATGATCGTAGAAATTGAGGAATAACGGGGGGGGGTGGGAATAGCACGATCGATCAGCGAAGGAGATAGCTGAGGGTGTCGAAGAAGCAGAATAGGACAAAGTGAGTCGAGGTCGGCCCGAAAGCCTCATGCCTCCCGAGATCTACGGGATGCCGACTCCGTCAGTGCTACGGCAACTTGGGCTCAGAGCCCTGGAGCCACACTCCAGGGCTGTACCTAGGTACCCTATTCTATATCATCGATAATCCATCCAACTTGAAGTCAACATTCAGATTGAGAGAGGCACATTCTAGCCATAGCCAATAGATAACCATAAAAAGCAACTCGAACTCGAAATCACCGAGTCCGGCTCTATATCCGCCGATGTATTTGCGCGCATATGCGTACAGAAAAAAGGAAAAAGAGACCCAAGGCAAAGTAAAAAGAAGAAAAGAAAATAATAACACGCATCGCTCATAATAACACATCAATCCAATAGATTCCATAACATTGACATCGGCATCCATCACAACTTGAACTTGGAAATCTTCCCGAAACACACAGCAAGATGGAACAGAGATACCCGAAGCAAGACAAGGCAAACTACGCCTCCTCCTCCTCCTCCTCAAAATCCTCCGCCCCCAACAACTCATCCTCATCATCAACAACGCTATAGTCACCCCGTCTCGCCGCAAAAGAACCCCTAGTCGCATACGGACGCTGATATCCACCACGACCACCACCCATTTTAAACAATCCAGCCCCACTCCTCCAAAGACTACTCAACAGCAACGGCAAAGCCTGCGCAACAGCAACAACAGCCGCAATAACCGCGACAGGAATAGCAAGAGCGACTTCGCGCGCAGAGCCACCAGAAGCAAGACCCGACTCGCCGAGACGAATCTGGCCGAATTTGCTGTCCCAGCGTGTGTAGACGAAATATCCGAACGCAGCGGCCGCGGCTATGGGAATGACGATCGCGAAGAAGAGACCCACGCTGCTGATTCCGTGTTTGCGGTCGAATTCTTCTTCTTTGTTTGGGCAGGCGTGCATTGTTCCTTTGTCCATTGCGTCACGGTCGCCGCCTTGGCAGGTTGTTTGTGGGAGGCGGCGGTAGCCGGTTGGTTCGTAGTATTCTACTAGTTCGGGGTCGGAGGCACAGGCGAGGCTGTGGTCTGGTTTGGGTAGGCCGGGGACTAAGCCGCAGCTGCCGTCGGATTGGATTTCGTAGTTATAGTCACTGATTTTGTTAGCTTCAATGTGCATTTTGTATTGGGCTGGACTGGACGGGGCTTACCATTCAAAGTCTGCGCGGGTGCAGGTGCAGTTGTTCGCGATGATGTGCGAGTGTGGCTCGCGCCAGTTGACCCAGCACTCGGCATCAACCTTCTTAATATGGTACTGCTCGACATGGCCGAAGAGACAGTTATCATCTTGCAGTGGGTGTTTTGGGGTCCAGAGGTCGAAATCCTTGCTCGCTTCGTCCGAGTCAATATCCGCACATGTCCGGCTCCACAGACCGCTGAAATCGAGGTTGATGGTCGCCATTTTGGAAGAGGCGGAAGATGACCTGACATCTTTGCCCCAGAGAAGGAAGTT
This sequence comes from Penicillium manginii, assembly GCF_028828005.1. Lineage (NCBI taxonomy): Eukaryota > Fungi > Ascomycota > Eurotiomycetes > Eurotiales > Aspergillaceae > Penicillium > Penicillium manginii. Next base: position 2,320,645 of record NW_026643109.1, on the reverse strand, counting down.
CTTCGATGTATCCGAAGGCACGGTGGAAATGTCGCCGATGGAGATCTCGGTATCAGAGAATTGGAACTCGATCCAGGTACTACCGCGGTCCAGACTGTAGTGGATGACCTTGGTTGGCTCGAGTTCGCGGACAAGAACAACGATAGAACCTGCATCGCCGAATTCCCACATATACCTGCCCTTCATAACGTTCTTCCAGGAAATTCCGCCGTCACTGCTGAGGAATGTGTCCGCTTGATCACTGCCGGAGAGGTATTCGCCAACGTTACCCACGCCGAGAAGCAGACCGATGGCAGAACCCGAGTAGAATGTATCCCGCCAGTCGCGACGCTCGGTGTATCCATGGATGTGCAGAGCACAGTCCTCCGTGCCATGACCTTCTTGAACGGAGCAGTCGAATTTCTTATCTTCGACATCCCGAGACGGAGGCGGGAGTAATGCCCACTGTCCACCGTCATTGTGAGTGGCGACAGTGCGCAACTTCTTCGATTCAGCCTTGCTCTTAACCTCGTCCCGGTTCACGACAACGTTGGCAATGGCAACACCTTCCAGATTGGCGATGCGCTCGTAATCAATGTATCCATAGTCGTTCTCACTCAGTCCCTCCAGACTGGACACGAAGTAGGTACCATTGCTATTACTCTTGACCAGCGAGCCAAATTTATGCCCGGACTCGCCGTTCGCCTCAACGTTCATGAAAAGCGCATGCTTAGATCCCGGAACAGCGGTGTACTGCTTAACATCGCTGTAGGCAAGATTATGCGGGAAATGCGCCTGCGCAAAGACCTTTCCATCCAGACTGGTGCTGACATTCAAAAACTCATGCTGTTCCGTCGGGTACGTTGCGACAACGAAGAAGCCATCCATCGTAACGAATCGGGCAATATTGTCAAAGATGACATCCCTCGGCGCGAGCCAGTCGCGGTTCGGATCACCGCCGTTGGTGACGAGTTGTCTGTCGTTCTTGACTAGCTCGTTTTGGTACTTTTCGCAGATGATGAGATGTTCTGTGCCTTCGACGTTGGGCTGGTATCCGAATACGCATTGACCGACCCCGCTAACCAATTGCTTCCAGTCATTGCCAGAGTTGGTGCTGATGTAGGCATCCATGGCGCAGGCGGTGCCATCGCTTCCGTCGCAGTCGTCGGATCCCATCCAAATCGCCCAGTCCATGTTCTTCTCGTGGAATGCCAGTGGACCGATATACTTGTCGACGTACTTGGTTGGTTTCTCGCCCGAGTGGAACTTCGCGCCGCGGTTGCTGGTATACCAGAGCTTCTTCTTGTCGGTGAGGAAATACGCGCCGTCGGTGTAGTGGTGATGCGGGATCATGTCGGTGATACTCTCTCCCTTCAGCTGGGAGGGTTGTTCCCACTTTTTGCCATGGTCGTGGGTAATCCAGAGTTGGCCATCGGCAGCAAGTTGGAAGATTGTCTCGTCGTCTCCGTTGCTGCTAGACTGACGTTCAAGGTAGAAATAAGTCGGTTTGGCCGAGGTGAACAGCGACGGCTTGCCGACACGGATCTTGCCATCTGCAACCGGAGACCCGGTGGAATTTCCACAGGGCTGTTCAATCTCTTTGTCGAGACTTTCGCCGCCTTCCCGGATACAAGTATCACCGGGGATCAATCGCCAGCCAGACGGACCGACAAATGTATCTTCCGGCTTTTTGCACGTATCGGCGGGAGTATGCAGAGAGACCGCGGGAAGACAGCGCTTGCCATCATCGCTACGCTTGAAGTTGTAGTCGCATTCGAAGTCCTCGGCCGAGCACTTGCAGTTCTCAGCTTTGGGAGAGTCAATGGTAAACTCATCCTTGATAAAGCATTCGGCGTCAGATTTGCGACGACGGAAAACCTGCTTGTGACCCATCAGACAGTCCGGCTCGCCCTTCTCATCCAAACGAGCGACCCAGTCCTCGAAATCATCCTTGTCGCACTTGCGCTCGTGGAGCTCGTCAAAGTCCAGCTGGTAGATGTGGAACTTGGGCTCTTTGGTCATGCCAACAAGCACGAACTTCAAGCTAGTCGAGTCAGGCGTGGTTGTGATGAAGAGTGGCTTGATGTCGTGCTTCAGCTTGAGCGTTTCCCACTCTTTGCCGTGGTTGATCGAGTACCGCACTTCGTCAGTGGCATCGCCGTCATCCTTCACAGCAACGATAACACCGCCGTGATCGCCAAACTCGAACCGGTGAGGTCCTTTCAGAGCCTGTCGCCAAGTAACGCCAGCATCATCGGAGACATAAAGATTGCCCTTGGAGTATTTCTCCAAGTAATCGCCAGTATTACCCACGCCCATGACCAGACCGGGTGCCGGGCTGGAGAACATGCGTCCGAGAGCCGCCAATTCATGCAATTCCTCATACGAGGTCAGCGAGTGAATATGCAACGGATCCCCATCAGCCTTGAGAGAACCAAACGTCCTCCCATCATCAAAGCTGATCTTGGTAGTAAGCTTCTTCTTCTCACTCGGATCCTCCTCAACCTTCTCCCAATTCTCAACCGTATTCACAATAACAATGCCCTGGATATCCGCCAACTTCTCAAAGTCAACATTGCCCTTCACATTGCGATTCGTATGCTCAATATTCGGAGTGAAATAAGTCCCATTGGAGTTCGACGTAAAGAACACACCAACCGGGTTCTCATTCAGCACCGTCTGCACATCAACCTGGATACTATAATTCGTACTCTCAAGAATCGTATACCCATCCTGCTCAAGTCGATGGCCCCCAAACTCCGCCCGATGCCACTCCCTCGAATCATCACTAATATAAAGCGTCTGCTCCATCGTCCCGCGAGACTGAAGCGCAACAACAATATACTTCTTGACAGCAACCATTCGAATCTCAACACCAGGCACCGGTCGACCCCAATCAAGATTAATCTCAACACCCCCATCCTTAAAGAAATCATTCGACGCAAGCAGCCTCCGACGGAAAAACGACTCCAGATGCCCATCCTTCTGCCCAGTAACAACGCACATCACCCGGTCCGCAAGATCCTTCGCAGACTCCAGATCCCGACCGAACTCAGGCGTGCCCGCCGCCCACGTACAATCAAACGTATCCTCATCCTCGGCCAACTTATGCACGGACTTGAAGTCATCAACCGTATAATACGCCGTAGGAAGACACCCATGAACAGAGCAATCGCGCCCCATAAAGATAACGCGCTTCGCATCCCACCCATGAAACCTGAGCGGAGAATACTTCCTCGCATCATTAGGCGTAGTATCGATTTCAAACTTGTTCCAGCTCTCACCGCGATCAGTAGTGATCCAGCCCTTTCCGCTCTCACCGAGCGCATAAGCGCGGCTCTGATCAAACGGGTGCGACTGTAACATGACGACGGCGCCTTCCATGGCCGCGCCGGGCCCTTTGATGATGTCCCATTCTTTCCCGCCGTCTGTGGAGATGTAGGCGTTTCTTGCGACGGCGTCTTCGAAGAGGATTGTGTTTGAGCCCGGGAAGTAGAAGAGGTTATTTGGTTGACGGTCGAATTCGGAGGAGTGGGCTTTTAGTTTGTCTTTTTTGGCGATGGAGGGCGTTAGGAGGGAGAGGAGCCCTACTATGAGGAGCAGCCACCGGGGGATCATGATTGGGGACGCGTCGGCATCGGAGGGTGGTGGAGGTTGGTGGGAGCCTGGGGATGGCGGAGATGGAGTGGAGATAGGGTGTTGGTAATGGAGGAGGTTTGGTTGTATGAACGAACGCAATCGATGGCGTAGAGAGTAGTGTAGAGAAAATGAAATGGGATGGATGGGATATGCCCAATGGAAGTGAGTACAAGTTGAGGGTGAAGGTGAAGTTGAAGGTGAAGCTGGTAAGGCCGAGGCCACGCAGCTCCGTATCACGTGATGGGGCCGGTCTAGGTTGAACCATGGAAATACTTGAAGATCAGCAGAGAAGTATACATTTAAGTAAATAAAGTCAATAAACAAGGAATGTTGAAAGTAAAACTCGTATCCAGGGTACTGACAGCTGTTACAATTGAAGATGATCAAGTTGAGGTGCTGATTTTAGTGCTGATATACTAAGTGGTGTTAAAGCTGAAGTATACCGGGTGATCGACATAATGAACTTCCCCTTCACCTGCCGGTTCTTCGATCTGTTCAATATCCTCCAAAGAAAAAGACGAAAAGGATACTATCTGCTGGCCATCACCTCTATACCCAGTGCCACCTTTGATAATTCTGGATTACCCACGTATTTTCCAGAGTTCTACTTTCCTCCGCTTCTCCCAGCCACTACGTAACTAACTGTGTAGCACCGGCCGATCAGCTCACAGAAGTAATATCTCTCAAATTGCACTGGATTCCACAGTTTATTCACTTCTCAGGGATTTACCTTATATCAGCTGTTCCTCTTATTCGCTCCAGTCGCCGATTTTATGTCTTTGACTTTGAATCGAATCGCAATTCTTGCCTGTCACGGTATCAAACACTCGCTGTTTGTTTTTACCAGTCAATACCATTCATATCCCGGGGTTCGTGCAGCCAGGGCAAGACAAATACAACCATAAATACTCAGGGTAGGCATAGAAAATTAGAAAGCTTCGAGTAACAACTCTCACAATTTTAAGATAGATACTCGCACTGGCACACTTACAGAGAGGGCAGGTATCACGAGTTATAATAACTACTAGTCCTACTACTACCACTACTACCACAAGTACTGGTCGACATATTCCTATAGTAACTTGAATAAAGCACTCAGCTTCATGGATTATCAAAGACACTAAAAACGAGCAGCTCAGCAGCAGATATATACAACGCTGCCTATATACAAAGCCACTGGCATCAAAGCAAAAGGGGGAATAAGAATAAAAAGCACTCGCAATGCAAGGCTAAAGAAAGGATAAAAGTGAAAAGTAAAAGCGAAAGTATGCCACTGCTACCACAGTAGCAAGGCTAAGTGTATATAGCAAGGAGGTGATATCATCCTCTCCGCCGTAATTTCCTCCACATCTTCCTAACAACACCCTGCTCCTCATCCAGATCATCCCAAATCTGCTGCGTACGATCCGCGGGCGGGAGTTCTGCCAGGCGCAGGGGGTCATCCGGTGTCGCGGACGGGGTCGGAGATTCTTCACGCAGGTCCGGGCGGGTGAGGGTCATTTTCAGAGTCATCTCGCGATTACCCGGGAGGCGGTGCGGGGTCTTAGATGATTTGGGGAGAATGGATTGGCGGCGTTGGAGGAGGGATGGGGTGGGTGCTTGCGCGTGTGCGTGTGCGTGTGCGTGCGCATCGACGGAAGGACGGGGTGTATCTCGCATTGAGAGGCGGGGGAAATTTTGTTGGGGTGAGCTTGTTGCGGCTGGTGCTGAGGCTGATGTAGACCCCGCTGATGTAGATGTAGGTGCGTAGCCGTGGCCAGATCCCGGGGCTGAGGCGGAGATAAGTGGGGGTTCTTCGATTGAGTCTCCCGGGCTACCGACGACGTTGCCGTCGTCGTCTTCGAAGAATGTTCCTGCGCAGGTGCGGGATGGTCGGGGGGATATTGGTTCTGGGGAGATATTCTCCTTGTTTTGCTGGTGGATTTGGTCTAAAGAGGGGAATCCGAATTCGATTGCCTCGTCGAATTTCTGCGGTGAGGCGAGGTAGACGCGGAGTTTGAGCCGGGCATCTGGGTCGTGGTAGTACTGGGCTGATGGGTCGATGCTGGAAGTGGACGACTTGGCGGCGTGGCTGCTTTGTAGACGCCTAGATGGAGGCCGGGATGTTGAGCGGCGATTGGAGCGCGGGGTGATTGGGGAGATGGGGGAGAGTGGTGGGAGTGGTGATAAAGGTTGGATGGTATGGCTAGTTGGGAAAGATCGGGTTGGCATGGACGGGGAGGGTCGATGTTTCAATGTGTTGTGTGTGGAGAAGGAGAGCGAGCGTCGAAAGGAGGGAAGCCGAGGCAGTCTGCCTTTGCCTGTTGCGGCATTGGCGACATGCGAGTGGTACTCGTCCAGCGAGAGATCGAGATCACCATCTTCATCCAACCAGCGGAAGCTGTCATAGATGGATTGGTCCATGGTGGAACAAGAATCCCACTCGGAGTCGTCCGAGTCAGAATCGTAGAAGACCGTAGAAGGCTGAGCCACGGGCAGCGTGGATTCTGAGGGGAGGCTGTCACCAGAAGACGAGCGGCGACGAGGTTGAAAGTGAGAATGAGAGTTGGAGTGGGAGGAACGATTGCCTCGATAAAAAGCCTCGTCAGCGGCGTCACAAATAAGGCTTTGCCGATATGCGCGACACAGGCGACGGCGTTCCTCGGGGGAGAAAAGCTTTTGTTGGAGTTTAGCGGGGAGAGAATGAAAGCATTGCGAGTCCACTTGAGTGACGAGGGCAGCCAATTGCAAGGAGCCGGGCTTGCGTAGTTTCTGAGGGGAACGAGAATGCGAACGATGATGGGGATGATAATGATGACGGCGGAATCTCGAGCCTGAGGACCTCTTCGAAGAAGGGGAAAGACGAGTCGAGGTCACAGTCGAGGGGCTCCGCCTTGGACGGATGGGCCGAGCCCGGGGGGGAACTGGTGGCATTGACAGGATGGTTTGGCGTGGAGCAGGGATCGCTCTGAGCTAACCGAAAGCGCATACGCTCGACATTCGAGAAGAACTGGTCGAGTCAGCGATGAACACTTGTGGAGAGGAAGTGGGGGCGATAGGGGACGATCCAATGTGATAGGAGCAAGCGAGAGTGGACAGCGGAGCACACTATCGAGTACCCCTGAGCCAGCTCAATAATGGTTCACACTATTGACCTGGCCAGTGGACTGTGCACTGAGCCCACACACTGAGCCCAGACGAGTAAAGTCGTTCACACATGGTGATGGAATGGAATGCCAGGGAAATGGAATGGAATGGAATGAGTGGGGGATGAGATGTGGATGTGAGTGAGATGTGTGAGGTGAGGAGGTGAAGTTGGGTGATGAGGAAGGAAGTCAGGGGACCAAGGGAAGCCCTACTTTGCGACGAACAGCCGGTGGAAGAGACTCAAAGTCTTGAGCATTCATGCCGAACTGAATACTCCGTACGGAGCAAAGAACTGAGTGGTCTTATTTAGTCTGCGACTAATTGATCATAGATTCAGAACAGGTGTGTAGTAGGTGTAGGTAGTGTAGGCAGTAGGTTCTCCGTATGTAGACTCTTTGCTCTGCTTTACTCCGTTGATGCAAGAAGCGAGGAGCTGCTCTAAATAAGAATGCAATGCAAGCGCCTCCTGTCAGGCTTCACCTAACCCGACGTTAGGCTCAGGACTCAAATCCTGAAGACAAAGAAAGGCAAAAGTCACGCACAGACGACAAGTACCTGTCAGAGTATGTAGCCGAGTGGAGCCAGCGCGACGATGGATGTGATGAGATGTGATCAATCGTGAACGGCTCATCGGACAGCAAACGGCCAACAAACAGGTGTTCTTTCAGTCTTCCCTGGCTGTCTGGTTTGTACAATCATTGCCGAGTATTCTACTGCGGTAGAATATTCCGATCAACCTGTTTCACTAGTTGCTATGCTTTGCTTTTCCAACCCTGATATCAAGGTTACACAATTCAACTGGGCCGACAACTCACCAGAACCCTGACCAGGGACAACTAGGACAGCCTTGCGCGGTGCAAGTCTGGATCACCGCAAGGGGTGGAGTCAATCCCAGAACTCCGTTCCGTATGCTCATCGTACGTAATTCAGATGAATCGAATGGTGGGATCTCAGATCGATCGCGTGGATGTGATATAACATGATCTTACGAACTGTTGGACAAGAGTACATAGTATGGAGTACTAGTACCTATACATCCCTTGGTATCCAGCCAAGTCACCCACACTAACAGTGTCCACCTGGGCCAACCCCCATCCATCCCAGTCTAGTCCTTCAGGCTGCCCAGGTGTACTCATCCCCGTCTAACTTGAACCCGGCGCTAACTGACACAGATCAAACAAAGCAAAGAAACGTGGCAACACGAGCTGAACATAACAATTGAACTAACGTCCACTAGTAGATTATGCCAACTACATAGAACGGTTCGTATCCAGGGGAATTCAGTTCGTGTCGTGTCAATCAAAAAAGCAAGGACAGTACAAAAGTACATCTACATGCATTCCAGTACTTGTATCCACCTCCGTACAGACCCTAAACCCCTCCATGCGTGTGTATGTGATCTATCAACCTTCCACACACATTTTTCAAGGTTAGGTGTGTCTCACAGCATCCGCCTCTACGTCAATATGCCCGTCACGGGCAATCTAATTAACTCCGAGACTTTCTCCCTCCATCCTCCTAATCGAACACGTCGAAAGAATTCCCCTCGAAAAACTTAGAACCACATAGAACTAGAACTAGAACCTGCAACCTCCCGCTTGGAAAAAGAAACGAAAATCTCCTATTCCACAACACGAGCGGAGATGCGAGTCATTTACAAAGTAATTTCCCTGGATATTAGTCTGTAGACAGCCGTTGCGCCATCCCATTCCATTCCATCCAATCCAATCTCGAAGTACTCCGTAACTCCCGTTCTTATCGGCCCCACACAAACAAAGACGGAAACAAAGAAATGAGGCGCTAGTTTGACGCTAAATTATTGAACTCTGCTCTTACAGTACTCGGTACACTCCATGGCTCGGCCGGCAGAGCCAGAGCCAGAACTCGACTTGACTCGACTCTCAGCCCCACATCTGACGTGTCTGGTTGACCTCCTGGTGCGCGCCTTAGCCTGTATGGGCATACATACATACATACATGCATACTCCGTACGCCGTACATACATACACACAGTAGGTACTCGCGCCACGCCACGCCAGTTTTAGAGTTTTAGTTCAAGTTACTAGTACCAATGGCAATTACCTTGGACTCGTACAATCCATACATTGCTCTATAATCTACTCCATACCCCTTACCAAACAAAACACCTACAACGCATTAAGAACCTGCTGCAAAGCCAACGACCCCGAATCCTCCCTCCTAGAAACATAAGCCCGAACCTCCATAACACTAAGTTTAACCTCCTGCCTCTGTCCAGCCGACGACGACCCCGACCCCGACCCCGAAACCGACCCCGAAGCCGAAGCCGAAGCCCCAGAACCAGATTGCGCACCCCCAGCAGCCGTCGCACCACCACCACGAATACGCTCGCGCAACGCCTCAACGCCAATAACGAATAAGCTGCCCACTTCCAGCAACACGTCCAGCGCGCCGCCGGGCCCTTTCGTTTCGGGGTCTATGTCCCATGATCGGAGGAGGTCGGTGTATTGCGTCATGTCTTTTGTGACCATTAGGCCGCCGGGCCCGGAGACGGAGAATTTCTTGAAATGATCTAGCAAAAGGTTGCGCGTGCGCATGGCGATTTCTGTGAGAACTTGGCGGGTGTTGGCGCCGCTGGTTGGGAGGGTTGTTTTGACGATTGTGTGGAGGCGGGTTAGGAATGTGCAGATTGAGGCGCAGGTCTGGATGTTTGTTAGTGGGGAGCAAACAGAAGTAGCAGTAGCAGTAGTTAAGCCAGCCAAGCCAATTAATTGTGGAATTAGGCTGGCTGGCTGCTGATAGGATCACTCACCGGCGTTTGTAGCATCTCCAACCATGACGGATTATCAGTGTCTCGCGGGCGGAAGTCGTTCTTCTTTTGTGTCGAGAGTAGACGGGTCACCCACGCCAGGGTACCTTCAATCATCTTCTGCTGGATGGTATTTATTTTTTCCTCGATACGAGAGGTCGTTTGACTCGTGCGCTTCTCCATATCCCTTCGTGTGGTAATGCTGCCCGCAGCCAAAGGAAGCAGGACTGCATTCACACACATCACCATTAGCGTAGTGATGCTGATAGTCGTTCGGACAGACGGAAGATACGCAAAGTCAGGCTCGTTCTTGCCGGACTCTTGCGATGTGGCTGTCTCCAGGGCTGCATCGAGGCAAACATCGATGTATCCATCGCCCATGGTGATTAACAGCACGTTCAGCATCGCCGAGACATCTTTGTGGGTATCTGTGTTGACGCTCAGCTCGAGGCCACGGCCGACAGCCTCAGCCAGCCACTTCAGCATCCGTTTGACGTCGCTGAGACTCGGCTGTCCGTCTTCCTCGGTGAGTTTGATCTCGGTTAATCGGATTGTCTCGGGGACTTCGCCCAGCTTTGCGACGTGTAGGAGCATTCGTCGCTGGATCGGGGAGACCTCGGGCGAATCGAGGCGACTGATGAACGCATCGCGTGCGGTGGAGAGAAGCTCGGTGCCGGGTCGAGAGAGCGAAGCCATGAATGTAGTAGCGGCCTTCTTGCGACGGGCTTGGTATGTGGTAAATTTAAACAAGACCGCATTGAACAGTTCCTCCAACGTCCGGCGTTCGCGTTCAATATAGGAAGACCCAACGAAGTAGGGAACGAAGAGCTCTTCCAGCTGCTGATCCAAGAGAAGCGCACTTTGAGAAGAAATAGCCTCAGGATGCTCCGTCAACCCATGCGCTTTAAGATCATCAATCAAAGCACTGATATACCCGCGCGAACTCTGCAAACACCGTAGAAACGCCAACGAAGAAACCCCACTAGCTTTCTCCAGCACCATCTCCAACCGCTGCTGAATCGACTGCTGGAACACGCGCTGGAGAAACTTACCCAGCACCTGCTCGTAGTAAGGAAACGCCCGACGAATAATCGCCGACTCCTCCTGAACAACAACCTTAACCTCATCAAGAAGAGACTGTAAACTCGGCTCAACGCCCGGCAACTCCGCATCAGGATCAGCCATGCGCTCCCAAGAATCCGCATCACCACCAACCTCCTCCAGCTCATTCCGACTGCGATCAATAAAGAACTGATGCTGATTAACAAACAGCGCAATAACACTCGCCCCACCATTAAAATCCTGCAAAACAGTCGCACAATCCTTCATCCCATCGAAATTCGCCTTCCGATAGAAATCATCAAACTGCTTCAACAAGTCCTTCTCCAACGTCTCGGAGAATTTCTCAATAACCTCCCGCGTATTGCGACGCGGCGGACCTCCCTCCCGAACATCTTCCGAAGAAGCATTCGAGCTTGCCGCATTACTCCCTTCGCTTCCTTTATGTCCGAGCCCATATCCAAGCCCATTCCCATTCGCAGTAATAGCACCGGAATTCTCCCTCCAACTCTGCGGATCCAACCGCTGGCTAATTCTCAGCAATTGCCTCGCAATATGCGCACTTCGAACCTTCGCCTCCGCCGTCCCGGACCGTCGGAGATTCTCCAGCAGCGATATTTCCCCGCGATTACTCACGCCCTCCCAACACTCAAGTAAGAAATGAGCATCCAGCGCCCGACGACGCTGCCGATCAAGTTCCTCGAGCTTTTTGCCCGTTTCAACGGCCATATTGCCTGTCCCGCCCCCTGTATTGCCATTGCCATTCCCGCCCGCCGCGTCTAACCCACTGCTTCCATTCAGCGAAGTGTCGAGTTGTTGGAAGGACTCGATTGTCTGGCGGAGTTTGCGGCCTAGGGTCGTTAAGTTCTGCGAGTGTTGGGCTTCTGCGCGGCGGACCGCGGCGGAGAGTTCGTTTTCGCGGATTTCGAGATCGCCAGAGAGATCGCCTAGGCGGCGTTGGGCGTGTTCGAAGGTGCGGATGAGGGGTTTGGGGTCGAAGGGTTGGTTTGGGGTTGTGGTGGATGTAGTGGTGGGGGGTGGGACTGTTGAGCGGCGGTTGGAGATTGCGGTGTCGGAGAGGGCTTCGATGAATTCTTTTACAATGAAGTCGCGGCTGGAGAAGTCGTCGAGGGTGAAGCTGGGGCCCTTTGGGAAGACGGAGCGGGGGGTGGATGTTGTTGATGCATTGTCGAGTGTCATGGTGGCCGGGTGGCCCCGGAATGGGAGAGGAGATGTATGCGCAATGAGGAGGAGGTAATTAGTATGGCCCTGGGAGGGGTAATTGAGGTGCGCAGGTGGTGAGTGAAGGTAAAGGTGGAGGTGGAGGTGGAGTGAGGGAGTTGGAGAGAGGAAGTTGAAGGCGGAAGGAATCCGGGGAAGCTGCAGTCACGGTACTTCAACATTACAGTATAGTATAGTTAGTATATAGTATAGTGTATGTGTATAGTTTATAGTGTATAGAATACTTTGTTTCATTTGATTTATTCTATTATTCATAATTTTATTATTTATTTATACTCGAGGACACTTCTAGTCTCAAGTTGAGTGCCCTGGTTACTACCGTGACTTAGGTAACTTGAACTTGAAGATATAACTACCACCACCATAAAGTACTATAGCTCTAGCTACCTAGTAGTACTAGGTAGGCATCTTATTCTACAACTCACATCTATGGATATTCATGAATTAAAACAGCCATGACTCGAACAGAGCGTCTTGTAGATTTACTAGACTCTCAAGCAAGATTTATACCCTTTGAGCACAAAGGTGCTTATATAAGCGTGTGGTTAATCCGAGTCGTATCAGATATTAAGTATAATGCATATCTAGATAATACAGGATGTAGTATATATGATTCAATCACGAGCTTCAAGTTTAATAACTCACTGGTACTATTCCGGAATTCCAAGTTTATAGCTAGTAGTATACTATTCATGGATACATAGATACTCAGCCATTCTGTACTGCCACTTGGCCTCAAGGCAGCATCATTATAGCATATGCTATTGCTATATTTAAAAAAAAAAAATTATTCAGAGTATCATCCGAGTTATCCTCTATTTCTTTTATTCTATTTATTCCTATAAAAGTACTGGAAAGTAGTCTATTCTGATACTATCAAGTTGCCAGGTACTATACACTTCCACTTCTATCACCACTCCGCTTCCTTCCAACTCCACCTCTCCTCCTCACCACCTCGGGCACCACCAAAATGCCCTCAAGATCCTCGCGCGAGACAATCCGCGCCCAAATAAGAAACAAAGGCGATGCTCTCACCCCAGCCGACCGCGAAGCCCTCTTAAAACCCTACCTCCCCGATCCCGCAGACCTCACAACCTCCCGATCAGCCCGCTCATCCCGCCTCCGAAGCAAAAGCAAACCACGCAAAACCCCCATCCGCACCTTCATCAAGTCCCAAATCCACCGTCTCGCCTACGCCCTCACACACATCATCTTCGGCATCGTCGTCCGTCTCATTCAAGCCTACCACGCCGTCGTCGACCGCATCCTCGCAATCGTCTACCACCACCACCGCACCCCAGAACTGATCCGCAAGGATGTGCGCTCTCTCAAACGACTCCCGCAACACCTAAGCGTAATCCTCACCCTGCGCAAAGAAGATGACGCCCTCGCCGTCCTGATGGACGAAGTCGCCGAACTCACAGCATGGTGTACGTGCGCGGGAATCGCACAGCTAAGCGTCTACGAGAAGAGTGGTACGTCCAAATTAACCCAATGCCGAGTCCGGGGGGCACCGTGTAACTAACTTCTGTCTATCTACATAGGCGTCCTGAAATCTTGCATCCCAGCCCTGCACCAAATAATCTCCACAAAACTCGCCTCTTACCACGGAACCTCACAACAGCCCTCCCTCCAACTCTACGCCCCGCACCACGCCGTCCACGGCCCCAGCACTCCCTCCGCTGCCAACGACATCACCTGCCTCCTCCTCTCCTCAACAGACGGCCGCGAAACAATCGTCGACCTAACCAAAACGCTCGCAGAGATGTCTCAGAACGGTAAACTCTCACCCGAAGACATAACCCCCCGAACTCGTCGACGCGGAAATAACCGAAATAACCGCACACCCGGTGCGAGGAAACGGGTCCCGCGCGAGCGGCAGCCTTCTCAAGGCTGAACCGGACCTGTTGCTTGTTTTTGGACCCTTCCTTAAGCTTGATGGGTTTCCGCCTTGGCAGTTGCGGTTGACGGAGATGTATTGTACTGGTGATCGGAGTTATGGCGCGACGGGGGATGGGGAGGCGGTTGAGTATCAGGGTTTTATGAGGGGGGTTGTGGCATTATGCTGGGGCTCAGATGAGGTTTGGGAGGTAGGGATGTGAATGGTGGATGAGATGAGATGAGATAGATATTGAAGATGAAGACTGTTGGTGGTTGTGTTGGGCTTTATTATACCCTGTGGTCTGGTGGCCGCGTTTAATTCTACTATGTTTAAGTTACATATATTAGTGTTATATTATCCTGTTTGATTCTTGAGTGCCCAGGTGTATTTTACAGTTTATTAGCTATTTAACTTGGAATTTACGGACTCGGAGTGTACGTGTTGTGGTGGTGAAGCAGTATCCAGTGCTATAGAGAGAAGAGAGAGAGAAGGTGAAGGGAAGCATCAATGAATACTTAAGGATATTTCCAAGTTGTTTACAGGTAATAATGAATACCAGCAAGCCCAGAAGAAAACCTTGGAATACTAGCATAGTGTAAGTGTGAAAGTATAAAATGAAATATAATATTATGCTTGGGCACATAAAGACAGGTATCATGCCAAAACAAGAAATGCAAATGCAGATGCAAATGCCAATGCCAATGCAATGCAATGCAACACACGAGAAAAAAACAAACCAAAATATAAAGAAAATACCAGCGCTATGCCGCGCAAACTCCGAGTCCTAATCAAACCATCAAAACCAGAGTCATGTCCATTCCATCCAGTAGTCCCGTCTCAACCATAAAACCCCGAATTGAATCCATCCCATATATCCATATCCACGATAATCATTATTCCTGCACCGTGCAGTGCAGTGCAGTGCAGTGCATAACCCACTGCAGTCAAATCTCATTCACATAGTCTTCATAACCTTGAATCGAATTCAACTTCCAAGGTTCATCCACCCATCCTAGCATCCCCATCCAAAGCCCACTCCTCCCAAGCAGGCGCAGACCTCACACAATCCAAACACCTAACAATCTCCACGCCCTCCGAAATCCCCTCAACAGCACAAGAAGAGCAGATCTTCCTTCTCGCACAGCCGATCTCATCGTACGGATCTCCCGCCGCGGCAGGTGCGGCACGGGCACCCGGGCATGCGGACCCGTCGCAGAGGCGCAGACAGATGTAACATGCTCGTTTGGCGCAGAGATCACAGTCTGCGTAGGCGTCGAGGACTTGGCGGGTTGTGGGCCGGCGGTGGCAGATATGACAGGGGCGGAGGGCGGAGGGGTGTGTTGTTGATGTTGTTGATGTGGGTGCGGAGGTTGGGGCTGGATATGGGAGGGGGACGAGGGTTTTTGGCGATACGGGTGGTGAATAGGGGTCTTGGGGAGTGGCGTATATATTCGGGGAGAGGAGGGATTGTTGTGGGGGGGGCGAGGAGATATGATGAGTTTGAATGTTGGCTGTGTGGTTGGAGTTGTTGGAGATGGCGGCGTTTGCGGGGAATGCATCTTGGTCTGTAGTCGAAGTCTTTTTCGGTTGATTCGTGGTTATGACTGTGGTTTTGGTTGTGGTTGTGTCGGTGGACGATGTATGGGTCGCAATTTGCGTGGTCTACCATGTACGGGACAAAGGAGGTTCTGTTCATGTTGATTGTATTAGCTTCAAGTTTGATTTGGGCTGGGGTAAACAGGAGGAGATCTTACGGGCGGGCTAAGGGGTCTTCATTTTCACGCTTGCGTTTCCTCCAGGCGAGGGCTTCGTCTGTGAACCCAGGCATATGTTTCCGGTGTATGTTCACAAAGAGGGTATAAGAGGTTCAAGTTGAGTGAAGTGAAGTTGGGAGAATGTCAAATGTGAAATGTGAAAGGGAGGTGAGGTTGTCCAGCAGAAATTCCAACATGCCTTCACCGCCTGCGGGCGGTGTATAGCGACGAGCATAGCGAAGTATACAATGAAGTATATTGGTTATAACTATTAGTTATGACTAGTATGCACGGTCTAACTAATTAGTTGTGAATGGTGTGGGTAGAATGATTCTAGCAGCCTCGACTCGAAGAAGGCGACGTTTGACCTGGATTATAATCAGATCCGCCCTACTATCTCAAGGTATGAGCTCACTCCAAGATCAAAGGCTCTGTCAGCATAAGCGGTCTAGATCAAACCAGTAACCTTATAGATTGTAGATACATAGCCATAACGATATCATGAAACAGGTCCAATGTTGGTTTGAGGCTACTGTTGGTATCGTCATTACCGATGCCGAGTGGAAGTTTCTCTGCTGCTTCATAGGCAGGTAGCTCCTCTCGATGAACCACTGACAAGTCTCCACTGCGTAGACCACAGGCAGCGTCGTTCTCAACCTCGACAGCCAAGTCCCTCTAGACGCTTATTCATTTGTCCGAAATTGGTGTGAAAGCCAAGGCACCTCCTTCCTTGGAAGGCGGCATACCCTCCAGGTCACCAATCAGATTAAGTATTTGAATCTTTGATTGGTTCCGAGGTTTGAGGACGCTTGAGGTGAAGATAGCGACTGTAGAATAGAGGGGAGTGAAGAGAGCAAATAGAGTCATTTATGATTTATATAGTTCATTTAACAAATTATGATGAGGATAGGGGAGAAGAAGATGTATGGAAAAATGATGATATGTGTAGATGGACGAGGAAGAAGAAGAAGCTATTTAGGCAAGATCAAAGGTATTCAGAATAGTCTGAGGCATACCAGCCTCAATAGGTAATATCATATCACTCAGTTGAGGTGAGCCATCATCTCCAGGGCTTGAAGTTGTTGATATCGCGGCCACGAGCCTCCGGGGCGGGCGTGAGGGGGAATCATCGGCGGTTATGGAAAGTTCTAAATAAATGTCAGTAGAAGAAGGATAAAAAATCCAGCTATACAAAGATTAATCAGCTTGTTATTTGCCGGTCTGATCATTCTCCTGGTTGGTATGGATCTAGTAAGCAGCCTGAGTACATGCTTGTTTGCTTTCGGCACCAAAGAGCTTTGAACTAATTATCTTGATATCTATTTCGCCTAAGCCCACTTGTCTTCTTTTTAATTTCTTCTTCTTCAGTTACCGCTTTTGCCTATTATGATGAACCGATTCAGTAAACGAGTGGCTAAGGCAGTAAGCTCCGAATCCAAGCATGTACTTCGTATTCTATCTCGAGGGCTGTATACTTGGCAGCACTAAGTTAGCGCCATTGGTCGCTGGTCATATATAGATCACTGCATCCCCTCCACCCAATTATTAGTCCTCTGACTGGTATTTTCTTTTCCCCCTCTCTTCTTCCTTCGCCTCGCGGACGGGTCATTTTTCCCACCAACTTTTATCGCCGAATGCTACCACCGTCGGCGCTTCTTACATGAGGGGTCATCAGCTCCTTCGAGTTCAACCCCTCTCCGTGTACGATCTGCGTTCACCACGGCCTCGTTCAAAGTTCTCGCTCAGCCCCCACCTTGGTCTGCCAACTTGAATTGCCGAAACTTTGCATATCTAGGTGATACCCTACACCCTTGTCGCATCTATTTCTGCTTTATTTTCGAGGCCCGGAATGCCTCCCTCACAGCCCGCAGAGGGTGACCCACAGCCCTTCGTGGAAGCATGCCCTCCAATCATTCGAAATGGATTTACCATACTATACGGCGATAGCAATAGTAAAATCGAGTGAGATCCTGTCTTACTGATCACAGATGAGCATAGCTAATATTGATTTAATTGTTTAGTCTCGTTTTCCTTCACGGGCTAAATGGCCATCCGAAATCCACATGGACACACAATACAACTGATTTCTTTTGGCCATGGGAACTGCGCAGGCACATCCCCGACGCCCGTGTCTTGTGCTATGGATACGATTCCGATGTTTCGCCGCAACTTGGCACAAATCTGATACGTATCAAGAGTTTAGCGGCGTCGTTTTTAAGCAACTTGGTTAATAAGAGGCAAGAGGACTATGTACGTTGTCACCATTGCCTCGTGATCAAAGGCGCTACTACGTGGGACTGACAAGAGTTTCGCAATAATATAGGAACTTGATCGTCCTTTGGTCTTCATCGGCCACAGCCTTGGCGGACTTATCATCAAAAAGGTTAATATTCACATCGTCAAACCTGGGTTGATCCCGTCGAGTTGCCTTGCTGATCAGGCAAAATATAGGCCCTCATCCAAGCTTCCCAGACTGTCATCACGGAACTTGATGATGCGCACCGCATTTACCAGGCGACCAAGGGCCTTATCTTTTTTGGAACACCACATGCAGGCAGTGCTGCCGGAAAGAAACTTCGAGTTCAAACCCTTAAGCTGATTGCCAAAGTGGCCTTCACGAAGGTTCCCCCCCAAACTCGATTCGGCGTTGGAATCCCACTCGGACGAGTTATTGGACCTAGCGGATGACTTTCGCACCATAAGCTTGTATACAAAAAGAGAGATTTCGATATACTCTTATGCCGAGAGTCGAACTACCCCAAAACTCGGTGCAGTGGTAAGACTTTTTTTTCTCTCTCTATTTCCTTGACGTCTCTAAGTAGATCTAAAAGCTGATTTTAATACGCATATAGGTAGTAGATGAATTCTCTGCCTTTGTAGGCTATGACAAGGAGGTCCGATCACACATCCAAGCGGACCATGAGGGAATCGTGAAGTTCGATGGCGAAACGGATGCCGATTATACAAATGTGTGGGGGAAGATCAACAGACTTAAGAGATTAGCTATCAGTGTCCCTGCTGGTGTGTGATACTTTTTTTTTTACTACTTTTCGCTTCAATAAGTACACACGTCTGTCATTTTATCCGATATACTTGTGTTGCGCTATCAAATGAATCATTCGGTATTTTCTTGGGTTCCATGAACAATTTAGTAACTTTCAAGTCTAGAAAACAATCATCAATCCGAGAATTCGATGGAAGAGATCACCATCCTCAGATGTCTCAATCAATCCGCATCTCATTATGAAGACTTGAAACACAGTCACTCAAGCCGTCGGGTTGGGGGAACTTGCTTGTGGTTCCTGAGTGACGAAACTTATAAAACATGGCTGAACCAAAATACAAAAAATGTGTTGTTATTTTGCGATGGACCTGGTAGCGGAAAGTCGGTTTTGTCAGCCTTTTTGATTGATGAGCTAAAGAGGCGCTCTCAGACCAATGCAAATTGGACGATTTGCTATTTCTTCTTCCAGGAGAATAACTACAGTTTGAGGACAGTGACATCGGCTCTTTGCGCACTACTCCTCCAGCTTTTTGATGACGAGTCTAGTCTCCTTGTTCATGCCGTGAAGGAGTATAGAATCAAAGGCCAGAAGTTTGCGGAAGATTTTCATGCCTTGAGCAGAATATTTGGACAGGTGGTTCAACACCATCCTCGTGAAAAGGTCATTTGTATCATCGACGGCCTGGACGAGTGTGAGGAGACGGGCAGAGACTTGTTGATTGATCGTTGGGTGGGGGGGCGGCGGGTCAGGATCCTCCCAAGCCACAGACACGGCGTGTCAGAACAAGTTGAAATTCTTTGTTACCAGTCGTTACGGCTGGATTGAAAGACGATTTACGCATTCTTCAATTCTCAGACCAGATGCTGCCGCGGTCAACAAAGCAGTCAACAAGGAAATAGCCATCGTGGTCGAATCCGAAGTTAGCGAGCTGGGTTTGCGAATGAAACTCAGCGCTGAGCTTCAAACCACACTCAAGGCGCGCCTTGTAGCCAACGCTGGTCACACATTTCTTTGGGTATCTCTCACCCTGGACCAATTCCGAAGAAGAAAAGACTTTACGGGCTCAGAAAAGCAATGCTGGGCCATTCTCAATGACCTCCCCGCAGACTTGAACGCGGCTTACGAGAGGATATTGAAGCGAAGTACAGATCGCAGATTGGCGCAGAAGATCCTACACATCATTATCGCCGCGGCTAGACCTCTCACACTTGTTGAGATAGGCATTGCCCTGGCAATTGAGGTACAATCCAAATCAACCAAGGACCTGCAGTCTAGCCGCTTTCCTTTTATCGAAAGCTCCATCCAGGACATATGCGGCGGACTTGTCAAGATTATAGGGACTCGACCAAACCAGAAGATTGATCTCGTTCATCACACGGCGAAGGAATTCTTAGTTACTCGGCCTTCCCAGCCTATGCCTCGCGACCAGGGATTCTTGGCCCTCTCTATCTGGGCAATATATTGTGTTTATTTCCCAGTCATAGACTTCCTTGCCAAATTTCTGGGTTTATGGAAGCACTCACTAGACCCAGTGGAATCGGATCGTGTTCTAGCAGAAATATGCGTCACGTATCTTTTTTTTGAAGAATTCAGCAACTGCCCTTTAGTGATGAACCATGAGGCCAAGGCGATCGACATTCGTGGAACTGTTGATCGTTACGCGCGGGAATATGACTTCCTTGACTACGCCGCAACACACTGGGCTACACACTTCCGCAAATCTCAATACCGTGCTCAAGCGACCCTGATGCAAGCAGCGCTTGAGCTTTGCGACACCAAGTCTAAGAAATTCCAGACATGGTTCGGGGTTTACTGGGCTCTGGTAGACTCACTGTGGCCATGTCCTGAGAACCTCACAGCTTTGATGGCAGGGTCACTTTGCGGGCACAAGAGATTAGTTGAATTTCTTTTGCGGAGCCACGAAGTAGATATCGTCGCAAAAGACGACAGTGGAAGGACTGCGTTGATGTGGGCCGTTGAGAATGGGCACGAAGATGTGGCCCATTTGTTGCTACAGAATGGTGCAGACGTCAATGCAAAAGACACGAATGAATGGAATGCCCTGCATAAAGCAATTGAAAAGGGATACAAGGAATTGGCTCAGCTGCTGCAAGTGAATGGTGCGGATGTCTCTGCTGTCACACAACGTGGACACTCCGGGATCCACTTTGCAGCCCGAAACGGATTTCATGATCTGGTACAACTTATGCTGGATTGTGAAGTTGACGTTAATATGAGATCTGCAGTCGGGGAGATTGGAAAATGTACGGCCATGCATTTCGCTGCTATGAATGGGCACAAGGAAGTTGTCTCTCTCTTGTTAGAGAATGGCGCCGATGTCAATGCGGAAACTGGGCTCATCGGAGAAAATCTGGCACAATATACCCCTCTACACTTCGCAGTCGTAGAAGGACACTTGGAGGTGGCAGAGCTGCTGTTGGAAAATGGAGGCCTCCTTGCCGCAAGGGACGCAATGGGAGAGACTCCATTGCACAAGGCAGCTAGTAGCGGCCATGAAGAAATGACCGCCCTACTACTGTCCAAAGCAACCTTCGTCGATATTGACTCAAAGACTGAGACCGGAGAGACCCCTCTGCATCTGGCAGTAAAGAAGAAGGATCATGCGGCCGCTACGTGCCTACTCCTGAAGGGGAATGCCAGCGTTAGGGAAAAGGATAAGAACGGGGCGCTAGCTTTACACTATGCAGCAGCCAAGGGCAACCATGTGGCAGTTCGAGAGCTAATCGCCCGAGGAGCCAAAATTTCGGCACGGGACTATGATCAAAAGAGTATCCTACATTACGCAGCACGATGTCAAGAACACACCGTTGCACTAATACTCCTGGAGGAAAATGCGGATATTGAGGCACAAGATGCCGATGAGATGACGGCATTGCACGATGCAGCGGTCCATGGAAACGACGATGTAGTAGCTTTTTTACTATCCAAGGGTGCCAATCCTTGCGCACGGGATTACGATGGCAAGACAGCACTTCACCATGCAGTCGCCAAAGGACGCGATGCCGTCTTTAGGCTGCTCCTTGCCAATCCTGACGTCGACCCAAATTCCAGAGACAATGCCGGTCGGACACCACTGTCATGGGCAGTCCCAAACTTTTACCGGTCTGAAAATGTTGTTGAACAGATGCTGCGTTGCGAACGTATCCACCCAGACTCCAGGGACAACGATGGACGGACACCTCTATCTTGGGCAGTTCAATTTATGCAAATTAATGACCCCGTGGCCAGCCTGCTAATTGATATTGGACGTGTTGATCCGGATTCCAGGGACAACAACGGACGGACACCTCTGTCTTGGACTGTCCAACATATACACTCGGATATCCCCGCGGCCAGTCTGCTACTTGAGACCGGCCGTGTTGATCCGGACTCTAGGGACAACAATGGACGGACACCTCTGTCTTGGGCCGTCCAATTCATGCATTCGAACGACATCGTGATCAGCCTGCTACTTAAAACCTATCGTGTTGATCCAGACTCTAGGGACAACAACGGACGGACACACCTCTGTCTTGGGCTGTCCAATCCATGAAAATAGATGACCCCGGGCCCAGCCTTCTCCTTGGTACCGGTCGTGTTGATCCGGACTCCAAAGACAAATACGGTCGGACGCCCCTCTCATGGGCAGTGCAAAATGACCAGCATGATCAGTGGGATCATGAGGCGGCTGTCAAGTTCCTACTGGGCACTGAGCGTGTGGACATAAACTCCAAGGATATGGATGGCCGGACACCACTCTCATGGGCGACGGGAAAAAACAAGTCAAAGATTATACAACTTCTGGTCAAAACCGACGGAATTCAACCGGATTTGCCAGATATCAACGGCCGAACGCCACTTTCATGGGCAGCACAATATGGCGACCCACATACTGTGAAAGTCTTGCTAGACACCGGTCGCGTCGCACCCGAGAAATGTGATGGAAATGGCCGAACACCGCTCATATGGGCAAGGGAGAAAGGAAATAATGATGTTTTCGACCTTCTGATCCGTTACCAACGTCGCTATGTGTATAAAGACCAGTTGGGAGCTATTGACGGAAGGTATGAGATGGAAATTGGATACGAGAGTGGAGATCAAATGGAAGAAAGCGAGGAGCTTGGACGACGCTATAGTATCTAGAGACAGCACTGCGATCTATAGATTCCTGAGACTATGAGTGCCCTCGGCACCCGTTCTCAACACCTAACTGAGTGGTTAACTACCTAGGTACTAACTATTGATCAAAGGCTCCAAATTTTCTACGTAGCAAATAAGAGCTCTTTGAGGAATATTCATGTTTCAAACATCATTCGCCAATCTCAATCTGCTGAAACACAATATTCACCAGTGTCAGAGAATACTGTACAAGCTTACATCAATATTGATTCTGCAATGAGTTCTGCACCGGTAATTGGTTTAGACTCATATCAGTATTGGGAGTCTTTCTTGCAAGCAAATCACTTAGATGAGATTTTAGATGAAGAATAAATGCATCCAACCACCATTAACAGATCATGAATTATTTCCTAGCCAACATGAGCCATGGTATATCAACTTAAATCAATCTACACCTCTATTCCAACCAAGCGGTAATAGCCCCCCCCAAAAGCCACCCCCATCCACTCCTCCTCATCAAACCTCAAATCCCCATCAAACCCATGCTCCCCATCCCTCACCGTAAGCGTAACTCCGGGCCCAGACCTAACACCCTTTGCCTTCTCAACAAACCCCTCAACATCACCAACAGGAACAATACTATCCTGCTTCCCATGAATAACCGCAATCCCACCTCTCGGAAACTCAACCCCCTCACTCTCAAGCTTATCAATCGGATACAACATCTCACGAGAAACTCCCTCCGTACCCCGAGCATATATCCCAGCCAAATGCCCAT
Organism: Penicillium manginii; assembly: GCF_028828005.1. Taxonomy (NCBI): domain Eukaryota; kingdom Fungi; phylum Ascomycota; class Eurotiomycetes; order Eurotiales; family Aspergillaceae; genus Penicillium; species Penicillium manginii. The sequence goes on along the minus strand of NW_026643109.1, from coordinate 2,297,274 downwards.
GTTCCGCCGCAGCAAGCATAAAGCTCAAACTCTCCGGCCCACTCCACTCAGACTTCACACCACCAATCTCAGCACTAGCCATATACTCCGTATAAACCGACTCGGGAGTCGAATGACCAAATGGCGGGTTCGCAAGCACCGTATTCGCCGAACCGGGATTAATCCACGGATACGAAGCCGTCGCCGCGCGAATCTGCCTCGGATGCGCCAAAGCAGTATACACGCTCAAAAGCCCACCCGCCGAATCCCCAGCCGTAATTATGCGGCCCAAATCCGCCTCAGCATCATGCTTCTCCAGCAAAGCCCCGAATTCCGGTCCATGAAGCCATGTCCAGAAATCTTCTATGTCGGCGTAGATCTCGGGACTGGTTGTTTCGGGTAGGAGGCGGTAATTCGGCGATACGATGATCGCGTTGTGTTTCTCGGCCAGATCGGCTAGCCAGTGCGGGAAGAATGGCATGAAAAGGCTGTCGCCCATTACGAGGCCGCCGCCATGGTAGCGTAGGATGACGGGGCGGGGGCCTGTGTGGGCGGTTTTTGGGATCAGGATGTCGGCGCGGATTGGGTGGTTGTTGACTTTTTTGTAATGGGTTTGGAGGAGGTTGAAGTTGGCGATTTTGGCGTCCGTCATGGTGATCAGGCTTTAAGGTAACTTGAAGGGGAGGGGTTCAATAATCTAAGTGGGGTAAATTGCGTATAAATAATAATGAGTATGCTGAGAGTGGGGAGAACTGTATGAAACTGGCCATCGATGCTCTTTATATACCCCTCGAACCTTGATAAAGTGAGTTGATCCAAAGAATCACGGTGTAGAATACCCGAAGTGCGCCATTTGGCCCCATTTAATCTCTCGGCCTTAGAATAAAGCCGAGGCCGTGGCCTGCGTATCTGCCAATAAGAGGATGGGATTGAGGATTTGAATCTTAGCGGATAGGGTTTCGGGAAATGAGTGCATAAATATGAAGTCGTACTACATATCTTGTATATTGCTCTGTTTGCACTGGTGATCGTGTTTGCACTGTCGATCTGGATCCCTTGGCTCTTCCCCACCGGGCCGAATCCCGAGATCCCGACTCCCGGCATTATCACCTTATCCCCGGAAGACTGTACTGGATATGTGCTACGGATAGAATTTCGGCTGTTGATGTGTAGGAATGGATGGGACATGATCATCTCCTTCTGCAGATAAAGTAAAGAAGAAGAAGAAGACCCAATCCCGCCAAATTCAGGATCTGGAATAGATTGTACTGACAGTCGGGCGGGTCATGTGAACATCATGATATAAGAAGAACTTGAATAAGTATAAATTATTATTATCGCCTCCCCTGGAGATTCCACTCAGGTTCTTCCGACATGTTCAACCACCAACCTATCATGATTACTTTGCACCGCTGACCCTGACCATCCCGATCACATGGGAGACCATTGACTAGTTTCTGATCTTGATATGGAGCCCCGTATGCCGGGAGTGACGAAATGCGTCTTCGAGAGAAGTTTATAAAGTCACTTTTTATTTAGTAAGGCCATCGTAGCCCTGCTAGTGGGATAGCCTTACTCTTGAAGAAAACTGCCAGATGGAATTAAATTTCCTTGCGGGTCTTTCAGTCTGTCGTAGACTGTCAGTGGTTTTTTAAACTGAAACTTTTGGAATTCTTCTTTCAAGCACGGTTCCGAGTCCTCCTACCTAGGTATTCAAGTTCTAACTTGAAGCTCTGGGGGTTGTTCAAGTTGACTTTACCTTGTCCCATTACTACTATTGGAACACTGGTAGTACTAGTTTCCAGTACTAAATATATATATCAATCGAGTTGGATACCTCCAGGGCTAGTAGGTACTAAAAAGGCAGCTCTTGATGGGAATAAGAGGAGATAATGAATGAGTATATAGATTCTCCAATCTATCATTCTGCCCACAGACAAAGATGACCTTGATTAACCCTGTAATATAGAGTAAAAACTCAATAAATGACTTGGAAGTATACTATTAAATTAAGCGTCGTGGCTGTTATATACTGAACTACTGAGCTTAGATATCATCCAAGGTCCATTGGTCTAGTGGAATGACGTTCGGTTTTGATCGTTAGACACCTCCGAAAGGTCGTCGGTTCGAACCCGGCATGGACCTTTTTTGTCTCTCTTTCTCTCTCTCAACATCCAGCTGGGGGCTTGAGTGATTGCTACTTTTTTGATCTGGCTAAGTTTTTGGAATATCCATCAACTGATTGCTATCTTGTTTTTATTAATTTGTTCGCAGCTTACGGCCTAGAATATGTGTGCAGGTGCAGTTCTATGAACATCTTGCTCTTTGACTAGCTTATCATGACCACACGTGACCTGATCTGGCATAATCTTGAAAGCTCTGTTTTCTTTTCACGTAGGTGAATGACTGGCTGTTTGTTGATTTTCAATCATGTTCTTTCATAGAACCAATAGATATGGCCCCTTGTGAGATCCCCGACTTCACATACCTAGGTAAGCTGTCCCGCTCTTTCCCCGAAGACGCAATCCTGCGTGAACCGTGACCCTCAGAATTAAAAATAGAATTGCTGATAAGCTTAATTTTACTACAGGCAGTGTCAAAATATTTATAGAACCTGATTCTATACTCATCATCTCCTTCTGGGCCGTGGATGTGCAAGATCAAGTTCTTGGCAACTTAGGTATACCCGGCAAAGATCTTATCCGCGCCTAAAATTAAACTCGAACTGAGACATTGTAGACAATCGCATAGATTGAAATTAGCAATTCTTCAGAGTAGATGATTTACAACCATCTAGAATGTCGAGTACAATTTTAATCTCAAGTATTATGCTGTAAGATACCAAAGGTTCCGCTAGGAGCAACCCGAGAAGCCGCGGAAGGAACCCGCAACTCCGATCGGCTGTCCGATCGGTGACGGGGATGGACGGGGATGGATCGGGATGCCGTAGAGAATACTGACGAGTCGGGAAGATCAGCCCAGTCCGATTCGCAAGGGAGGCTGTGTTTGTTCTATTTATTCCAACCCTGAATCCTAGTTTCCCTAGTTTCCCTAGTTTCCCTAGTTGCGTCAACCCTGTTCTATTCCTAGAATACAACTGGTATTGAAGGGTATCGTGGGGAGCTTGAAACTGCCGACGATCGGCAGTTGGCGGTAGTCGGTTATCAGAAGTATACAGGGCAGAGTAAGAGGATTATATTCTACTTGGAGATAGATGATCGATATTGTAGTGTAGAGGTATTCTACTCTGAGATTATCTGTAGACAGAGTAGACTATACTAAATTGTATTGGATAGCATCGTAATATATAGCTATAGAGTAACTAATTACATTGTATTGTACTACTATACTCCCACGTCGTGGGGATGTGGGGAAGCAAAACTCCGGTTTTTGCCTTGCACTTCGAAATTACATCTTTAGACTTAGATTAATTATTCTGCAATTATTCTACTTCTAAAATAATTCTACACTAAATTCACCGCCTCTGGTTGGTCCAGCCTAATCAACGCTACCTTGCGTAATCCTTCCGATTGCGTCGATTTACTTTAACCTTAAGGAAACACCTCCAAACCGCAACTCCGCAACTTCAACTTCTCCTCCGACTCCCTCAATTCACCCCCCCCCCCTTCCCCCTCGCAGACATAGCATGTGTCCTGCGCAAATCGCTCTTCATGGATGAGGGCTCCGATAAGGCCCCTCGACGCAAGAGGGTCTCACGCGCCTGCGACCGCTGTCGTAGCAAAAAGGTACCCATCACCGCACTACCCCAGCTACCCCCTCCAACTCTCCTCTAACTCTCCCTCACGTAGGATAAATGCGATGGCATCCGTCCCACATGCTCTGCCTGCCAGGCCTCCGGTCAATCCTGCTCCTACGACCCCCACGCAAAGAAACGCGGTCTCCCTGAAGGCTACGTCCGCGGACTCGAGAAGCTCTGGGCGCTATCACTCTGTAACATCGACGGATTCGAAGATACCATGCTGGCCATGCTAGGCGCGACCGCCGACTCTGCCGATCGTCGCGCCAAATTGATGTCCGTCTGGTCTGAGGATACTTCTTCCGAGAGTCTGCATGAAACCTGGAAGACGAGTCGTCTGTATGGCGCGCTGGAGAAAATGCTCTCCGGCTCGGAACAGACCCCCGCGATAGCTACAGGCACGGGGAAACGGTCGCGTAACCCGAATGATGATCTGGATGATACTTGGGGGTATCGCTTTGGGAGGGAATCGAGTCCGCTTGGTCCGGCTGCGCCGCGAATTGTCGGGCCTGTTTCACTTTCGCTTTCGTCGGCCTCAGCCTCGATGTCAGGAATTTCGCCAAGTGCGAAGCGCTCGCGATTGGCGCAGGCACAGTCACAGGCACAGTCTGATCGTGGTCTCTTATCATCTCCACAAAATCTCCAGTTACCCCCGCAAACCTCCCAACTCCTCGACATTTACTTCGCCGCAACACACTCCTGGCTCCCAATCCTCGCAAAACACAATACCCTCCGCGCTTCCTACCTCTACGCCAACACCGCCGTCTCCCTCACAGCCACGACCCCCGGTTCCGGCGACCATGCTGCACTATGGGCGATCCTCAGCTACACAATCACTCAATCCCGAACCGATCCCCGCTCCAGTCCCGTCGGGACACTCTCCTTAGCAAAAGAGTATTACACCATCTCACGAAATCTCATCCCCCTCGAAAAAGACCGCTATGAACTCGGCCATATCCAGGCATTACTATTACTTACACTGGTGAACATGGGACTGGAGGATTGGACAGCGGCATGGTTATTAAGTGGACAAGCAGTGCGCATGGCGATCGCATTAGGACTGGGCTCTTTCACCGATACGCGACAATCCGATGAGCTCAGACAGGGCAAGGCGGTGTTTCTAGGCTGTTTTGTCATCGATTCTTTACTTTCTTTCCGCCTTCGTCGTTGTCCGGCCATGTCAGCGAATGACATTGCAACGGTCGGTCTATTAGAAGAAGATGGACTAGAAGAGTGGAATTCCTGGGCCGATGTTCTTCCCACGGCCAACGCCAGCCCCAGCACCGCGCATGGGAAGGTCCCTCCGCGCCGAGGACCACTGATGTCTCTCAGCTGCTTCAACCGCCTAGTCGAACTAGCCAGCGTGCTGAACAAAATCTCACGCAATCTTTCAATGGGGTACAAACCCGCAACATTCGCCCAGCAGCTAGTCATGGACCTGAAACAATGGGACGACGGACTGCCTCTAGGCTGCCGTCTAATCGGACCGGAAAGTATCTACCCAGAGCGACACTCAGCCTTACTACCGCATCAAAGTTATCTCGGATTAACATATGTCGCCACCCTTCTCTGGCTATATGTCTGTCTCATCCCGGGGGAACAGGGCTTACATCGCGCTCAACGGCCCGCGACAGAGGGCGCAAAGAAACTCCTTTACCGCGGGTTATCCATGCTGGGCCAGCATCTGGAGAATTTCCCGATCTGCGGACTGCCCCCGATGTTCGAGTTCGGGCTCCGGACTATCTCCGAGCAGGCATTTTCGTTACGCCAGGTTGATGCGTCGGATACGTTCCCGTTTGCGCGGTGGGCGGACGAGTTTCGTCAGAAGACGAGTGCTCTTGTTTCCACCTGGCCTGCTTATGGTTCTCTTACCGCGGCCATGGAACGGTCTCAGCAGTCACAGTCACAGTCACAACAGCCGAATGGGTATCACCCAGCGCCAGCGCCAGCGCCATTTGGAAGTGGGGGCATGCTAGCACCAACCACGATCCCGAGTACTGTTCCTGTATCTATCCCCGTCCCCGTCCCGGAACAGACATACGCCTCATCCATAATGGGAATAAGCATACCAGCCGACACCCAAACAACGCCAAAAGACACAATAATGTCAAACACAGACCTCATGATACCAGAAATCCCCCCCAATAGACCCACCACCAGAATACCCCCCCACACCCACACCCACACCCACACCCCTCAACTTCCTCCCCTCTTCCTCCTCCCTCCGCGACGAATCCCGGCCCCGCCCCCGGCCCAAACCCGGAAGATCTAGACGCTATATTCAAAGACCTAGCCTACCTCGACACAACAGAGTGGTCCTCGAACCGCGAAGCAGGACTCAAAGACTTCGGTTTTCTGGATGACTCCACATTCCAAGCTTTCTGTCATGATCCGGATCGACTGGGCTCGCAGCCTCTTGTTCATCCGCCTTCTATTGCGGATATTTGGCCGCCGCCCGGCTTTTTCCCGGAGACGTTTCGGGATGTTGAGTAAGCTTGGATTGGATTGGATTAGAGCTGGGAGGATTTGTATATACCCGAGAAGAGAACTTGAATGGGAGAATGAATACTTTGTACAGTTTAGATGTTGATGGATTGGGTGGATTGTTTTGTTCAGCTGAGTTGATACTGAGGTCGTAGTAGTAGTGGTACCTCCAGGGCTCCGGCTAATTGAACTTGTATATATCTACTAGTATTACCTAGGTAGTACTACTGTTTATAACTGAAGGTATAGATTTTTTTTTTTTACTGCCAGTGTTTTGTAGTCATCTTTCATAGCTGGCCGATTACGAGCACAATTATCGGAGTGCCTAGTTTGGTCTATCTAATTCAGCCTCGGGACTCGGGCGAGGGATCTCGGCGGGGATTTAGACTCGGCTTGCCGTCTTGGCAGAATGATAGTTTTGCATGAACTGGACATAGCTTATTTCTTTGATTGATTGGTTATATTTCGTATGATGCATGAGAGTCCGGTCGCCCCCCATACAAGCGAGTGTAAGTCTGACCAGCAGACAAAAAGTGTAAGAAGCAAGCAAAGCAGAATTGCGCAGCCAACGCCGCCGATGCCCTCGGGCAGAACGTAGGAAATATGTGCAGAGAATGGTATATATACAGGTGAAGAAAAGGAAAATGCTAAACGGATGTTGGTGTGGTGTGGTGTGGTGTGGTGTGGGGTGATGGTCAGAGATCAGTCAAAAATGTATTCGACCTGAGGACAAGACGATTGGAAAGTTCGCAGCAGTTTCTGCACACGGTGGGTCATCCAGCCGGAGTACGTGCCGTTGCTCGCTGCGCCGTGGAAGGTCGTAGAGGCGTGCTTGCAGGTATTCTCTTTCTGATTCCAGCTATACTGCAGACAGTCCTTGTTTTGCGTGCAGGCTTGATGACAGCTTTCCAGGGATGGTTTGGTGGGTTCGTCGAAAATGATATCTGTCGGTGACATGTTGTCCCAATCATCGCGACCGGCGAGAGTCCCGTTATGGATGAGATCGCGGTAAACGTCGGCGTGGAGGAGGAGGGCATTCTTGCCGCTTCGGAACCAGGACCGGTCAAATCGCCACATTTCCTCGATGTCTCGGGGGGGTCATGCGGTGGTATGAAACGGCGGGGTAGCACCAGGGCTGGCGACCGTAGCCCTCGGAGAAATGGTCGATCTCCCAGGGTCGAGTGGTCAGCATCATGGGCCAAGCCCAGGTGAGAGGGATTTTGATTTGGTCAAAGGCTCGCGCGAGGACGCAGTCTCCGGCCCACTCGTCGGCGGTCATCTTCTCCAGCTCGGCTTGGTGTTCGGAGCGGTAGGTTTGGAGACGCTCCATTGCCGGTCTGGAGAGGATGACGCCGGAGCCTCCGTAGGCAAATAGGATATCGCCGATTTGCATGGGGCTTCCGATGTAATAGCTCCGGGTGTGGTCCAGGTGTGCTAGCCAGTTGATCAAGTTGGGCCACACGACGTAGGTATCGGCCTCGATAAAGATGTACCACTTAGCATCCGGCATCGCCTCCAATGCGCCGTCGATCATGGGCAAGAATTTCCACTTGTCCAGCTTCCATCCAGGGTTGTTGGTCTTTCCGAAGGGGCCGTTCTCGTGGTCGCCCCATTCTTCATCAGTCAGGCCCTTCCCGGCCCACCTGCTGCAGACGGTGGTAGATGTTGAACTCGGGCTCGCTGTTCATAGTTGCTTCGGTCACGTTGCTGAGGACATCGTAGGTTGGCACGCCGCTGATGGTTTCTTCGTAGTCGGAGAAGATGGCGTAATTGGGGACACATTGGAGGGTGGTGCGGATCTGCACGGGGACCTTTGCTTGAGACTCGGTGGCGCCCGTCTTCAAAACAACAAAGACATCATCCATGTCCCGGCGAATGTGCCCACACTGGTGCTCCTCCAGCTCCTGCTTACTAGGTTTGGGTGTCTTCGGGGCGGAGTCACTGGGCGGAGTAGCATTTGGCTCTTCGATAATGATATGGCCTTGCTCGGCGTGAATGGTATGTTCGGCATTATTGACTGCGCCCGAGTGGCCGTGGGGGTTGAGGTAGAGGTAATAGATCAGGCTGAGGGTAATGAGTGGAGAGACGATGAAAATCCATCGTCGTGGAGAGGAGAACATTGTCGCGGGTCGGAAAGAATGGACGATCAGTAAAGGAGTGTATGTAAAGAAGGCAAAGCCATGGAGAAGAACAGGAAGAGGAGGAAAAGTTGCAGCTGCAGTAACAGTTGAAAGAAGTGAAAGAAGGGTGAAAATGGAGGGACTGCAGGGACTGAAAAAGGGAGATGGAGATCAGCCTTGACAAGGACAGGATAGGACAAGACAGGACGGTTCTCCATTCCTATGCCCCCTCCCCCCCTCATAGCCTCACAGGCTGGCGATCGATGGGGAATCGCAGGCAGGAATATTGCTGATTCGACGGCGGCAACGAAGCGCTGGAGTGATAGGTCGCGCATTGGGACAAACTGGAGAGGGATCAGCAACCACGCGGCCCAGGGGCCAACGAGGCCGTGGCGAGGGTTCAAGAACCACCCGCCGACCCACGGTGGGCGTCATCGGTTGCGGGTTTTTTGGCAGGCGAAGCAAGGATCGACTGGCGCCGAGGGCGCTGGCACTGGTGGGGTATCCAGGAGGGCAGAGATCGCCAGGGATGGGATGACCCGGGGCGGTTAGCGAGAGTAGAGCATGCCGGAGTCAAAGTGCAGAGTTCAAAGTGCAGAGTACAGAGTACAGACTTCTCATGGAGTAAGTGTATGTACGAAGTACAACAGATTGAGGGAACTCATAGCTTCCGGTTTCAGAGTTCAATGTTCAGAAACTGAAACTGTGGGGAATGTTGAAGTGGAGAAAAAGTGTGAAGCCAACCGAGGTTGATGGATGACTCAGCATTTGCTGACAGCTGAAACAAACAAAAGTACACAATCAGTTTATGTCCTAGTTGGAATGGCCAAAGGATTGTTTAAGTTGCTAAATTAAATTACAGTCTCCTTACCAAGTAAATGAACTCGAGGGTGGCTCAACTTGAAGTAATCAGGTGTTGAATCGCGGAAGTGCAGCGGATGCGCAGGTCAGGCCAAGCTCTATTGAAAAGCAAGAAATAGTAGTTATATGATAGAATCCATGAATATAGCTAGATTTCTCAATTTCGAGTTTTTTTTTTACTAGCCCTGGACTCGGTGTATACTCTCTATTTTCAAACACACCAGAAATACATCTTGGTCCATGGTGCTCCCTTTAAATATTCAATTGATTCCCCAGTGCGTATTCCCTGTACATCTATAATTACTGTGGCTGCACAATATTGCCAAGTTGCAGGGTGCATACAGTTACATCCATGGATGATGCAAGAGAACATGAAATCGAAAGGAATATCAACCCATCACCAGTAGAAAAAAAATAATTCAGATCTTAATTGAAAAATGAAACACTAGTCACAATATAAGCTTCTTTCTAGAAATCACCGCAAACTCGAACCCCTGATCTCCACAATGAACCCCTATGATTACGCCACATTCAACGAGCTCTCCGAAATGACATACCTATGGAGTGCCAGAAGTTTGCCCCGAGTTGATCTTAGTCCCCGCTACTCCGTACTTCCTACCATCTTCCTTGTGCACTGTGCTTTAATTTCGGCACGAGCGTTGCTCTCTCCATGTGGCAGTGCATTCTCCCGTGGCCCCCCCACTGAAGATCCCCAAGCACGTCAATAAATCCACTCAATATCTCAATAGTATGCGATAGATTGTTGTAGCCTGCTTTAAAGGTGATTAAGCTTTGGGTGAAGCATCTACTCAACCGTTCGGCTCATTTTAGCTCCAAGGGATCTTCAGGGGTAGATGGGGGGTAGACGGCACGTGGGAAAGGGCGTTGACGTACGGAGTAGATTCACCATAATAACACATTCAAAATGGCGCAGGCATTGTTTGTCTTGATATCACTTAACTACCAATTGACTAAAATGCTCTAGAAAGCTGCTTATACATACAAAAGTGTCATCGTAGTGGCATGCCCGACAAGGGCGGTACTAGTATAGTCAGTAGCCACGCCTACAGCACGACAACTGCTAAAATACAAATTAAAAGCTTCCATATTTACGGAAGCAGAACGAATAGAATGACCATGGATGAGGAATCATCCCGAGGTCTGAACTGAAAAGACTTAGATACAGGACAAACGCTCTGGCTATGCCCTGGGCTCCCAGCCCCGACCTGAAGTAAACTCAGTGATTGCTAATCCTAAGAACAAATCATATTCGTCCTATCGAGAGCTCGCACTGGTCTCCCTGGGGACTCCCCAATCGTTGGCGTGGAGGCTATGGTAAATTCAGTGATAGTCACAGCGGTGATAGTGATGACCGACGCGAAGACATAATCATATTCAATGGATCCCCGTGTACAAGGGGTGTTGCCTTGTAAACTAAGATAGTACGGATATGGAATGACTCATTACTGATGCCTGGGATATAAGTCTTCACTGGTAAAAAGAGAACACCCAGCCAGAATATCTCAACTGGCCCAGTTACTGGTTCTTAATTATTGACTTATAACAGACCAAATTGTGATACTGAACCGCCAAGCCTAGTCATGTGATCTATAGTTCTGCCGGAGTATCCCGTTCGAGGCTTGCAAAAACAGACAAAAAGAAAAACGATAGCATGTCCTGGTTTCGATCCAGGGTCCTCCGGGTTATGAGCCCGGCGCTCTTCCCCTGAGCTAACATGCTGATTTGATGAAGAGTCTTTAGTATACTGACACTATGAAAGCTGCTCTGTTATAGCCGGGAGGATTTGGGCATGTTACTACAGGGAAAGTGCGCCGGGCTCATAACCCGGAGGTACGTCTAAACCGAATCAAATAATTACCAAATTCATCACTAATATAAACCAGGACATGCTATAATTTTCCCTTCTTGATCTGGATAAGCAAACCAGTGGCGGGGACCAGTGTGGTCTGAGTCATGGTAGGTGGACACCCCCAAGAGAAATGGCATGGTATATAGGTAGTGTTAGATTTTCAGATTAATCTTACCACGCCGACATTTGAAGGTGCCAAGGTTGTATTTGAGGCCCCAACCATATAGGTTCATGGGTGCCAATACTGGAAATATTTATGCGCCCGCGCTCGTAATACCCATTGTTTTAGCCTACCGTAAGCTGTACAATATATTCACTGGTAAGTGGGACTCGGAGAGGCTAAAAGACCAATTTGATGAATACTTCATTTCCGATTGTGGTACCCCGAACAAACTCTTTTTGGAGAAAAATCAAAACCAGTGTACTTGTGGTAATCTTAATCTGAAAGCCAATCAAATTGAATTCGAAGCTATCCATAGAACCTGAGCTAACAACGCCGCAGGCTTCCAGGATGCCGCGTCTTTGTCCCTACTGTTGAGGATGGGGAAGGAGTGGATGCATGACAAAATGATGATATTGGTGACATCACATATGTAGATACACAGCAGCCTCTAGATCTCCTATCAGCTGTGCAAGGCTTTGGACTAGAGGGGGCGCTCGCTCAGGCACACATGGCCGGAGCAACGATTGTCCACTTCGAGCTCCTCGCACGAACCAGGCGTTAACTAATTATAGCTTGAAAATATAAAATCTTAAAAGTGAGTTAAATGTCCGAGTGGATGGGTTCCTATTTCCTCGCGATAGATTTTGTAAAGATCTTTTTAGTTTTTAGAATATAATAGAGAGACTCCATCTGTGAGGTTTGGCAAGCCTTGTATGATTTAAGTCAATTAATATCAAGACTAATTCTTATATAATAAGAATTAACACATCGTATAATACTAATAAAATAACTAGAATACTACGGCTTAGGTAGGCCTAGGTATATAAGTTTTTAATAGGAGATTTGATATAGAAACTTTATTTTAAGTAAAGCTTAAGTTAAAAAAAACCTAACTAGAAGATTTAGATTGAGATTTTTTAACTTATTATAAGAGTTAGTTAGTATAACTAATTATTATATGTATGTTCTATATAGGGGTCTGGTCCTACTATAGTTAATATAACTAATAATAATGATATCCCGACAAAAGCAATTTATCTGCACCTGCATTCATAATGAGTCCCTTTGGTGACCGGATTCATGGAATTTGGTTATACAATGCAAGTTTCTTTCACTTCAAGTTGACTCATATACACTCTTCTTACGCGAGGTGTCTATACGTAATACTCCCTAGTGATCTATGCGGGTTGAGAACTTAAAGGATACAAATTTCAATTGCAAGAATTTCCGATCCGGTTGATAAGTCAGGCTTCATAATGATGGGACCCACAAATTTACCCACAACTGGCCTTTCATCTTGTGAAAGGAAAGAGATTTGCAGAGCTCACGTTATGGTCATCTTCCAATTATTATTTGCTCTATCAATTCGTGTGCTTTATATAATTATAGATTATACTCCACGTCATGTTATCTACACTACCTCCGAGTCCTTTTTACCCAAACTATTCCTTCCTATGCACAGGAAGCTGCTCACTCCCCTCAGGAAGTAATCTCGCACCACCAGAGGAAACAGATCGCCCATCGTCAACCTGCACAACAATATCTGTCTTAACAGTCACGAAACCATCATCCAAATGCTCGGGCTGTTGTGCCCGAGAAATCCGACTCTCAGATCGCTCGGTAGTACCCCAATGCGATTGATCATTCTCTTCATCTTGCCAATTCCCCCCTGTTACTGTTGCGGAATCCAGCCATTGGTCTTTTTGTCGTCGCTTGAGCTCCGTATCGTTCGAATTATCCGTATTATTGTTGTTATTATTCGATCGAGATCGGGACCAGTAGCCGACTGGTTTGCCGTCGCGACGGTTATCAACCACAGCGCGGAGGAAGAGACGGGCGACTGGTGCACAGGATGCGAGCAGGATGCTGTAGTTTTCAATTCTGCAAGAGTTCATGTTAGAATCTACCAGGCTGAGATTTTTATCTTCAACTCACTTCACCCAGAGGACAAACGAAACGATGTTATAAGTAAAGTCCAGCCGGTCACCGAGGGATTTAAGTTTCTGTAGAATTGTATATTAGCACTGTGCAGATTGATATTCCGAGGAAACGTACATAAGTCTTCACAATAGATGCAGCCCCGGAAAGTATCAGAGGACCACTTAGGGTGAGTGTCTGCCAGATGCGACGAGATCGGACTGTGCTGTTGATTTTGCGGAACTGAGACCAGAATGAAACATTGGGCTCACGATTTAACGTTCGCAGGAAAAACTGCCAGAGTTCCACGGCAGCAAGAGCAGCGAGAGCAAAATCGATGATCGTGTTGAAGCCTGTAAGGACTCGGTCAGTATAATATCATGCAAGTGTAGATGAATTTGAGTACTTACCTCCCTGGACAAAGCCGACAGTTGTTTGGACAGATGGTGATTGACACACGACCGATCCATCCGCTGGCAAAGGAGTCCACATGTATTTGAAATATTGAACACGATCCGCGGAGTGATATGGATTAGGCCCACACTGGACAATTATTTGTACGATAGTGATCATATTCGCCGCAATTTGTATAATGGCACAGACGATGATCGACATTCGAAGTTTCCGATCACTCGCCGCGAAGCAAGTCAACAAGAACCACATCATTCCAGTTCTTGAAACCATCGCCGAGGCGACTGCAATTGGCTGGGACATAAAGTCCCACTTCATAGCGTGGAATCTCTCTTCTTCAGAGAGATAGAAGAAGTGACGTCCGAGACCCCAATCGGCACTATATTCCAGTCAATCAAATACTCCCATACAGAGTCCTAGAACAAATAAGAACACTAACCTTAGTTGAATAAATATGATGTGCGTCACATCGAAGCCATAAGCAACAAGGAAGAACATATCTTCAATGCCCCAAATTCTTCCCGGGGCAGTAACCTGTGGTAGAGCCCAGCGAACCCAAGCCTTGACGGCATATCGAAAGAGCAGAGCGACGCCAACCACTCCAGTAAGCGCCTAAGTGACAGGTTAGTTACCCAAAATACCACATGGAAAATGACAGGCTTGGCCTACCCAACACGCAGCAAATGTGCCAGAGCCTATTCATACCAAACGTCAGTCATTAGCAACCAGACCTGGTATCCCTGAGCATGCGACATACCGATATCGACATCTCCCTCTCCGGGTCGAGGGATTTCCATGGCGATGATGTAAGGGCCAACTTTGTGATCGATATTCAACTGCAGCGCGCGACTCGCATTCAAATAGCAGGCATCAACGGAAAACGAGAGGGGAATCGCATCGATGTTGATGGATCACACAGCGCTCGCGTGGATCATATAGGAGTGGGGGTGAAATATGGCACACTTCGGTAGAAAGTCAACGACCGATTACCTCGCAAACAACTTAGAAGTAAGCCCTGCCATCGCAGTTCAGCGGACTAAGTTTGACTGGGCCAACAAGGGGGCCGAGATGGGGGGATGATCAGGGACGATGATGAATCACAGGAAGGGCATGGATATCGGGGCCACTGGTTGGTGCGAACCTAATATCACACTTCTGTGATTGAGAGATTAAGATACACCCGAATAATGGATAAAAAGGCCAACAATATTTCACGCGTATTCCAATGAAATGTGCGCGCTAAAATTGGACTTCAGATACACTTCCCGATTTCCAAGGAAAACTCGGAGGAATAACGGATTTGTTCAATTTCCACCCCGACTAGCTAGTTTATTTCCCTGCGTGGGTGTCTCATTCCTGCAAGGCCCATGTGGTCGCGGTGGCACAGGCGACATTCCAATGCGAGCTGGGGCGACGAATGGCAACCATGCAACCGCCATGCGTCGCCAACGCAAGGGTGGTACAAACCGAGGCCGTGCATTCAATAGTTGATCCGAAGGTTTGGAATGGGGAAAAAGCAATGCCCCTCTTCAGCGGTTTTTCGTCCGGTGTGACATTTTCCCTAATGCATCCATAAGTACCCAAAAACTAGGTAAAAGAGATAAACCTACGGAAGTTCAGAGCACTGACAGTGGAACTCGGGCGCTAATTGTCCGGGTCTTAATCGGAAGATCAAATAAGATTCACAAGTGGGTCGAGGCTTGAGCCAAAGGCAAGGAGATCCGTTCTAGTCTGTCATTGGTATAGTTAATAAATCAAAAGAGGGAACTTCGGCCAATTGAAGTTCCTAATTTACCCGGGAAAAGCTTTGACGCGAACTCAATACTGTCAATTGGTGGGGAGGGGTACTTGTGTGATTTACTGAGTTGAGATCTCGGATGTGATGAATCAAGCCGATCATCCATCACATTCGACTCGTCAATTCTTAGGTGTTCATGCAGAGCGCAAATCATATCGTGAATGATCTGAGTTCGCATTGAGGATCAGGCACATCTCGTATAAAATTTGTTCAACTGGATACTTTTGTCGGTATTTTACCGAGCCAAAGTATAGTCCAAAAAGACCCGGAGGATTACTCCACTTGATTAACATTCTCACATCCACTTGTTCCAGTTCCATTTCCATGTCAGTATGTACGTATGGAGTACGGAGAAGTGCGTCAATCTACTTTACACGCTAGGCAAATGAGCCAGTTCAACTTGGGGCCAGAACTCTCGAGATTCCATTTGATTGATGATTAATAAATTTATTACTCGCTTTTCAATCTCATCTCCACCAATGATTCTCCCGCTCGTACATATCCCTCAAACCCAACCTCCAACCCCGAAACACTCGCTAACTGCCTCCACTCGGCCGGGCTTCGCTCGCGGCCACCGTACAAAGCAATCATACTCGCGTGAAGCGAAGTATAAGTCATATTTTTCGCGTATTCAATAATAAGCAACCGTGACTCGGCCGTCATCGCCCGCGAGAGCTTCTGCAAAAGCGCCACCGCGTCCAAATCAGGCAGGTTATGCAGGATATGCTGCAGTGAGTAAATGCGCGCGCCCTGAATCGGCTGCTCGGGACTTTCCTTGTAATTCCATTCCATCAGCCGCACACCGGGGACATCGTCAGCGTCGATCTCGGTGTTGAACTCCTGCACAACTAGATTGGCCTCTTGCAGATGTGGATAAGCCGCCTGAACTTCTAGGAGTAGTTCGCCCCGTCCGCCCCCAATGTCGACCATAACAGGATTCTGATGCTGGGACCCTGGTTCGCCAAGGGCTTTGCCGAGATTGTAGCCCAGTGAGGCAACACGGTCTGGAAAAGTGCCAAACTTGATGAACTTGCCCACCATGAATTGATTGAAGCTATCCATGCGACCTTGTTGTTCCATAATCGAGTAGGTGTGTTCGTGGGAGAGCTTCTCCTCCCCCATAAGTTTGTAAGCATACTGGATAGGCCCGTCTGCCTCGGAGAAGGGATAGGCGAAGTTAGTAGCCTGAAGCTTCTTCATCATGAACGCGCCGGCCATCATCCCTTCGGTGGTGAAATGCACGGCGCCATGCTGCGCAGAAGGCATGTCAACCATGTGTCGAGTGATTGCATTAGCAGCAAATATATCATCAGCCACGCGGTCGACTAGGCCCAGTCCGGACATAATGTACAGCGTGTCGGCTAGCGAGCATTAGTTAGTAGAGTAAATAAAAGTGATCACACTGGTACATAGCAAACAATGGGAGGCCGCATACATACATGCAAGTCTGACAGCTGGAAAAAAAATTAGTTATAACATACTAAATCAGAGCAATTGATAGATGACAGACATACCAATTTCAGGATCTCCGCTTGAACATGCTCTGATGCGCGCATTGCAGGCATTTGCCACTTCTTCCGCGGTCGCATGTCGGCCCAAACGAACCAATTCGCCAAAGAGGTCGAAATGGACTGCCACAGGCACGAATCCAAGAGAAGCGGGCTAACCAGTCAGATTACGCCCAAAGCAAAATTGAACTAAGTTCGGCTCCAGCACAAACTCACCACTGTAATCGTAGCTGCGAGGGCCGCGCCCGGGGGGATGGTAGGTGCCGGTGAAGCCAGACCAAGTAGGCCTGCTAGGCGAGCTAGAAAAGACATGATTTGGGCTCACTTAAAAATCGGATGAACGCTACGTAAAGAGAAGAAGGAAGATGTGATCGGGTTTGTTGTGCTGGTGTCTTATGTAGATGAGGGGGGTTGTGCGTGGCCCAACATTCCAGCATGAATACTCCGTACATCAAAGAAATGCGGACGAACGAGTAAGTTAGAATGTCCATGCCACTCTGGAAGGTAACTTTGTAGCCGAGATACTGCACCGAATTTGGCCAGCCACTTATTTCGCGAGACGAGTCTACTACAAGTCTCAAGTCCACAAATCATATCAAGCAATGCGCCAGTAAGGGACCGAAAGCCCTCGCCGATCCCAAACAACGCAAAGAGCGGCATAATTAATGCCCCTCCCCCCATACAGTGCAGTATTATAAAATACAAGAAACCAACTTTAGCCTTGTTCAAAGGATCCAAAACCCAAACAACGCCCTGTACCTTTGAGTGGCGCTAAGTGGACCCCGCCTCCAGAAGGGATCTGCGCGAAAATTCACTGTGGAGAAGGGCGTAAAGCCGTAATTTGATCTGTGTGATTTCAGTCCATGGCCCGACCAATGCAAGTGCGTTCTCTTCTCTCGGGTAATCGGGAAGAAATAAGATACATAGATCGTAGGTAGGTTCGTGAGACCGGGCCCAACCAAACCCTGCCCAGCCTTTGGGTGAAGGTGGAGGTGGTTGAACTAAATTAGTTAGTCCGTAGTCGTACACTTCAGATAGTTCTAAGAAGGGGGTTATCACTTTCCGCCTTTTCCTTGGTTTCTTTCCATATCTTTTTCTACCTGTCTCCTTGACATCTGTGCGACTTCACGCCACGCGAGAAAGACTTCTGCCATGTGTCAGAATTCAATCTAACCTCCCCTTCTTCCCTCCTTCCATGCATAAAACCTTGGTCTTCCCGGGAAACGATAGTCGCCCACTCAAGTGCAGGTGCAGGACTCACACTCACTTTTATCCCCTCCCCTTGCCGCGTAGCATCCCTTCCGGATATCTACCGAGTCCCAATCGGCAATTCTGGTAAATACCAGCACTACTACGCAAAATGGAAAAACACTCCCCAGACGACGTACGCGAGATGGACTCTCCTTCGCTGTCGCAAGATGCTTCAGCGCATGAAGTACAGTCGGGAGAAATGAAGGGGGATACAGATGAGCGGAATCCGCAAAACTGGAGCCAGAGGCGGAAAACACTGCTCTTTCTCGCGCTGATGTCGAGCTCGTTGCTTGCAGATGGGTATGTCTGCTCCACCTACCGGTGATCATCGCAGTTAAACTAATTAGCTTTATCTACCACAGAGCTATGGTTTGGGGTGGTACTCTCATTACTCCCCAGGCATTGGAATGGGGCATTTCCATAAACAAATCCGCGACAAGCATGAACTGGGGCATTTTACTCCAGGGATTCGGTGGAATCTTTGCTGTTCCGCTCGTTGAAGCGTATGGTCGGTATGTCGAGTTCAGTCTCGGATAATTCATGCGGTATGGTGCAATCTCGACTGACTGAGTCTCCAGTTTCCCCGTCTGGATCTGGCCGCAGGTCATCACAATGTTTATGGTCCTGGGCGCGACGCTTTCAACAGACTACAACACCTTTACGGCTTTTCGCTCGCTGCAGGGCCTTTTTGGAACAGTCCCTCAAGTCATTGGACTGCCCATTATTCACGACATGTATAGTCCAGAGGGTAAGTAAATGTCCGATTTGAGCGCATTGTCACAGCTAACTGATTTTATTAGAATGGCCCCGCATGATCAACATCTGGTGAGCTGAACAATACCCACGCATGCTCCCATCTTCACCATCCCTATCAGGCGTCAATCTAATCTCACGTAGGGGAACAACATTCCTCGTCGGACCTTTCCTCGGCCCCGCCATAGCCGGCTACATTGGTGCCGGCACAAACTGGGTCTCCTCTTTTGGGGTACTGACAGCTCTATACGGACTATCAACAATTCTCGTCCTCGCCTTCGGCCGAGAAACATACTACAACCCAGATAGACAGCCAGGCTCCCTACTAGGCTCGTATTTTGGATTCGGAAACACTGGCCGACCGAAATGGAAAACGCTGGGATACTGGTGCAAGATCCTAGTGATTTATGTATTCCGATTCCCTTTATTGATGACTGGGATTGCCATTCTGATTACTTTCACCTGGCCTATTGGTATGTCTAGCCCTGGATTCTTTCCTTGTGAAGTCTCGTTGCGATACGCTTGGGAAAGAGGTTAACGAGTCCAGGAATCACTACCACCATCGATACTTTCCTCCACAGTCCTCCCTACCTCTTTGATACAATTGAGGCATCATCCATGCGCTTTGCTGGTGTTATTGGTGCACTATGCGGTATGCTTCCTCCCAATAGCAGCTCCATTACATGTTGAATAGATACTAACTCATTCATCATCAGGCTGGGCCTTTGGTCACTTCTTCAATGATTGGATCTATCGCCGACACCAACATGCCTGGCAGACTGAGTATCGACTGCACGGGGTGTGGTTTCCAGTCGGGAGCATGGTGTGCGGACTACTTACGTACGGACTGACAATGAATTTCGGTAAACACTGGATTGGAATCGCGTTTGGGTGGATCATGGTTAATATTGGAATGGTGGGCACGATTGTGTATGTTTCCTCTTCCACCGGACAGCTATGTTGGATGTTTTTGGCAAATGCTAACTCTAACCAGGGCAATCACGGCATATTCTTTGGAGAAATACCCCAATCGATCTACTTGCGTGTCTGCCATTCTCAATATGTGGCGAACCTGCGGAGGATTTGCAGTGGGGTATTTCCAGCCTGCCTGGATTCAACGGAATGGATTAGGTCTCGTCTTTGGAATCCAAGCTATCGTGGTTAGTGTTTCTGTTGTGTTGACGATAGTGCCTGTCCTGTTGAGGGAGCGACGGAAGGCTGGAACGGTTGGAACTGTCGGAGCAGCTAATACTGCGTAGTAAGTCTGAAAGACTGGATGGTTTGGTGTAGTAATTTTTTCAGTATACATACTAGTAGTACTTGCAATTCAAAGTAATTTATCGCTATGTTTTTCGAGACGTAGGTTGATACTGTGAGAAAACTGGAGATGATATAAGTTGTTTTGTCATTCGATTGCAGTGTGTTTTATCGTCAAGTGGATATTTAAATCGCTCCACGGTGGGAGTTGAACTGGTTCCTGCCAGGATAGTAGTGTCATAAGATTGAAGTTGAAGTTATCGAGGTGCCACCCTCGCCCCAGTGAAGATTCTAGCTATACCAGTTGCCTAATGCTAACAATTCTGATTGTGCAGTGAATAAATTGACCGGATACCAAATATTGAAATATCTACCTCGAATATTAGCTATCTACAGTACTGAAATCTTTCCAATAGCGCCAACCAACTCAGACCACACCTCCCGAGGCAGGCATGCCTCGAACCGCTTTTGACTCTAAATAGGTTGGCTCTTGATAATTTCCAAGTATTTACTGTGTATGTTAAAAGCAAAAAAGCATGTCAAATATGCACGACTTCTTTTGGTTGTTGATGACTCATCGCTGATGCCTGAATCCAGGAAAAAAGAAAGGATAGCATGTCCTGGTTTCGATCCAGGGTCCTCCGGGTTATGAGCCCGGCGCTCTTCCCCTGAGCTAACATGCTGAACTGATGAAAAATGGTCCTGAAATTGACGCTATGAAAGCTTTTCGTGAAAACCGGAACGCATTTTCATGGTATATCACGTGCGGGTCTACAAATATCAAGGTGCCGCCACAGTCGTCAATACCAGCTTTAGACACATTTGAATACATCATTTTGCACCTAAGAACAGAATGGAGCGAACGGAATAGTTTGATCCCAAATTAAAACCATTTATAATTCTAATGATTTTTTCACGAATTTTCATGCAGAAAATGTACGTCACCACCGCGTGTCCCATGGCTAATCACCACGTGATGATAAACATATGGACTCCGCGGAAGTTCACCACTTCAACTTCGATGTTGACGGTTGACGGTTGACATTCTCTCCTTTCCTGCCCATCTCCATCTTCATAGCCGTCCTCCTCAGAAATGGCGGCTAAAGATTCCGCATTCCCTCTCCGCCGAGGGTCGGATGCCTCGGAAAATGACTTCTTTGATATCCCTGACGAGTCATGGATGGCCATGACCAAACGCCAACTACGACACATCCGTACTTGGGTCATTCTCTTCGCCCTCCTTGTTTACTTCCTGTGGCCGAAATCGATCCCGCTTCCTCCGCAGCCCAATCCCCACATTCATTATGACGAGGTCGACTGGACGCGCTATGCTTACACGACGTACGCGACTAGCGAGACAGATCTATGCAATTCCTTAATGGTTTACGCGAACCTGCAGCGCTTCGAATCCAAGGCGGAACGTCTGCTATTCTACCCAGACGAGTGGGATCTCATTGTCGACGATGAGAACGATCGTATCAGCGAACTTTTGATCCTGGCCAAGGATAGATATAACGTCCAGATGTCGCCAATCAAGGTTGAGTCAATCAAGCGACCATCAGAACGTAAGTGGAAGGACACGAGGGGAGAGGACACCACACCACACCGCATCTGTGGCATCCGTGGGACCAAAGCTGACCACTATTCCCACTAGGATTCGCCGACGCAACCTGGGACACTAGTTCTGCCAAATTCAACGCATTCGGCGTCATTCAATACGACCGCGTCATCCACCTCGACACCGATATTACCCTACTTATGCACATGGACGAGCTATTCTTCCTCCCACCCACCGTCGTCGCCATGCCCCGAGCCTACTGGACCCTTCCCAACTCCCACGCTCTCAGCTCCCAGATCGTCGTCATCGAGCCTTCATACAAGGAATTCCTCGGATTACAAGAAACCACCCGTTTCGCGACGCACGGCCAATTAGACGTGTGGAACGGGACAGACAGACTTGACACCACGATCCTGAATTACCGCTACGGAGACAGTGCGTTGGTGCTCCCCCCACAAGGAGTACGGCCTGCTCACGAGCGAGTTCCGCAGAAAGGAACATCACAAGTTTCTGGGACCGGAGAAGGACTGGATTCCTGACAAGGTCATGGCGGAGAGCAAGTTTGTGCAGTTTTCCGACGACCCCTTGCCTAAACCTTGGGTTATGTGGCCGCAGGGAATGCTGGCTCAGATTCAGCCTACATGCGATAATAAGCCCGGCACATCTGAGGAGAGTGGATGTCGTGATCGAGAATTGTGGAAAGAACTTTATGATCATTTCCGGCGGCAGCGAAAGGTTCGTATCCCTGCTTTGTGTGTGTGCGTGCGTGCGTGTGTTAATTGGTTCATTCGATGCTGACTACTCTTTCTTTGACAGGAAGTTTGCAGGTTACTGAGCTACCCTGCTCCAGTATAAGAGGTCGAGTCTCTCAGGAGTGACCCCATTGTTTGAATTGTAGATTTGAGCGTATCGGAATTTTGGCGTTTGGAGAACGGGCCCCGGACATGATTGTACCGAATAGACAATATAAGTCGAATTCGAGATCGAGGATGAAGCTTGAATGGCCAATAGAAATGCCAGTGATAGGGTATCATGCAGAAAAGTAAAAAGAAAAAACCAAGCAGAAGAGCAGAGCAGAGCAAAGAAGAGAAGAAACAATCGAACACCATACCGAGGTGATATCAAGAATATCCCATCCCTTTCCTCCACCACCCCCAAACCCCGCGCTGAGCCATCAGACTCCCAAACTCCTTCACGCTCTCAACTTCATTCAACCCAACATCTCTGCCCGTCGCGCGTCCCAAGCTCAGGTCATCGGGTATAACCTCTGATCCAGATCCAGATTCAGGAACAAGTTCCGCCGGCTTACGCACCAACTGGAAATCCTTATATCGCAGCCTCTTCACCACTCCAACCCACCCCTCCACCTGGCCTTGTTCCAGTCCCTCAACGTACATGATCCCCGGACACCCGCCGGAGCGAAGGAGCACGAAGCAGCTATGTGTGTCGGCGGCACGTTTCAAGGCGGCGACCTTTTTGCGGGAGGTGATGTGGTGTGTGCGAATGAGGGCGTTGTAGAGGGGTGTAGGCATTGCGAGTGTTGAGAAGGGCGAGATGATAAAAGAAAGGAAGAAAAGAAGGATAAATTTTGAAGGTGGAGACGATCTTGGCTTGTCTTAGTAATGGGGTATTTGGAGGCATTTGGGGGAATGTGAGGAATTATTGGCCGGACGAAATTATTATAATTGCTTTTGATGATTTGGGATGATAGTACACCACCTAGGTATATTCACTGTTTATTCTCCCAGATCTGTTTATTTTGCAATGGTTCTTTTCAAGGCTCGCCTTGCTCCATGCTTATTCCTCCGTATTCAATTCGCATACACTCGATGAATCACTCGTCTCGACTGCATTTGCAGTAGTCTACGGAGTATACGGAGTACATGATGCACAAATCCCCGCAGAAAATACGAAAATGATACGAGAAAAATACGAGAGCTGTTTTATTGGTCTGAATGAATTCATCTCGCTGCATCTCGCTGCATTATCATGTAGTTCACCTGCAATTGTGGGTTCTCATAGGATTTTCCTTTTACGGAAAAGCTGCCGAGAAGAAATTGATTGACTCAGTTCAACCCCGCGGGGAATTCCTTCTTAAAATTATTGAGCTCTTTGACACCGGAATCCTTTTCAGCGTTGGAATTTTCGTTCTGGCTTGATAATCTAGGCTTTGCTAAATTGCACTGATTCAACGCATCATGGGGATCACTGAGACAGGTGAATCGCTGCAGCTGCCTCCAATCGAGGACCCCAAGCAACATCCAGGCTATACTGGATGAATATGGATTAGAATTCACTCCAAACGGAGAGTCAATTCGCTGGTCCGTGGGAAATAAAAGACATCCGCGCAATTGGTCTACCTCTCGCAAGATCTACGACACAGGCTTGGTCATATTCTTAGACCTGTTCACTACATCCGTTAGTACGGCCGGCAGTTCAGCGGCCGATCATGCCCGTCATGAGTTTGGAATTGGAAAGACACTTGCTATTTTCCTCTTTGTCTCGCTTTCTTTACTCGGCCAGATGTTCGGCGGTATCATATTTCCCGCTTGGTCTGAAGCTTTCGGTCGGAAAAAGCTCTACATCGTCAGTACTGGGTTATACAGCGTGTTCTGCCTGATCGTCGGCATTGTTCCATCTCTGGCGGCCGTTATTGTTGGACGCTTCTTGGCCGGGTTTCTTTCTGCGATTCCGGCTATCGTTGTTGCGGGGAGTATTGAGGATATGTACAACTCGAAGGATAGAGTGTGGCTTATTTTTCTGTGGGCTATTGTGGCTAATATGGGTCTTGCTTTGGGGCCTATTATGAGTATCTTTATCACAGTTTCTCTGAACTGGTATGTGCGAAAATCGGCCCCTCCCCCGAGATCCGAAGACAAAATTGACTTGATGTAGGAGATGGGTATTCCGCATTGCCGCGGTTGTCACCGCGATAATCACGGTCCTTCTATTCGGAATCAAAGAGTCCCGACCATCCTCAGTCTTGGAAATAGAAGTGGCAAAGGTCCGCAAAGAAAGCGGAATTCATACCCTGAAAGCATTGAACCCAGATCACACCCCCGATCTAATGACATTCGTTCGAATTGGTCTCTTCCGACCCATTCAACTATTCTTCACCGAGCCAATCGTTTTCATGGTGGCGATGATGAGTGCAGTGGCCTTCGCCCTGATCTACCTCTTCACCGAAGCCTTACCACCTATTTACGTCTCGATGGGCTTCTCAACCACATCCTCTTACCTCCCCTTCATCGCCATCTGCGTGGGTCTCTTATCCGGAATGCTCACGCGCATTCAAGACATCCGCATCATCCAAAAGTACAAAGAACAAGGCATCCCCCTCGAACCAGAGCACAAACTTCTCGGCTTCTCAATCGGTGCGCCAATCCTAGCCGGCGGGTTGTGGTGGTTCGCATGGACGATTCCGCCTCTAGTAACCAATATCCACTGGCTAGTCTCAGCGGCCGCGCTCGTCTTAATTGGATACGCCGTCAACGAATTCGACTCCGTGCTTGCGGGATATCTGGCCGATAGCTATATGGGGTATGCAGCTAGTGGATTTGCAGCGGTTCAACTTCTTCGCTCGTCGATGTCGGCTGTTTTCCCGCTTTTTGCGACGGAGATGTTCCAGGGGTTGGGGGCTAATGTTGCCGCTTCGATTTTGGCGGCGTTTGCGACGCTGTTTTGCGTTATTCCGCCTCTTTTTACGAGGTATGGAAAGAGGATTCGGTCCAGGAGTACTTTTGCCAAGTATAGTTTGCAGGTCTATCGTGAGAATGGTGTTGATAAGAACGGTTATTGAGATAGGCGTGCTTGGTGATATTTGTTTTTTTTTTTGGTGGGATAAGAGTTTTGGACTTGGAGTTGATAGAGGTACTCTGGTATTTTTAAGCATGATGGGAGCTGCGATGAGAATATTGATTTGCATATTTCGGTACTAGTAATATACATGAAAGTTTAATATCTAAGATACTAGTATGAGGGATTGCACTAGATAAAGAGATGTAGTAATTGAATTAACAACAGTTGATAACTTTGAGTCGAACATGCGAAAGGTGGGAACTATGGGCTGGATCGGAATTTGATGATGTAACTCTGTTCTACCACATTAGATCTTATGACAGGAGCAGATCAAGAAATGATCAAGTCAAACAGCCTGGAGAATATCGCAACACTCTATTGGGTGAAAATTTGAAGTTCATTCGTACAATGTACATGGCTGCAGACGAAGTCATCCGCTACTTCTTCTTAACCATCACCGCCATTTCCTTAGATAACCGGGGCCAGTGGCCTCATATTGCCCATTGCTTTTTCGACATGTCAGACCACGGACATTTTCTGCTTGTAATATCCACCGACGGATTCATGACAGGCCGCACTGACCACCATGCACTCCGCATTGGCATCGCATCGGCATTGCATCGGCCATCGCTTTCTGCGGCAGCTTCCCAGCAGCTCCATCCAGATATCTGCCTATCATTACAAAATGATTTAAAAAAAACAATCCAGAACTGGCTGGGAATAGCCGCGTCGAGAGATTCACCGCCCGATCCAACCTGTCAGCATGATCCAATGCACATTGGATCCGCTTTTTTCTTCGGTTCCAGGTGGATCTTCTCCTCAGAGTTTCCTCATTTAGTCGGCTCCCGCGGTCTCCGCGGGTTCCCTCTCCAGCGACTTACCACATTTGGGTAAAGTTGCGCAAAGGCCCCAGTGGCCAATATGTTCCTTGTCCCTCGTGGCGCACTTCCCTCGTGGCCGCCTGAACCGTCCGGAATTCCCATTGGCCAAGCTAGATCCTCCGGCCATCAGATCTTCTTGTTCGTCATGGATCATAGTTGATGGCGGACCCACCGGATGTCTCCGATGGATGAATAATTTTTTTGTTTGTCCTTTCGGGGTGCTGCCATTGGTTCTTTGTTGATTTAGAGTCATCTTGTAGCTTGGCTCCTCTTTTTGGATTTTTGGATTCTTGGTTCAAGTTCTGGCTCTCCTGGAGCTTCTGCTTGTCATAAGATAAAATCTTCTCTTCATCGCCACCTCTTCTCATCACACAACCATGCGAATGCTTGTTTTCCTCAACCTTTCATCATAGCAGTATTTGATCAGGATTCATCATGCCTGCTCCTCTGCACTCGCGCCCCCAGCCTTCATTCACTGCGGGGCACGAGGAACCATCTGAGGATCACGGCCCTCGTGTCCACGTCTCTCACGCAGATGAAGATGCCATCGCTGATATCCATCGCACCCTGACAGAGAAAAGTCAGCCTGGTGCGGTCCAGTACTCCGAGCCCCACTCCTCGTTCGACAAGTTCCTGGAGGAGCAGGTTCAAGGAGGGAAAAAGCGCTCCAATTTGGGAGTCAGCTTTCAATCTGTTTCGACCTGGGGCGAGGGTGATGGGCATGCCAATGTGAAGACATTAGGTACGGCCTTATGGCGTACCTTGACTTTCCAGGATATCTACGAATGGACATTCCAGCCGTGGGTATCATCGAAAAAGCCCGAAGATGGACGTCAACTCATTCGGGACTTTTCTGGCGTCGTTGAAAGTGGCGAAATGATGCTGTAAGTTGTTGATTGAAGAGAGATTAGGCTTATTGCTAACTTTAACAGGGTCCTGGGACGTCCAGGAGCTGGATGTTCGACATTCCTGCGCACAATTGCAGGCCATCACTCCTCCTTCCTGGGGGTAACAGGCGCCATCGACTACTCTGGCCTGTCCCCGGATGAAGTCCGCAAGCATTATCGCAGTGCTGTGGCATACGTGCCCGAGGAAGATGTGCACTTTCCCACCCTTACTGTGAAACAAACTCTCGAGTTTGCCCTGCAGAGCAAAACTCCCAAGCGCTATCAGAATCGAATCCCGCGGTATCTGGAGATCTACGGCCGCGTGTTTGGCATGACACACACGATGAACACACTCGTTGGAAACGAGTACATCCGTGGTGTCTCAGGTGGCGAACGCAAACGTATCTCTATCATCGAGTCATTGGCCACCGATTCATCGGTCACCTGCTGGGACAATTCGACTCGTGGTCTCGATGCATCATCTGCGCTGGACTATGCTCGGAGCTTGCGGATCATGACTGACACCTGTGGTAAAGCTACACTACTGACACTATACCAAGCCTCAGACGCCATCTACGAACTCATGGATAAGGTGCTTCTGATTGACGAAGGCAGAATGTTGTATCAGGGTCCGGCTAGCCAGGCGAAGCAATACTTTGAAGACTTGGGCTATGAATGTGCTGAGATGCAAACTACTTCCGACTTTCTCACCAGCATCACTGTGCCTGAGCGGCGACGATTCCGCGCTGGCTGGGAAGACCGCGCCCCCAAAGGTCTAATTGAGTTAGAGAAGGCTTTCCGAGAGAGCTATGCTTTCAAGAATGTTCAACGATCCGTGGAGATCTACGATGACAAACGAGTCAGCGGCAGAGTCAACGGATCTTGCCAAACCGACTCGGAATGTGGAAGTGTCGAGGAGTTCAAGCGCAGTTTGCAGAACGACAAATCTCGATTTGTATCTTCCAACTCTCCATACACTATTTCACTCTTCCGTCAGGTTGTGATCTGTGCCCAGCGCCAGATGTGGCAACTCAAAGGGCACATGAGTCCCCTTTATATCAAGTTTATTTCTTGCATTGTCTACGGCTTATTGATCGGATCAATGTTCTACAACCAGCCCCAGACCACCGATGGAATGTATTCTCGCGGTGGTGTGCTCTTCTACTCCTCCATCCTGTTGGCCTGGTTACAGATGTCGGAGTTGGAAGAAGCAATGC
This sequence comes from Penicillium manginii, assembly GCF_028828005.1. Classification (NCBI taxonomy): domain Eukaryota; kingdom Fungi; phylum Ascomycota; class Eurotiomycetes; order Eurotiales; family Aspergillaceae; genus Penicillium; species Penicillium manginii. Next base: position 2,268,804 of record NW_026643109.1, on the reverse strand, counting down.
AGGGACGAGATATCCTCAGTCGACAAAAGAAATTCGCCTTTGTGAGACCCAGTGCTGTCTGTATGGCTCGTGTCATGCAGGATATGATTCTCACCGCGTTCCTGACCATACTTTATCTCCTTGTGATGTATTTCTTGGCAGGGTTGCGTTCAGATGTAAGCCTACACCCCCCTCACAAACATCCATACGGTGAAAGGTTCTAATAATTTCAGGCTGGCCCTTTCTTTATCGACTTTCTCTTCATTTATACATGCACGGTCTGTCTCACAGCTCAATTCCGCGTTTTTGCGGCCATGTCGAGCAATTTCGAAGTCGCTCTAAGATATTGCGGTGTGTCGGTCTTGTTCTGCATTGTCTTTGGCGGTTATGTTCTCTCTGTCGACAAAATGATCCAGGATGTTCCCTGGGTGGGATGGATTGCGGTAAGTGAAGTTGATATAGTATGGCCCAAAGCATTGACTAACTTTCTTACAGTATATAACGCCAGCGCTGTACACCTACGAGTCCGTCATGGCTGCCGAATTCCACAATGTCAACTTCACCTGCACGGCATCGTCAATTGTACCAGAAGGAGCCAACTACACCGACATCGCATACCAGACCTGCGCTTATGCTGGAAGCAAAATCGGCAGCACTGTCGTCAACGGAGATGACTACTTGGCCAGCCAATTCGGATTCTACTACAGCCACGTGTGGCGCAACTTTGGCATTCTTTGTCTCTTCACCGTCGTCTTTGTTGGACTTACTTGCTGGCTTAGTGAAGTCATGGAGTGGGAGTTGGATGGTGCTGGTCCAATTCAGTACCGAGCCCCGAAAAAATGGCTTAACCGGAAGAAAACCTCTGGCGTTGACGAAGAGACAGCCCCTGTTCCGGTCGACCCTAAAGCACCTCCTGCTGGAGCTCAGGGAGTCAAGTCCGACCAGGTTTTGGCTGCGACCGAATCTACCTTCACCTGGTCAGACTTAGAACTCAACGTTCAGATTGGCAAAGAGACTCGCAAGCTTCTCGATGGTGTCAATGGATATTGTAAGCCTGGAACTCTGACAGCTCTTGTCGGAGCTTCTGGTGCGGGAAAATCTACTTGTGAGTTAAAATTCTGGTGGATTACTGATATGATCTAACAATCCTTAGTGTTGACTGCACTTACTCAAAGACAAAGCGCTGGCACACTATCTGGCACGATGTATGTGGATAACCAACCAATTGGTGATTCCTTCAACCGCCAGATCGGGTATTGCCAGCAGATGGACATTCACGACGAAAGTAGCACAATCCGAGAGGCTTTCGAATTTTCCGCACTGCTTCGGCAAGATAAGAACATCCCGAAAGATGAGAAATTGGCCTACGTGGAAACGGTTTTGCAGACCCTTGATTTGGTGGAATTGCAGAACGCGGTGATCGGTTCCCTGGATATCGAAAAGAAGAAACGTGTCACAATCGGAGTGGAGCTTTGTGCACGACCACGTTTGCTTTTGTTCCTTGATGAGCCTACCAGTGGACTAGATAGCCAAGGCGCAACCAGCATAGTTGCTCTCCTTCGCCGGTTGTCGGACCAGGGGCTAGCTGTCCTCTGTACTATTCACCAGGCGAACCAGCAACAATTCGAAGAGGTAGGTCATACGTCCCCAGCCTCTCATTCATTGAATATGTTTTAACTCGTACAGTTTGACCGCGTGCTCGCACTAAGCCCAGGTGGAAACACATATTACTTCGGACCCGTTGGAGAATCTGGCCAAGCAATTTTCGAATATTTCACCAAACATGGACACAACCCTGAAAAGGTCACCAATGCTGCTGATTTCCTTATCGAGGTTGTGGTGGGTGGTATGAAGTCTTCAGGAAACCATCTCAACTGGGCGTCCATTTGGCGCCAATCCGAAGACGCAAATACTGTCAAGAAGGAAATATCCGATATTCGTTCCCACGAAAATGTCCACCAAAAGACCACGGCCCCATCCCTTCCTTCAACTTATCAACAAATCATCCTCCTCACTCAACGAACAAGCCGACAATTCTATAGAACAGCAGAGTATCCGTACTCGCGTTTGTATGCCTCGTTCCTCCACGCACTCATCAACGGCCTCACATACCTCCAAATCGGAGACAGCACGACTGATCTCCAGTCCAAGGCCTTTTCCGCCTTTTTGGTTCTCATGCTTGTTCCCGAATTCATCAACGCCATCTCCATGCGCTTCATTCTCAATCGTGACATCTGGTTGGCGAGAGAGGGTCCAAGTGGAGTCTACAACTGGATCGCGTTCAGCACCGCGCAGATTATTTCTGAGATCCCGTATGCCATTGTGGGTGGAACAATCTTTTATGTTCTGTATTACTTCATGGTTGGACTGCCTCTTGGTTTTGCTGCTGGGTACAGTTTCCTGATGTTTTTCCTGTTTTTCCTATTCGCTACATCTTGGGGACAGTGGATCGCCGCTCTGAGGTAAGTACCTGAAGCTCGATCTCATCATTCAATTCGATATATTTACTGACCATATTCAAGCTCCGACTCCATGGTCGCCGCAACTCTCATGCCATTCTTTATAATTATGTGCGAATTGTTCAACGGCATTCTACGCCACCATGAGCAGATGCCCGCTTTTTGGAAGTACACGATGTACTACATAACCCCCTTCACCTACTGGATTGGCGGTGTTCTCACAGCCGTCCTCCGCGGAACCGATGTCACCTGTTCGCAAAGTGAATTGACTCTCTTCGAGAGTCCGCCCAACATGACCTGCGGCGAATACGCCGGTCCCTGGCTTGCGAGCAAAGGAGTTGGATATCTCTCAAATACGGACAGTACTGGTACCTGCGGTTACTGCCAATATAGCCGTGGAGACGATGTGAGTTTTCCCAAAAACAAATATTGAATGAAATGGAACACGAAAACTGACCGTTTAAACTACAGTACCTTGCTAGCATCGGCCTGGACGAATCGAAGATGTGGCCCTACTTTGGAATCTTCCTTGCTTTCACCATCACAAACTACCTCATGGTTTACTCTCTTGTTTATGTTCGTTCTGTTATGAAGCCTTTCTGGAGGAAGTCATGATGCGCCGCATCCTTTAAATTTCTATTTCAAGTCATAGCGACCACATAGCGGCATTTGAGGTGTTTCATTTCGTTCTGTTCATTCTGTTAGCCTCATCCTAGCTCACTGCAAAAATGTCACTTTGAAACAATTCAATTCTAGCCGTACGAGCTTCGATAATAACTGTATAATAATAGCATTTTGCATTAAGACCAGCCATTAGTTGCTAGTAATAACTACTAGTTCACCTTATCTGTCCTAGAAGCTAGAAAATGACGTCATGAAGCGGTATAGTGGGGGAAATCCGAAAAAAAAATGCCGTCCTCCCCCGCCTATTTTCGCTCTGCGCGTGAAGCTATCATCAATTCTCTTTTTCTCGCTATCTGCCTATATGAATCAAACGAAGGTCCAAGGTTTAAAAAGCTTACATATTATACAAACAAGATGAGTGCAAGTACAACCTAGAGATAAACAATTACTATAGCGGATATCATGAGCTCGGGCTAATTACTAAACTAGACAGAATTTGTGCGTTCCCTATTAGGTCACATTATACAGAATTTCCTCTGGGAGGCACAATCTAGCTTGCTGAATTGATATAATTTTGCTATTACATACCTAGGTGCTAATCGATACATAACTACTTTAGCTTGTCAGTTTCGCGGCCCCGGAAGCCAAAGAATATAACTATGGCGCTGAGCCTGGAGAAACGTAAGTTGTTACTACTTTCTCAATCTACAAAGTACCAGCATTTGGGTTTGAATTAACTGAGAAAATGGAATATATTAGTCAGAGCTTTTTGATTGAATTTGTTACAAAAACACTCACCGTGGTCGGTGACAAAGTTGATAGCGCCATGCACGTTCCAGCTCCAGAGGGGCACCCTTTCTCACATGCGCTCGTGTATGTCATTCCCCTTCAAATCCAGCTAACTGTACGCATTTTTAATTAAACATATAATATATCAAGTGTCAAAACATCCGATATGGATCCAGAGGATCTCCAAGAGCTACTGGCTGATGCCTGGGCCAGGACACAAGTTCCCGCCGGTGATAAGGAAGGGTCTCTTCCAGAAGTCTACATCAATGTCTCGGAGGCATTTCCAAATGAATAAACACCAAAGGAAGATGTCTTACCCATCGGGTTGGCTATCTGAACTATTTACGAGCGGACGGAATCTAGCCAGTTATAATGAAGCATGCGAAAAATGAAAGCCAGCGGGTAATTAACACTTCCAATTGCCTTGTGTACTACATCAAATAATTCCATACAAACTCGACCCCGATTTTGGATTAATCACATCACTCTCATACGCATTCCCTAATACGCATACCGGAAATGGGGGTTCTCCTTATCCGTTAATCCAGCCCACTTAGTCTCATCAACCATGCCATCATCAACATGCCCCTTATGCTCATCACGGCGACGATTCACGAAGAAATAGTACGCAAACAGCACGACCGAGAGAAAAGCAGCAGCAGCCTGAGTTGCCAGAACTGCAATCTTCGCAGGCCGATAATCCGGTGCGTCTTTTGCTTGGAAAGTCTGCGGGCCGATAATGTTACCCACAGAAAAGGAGCCCGCGACAAGGGCACTTGCGAAGGCGCGTTTCGTATGACCGGCTGTATTTGCCATGGTCCATTGGTAAAGGATTGGGAGGGTGGCTACGATCGCGTTGACGAGGTAGATGCCAATGAGAACGCCTGCAGTGTTGCTTTTCGGGAGGAATGACATCAGACCGCCGCCTATTATTCCGGGAATTGTGCATAGGACGTTCCAGGCCCAGCGGTTGGAGGTCTTGCGAATTCCGTACCCGACGAGTAGCGTGAAAAAGATGCTCACTATACCTCCGGGTGTATTCAAGAGAGCGGAGATGGGTCCTGTGAAGCCGAAGCCGGCGATGAGGGTTGCGGAGTACGTTGTCACCACGCCGCTGGAGACAGAAATGAGGATCGTTGTCAAGGTGATGAGCCACAGTTGGGGGTCGATGAGAGCTTCGCCGATTTGTTCGATGTTGATCTTTGTGCTCCACACGCCTGTCTGGTTGGAACTGACGTGTTGAAGGAGCGCGACTTTCTCTTCCTCCGACAGCCACTTTGCTTTGATTGGGGTGTCGTGGGATGAAGAAGAACGTCAATGCTCCAACAATAGAGGTTATCAGACCTAACACTATGAACATGATACGCCATCCTTCCAGTTGGGCATGCTGGACATGCTGGAAGGCAAAAGAGATGATGCCGCCAAGTATCTGTGCGACTCCTAGTCCCATATACCAAAATGTGAAGCGAGGTGCCTGCTCGCTGCGTGTGTAATACTGACTGCTAATTAGCATCAAAGAAGGGCCGATCGTGGCCTCGAAGATGCCCAAGAAGATTCGCGCAGCGAGTAAAGTCTTGTAGTCCTTTGCGCCAGCGGAGGCTGCCGCCGCAACGCCCCAGAAAAACACATTGCCTCCGAGCCATTTCGCCGCGGGGACTTTTTGCAAGAAATAAACTACACCGGTCTCAGTATTTATACATGGCAGTCACGTTCAAATTGCGGTGGAGGAGATGTGATGTGATGTGATATGGTGACATATGCAAAGCAAGGGATGGCTTACCATTCGGTACTTCTGCAATGAGATACGCAATGAAAAACCAGGATGCCGTGTTGGAGAACTCGTTTCCTTTGAGATGAAGTTGGGCTTTGATTCCCATAACAGCCGCATACTAAACGATGTGAGTACGGGATGCAATGCGATGTCGGTGCACGACGATCCGATCGACCAGCGAGGGTAGATCCGGGGTGGGACAGATGCGGAATCAGAATCGGACTCGATTCAACTTACATTCAACATGACCTTATCCAAGAACTGCAAAACATAGCAGCAAAACATGTACGGCAACAACCGACGATCAATCTTTCGTCGCAGCGCCGCAAGATCGACATTCGCGTTCACATGGTGATCCTCAAGGTAGACGACCGCGTCGTCGCGGTCTACTGCTTGAGCTGCTGGCTCTTTTTCGCCCATTTTTCCTATGAAACTGCGAAATCGCAGGGCTCAAGTACCAAGCCTGGGGGTGCAAAAAGAAATTTAGATGAAGCTGGGGTGTGCTGATTATGAAGCTGGGGTGTGCTGGTTGTTGAGGGGGAGTGAATGGCAAAGTTTAAAACAACAAAGTTTCGCAGAGATGCTACGTACAGATGGCACTTGTACTGGCATGTACGAAGGTAGTATCGGCAAATGTACTATGTACGGAGTGAATCTAATGAGTTAGTTCTGCACTAGCTGGGGGGCTCACAAATCAGTCTCATTGGCCCTGTGCAACCAACGTGGAAATGAAGCACTATGAGACACTGGATCCTGCGCATCGACCAACGAGATCGGCGAGATTCCCCGATACCAGGATCGCTAATCGTCGACTGCCCCGGTGGAGTTGAATTTTCTCGGTTGTAGGTTCTCCGTAGATCTAGATTGATGGGGGTGGTGTCCTACGCGAACTGAAACTGTAATTGCTAGCCTTTGAGGAACAATGGTTGGTGGTAGGGGGGTTTCGGGCGCAAGGGGCGAAGGTTTTCCCTAGACCAATGCATCCAAGGATCCTTTGATTACCCATGCATACATGGAAGATACAAAGAACTTCTCGCTAGAGCGCTAGAGTACCTTCTCGCAGATTTATCGATCCCAGTTCCCTCCACGTGGATTATTCTCCTTCATCGATGCCTCATTAACTGCCACGATGGGATGGGTATACAACGCCACTCCCGAGGTCGAGGCTGCGTCCCAGTATCCTGTGATTCTGGGTGTATGCCTGAGTCTAACGATACTGATGGTGATCACAGTCTGTTTGCGCTTGTTTATGCGGGCGCAAGCGAGTCGACTTGGAGCAGCGGATTATGTGATGGTTATGAGTATGGTGAGTTTCTATCTCTATAACCTTGGAAAACATTTGTTTTTAGGTGCTGACTGCATGCAGGTGTTTAGTATTATCTACAGCGCTCTTTGTATTTCCCGTGAGATTGAAATCTCCAGTCCATGAGTTCCCCGCAGGTCTAATGTAAATGAACAGAATCGCGATATGGACTCGGTCTTCCGCTCAAGTTGCGACCAAAGGCTAATTTGGCCACATACACCAAGGTAAACAGATCTCAATACAATAATACTTGCTTTTCTTTAGGAAATGAAGCTGATAAACTCATTTAAAGATTAACTACGCAGGTCGTCCATTTTACCAAATTGGCATCGCCGGATTCAAAACTTCTCTTTGCCTCAGCTACCTGCGACTATTAGAGGGCACCTCGAAAAGCATCTACAGGATAGTGATCTGGATTGTCATCGGTCTCTCGACTGCGGGTCATATTGTGGGAGCTTTGATCTTGATATTCACTTGCACACCAGTGTCGAAAGCGTGGATCCCCACTGAACCTGGATCCTGCCTACCTGTTGGCGCGACATTTTACGGCCTTGCAATTTTCACGATCATTTGCGATGTTGTCATTATTTTCCTACCAATTCCGCTGCTACTCCGACTCAATATAAAGCCCGCGCAAAAGGCAGGCGTGGTCTGTCTTTTCTTATTGGGGCTGTTTACGACGATCTGTTCAATCCTTCGCCTGACGCAGATCCACCGTGTCGCATTTGGCGACGGAAATTCCACCATGTTGGTGCTTTGGGGGACGATCGAGTTTAACGTGGGGGTATGTTTCTCCCCTGATCTGCTCCCTTCGTTTCATCCTACGAAAGGCGATCTAATTACTAACTTTCGAATGTTACAAGAATATCGTTACTTGTGTCCCGTACCTCGCACCTCTTCTCAAGGGCTATGTACGCGATTTCCGCTCTAATAGTGGCCGCAAGTACTATAACAGTAATGGTCAGATTTACGCGATGGAGAACTGGACCAAGGATGGGCGCTCTCAGCTACAATCGCACGCTAGTGCGCCAAAACGTACGCCGAGCGAGGAATTAATTCTGTCCAGCCATGAGCCATCGCATGGGGGAATTGAAATGACGGTTGAGTACCGGGTGTCGAGGGACACTCTCGCAATTCCTAAAGGTTCCTGATTGGATGACCCTGTAGGATTTGCGCCTAGAAAGTTTGGGCGGAGGGCAATTTGAAATCGATGGTTGTAATATATATTTGAGTCTGGTTTTGATATTAATTTAAGACAAAATTGAGATTACGGCCCGCTCTTACTACTAGTAGTACATCTTCAAAGGAATTGTACTACAGTAGTATTCTCCAGGGCTACAGCACTCGGAAGGATCGTGGCCCCCAACTGAACCAATTTATTGACGGCATTAGCATCATAACCTTCCGGGATATTTTTCATTTTGCTTGCTGCTGAAGCAAGATACTTTTGCTTAAGTTCAAACTAGCCAGGGATGCAAACCACGCCAAACTCAATGCATTTTCGCTTCGGGTCGGGCTTCCGGTTGCACCCTTCGGCCCCAGCAAGTGGACCGCACGATCCACAAGTCATATTGGTGTTTGCCTAGAACTTTGATCCACTTTGGCAGAGCTACTGCACGCCTAGGGGAGACTGTTCCCTTAAGGTGGGGGGAGCTTAGCCAGTCTCTCTGCAACGACAAGGATTAAGTTGACGCCGCGCCGCTGATCGTGGGTCGGTAATGGGCGCTCGGCGGAGTCCGGTTGCTAGATCCTTCGACCAGGCTGTTAATACCCTATCGGGTGAATGAATTAGGCAAATGGAAACGGATAGGGAATCCTATGCGAAGGGCCTTTTTACCGGAGAAAATTCAATGCCTCCAGGGCTGGCTGGCAGGCTGGAAGTTCAATATAATATGCTCCGTAGAGGTGCATTAGACGCTTCGGAAGTCCACATCGGGGCGCAGGCGCTGCTAAACTTGCCCGAATGCATGGCATTGCATGATCCTTCCGTAAGATACAAAGTAGTATTTAGTCGTATTGCATGTTTATGCCACGGGATTAGGTGCTGACGGGGTCTTGTCTCGGGACACGATCACTATGTTTCAGCATGCCAATGAGACGCCCTCCCTGATTGTACTGGTCTTTCCCCTATTTTTCTTCTTGCCCGATCTCTTTTCCTAGAGGATATACCTAATGACTTTGCTTTTTTAGACTGCGTGCGGTGTACAGTGGGAGTGCTGCGAGAGGTGCCCTATTATGGCCTTACGTATTAGGCACAAATGTGCTGACTCATCCCATACCTTCCTCCAATAGCCATATCAGATACATCATTCCATTCAGCTATTCCCCTCAGTCCCTTCGGTTAGCAAACTGTATTCCTCTTACAGGTGACACAAGCTCTGTACTACATGCATGCACAGCTGCTGTACAATAGTTGGACACAATGACGATCCTTATCGTCGGCGCTGGCATTTCAGGCCTCATCCTCGCTCAGCATCTCAAGAGCAAACAAATCCCTTTTCAGATTTTTGACCGCGACTCCGCCCTTGATGCCCGCACTGGTGGCTGGGGTCTGACACTACATTGGTCGCTCCCTGCGCTGCGTTCTTTACTGCCAGACGAGCTGGTCCAGCGATTCCCGGAAACATTCGTCAACAAAGATGCCGCCGCACGCGGTGATGTGGGGAAATTTCAATTCTTTAATCTCAAGTCGGGTAAAGCGTTGTACAGCGTTGATGCAGAGGAGCGCATCAGGGTCAATCGGGGGCGGTTGAGAGAATTATTGACGACGGGGCTGGATGTGAAGGTACTTTCAAATCGGGCTGAGAATACAGGGATGAAACAGTTAAGCTGATCAGCGCAGTGGAGTAAAACCCTCGAATCAATCGAATCAACGACAGAGGAGGTGACGGCACGGTTTGGCGACGGCACCGAATACAATGGACAGCTTTTGATCGCTTGCGATGGTGCTCGGTCGCGTACACGACAAATTCTTTACCCCGATGCTGCGATGAATCCACTCCCGGTCCAGTTACTTGGTGCATCGACACTCTACTCAGCAGAGGAGATGAAAGGCGTGCAAAATATCGACCCTTATATCTTCCAGGGCTCTCATCCTGACACGGACGTCTTTCTTTTCTTCAGCTGTACGTCCCCGCACTCTTCATTGTGAAATTGGCTAATCGGATCAATTAACAGTCCTTGATACACCGAGTAACTTCGATGAGAGCAGTCGGGATCGATATCATGTCCAGATTATTGTATCCTGGGCTGATATAAAGGGAATAAATGTTCCGCAAGAGAACTCTGATCGCATCGCGCTGATGAAAAGGCTGTCGGATAACTGGGCCGAGCCATTTAGATCACTTGTGCAGCAGCTGCCCGTTGATGCAGAGGCGCGATCCATTCGTATTGAAGATTGGATGTTCCAACTCGGTCGGAAACATGCACACCCTCGCGTTGTATTAGTGGGGGATTCCGCGCATACGATGACGATGTGTATGTTTGTCCCAATCTACTGCCACATCTACAATCACTGACTATATCTAGTCCGGGGCGAAGGAGCCAATAACGCTATTGTTGATGTTTTGGACTTGGTGAAAAGGGTAGATTTGGAGAAACTGGAGTATGACAATCGAGAGAAGCCCTTTCTTGTCTGCCCATGATGCTGATGATTCTAGGTCGTTCAATGTGCCCTCTCTTTCAGCGTCTTTGACGGCCTACGAAAAAGATATGTTTTCCCGTGCTGAACCCAGCTTTCGCAACTCTCGCCAAGCGTGTCTGGATGCGCATGATTTCTCCAAGATCGAAGGCAGCCCACTTGTGATGGCGCGAAATCTCAAGAAGGATTAACACTGAGAGCGGAGCCCTGTCATAGCCTCACGCCTCGCCTGTGCTAACTCAGCCCGCGCCCACTAACTAACTAACTAACTGTATGTAGATAGACTAAATTTGTTTACTCCGATGGCCATTTCACACACTTTGTTACATTTATCCATTCTCTTCAGTCCCTCCGGTTATCAATTTGCCTTGGGAGTGTGGTGACTACTGGTATCTACCGGGTTATCCATTATATGATATCTAGAAAATGCATTCTATTAATCACCTGGGCGAAAACCTGCCTAAATATTGAACTCCAGGCTGCGAGCGATATGCTGTAATCCATGGATATATCCTCACTGTCATGATCACCATTGCCATGCACTGTGTACTAGTATGACCACTAAGATTCTAACTTGAAACTTGAACCTTCTCCTCAACTCGAGTTACCGACACACAAGTCTTCTCTAAACACATCGCCCTAAACCCAAGCAAATTCTGACTTTGAGTCTGCAAAAACCTGCGAAATATTAGCAATACTTATCAAGGCAGACTGAGCAAGGAAGGACTCACGCTTGGTACCGTTGAACATTCAAAACTTCCCTCTCAACCAAAGCCCTCAACGCCCACCGGATATCACCAACAAGGCTTTCGCACCGACTCCGACTAAATTCTTCCCGCACAACAGCACGCATCATACTCATACCTGCATCGGCGGCCATTTTATACGCAGGAACAATCCACCCGCGTTCACGCAGTTTCGCAGATACGGCGAACTCATCGAATAGAACCCCTTGCTCGGGCCCGAGTCTGAATGCCACGACTGGAAGACCTTGGCCACCACCTTCGCTCATGATGATGAACCCTAGACCGGATAGTTGACTGGTGAGATAGTCCGCTGTATCAGTGAGGTTAGCCATAATAGCAGTGTATCCTCTTTTCCCGAGACGGATCATCTGATAATATTGTGCGATGATGTGAGAGGCAGGCTTGGAGAAGTTCAAAGTGAAATTTAGCTGATCCGAGCCTAGGTAGTCGATGTTGAAGATGAGGTCGTCGGGTAAGTAAGAAGATGAGCGCCAGAGAGCCCAGCCTATCCCGGGATAGACCTGAATATTGTTAAATATGACTGAAGTGGGCAGGAAACTGCATCAAATGTTGATCTTAATCAGAGGTAGACTTACGAGTCCATACTTGTGGCCGGAGACGTTTATAGAAACGACATTCGACAATGAAAAGTCCCATTCCAGATTTGGATTCACGAATGGAGCAACAAATCCACCACTAGCTGCATCGACGTGGATAGGGGTGTCAAGTCCCTTTTGCACAAGGATATCATTTATGCCCTTGACATCCTCGTATTGGCCCGTGTATGTCGTTCCCAAAATGGCGCAAATTCCGATCGTGTTTTCGTCGACGAGCTCCACTGCTTGCACCGGATCGATAACATACCGCGTTGAAGTACAGAGAACAAGCTTTTCCTCGATCTCGAAGTACCGCGCTGCCTTTTCCCAACAAACCTGTACGCCGCTGCTCATGATCAGGTTCGGTGACGAAGTATCTTTCCCTGCGGCCGTTCGGGCGTTCTGCCAGCGTTTTTTCATAGCTAGGACAGCTAGCATTATTGCTTCCGATGACCCGATACAAGCAGTTCCTATGGCCGTGGTCTCATTGTTTTCAGTCGGGGCGTGAAAAAGGTTGGCTAGGATATTGATGCAGCGATGCTCGGTCTCGACGGACTTGGGGTATTCTTCTTGGTCGACGACATTCTTGTTGGAGGATTCTGCGATGAGCTTTTCGGCTTCTTCTTCCTGTGAGCTGTTAGAGAGGCAGTCAATAGAAAGGTGAGGATAATCATAAAATTCATACCATGTAGGTTGTCACAAAACTCGCGAGGCTTTATTTATTTATTAGCTTTTTTGTAAACCGTCGGAAATGGTCTCTGCATACTTCAACATGGGATGTCCATCGAGGATCAGGTCATCTTTGATCATACGATAAGCAACCTCTTTGGGCATTTCCTCTTCCGGGAAACATTGCGCCGGCATATACTGTGATGCAAATCGCGATCCATACACGTTGGACGTCCTAGACGATCCACGGAAATGTTTGGAGAGTTGTCCGGACATGATGAGCCTGACAACTAATTGAAAATTGTAATATTACTACAAAATTCGGGAAGCTGAACAAGTTCTCCTATTTATGCTATCGAGTGATCGGTAATCTTACTGGAATAATCACGCATAGAAGCCCCGACAACGTGATGAGGCATTTTGGGCAGAAAGGAGAATGGGGCTCAGACGCGGCCAAAAAAGGTCTCCAAATGTTCCGACTACATCCGTCGCGACTATTTCCCTTGAAGGTTCCTCAAAGATCCTCGCATTATTTGTATTTGGATCTACTATTGCCATTTGACTCCACTGTACTTCGTAGTTGCTTTGTACCATGTTCTCTCTGGTCGAATTTTTTTTTGGCCAAGCCTTCTAGAACGATTAACGTTACCCCTGTTTCGATCCCGTTGTACCCGTGTGATTGATCTACGATCACCTTCGCCACTACCCCTTGTTTCGTTGATTGAGACACATCACGCATTCTGTCGCGCCATTTTCATCGTGTGCTGACAATAAGCCGCGACAATGCAATGTCGATCCGTGCGTGCGATCAATCCCGCGTAAGAATGCGCTTTTAATTCTTAACGCGTTAACGGCGGAAATTCCTGTAGTCTCAAAATGATTAGATGAATATTTCTGGTATAGCGACCGGTTATTTTAATTGAATCTATCCTGTTGGCTTACAGTATTTCCACACGTCGTTATTATGGCTCGTAGCGAATGGAAAGTCCGAAAGGGAGAGCTCCATGGAATATCTAATTCTTTATTACTTCAATTGACAAACTTGAAATGGAAAAATTATAAATTTGCAATGAGTGTGGATGATACCAAGATACAGCAGGGGCTACCTTAGTCTCGGGTACATGTAGCCGGTTCACGACTCCGAAGACAATCGAAGCGACCCGGTCGTGCTGCGAGGCAACGATTCAAATACGCCGGTCTCGCCTCACTTTATCGCTCATTGTGCGGAATTACTATAGGGACTGATTTTAAGATATTGATTCTCATCAACATGGAAAAACAATCGTTGGAGCCCACGTTCGCCAAATTACGGCCTTTAGGTGAGCGTACCTAATTTCTTTCTCTCTAGATTGAAGATATAATTAACCATCATGAATCAGGCCACGCCGAGAGATACTCCGCAGCTCGCAGTGACCTGGGAATATATCTCAATGTTGCTTTAACAGCCCGCTACAAGACTTCCGGCAAGGTCGCAGTGAAGCCGGCGCTCTTCCATGCCCTGACAGCCCTCATAGCGAAACATCCGATTCTCTCAACAATCCCATGGGCTACTGAAACGACGAAGCCATACTTCGTCCGTCTTCCGACGTTAGATTTGGACCATGTTGTTAGCTTTTTCGAGGACGATGCAAATGAAGAGTGGAGAGATTTCGTGGACAAGGTTCTCGAAAAAGAACACAATACTCCCTTTGAAAGTCGAGCTGGCACTAGCCTTCTCCCATTCTGGAGATTATCTGTGATAAATCACCGGAATATCTTGGATACCTTCACTTTGATTTTTGTGTTTCACCACTCACTCATGGACACCCAGAGCGCTCATTCATTCCATCAAGAATTGGAAGAATACATGCACCGATACTCGGGCCAAGACCTTCCAGTCAATACTGTCATTTGCCCATCCACAACACTACTTCCACCTCTGGAAGGAATGTGCAATCTGTCAATATCCGATAGCTTCCATCTATCCCAGAGCACTTATCATGAACCGAGCCCAGAAAGCTGGACGGGGGCACCTCAATCCACACCTGTGAAAACTCGCTTCGGATCGATATGGCTTACTGAAAAAGACACGCGAGTGTTGAGAAATTCTAGTATAAGGAACAAATGTTCAGTAACGGCAACACTTCAAGCGCTACTGGCGCACAGCATATTCGCTGCTCTCCCCTCTCAATATACAATACTGCAGGGTGACTGCGCAGTCTCTCTGCGACGGTTTCTTCCACAGCCGATAGAAGCTACCAGTCTGGGATGTTATGTCGGATCACTATCGGTCGTCTATCACAGAAAACCCACATTTGACTGGGACGATGCTTTTCATACTAAGAAAGCGATTCGCGAGACTCTCGCCATGGAGGGAAGAGACATGCCTGTTGGTTACTTAGGCACAATTTCGGACATGCATTCCTGGATGCGAGAAAAGCTCACCAAGAAAAGAGCAGCAGCCTTTGAGCTCTCTAATATTGGAACTGGCCTGAATGCGAAACCTGGCGGAGATGGTTCACATTTCAGGATCGAGAGTATGCTCTTCAGTCAGAGCTCGAGTGCATGCAGTGCGGCAATTAAGATAAGTGCAATTACCGGCCCAGATGGGAATATTGCATTGGGGTTCAGCTGGCAGGAAGAAATTGTTGACGACGTGATGATTCAAAAAGTCCAGAAGGTGTTACAATATGCGATTGAATCCTTGAAAGACTAGAAACCTCTTGGTTACGCGAATTGGGCCACAACCTTGGAATATACCTGCTACCTTTTAGGTTATCTTTGACAAACAAGTTGGAAGCCGAAGTCTATTTTTTAGTTGAAGAGCAAAAAGCAGGCTATGCCTAATTGGTGGTAGAGAGATGGTAGCGAAATTCGATTACGATATTCTAGTTGGATAAAAAAAGGAGGCCCACTGCCCCTTATCCTAGTGGAACCAGTAGTGGAACCGCTACGCCACTGGGCGCCAAAAACACAATGCCAAAAAATACAAAAAGTAATGCATCATCCGTGAATCGAACACGGGCCTCGTCGATGGCAACGACGAATTCTACCACTAGACCAATGATGCTAGTTGATATGTGAAGTCGAAATACATGGTTATCTGAATCATATTCACTAGAGTACTTGGTAAATAATTATTTCAGATTGAGTGACAAGGGTTCGATTTGGCGCTTGAGACTTTTTTTTCTCCGGCGACGAATCTAACTTGAGTATGCTGTTATGATTCACTAATTTCGAGATTGATTGTGGAGAAAAATTGACTCCCAAGGTTGTGAGTATGCTTTCTGCGACATTTTCTCCATGATTTCCCCCGCACAGTGCGGGCCTGTGCCGATTTGGTTCTCGGGTGATTGTACCCGAATAGCAGGCTTTTCTGCCGGAAGGGAAGTAAAATGTTATTTAAAAGAGCTGTTCAAGTTGCAAATCCCATGCCTTGGCTCCCAAAACCATCGGACCTTTGTATTATCCCCCATTTCCGATATTATTCCCAAAACACCCCGCATTTCTCCCGGACGGCAATCATCATGTCGAAACTTTCCGACTATCGCTTGCTTTCATTCGATGTTTACGGCACTCTAGTTGACTGGGAAGGGGGAATTCTCCATGCTTTCCAGCCAACTTTGACCAAGAATAATGCACAATCTGCACGACAAGATCTATTAGCTCTTTATCACGAGTTGGAGCGAGAGCAACAAAAACAGACTCCTGAGATGCCCTACCACGAGCTTCTGACTACTGTTCATCCGAAACTTTGCCAGCGGTTGGGACTAGAGACACCTACCCAGACTGAGAGCAGTTCTTTCGGCGAATCGATTGGACACTGGCCCGCATTCCCCGACACCGTCGAGGCTCTTAAGCGCCTATCCAAGCAATTCAAGCTAGTTGTACTATCGAACGTTGATCGTACTTCCTTTGCCAAGACCAACGCTGGAAGCCTTCAGGGTTTCCATTTTGACCAAGTCATCACTGCCCAAGATGTGGGCTCCTATAAGCCTGACCTGCGCAACTTTCAGCATATGTTGGATGCCGCGGAATCCGCCTATGGAATTCAGCCCTCCGAGGTTCTACAGACTGCCCAAAGTCAATTTCATGATCATCACCCCGCAAAGAAAATGGGGATCAAGTCTGTTTGGATTGAGCGCCCTGGAGCCACAATGGGCAATCTTTCACAAAGTATTTTTGACTGGCGCTTCGATACATTGGGAGATATGGCGAATGCTTTGGAGGCTGGAAAATAAGTCGTACTGCTATTTCAAGTGCCCATTTAAATTTCAATGAAATGTATTTGATTCTCATTATTTAAAATTTTATTATCAAATAAAATTTACATTATAAAGCAGTCGATGTCGACTTTGTGATAAACCTGGAAACTGCTCCCGCTGTACGTAGCATGAAAGACAAGCGACATGTCCTAGTCCAAACTGGAAACTCTGAAGTCGAAGTCTTGTTAAATTATAGCCTCAAATGAGTCAAATTTTGAATCATCATAGAAGGACCCATGTCAGATGGAAATTGGTTGTAACAGCAAATCCGACCCGCCGGGTACCTGTACCCGAGTTGAGATTACATCCGGCAAAGAGTCGCAAAAGTTACTGGAAAATCCAACCCACATTCCCAAACTCATAGCAAAATGCTAGTCGGCTCACACATGATGGAAATAGTCATATTTGGATACTCTCGCTCGGGCCGGGTTTCCGGGTCACGTCTGCCGGGCTCCGTCACACCCGCAATCAACATGGCGATGACAAGAGATCAGTTGGCACAATGTTCTTATTTTAGATAGAGCCCTGGAGCTAGAGAAGTGGTAACATATATTATCTTCATCCCCCTTCATATTACTTCAAAAGAAAATCATTTTCCGCCTTTCAATCAATTCTCTTCGACGAGGGTTGAGCGTTTGCAACAGAGTCAGGTCATTCGCAGTGACTCACACCGTTCCCCAAGCAAGTTTTGACTTCATCTATTCAGGCAGTCTATCTATCCCATACTCATCTTGAATCCAGCTACGAGACAAGTCTTTGCTCATTGATGCATGTTTTGTCAACGGTCAATGGATTGGCGCCCAATCTGGCAAAGCCTTCGCAGTCACTGGTGAGCTTGGCGATTGGCAGTCTATTTGCGAAAATGATTCTAATGAATAATAAAAAGATCCTGAAACCAAGAAATTCATTGGAAACTGCTCTGAATTCGACGTTCCGAATACCGAGAGGATTATCAAGGCAGCACACGATGCACTCCCTACCTATCGCCAGATAGCGTTAGGTGAGAGGTCATCGCTGTTAAGAAAATGGAATGATCTCATTTTGTAAAATGTGGACGACATCGCGAATTTGTTTACTTGGGAGAATGGAAAACCATTTACCGAAGCCAAGAGTGAAGTCGCCTATGCGGCAGCCTTCATTGAATGGTTCAGTGCAGAGGCACCACGCCAATATGGCGATTCTTCTTCTGATACTTCTACGGGTTACTGTGTATTTTGTCTTTAGGTTTTAAAAAGCTTACCTAGTATCACCGATCATTCCTCATCAATTATTTGGCTTTATAACATTGAATATAATATTAGTGGTAGTATTCTTCCGTAAGCATAATTCTTGTATCCCTTTTATAGTATCTACCTTTGATATATCAAATAGTAAAACTTCAAACTCCAATTATATCTGCTATATTTTTATTGCCAATTATTATTGCTAGTGTGGTATCTACAGCTATCTTGAAAATTCAGGCTTTTTCGTAGAATTCCATCCATGTTCGCACTTTTTGTTTGCTAGCTTGCACATTAAATAATCCAAAGCAAATAAAAAAACCAGCAAGACCACCCACTGCTCTAAGCTATGCGGGTTGCTGAAATTCAGTGTCATTATCAAGCTTGTTAGACACCATATCAACAGACCGAACGCGTAATGACAGCTAAGGACCATTAATTTTAATCCAAATCCAAAATTCTTAACAGGCGCCTAGGTAGGAAAGCCAGCCCAATTACTCAATCAAGCTTGTAATGCTTGCCAGACTCCCCCACACAACTTCCTCTAGATTTCCATGTATCCAGAACCCACCATTGCCATCCTGACTGGTCACAACAGTGTTTTCGATGCGCATGCCAAGCTTTCGGAATAGACCAGGCATCCTGACAAACGGCTGTACGTACTCAGGTTGGATTGTTGGATTCTTGCCCAATTGAAAATCTGTTTTATACAAGCATATATGCGACCATGAGGTCACAAGGAGTTCCGTATCAAGCATCAGTGGCTTCCCCAGGGAACGTTTATGGTGATCAATGATTGGGCGAAGGCAATCCGTTGTACGCGCATGGCGGATGGTCTCACGAATATGCGCAGCGAGGTCAATGATGTTTTTCACCCCAAGGCTAGAGTTGTGAGGCGGCTTGGGCACTTGAACAATGACCCAAGGATTATGAAGGTCCGTATCTTGCTTGATCTGTCTTCGAATGTTGAGGACAAAGGAAAATGCTGGATATCTCTGATGAGAAGAATCTTGCTTCCAGGATTGGGATGCGGTTGACGCCTGTTTGATTCAAAATTAGAAACTCCCCAGAGTACTAATTTTGGATTTTTGAATCGTACATACCTTCCAGATAAAAGCCATTAGAAGGTCATTGAGAGTCACTCTTTGGCCATTCTCCATGGCTTGCAATCTGAAATTATTGATCACAGAAGAAGAGACTCGATAAGAGCTTTGAACTTGTTGTGAGCTGGAAAAGGTCTGTTTGATTCCAGCTCTGATTAGTGGTTTCCATCCCACAAGAACGGTTTCCAATTGGAGCTGTGCAAGTTTAGCTGGGGAGATTGAGGTCGAAAGCTTGATGTCGCTTGTTTCCAGAGACTGGTCGTTATCTTTGAGGACAATAGAAAAGCGTGGTAGGAATGGCCGGGCGGATCGGCCGGCGAGAACGGACTTATAGGTGTCGATAATTCGGTGCAATCCTAAATATTATAGATACATTTAGAAACTTCCGGCATTCTACATCAAGAGTCACAAAACATACCGTCAGCATCACAAAGAGGGTGTTGGACATAGAAGCCCAATAGACACGCATTGTCGAGAAAAGCAGCCTTTATAGATAACACAGGGGGGGCGTAAAAGGTCTTTCATATCGTTTGGAAAAGCTAATAAAGATTCGATATCTTCTTTAGGGGTATATGTGCCTGATCTATTGCGTGTAGGGAGCAGGAAATCACCCAAAGAACAAGACAAGATTTTCGATCGCCAGAAAAGACGACGTGAAACCTCATCATCCGTATTCTCAATCAACAGACCTCTCTGCAAGATGGCATCGAATGTCAGCTCTGGCCCTTAGGAGGATAGGCTGTACGCTAACAAGTATATCAAGTCTCCGATTCAATATTGGGCAAGCCTTTAGTAATTCAAAGGCTGCAGCTTGAAGATGATCAGGATCAAGCTTATCGGGGATTACCATCACCACACCATATTCCATGAATCGAGCAATCCCTAAATCGAGACAATGTAGGTCCATATTGCTCAACATAAGGTAGCTAGTTTTTTCAGATATGTGAAACTGCGGAGTGTTCAATTTCAGAAAAGCAGGTTCATATTTTATCATATTCATTGTAATCCAAATGCAAGTTTGTGGAAGCACAACTATTATATTGAGCTGGATAGCCGCCCTGCGATCCATTACTGGAGCAATGAATGCTTCTTGAGATACGTAATGGCAGATGTCGTACCACGTCGTCCACACCATACTCTGCCTTTAAAAATGCAGGTTTCTACAAAATAGGATTCAATGGCATATTGAAAATTTTCGCAACATATTTTTCATATGCGCGAGGCATTTTGGTTGGAGCTCATTGCCAACTCCAGCTCGATGCACAGGCTTCGCATTGCATGTGAAGGCGGTGTGGTCTGCCGATAATTTTCGAATGAATACATCTCGGTGTTTGTTCCATTCAGGTGAATTTTCTGACGTCAGTTTAGCTTTGTGAAACCCACCCGCTCGGCCCGGCTCGTCCCGGCTCGTTTGTGCAGCAAATATGCATTGTCGACCCTCGATCTCGAATCATTAGGCCGATAGATAAAGCAAAAGCAGCCTAAATAATCCATTCATTTCTCTACAAAGCATTCGCATAGCAAGAACTATCGGGAAATGATCTTCACACCTATTTCCTAGTAGTGCTAATCTGGCTGTCATTGATGATCATCTCATCTAATGCCTTGTCGGAAGTAACCCGCGGAAGCACGGGAACTACTGGAGGGTATGGAATTCTACCATACAAGGAGGGAGATCGGATGATAGTGCAGGAGATGATGATCCGATGAAGCTATCTGGGCCTGGAACTATCTACACATAACCCTGCTGCGGGCTGACCCAGCCATGGGGATGCCTGGAGCCACAGGCATACAAAACAGGAACCTTCTCGTCCACCTTCGCCTTTAGCAAAGTTGGACCCTCTGAGCGAATGAGCCACTCAATTTTATCTGTGATCTGGGATATGGGACACAGCGTCCAACCAATGAGCCTTGATGCCCATTTCCTCAGCAACCGTCACAAAGTCTGGATTTCGTTGATGCGTGTGGGAGTATCGCTTGTCGTAATCAAGATTCTGCCACTGTGTGACCATGCCTTGCTCGTTGTTGTTGAGTACCAAAATCTTGATGTTAATCCCGAACTGCGCGGCCACAGCCATTTCCTGTATCGACATACTCATGGATGCATCCCCATCAATATCAATGACCATTGCGTCAGGTTGTGCGACTTGGGCGCCAATGGCTGCAGGAAGCCCGAAGCCCATAGTTCCTGCTCCTCCAGAAGTGATCAACGAACGATTCGCAGTCCATCGGAAGAACTGAGCCGCCCGCATCTGATTGGACCCAACACTAGTAGTAATAGTGACTCGCTTGCTTAGTTTTTCAGTAAGATCACTAAGACGCATAATGACTCACTCGGGAGATATTTGAGTCACTTCCTTTGGAGGCGTCGGCTTGATCGGGAATGTCTTCTTCCATTCAGGAATTTGGCCCATCCACTTCAATCTGCTCTTCAACTTCCGAATATGAGGAAGCAATTCAGTTAGACTGGCGATAACATCTCCTTGAACATTTCATTTCACGGGATGACTTTATTGATATGAGGGGGGTGGATTTCGAAGTTTATGATGCCGCCCGTTGGTTTTTGCCAGCCGCTCTTGCAACAGGAGCAAAACGATCGGGATCGCCTATGGCACGATCACCAAAGCGTGCGCCCAAAGTGATGATCAAATCCGCTGCTTGGATCACCTTATTGGCATATGCAGTACCATGCATTCCTAGCATTTGAAGTGACTTAGGATCGTGTTCATTAAAGCATCCAATGGCAAGAATACTGGTGGCAACAGAAATGCAGGCAATTTCAGACAATTGTGCCATTACTTTCGGGCCTCGGCACACGAAAGCACCCCATTATCTGCGTAAAGAGCAGGTTTTTGAGCTTTTTTGATAAGATCTGCGCATATTTCGATGCTAGCTGATCGGTTCGCTTTGAGGACATCAGATCGTAAAATGATATTGTCCAATTTGGAGAGGCATTGTGTTGTAATAAATCTAGCGGGAACTTGAAGAACTGCACTGGTCACATATTTGGGTAGTACCACTAGGACAGGGCCCGGTCGTCCACTCATGACAATCCGAAATGCATCATTTATTTGAGCGGCAAGATCTCGGATATCCCATTTCATGCAAGGGCCCGTGATACCAATCACCTCCGCTTCTTGAAGGGCCTCTGTGCCTATGGCATATGTTGGAACTTCGCCGGTGAGAACGACCAGTGGAATGTCATCTTTCAGCGCGTCTTGTAAAGGCGTGATGAGATTAATCGCGCCCGGCCCCGAGGTGGTCAGACAACTCCTGGCTTCCTGGATATGCGGGCATATCCCTGCGCCATATGACCTGCCCTTGCTCATGTCGCGGAAGAGCAAATTGGAAATGAGGACAGCTGTGCAGAGCATCAAAGACTGGCAGAATCGCCCCGCCGGGATATCCAACTACTCACTGTTTATGTAGTCAGTTCCTATATCATCGACCAATGCATAGAAAATAAAAAGCTAATTCCCCTCTCCCTGCTCAGGATCAACTTACAGATAGAAACAACGTTTTGTCTTCGAAGCATTTCACATAAAATCTGGCCACCAGTCAGATCCATCAGAGATCGATCGAGGGCAAACTTCAATGTTTCACGTGACTTGGTAGATAAGAAAGAGTCCAAAGGAGGAGTTGGAACCACACGGTGTTTCATTTCAAGAACATTGGCCGTTTTCGATGATAAGTTAATTCTTTGGACGAGTTTGGAGAGCCCAGTATGAATCACCGAGGATTGAACTGGCAATTTGAGTGATCCTTGGAGAGTCTTCTTCGCAATCATTGTAAAATGTACGTGTTTGTATTTGATAGAGCTCTCAACAAGTAGAAGCTTCAGTTACCGGGGAAACATTCTGGACAAAGGTGCCGATACCATCTGCAAGTCTGGATGCGAAATGAAGGTGCATACTGCGAGAGGGGATGATGTAGTTCACTGTCAAGGCATATATGGGAATATTCTAGGCTAATTTGGTAATGGTGTACGGTCAAGTCTCAACGATGCATCTTACGCTTGTAAATACGGAGCTACTTTCAATGCACACGACTCATTCAACAGCTGTTCAGGGTTGATTGTTTACATGTGTTTTGATTTGATAGGCAGACATAAAAATGAAGCCGTAGGATCGATCTGTGCGACGCCATCTTCCACCTGATATCATTACTTGATCAGATTCCCTTTATCAATGCTGTTGTTGGATGGTTGCAGGAGATTTTCTGTCTCCAAAAAGTCGGAATTTGGTACGTATATTTGTGTGGTACCGAGATTGGACACGCACGTCAGTGTGGTGGCGAAGTCAGATCTGCAAAGATAGAGATAGCAGTGAAATGGCCGACTAGTATATTACTTTGTACAATCAACTCTTATATTATTTTGTACAATAAAATGGTTTCAAGAATGCCATTGAAAGTAGGGTATGATGGTTTTGATTTTGATACTGTGGAACTTCTGTTGCATGTTGCCTTGGTGCACTTTTGGGACCTCATAAGTTGTATTCAGCTTGGCGATAACGAATCACTCGGTTGTTTTTAAAGACTTCTCTCTTGCAAATGTATACATTTGAATCATAAATGCCGCAGATAAGGAAAGTGAAAAACACAGAAAGGAACTGAAGCGGTGTGGGTCAAAGACAATCATCTCCAGACTTGGTATCTAATGCAGAAGAACCCAAGGAGGAGGGTAGGAGTAGGGGTGGGAACTGAGTAATCGATTCCATCCAATAGTGATAGCACAAGCTTGCATTCCAATTCGTGGTCACACTTGTTATTCAACTCATAAGAAGGCTCTTCTCAAACCAATGTTGGCTACAATGACAACATTCAATTTCCTTATCCCACCGTCAATTCCACTCAAAAATTGGAGCTATTCTCAACTATCATTTTTCTCTATCCTTTCGACAAATACAGTATAATTCGAGTTAGTTGAAAACAGGAAGAATGGATGAAATTCCAAAGAAACAATGGGCTCAGGTCTTTGAGAGCAGTGGTTCAGGTAACCATAAATTTATTTCTTTTGAAAGCTGCGTTCTTTCTTACAAATGACGTTCTTTGTTTAACATTTATAGCTTTGAAATTTACCCAAGTTCCTGTTCCCATGCCCGGCACTGCTGAGGTGCTAGTCAATATCAAATACTCGGGCGTATGTCATTCAGATTTGCAAGCATGGAAAGGGGGCTGGCCACTTGATCCCAAAAAAGATCTTATCGGTAAGAAGCACCTGATTTCTGTGCCTTTAATCTCAGTTTTCCAGATTTCAACTGTCAAAAGATCATGCTGACATTCTCAAGGAGGTCATGAGGGAGTGGGAACTGTTGTTAAGATAGGAGAAGGAGTTAAAGAAGTAGCTGTGGGTGACCACGTTGGAATACAGGTGAGAGAAGAATGCTTGTCCCTGTTGCTCATTTTTCTACTCTGTCAAGTATACTAAATGAGCCCACTTGACATAAAGTGGATCAACAGTATCTGTGGTTCTTGTGCGTCCTGTGACTCCGATGATCAGAGGTCGTGTGCAAATGCTCAGTTTTCTGGGTACACCAGAGATGGCACTTTCCAACAATACGTCGTCTGTAAGGAACTCTGTGCTGTTCGAATCCCTCTAGAAGCGCCTTTAGACAAGATTGCGCCCGTGAGTCATCTGAACTTTTTTTACCTGAATTTCCAGCTCAAACAAACATGGCGCGATTCTCATGGCTTGAATATAGATTCTTTGCGCTGGGGTAACTGTCTATCGCGCTCTTCAAGAGACCGGCGCCCAGCCGGGTCAGATTGTTGGTACGATATCGTTTATTTCGTCCTGACTTTATCAATTATAACTATTCAAGTTCATTGCTGATGGGCTATATTAGCCATTGTTGGTGCGGGTGGGGGGGCGTCGGTACCCTAGCTTGTCAATATGCGAAGGCGATGGGTTTTCGAGTACTTGCAATATCAAGCGGAGCTGAGAAGAGGATGCATTGTGAGAAATTGGGCGTCGATTATTTTGCTGACTATAGAAGCTCCAAGGATCTTACTTGTGACATCCAGAGGCTTACCAACGGAGGGCCTCATGCTGTGGTAGTGGTATCATCATATGATCGTCCCATCTCCCAGGCGATCGAGGTGAGATAATACATTTACCCCTCCCTGCAGATCTCCCCTTCCTAAGAGCACCTCCCTTTGTTAAGTCGTCTAGAAAGGTCATTTGGCTAAAATGAATTTTGCAGTATATCAGAACTCGGGGAACAATCGTGTTAGTTGGTTTGCCACCAGGGGCAGTCATCAAAGCCGACCTCTTCTCGGTCGTTTTCCGCATGATCACTATCAAGGGATCTTATGTTGGCACCAGAGAGGATACCGAGGAGGCACTACGATTCTTCCTTCATAAAAACCTCACCATGCAATGCAAGATCATGGAACTTGAGCAATTACCCCAAGTCTATGATATGATGGAGAAAGGTAAGTGAAGCCTTACTCTCAATTGACTAAGCTCTCTGAGTAGTCCAAGCTCACCATGGAATTTAAACTTCTCTTCAGCAAGTGTCAAAGGCCGAATAGTATTGAGGATGCCTGAGAGTGCGGGTGTGACTGAGCTCTTCGCCCGACCGAGCTTGATGTCGCCATTGATCACCCCAAGATTTTCACCCACAGACCATAATATCGGCACCCTCTTGGCCCATAGAATGGAAGAGCTGGGAGTTAAGGACTTCTTTGCCGTCCCAGGTACTTGCACCAAGATTCCATAGATTTAACAACACTCAAGCTTACTAAACTACTATAATTGAAAGGCGACTCAAACCTGCTTCTGCTTGATCAAATTTTGAAAAATCCAAGCCTGCGGCTTGTTGGGTGTTGCAATGAGTTGAATGCTGGCTACGCTGCAGATGGATACGCGCGGAGTTCCCCCAACAAAGTTGCAGTTGTGGTAGTCACCTTTACAGTTGGGAGTCTATCACTGCTTAATGCAATAGCTGGAGCCTATTCAGAGCGAATCAAGATCATCATTATCTCAGGCTGTCCATGCTCAAAATTACTGACAGAGGAAAGTCTCCTCCATCATACGACAGGTGGAGCGAGTAAGGACCAAGCACTGCGTGTATTCCATGAGTTTACAGCGACATCAATCCGCTTGGTATCCAGTGAAAATGCCGCACTCTGCCTGGATGAAGCTCTATCTCATTGCATTCATAAATCACTGCCAGTCTACATTGAGATCCCCACCGATCTAGTGGGGGTTGTGGGCAATGTACCAACTCCTTTGCAGATTTCACCGCCTCTACCATTAATTCAGTCAGGGGCCATCGATGAAATCATATCCCCACTGATTACCACCTGGAATGCAGCGCACCGGCCGATCTTGATTATTGGTGCTCTGGCGCATTTCTTCCTCTCGACAGAAGCTCTGATAGCACTAGCTGATAAACTGGGTTGCGCCGTCTTCTGCCAGCCAGATGCTAAATCAACGGTACCAGAGTCACACCCTCAGTTTGCGGGCACATTTTGGGCCACTGCTTCCAGGCCCGAATGTAGAGATACTGTGATGGACGCTGACCTCTGGGTGGTGGTTGGAGGGCGTTGGTCTGATCTGCACACGTTCGGGGGGCTCAATATCCAAGAGGAGCGCCGACGCATGATTGATATACAGGAAACATCTATACGAATGCCGAATGGCCGGCTAATTCAAGATTTATGCCTAGCCGATGCTCTTGGCGCTTTTTTGCGGTCCTCAATCCCCCCGAAAAGAGAAACACTTTTTTCATTCCAATGGAAATCTCGTCAACAGACCAGAGTCAATAGTCCTGTACCTGGCGAAGCTCTCACCATGCGTGGAATCGTGGATGTCATCCAACAGTTGATTAAGAGCAATGATACCTTGATAGCTGATACGGGGGATGCTTGGTTCAATGCCGCCGAGATCTCGCTCCCAATGGGAGCGAACTTTCAAATTCAATTGGTTTATGCGTCACTGGGATGGAGTCTACCTGCTGCGCTTGGCTGCCAACTAGCTCGTCCAGATGCGCGAACAATCCTCATGATTGGTGATGGCGCTTTTCAAATGACCGCTCAAGAGCTAAGTACTGCTATCCGAAGTAGAGCCAACATGATAGTCTTCATCTTCAACAATCTGGGTTATCAGATAGAGGTAAGTTTTATTATTCGTTTCAAAGCTATATATTCTGCTTCGAGATCCCTTTTTTTCCTCTCCATCTTTGAATCAAAAGGCTCTTTTACTAATGTTTCTCTATCCTTCTTGCATTTTTCCAGTCTGCGATTCATGATGGACCCTATAATTACATCGCCAATTGGAACTATGCCAAGTTTGCCTCGGCCATGTGTACGCCCAAGCACACAAGAATATGCAACAACCCGTTTGCGCCTACAATGGACAAAGACTTGACTCTCAATCCGGCATTTTTCTCGATGCAAATCAAAACACATGCTGATCTGCTGTCAGCACTAGATCGGATAAATTCTGAGCCATGGAAATTGGCCCTCCTAGAGTGTTGTATTCAGCCCGACGATGTCAGTGCCGGTCTACGGCAGCTTGCAGGTGCAATTTCTGAAGCAGCCAAATGAACTGATCAATTTGACTAGAGTTGATTGATATATTTGTACCCCAGAATTTGTCTTTCGAGGTAGTTTGACACATACCGAATGGAATCTTGTTTGTATAGATCACGCCATGATTATATCTAAGCTAAAAACCCGCCTACACACTACCAAAAGATCTTGACCTGACGCTGGTTACTCAGTGCGTATAATAGTGCTGCTATGAACTCAACTCGATGAAAATGTAAGATTGTTCTTAGTCCCGAATAACTTCGTTCACTGAATGGCGGAACTTCTTGTGTGAGGCAATCTTGCGAAAGACCTCTATATTAAGTGGGTTGGCGGATAGAAAAACTCGGTCGATGCGAAGAGGGACTGCATTGTTGAATTGAGCACATGTCAGGCGCAAAGATTTGACATCGGCATTGGTTAGATAGCCTGCGATGCAACTCCATAGTTCAAAGGGTAGGTAGGGGGTGAGGCTTTCACGAATCATGATGCATTATTGACGAAAGTCCGTTGGGTGTATAGTGCCGCTTCATACACGACAAGTGGCAAACCCCGTCACCAACCACGTTCCGCCCGGGGCCACCCAGGTGGGGGCCAAGAGCCCCTGCGGTAGCTCGTAGTATGATTCTTAGCTAGGCTTACCCATTCTCACCCTGTCTATGACGCACTCACCATAATCATCCAAGTCGCGCGACGTGCTCACTTTATTCCCAAAATGACATAGTATCTTTTCGGATATATTCCTCTACTCTGGTATCTCTAGTACATACGACCATAGGGTGTGGAGAACAGGGCTTCCCGTCCGCTCAGCCGTACTTAAGCCACACGCCGGCAGGTTAGTAGTATGGTGGGTGACCACATGCGAATCCCTGCTGTTGTATGTTTTTTTTTTTTTTGTATTTTTACCAGATGCTAGTTTTTCCTGGAATTGGTGCCTTGCCGCTTTACTCTTCAGTCTCTTCGGCCCTTCACCTGAACGCCCTGAAGACCCCTGCATGGATGACGTGGCAACTTGGCTAAACCTGCCATGCTTTTTTGTCACGACAAATATCCCTTTTTTATGTCACCTTGCTCTTGTCTTGTGCTGATGGATAGTCCAGATACATTGTTACCATCACTACTGGCTGATCCGGGATTGGCTACCTTATATCGAAAGACACAGTACATTTTCAGGAATCGAGGAAGAGTGACTAAATCGTGTGGCTATCCTTCCTCATTTATTTCCCTGGAGCCTCCCCAACGCTCACTCCCCTGTATTAATAATCCCTGAATGTACCAGAATCGACTTGCTGTGTTATATCTTTATTCTGCTCATAGATAGTAGATGGATTTGAAGACGACAGTGCTATCTGGACTAGAATAAAACATGCGTATTTCACCGAAGCTAGCTCATGAAAGCGATGGCTCCCATCCTACGGGCCAACTGCAGTGCGAGAAGTTGAGGTATACTTTCTCACCTTATCTAGCAGCTATCAGTTAAACTTTAGACTACAAGTTTCAGTTCGTGGGGACAATCAACGGAGCTAGACGCTTTCAGATATTCGACTTGATATACGTTAACGAGGCAGAGATCAAAGAAAAAGCTGATCAAGTCATTGCTTCGGTACCGAACGAAACTGGCTGTAAATTTGAAAACGGCTGCATGGGATACGATCACAGCACAAAATTTCCGGCATCGTACGATGGTGACAGTGAGTGCATCTATTTAAGTGGGCTGGAATGATAGAATAAAAGAAAACCAAACTTCTTGACTGGAGACAAAGGTGCTAGGTTTCACGAACCCTTTGGTATTTTTACTAGTTCAAACTACCTAAAAGCTGCTTCTTGGCCTAGAGCCACGAAACGCTCTTGCGTCTCTGCCCTAGGTAGTCTCGTTCCGCCGGGACCCAGGCTTCGTTGAGCGAGAAACGCTACTCGATAGAATGTATGCAACAAAGTACATTATGTTGACTGTCAGATCTTATCGGAAAGTCTATATCTTGATCGCCGTGCCCCACCTCGCGCCCTCCTATTCAATGGAAAAATCTTGGTCCAACTATGCCATATAAGAACTGTCAGCAGCGTCGTGGGTATGGCGCAAGCCCAATAGATCCAGATCTTTCCCGAGACTCTCCAACCAGAGTCAGCATAGTTGAAAAAGGACATGCTGAAGACTGCGCATATAAAGGTTGGAGGTAGGAAAGTAAGAGTAACCAAGGAAAGGGTTTTCATAGTGCCACTGTCTTCAAGAGCGATCTGCGTATTCTTTTGAGCGATCTGCGTACTCTTTTGAGCCCCCATGTTGAAAGCCATCTCAATCTCGTTATGGACGCGCTTCTCGTTTGCAGCTGCTTGATGACTCAAATTACCGAGATAGCTCTGGAAAAATGCCAGTCGTGTGTGGACATCTTCCCAGACCTCAAAGGCCAGTTCTTTACCATACAAAGCTGTACTCGTTCTTTGAGGGCTGACAAGGCTATCATGGCATCTCAAGATATGCTCCAAAGTGTTTACTGTAGCATCCAGGCTTTCAGTAACATGGATCGCATGCCGGGTGACATCATGATGTAGTCGTTCATAACTTGGTGTATGGGTCTTTTCAATGCTGCGCACCTTATCACGAATGCGCCAAACTGAACGCTTGCTGACACGAGCGACACGCTCTAAAATATAATTGTATACCCATAATGGATCACTCAGTTGGGTCAACTGTACATCTCCTCTTTCAGTTTGCATTACAAAAGGAACAAATTCTTTCATGTCGAGCAAAAGAATACCAGTCTGGCCTGTCAAGTGTGAAAATCGGGTAAAGATGTGGAATCCCGACCAGTAATAGCTCAGGTCTATATCGACAAGCTTGTACTGGAATAACGCCCACGTGTCTTCCCGGGTCAACTTATCATCTATGGTGCTTTTGGAATGCTTGTAACTTACTGAAGCCTTCGGCGCCTGTATCTCGTGTAGTCTCATAACCGAAAAAGCTGTTTGAGCTTTCAGTGTATTCTTCTTCCCAGCATAACGATGGCATATAAAAGATGTCGGACAACTTCTGTCGACATTCTTCACAAAACAGGGCACTATGAGCCTCAGTGTGGCTTATTAAATCAGCTCTGGAAGGAACTCCTTCTATTACAGCTAGAGAGAGGGCATTGGGGCTCACAAACATCACGTAGACTCGTGTGTCCTCATGCAGTATACGAGGGGGCTCTCCTCGCGCCCCGAGGTGTAGTTCCCCCAAGTATGTATCCTGGACTTGCCAGTCGTGACCTTTGAAATTAGGATTCTAGTCAATCTTGCTGGGCTGCTGAGATGCTTACCCTCTTTCCACTGCAGGATGCTTATCTTCGGGCAAGACTTACGACAAGTCTCCTCCGCAGTCATGTGGAGATCGTCAATGCTATTTACCTTGTGGCAAGAACTATATCGATAGTGAAAAATGGAGAGGTAAGCTTGGTGGCAGTTTGATTAAGTAGCTTGGTCGGGCAAAGCAGTGTAATTCAATCAAAAGGACCGGGGCTGTGTCGCAAGGCTGTGTCGCAAGGCTGTGTAGATAGCGCTAATATGACCAGTCAGAGAGAAGTGGGGCCCAGATCGCCTGAGTCTTAGGACGGGCCTCACGACAGCGCATACATTTGAATCCAGCCTAGCCACTCAAGTTTTTAAAGTCATAAACAAACTAGACACTTTCTAGCGCATCTCTACCCTATTTACGCGTGGGAGGGGTCCCACCGCTGACGGCGGTACTGTAGGGAAGTGTATGTATTAGTTGTCAGTATGGCGGACGATAGCGGCCAGGGGGGGAGGAATCATGTAAGGTAGGTAGGTTTTCGGCCGGTAGAAACCTCACCTCCACGTGACCACCTTATATATATTCAAATATCTATATTCAGGGTTCACTAAATTATAGACTTTTGGTAATTAATTTGGTAATTGACCATATTTAAGGTGTTTATCCCGTGGCATGCCCCAAAAGCCCCCAAGGCACCCCCGCCCAGGGCCCCCCTAAGGCCGTCGTTTGCACAGGTCTAGCTATGCTATAAGTCTTCCTCGTAACTCACTAGACTCCAGCCCTCAGCCTTGCCTTTGGGAGCCTTAAAGAAATTAATTTGCTGACGCTGTATGAAGATACGTTGTTGCTATCACCACTCTGTGGTCCGGTTTGGCTACCTTCTCTCGAGGGACGCAGTGAAGATTCTATCAGGGACTCCGTCGCCAAATAAACGAGCTTAGAAAATGATAATCCTTGGATAATTCCCTACGTACTTTGAACCAGTGGCTACTATGAATGGCAGACTGTGGTGGTTTTCTATTATGGCCCATTGTTAGGTCCCACGCCCACTACCTATCCTTTTTCTAATGACCAACTATGAGAACTTTATAGCCGCTGTCGTTCAGCGCGAAGAACTCTTTAATTTCGATAAATAGAAATTCGAATGTTAAGGGTAGAACTTAAGCTCCTAAGTAGTTATTTAACTAACTAGCTGGTTCGTTGCTTATTACCGAGTTATGCTCAGACGGTGGTTTAATATGTGATTTCATGCTGGATAAACATTTCACCGGAACCTAATCATCCTTTTACAATTTGGTAATCATATATTCTCCTATCTCCTGCACATGAAGAGTCGGGTGTTCAGTACCCTGTTGTATTCATTATACTGATCGCACCCAAACTCAACGAATCAGTTTACTCCTAATATAACAGGCCTCCCTTTGCTAAAGGGAAATACTATCTCCTTGGACAATACTTTGACCGACGACGACAATATCTTGCACCGCTAAGACTATCTACAAAAGCTGAAAGTCTTCTGTTTAGACCTTCTTACCGGCTGACGTAATATCAAATCCTTAGTCTTGTTCTATCTTTGTGTGAAATATTGTTAGGTTGCTTATGAGGCAGATTGGGTATCTGGAATTAAAGCACTATTTCAAAAGTTAAGGCCAAGAAAAAAGCTCCAAACTGACATCTTTTCTTATTTTTCCATATTACAATGTGCCTAGATGCCTCTTGATCTGATTTCACCTATATGTCTATCTAGATCTTTAAAATAAATACTCTTGCCTCTACGCTCTCACTGTATCCGTCCAAGGATACGGATACCCTGGTTCTGTAAATATTTATCCTACTTTACAATATCCTCTACGTTCGGAACGGTAAAACAGAAATAATGTTTGAGTCGGACTACTTTACTACCGCTGTCTTTGCTTTGCGTGGGTAGTAACTGCGATAAAACAGACGAGCTTAGGCTATAGCCTGGAATCTTTCTACCTCGGTCTTCGATGTTGTTTGCGGTTGTACTGAGTTGAAAAAGTAGTAGAGTCGTTGTGCCTAGAGCAAAGCTGCTCGAACGGAGCTAAATACTAACACTATTAGCAAGATAACTATGGATCTCGAATATAGAAACCTATTTTGTCTAGGAGGAAGCTTGCTATATAGTGCTTGAAGGTGTTGTGGCCTTGTACGTACTGACTCTCTAAACTACATAATTCCTAAGGTCTCTCGATAAAATTTGGTTGAGTCTCGTAAATATGAATATATAAATATATTTCCAGAATATGGCTTAGGGGGGGGGCAGCTGACTTAATTTTGACGCTAGTCATCGTTAAGCGTTTACTTGAAAATATGAAAGTTAGAGTAGAGAGATATATCTTGAAATTAATATTAATCTTTGTTTGACACCGCGATTCTCGGCTAGGCAGATTGTATGCGAAGGTATATGCTTTGAATACGAGTTTCTATCTAATAGAAGCTTTATAGTTGCTAATTAGTTACTAAATTTAGCTAAAGTTTGGTTTAATAATGATTGGTTCTATTTACCCCGCCCAGGAGCAGGTTAGATTACCAGTTCTAAGGGTTTGGCCAGTGATGTACCAAGCCAAATACATATTTTGAACTTATCCTTCCAGGCAACATGTTTGTAACATAAATATTTGATATTACTGATCAAATGATTATACGAGGGCTGAGAGGAAATTTTCGCTAGCACGGAGCAGTGCATTGAAATACATAGTTTATATATCTAACCAGACAGTAGTGTATTCCGAACAAAGCCGAGCCTGGGGGTATATCTCTGAATATACCTTGTATTGCTCGGTTCGATCATTCTCAAGTTAGACTTCTCGTTCGTATTGTCTTTCAACAAGTCGGATCACTTTATCGCTTTTTTGTCATTTTACTACGGATCGGCCTAAACATGGCCGGAACTCGTACATGCGAGGCCAACGCGTGGAATGCATTTCTACAGTCCGAAGACGCCCTCATTTTATTGCTCGCAAAGGACTACATGATGGTCCTCCCGAGAGTAATAATGCTCGCCAACGAAGCCCTCCTATCAACTCTGTCCAGCGATGCATTTCAGCTATAGAAGTAATATACTATAACTGATGATCGAGTGCTTCCCATTGATGGCAATAAATCATATGCACCCATTGTGTCAAAAGTATCTGCGGAAAGAGATATAGGAAATAGGGAAGAAAATGTAGGTTTTACTGCTCTTTGCTCCAGTATATGGCACCGTTGTGAAAAAGAATTGGACAGAAAGATTGGGAAATCGTGTCTCATCAACAAACTCCTGTTTATGTTTCCTGCTTCTTCACCTATGTCTTATAACCATTATAAGGCTTTGTTCTAATGTCTGAAGCGGATAAAAAAGACGTACGTACGCCCTCCACGCCTCTCTAGATCTCTTATGAATCATTCCATTTGGAACTTGCATGAAATTCAATCTCAATCTGCTAAAGGACCTCTCTTTCTGGTCGGCGTGCAGTGCTTGGGTCTTTTCATCTTACTCTCTGGGGGTTAATGGTCGCCTAAATAAGTAGGGGCGACTGTGTTAGGACGACGACAACACCAGAGGTGGTTAATTTTGGATCAGTAATAATATATAGCATTCTAGCTCTCGTTAGCTCGAATTTTACTCTTCAAAATCGAGACAAGATATGAACTCGGAGTTATTTGAATATCTATAGATCAGAAATCAGTGGATACGGCATTGTGGTTTGCCTGTGCTTCGACTATCAGTAGATTTCCAGTATACAGTATAGATCAAAAACAGATTTACCACCTACATACAGAGAACTTTTCTTGAACCCTCTTTCGAGACATCGCTATACCTATTACAGTTACTCAAGCCCTAAACCCCTTCTTGGGCACTATTCTCTAGTACCTTGTTAAATATTTTCTTGCCAGAGTTTACAAAGGTGACTTTTGTATGTTAGTTCCGGCCCTTCACGGGAAGGGCTAAAGGAGTGCCCCGCTAGGGCGGCGAGCCGCCTAGGACAGACTCGTGGGCGCTAGGTGACTACCACCATACAATATCTGTTGTATGTTTTGTTTTTTTAGTTTCTTGTTCTTTTTTGGATTCTATTCCTTGCCGCTTTACTCTTCAGTCCCTTCAGCCCCGCACCTGAACCCCCCTGAATGGCCCCTCAGCTAAACCTGCCGTACTTCTTGATGCCTTTGCAAACCACCCCACCCTTCCTGTTTGCTATCTTTTGGGGGGTCTGAAACCTGGCTCTTGCTGACGTTGTACGAACTAGACACATTGTCGCAACTACTGTATACTACATCAGGCTGCATTGAACAATGCTGAATATCGTGCTCTAATTCAATATCCGAGATATGTATCTGATTCCAACAATCTCAAAATTACAGATTATTACAATTCGCCACTGTTATAACCGAGCTTGTCCGACTTTGACTTGTCTTTCATAAGAGGGAAGCCAACATTCACACTCCAGCAGCCATGGTCGGTGTTGAAAAGCAAGGCTCCGCCATACTTCTCAGTTGTCGTGTCCGTATCACCTGTTATGCACATTAGCGGTTATCTCAAAGATACTACCACAGTAATGGAGTCTACTCACAGTTGTCAATTGCCTTCATGAGTGAGCCTTCACAATCAATAGGCTAGAACACATCCTCATCCGCGGCTGTCAGACAATTTGTTTGATCGTCGGCAAATCGAATGTCCACCTCAATGTTTCCACCGTAGCTAGAAATCCGGTACCAGTGAGGGCTGTTCGGATGAGCGGCGTCTGCGAAATCATGTTTACACAACTCGTGGAGCTGGCCCTTGACGAGATCTCGATCAACAGGCATCATGGAGTCTGTTTGAATATTGTTGCAAGATGTTTCTCTGACGGTGGTATCGCGATTTATTATAATGCTCCAAAAGGAGCCATCCTTCGTTGAAAGCTCGCCACCTTGCTTTTTAGTCGTGGTGTCGGTGTCGCAGTTATCGACGAGACTCTTGAAATTTGAGAGACAATCCTTTTCATCCAAAGAAGCCAATGGAGACACTTCGCGCTTGTTTTTGTGCATCTGGGGCGCTGTTGCTGTGATCTTCACACTAGCATAATTTTCCGACGCAGTGAACGTATCCTCGACCTGATTACCGAAATACCATTGACCACTACCAGCAGCCATTTTGCAAATTTGTCTTGCGAATCCCTTGAAAATGAAGGTCAGATTTCTGGTGACATTAATATTCAGGGCGGTTCGTTCTTACCAAAAGCTCATCACGGCCCGCGACCATGTTGCGAGGGGAGCTGTCATCAGAAGCACATTTCTTAGTGTCCACTGTAGTGCGCTCCGCTTCATTTTCTTTCGAAGAAATCTCCCTGAATATGTTATAACCATATGATGCACCGCAGTCCAGCTTACTTGAGCCTTTGTCTTGGATATAGTGACTGTCTGATCCTTCACATGTCTGCAGAATCGAATGGAAAACATCGGTACAATTATTCCCGCAAGTGTCGTCGCCACTTGCTGGATCATATGAGAATCCAAAGATGTACTCTTCGTAAACGAACGATTCCCCACGGAAGTCACATATTCGAATTTTAGAGGACCATATAGTGATTTATTATTTAGAAAATGGCTATTGAGAGACATACTGCGGGTTCGATGTTGAGATGCAGAAGTGCGTTTCCAAAATTGACGTTAAATTAACCTTGTTCGGTTCCAATATCAGTGATTACTACATCTGGCCTGAAATCAGCTCTCCCTCCCTTTGATGGTTATCTAGACTCTAGGGAATACCTGATCATTCCACTTGAATTGGATAGAAGATTGTGAATAGATCATACCTGAGGTCTACTGCATTGAAGACGATTTGGTGTTGAAATAGCGTCACCGCTCTCATCATGGCCCGAAAGAAGAAAGCTCCCCAGTCACAGGTTGCACAGACT
The DNA here is from genome assembly GCF_028828005.1 of Penicillium manginii. Lineage (NCBI taxonomy): Eukaryota > Fungi > Ascomycota > Eurotiomycetes > Eurotiales > Aspergillaceae > Penicillium > Penicillium manginii. The sequence goes on along the minus strand of NW_026643109.1, from coordinate 2,231,961 downwards.
GCTGATATCCCTGTGCTAAAAACCATCCTCAATACACAGACTGAGGGTCTCCCTGAGCCAACAACCCCCACAGTTACCCTTCCTGATGTCCCCAGACTTTCTCTCGCTTCCGACATCGTAACATGGACATCTGCAATCAAGAACTGCCTGAATGTCGAAAATTTAGATGGCTTGATTGATAACACAAAGCCACGATCGGCTGTATTAACTGAGCCATTGCCGTTGAGATGGAAATCCTAGTCTCTAAAACTTCGGGATTGGCTGTTTAGCCAACTCGACGACTAAATGGCCAAGTTTACAAGAGGCTCATCTACACATCCAGTATACGTTGATGACCTCTGGGGGGAGATTGAAAAAACTCTATAACAGAGTTTCAGAACTGAATGCCAACAAGACCGCATGCAAACTCTTTAGTATGCGACAATCAGATTTCGCCGGGCCAAAAGACTACATACTCTCTTAGAAATTGAAGAATATCCCCTGTACCACTATCAAGATAGGCATCACGCCATATATGTCTACTGTGATCATGCTTGACCAGCTCGAACCGGATTACCCTGCAATGGTTGCAGAGATACGTGGGTTAATTGCAATGTACGGAGAGAACGCGGTCAACATGAAACAGTCTCAATTCGTTGAAATCTGCGAAATGCTTTTGACCAAGGTCTTGTATCTCCCAATATTTACCGACGATGATGCTTCGACTGAGTCGCCTGGAAATGCTGTTCAAACTGAAGCAAAAGGAAAGAAAATCTCAAAGTGCTAGACCCAGAAGGGCCCCGAGGGCAATATCTCTCGGAAAAAATCCGGAGAGCTCCACCAAAGGGCAAGAACTATGCCGAATATGCTAGAAAATGGCGTCAAAACACTCCACAACATGATATCGATAGAAAATGTTCTTACTGCAACATTTGAAATCACAGCTGCGCCGACTGCTTCTACCTTGCCGATGAAAAGCCGTCGGGATGGAGTCCAGATCCATTATTGTGGTGCTTCGAAGATCAACGCACGAAGGACAAAATTGGAAAGCGACAATTCAACGGCAAGCGACAATTGAAAACAGTCGGAAAAAGGTGGAAATTTCTCTCCGAAAACCGCTCTACGTTTTTGAGACTACCAGCCGAAATTCGCAACCGAATTTACGCACATCTCTTTACCTCAACTAGAGTCAAGTTTGGCCAAAGCGATATCGACTTGAAAAGGTCAAAAACGATGAAACCTGCACCTCATTCCCTAGCTATTCTTCGTACTTGTCGTCGAATCAAGCAAGAACCAGAGCCTCATTGGCTCGGATTTATCTTGTTCTGTTTCGAAAACCCAGTCCCTATGCTTGATAAATTCTCTACCCTTCCTTTGGGCACTGTTTCGAAGATCCGACATATGCGTATCGGTGGGCGCGATTTGAAGCTCTCTCGGCCGGGTGAAAGCCATGTGGATTTCTACAGGATATCACGGGTCCTCAAGTTACTTCCTGGCTTACAACTGGATACATTGACCGTCCTTGGACCAGTCCGTGGCCATGCGTCCTATGAGATAATGAGCGAATTGATTCAACATGGCACTGGTTGGAGAGAGCTCCACTTCATCACACCAACTTCCAATATACTTCGTTTCAAAATAGTGAACTTTTATGCCGATGTTCCCCCAATCTGGCGCGAAACTCAACATTTGGGAAGCGTTCAGAAGATGTTACCGAATACCTGGGCACTGGGCAGGGACTCAAATCTATTCAGATATTTGGAGCTGTCTGACGAAGATGGTATCTGCTAGTAACTTGATTTTTGGAGTCTCTATCTATTTCTGCTTTGAAAACAACTTGAATTAAGCAGGAACCTTGGAAACTTTGAGCCAGCTGCCCCTGAGATCCCTACCATGCTCAATAGCCTGGGAACTATCCGCCACCAACCCCTTGATTGAGATGTATCACACATTCCATCAACCAACGCGTACTGATAAGCCGAGAGCATGCAATGTCGATCCTTACAGGATGAAGCTGCCACGGCAGTATCGGCAACGCAAAAATACTCGGCTAAGCTTTCCTGGTATGTAGATCCTGTTTTGTGGCGTCAAGGCCCGGCGTCGCGCCCGACTGATGGACGTCAATCCCGTCGGGATATCCTGGATATTTGATTCAAGCCGTAGATCCTACATGCGGCTCCCCACCAGCCACTAGATTATTGCTTGTGATGTCTCGCACAGGAGTGAAATATGTTCCACAAGTTCCATATGCAGCTGCGGTTATCTTGATACATGACACTCCTGAGATAGGGGCGACCGATCGGGATGGCAGTCAAAACACCCTCATCAAGCGTAGGGAGCATTCTTGGCGAATGCGTCATTCATCATTCATCATAAAGGCACTTTTGCATACTTCATACACTGTCTGAATATCCAAACTTTCTCATGTCGTCAGGTCTCGGCTCGTGTGTCTCACATCTAGAGAAAGTCGACTTCACGGTCGGCTTTGCTGAATTGTCGCCTGATTTCTCATCGAGACGATGCTTCACCCGATCCTTGACCTGAGCAGTTTCAACGTGACAATTACATTTTTAGGTGAGGCCTTTTTTCTCCCTATGAAGGTCTTTCTAACCTGCTAGGCCTATTTATCCTTGCTTTCGGGTTCATTTCCATCAAACTCAAGCAACGATGGTACCTTGGTGAAGCCTGTATGTTGTACGTGATTTCTTGACGCAACTCTCACTGACCATCCAGTGCCGTCATTTGTGGTCGGCACGCTGCTAGGCCCATTCTGTGCGGGCCTCATCGATGTCAATCGGTGGGTTGGGGACGATGATGTGGGTGACGCTGCATACGTGAGTACTCCGACCGATCAGTTTAATACACATTCACTGGTTCTGACAACCTAGGCCCTCACTCGTCTCGTTATTGGTATTCAAATGGTCAAGGTTGGCTATGAGCTGCCCAAACGGTATCTTCGGTTACGACTGGTCGAGTTGACAATATGTCTGCTTCCTTTGATGACACTGCAGTGGCTCCTCACATCTTCATGCATTCTGTTGATGATACCTCACTTGTCGTTCGTGAGTCACTTTCATTCGCTCCTCCAGGCATTTTCCTGGCTAACTTTTCAGCTCACCGCGTTGATCATCGGATCTTGTGTGATCTGCATCGACCCGGTTCTATCCCAGGCCATCGCAAAAGGCCCGTTTGCAGACAAGTACGTTCATCGACACTTGCGCGAGTTCATCTCAGCCGAGGCCGGAGGAAATGATGGCTTCGGATTTCCATTTTTAATTCTATCGATCGCCCTCCTACGCTACGCCGAGTCACCAGGTACCGAAATATCTAAACGCGATTGGATTGGAGAGAAAGACACCGGGCGGTTTGGAGGAGATGTTGGTCGTGCGCTGGCACACTGGGCTGTGGAGGGGGTGCTATACATGATAATCATGGGCTCTGGTTATGGCTTGCTTGTTGGATTCCTTGGTCGAAAGGGTATAAATTTGGCTTCGAAGCGAAGATGGGTTGACAAAGAGAGCTTCTTCTTGTTTCCAGTCGCCATTGGGGTTTGTGATCTGTGACCCCCACCTAGAATGGATTCTAGCTAACATTTTAGATGTTCATTGTCGGCACATGTGGGTGTTTTGGATCCGACGAGACATTGGCCTGTTTCATCGCTGGGTGCGCACTGAATTGGGACGGATTATACCATTCTGAGATTGAAGCCCGGCACGATTCTTTCAACAACTCCATCGAGATGCTTCTCAACTTCGTTACTTTCATTTTTATCGGCGCAGTAATGCCCTGGGACCAGCTGCATCTACCACAAGTCACTGGGATTACTGTCCCTCGACTCATTACACTAGGTGTTTTGGTGGTGTTATTCCGTCGCATCCCAGCAGTTCTCATGGGGTATCGCTTCATGCCGAAGGTTTGCGGCAGTTGGAAGGAAGCCTTATTCATGGGATATTTCGGGCCAATTGGTGAGTGCAACTTTGAAATCTGGTCAAAGATAATTTGACTGATCTTGCAGGTGTTGGGGCTATCTCATATGTCGAGTACGCCCGCCGTCTTCTCCCAGATCCGGGAAAAAGCGATGACGAAGTCAACTATCTGACTGCAGCAATGGTCCCGGTTGTCTACTGGCTTGTATTCTTCTCGATTGTTGTCCATGGACTCTCGATTCCAGTGCTGAACGGTATCTACAAATGGCTTCGGGTTCCGACAATTCACGATCATCCTGTGGAGGTTCTTATGCTCTCCGAGAACGAGCCTATTCCTAACAACTGCGTCGTACATCGCGAATCGCAATTGGTGACGGTAAATAATCGCTTCTCGCGTATCTCTTGCGAGAGCCGACCAGGGCACAATCGTGAAGAGTCGGACATAGCTAGGCTAAGATTTAGTCGCGATTGTGAGTTATCGCTCGGTCGTTTGTCGTCAAAAGAGACATCCACAAGTCAGGCGGAGCACATCAGAGAAATGGTTTAGCATCTTGAAAATATATATTCCCGTGTCATCTGGGCAATCATCATCAACATTGGAATCCATGCAGTGGACATTTGCAGTCTTTGAAGCAAATTTTCCAAGGTTGAAGGCACTGGCGCTTACTGGAAGCTCGGTTTCGCAGCTGCCCAGGTGTATTCATTTTGATCTCTCCAGTAGCATCAAACTTGAACGCCTCGGCTCGAATGACCTAAAATTCAGTCGTGTATTCCCAACAACGCACAGACTCGCTTGTTCCAACTTCCCGAGCGATCGGCATGATCTCATATCCTCGGTCAGAGGAACCCACATGCGATGATCCACAACGCGACGCGGTTATAAACCCGAGCGCCCGCGGGGAATACCAACCCCAACAACTCCATCATGTCGTGAGTAATGGTGCCTATCTCTGAATCTCTTTGCGCGTTGCTGACAGACGATAGTTCCTTCATCACCGCCCTCGGCCTCCGCGCCACTCCCGGTCAAGCAGTCCCCAACCATGCGACCTCCTTTCTGCTCGCGAACTGGGTCCTCGCGTACGTGTTAATGAGCACGCGTGGAACGAAGTTTCGCCTTGGCCTGGACCACAATGTCGCGCCCAGAGAAGATGTCAGCAAATACGGCGAAGCTGCCGTGCAGGCGGGCAAGATCTCTCGCAGCGCGTTGAACAAGTTGAAGCGACAGGAGGCGGCACATGCGAATGCCGTTGAGGGCTTCCCCCTGTTTGTCGCAGCGAGTATGTGAATTCCGATTTCTGAGCGAAATGCGCTAACTGGATAGTTCTTGCTGCTCTATTTGCCGGTGTTCCGACAGAGACTATCAACACCATTGGTGTCTGGTACACAGCGTCGAGATTGACTTATAGCTGGCTGTACTCTCACATTGAGTCGCCAGGACTGAGCTACCTGCGCTCGGTTGCTTGGTGGTCTGGAAACATCAGCTGCATCACAGGTCTGGTTCTCGCTGGAAAGAAGCTGTAGATGTCTATATCTACATCCGTGAGGAAATACACGGAGCAGTGTGCTTTGAAATTTTGCAAGATAGATGTTGCGACTTCAGAACCTTTTGCGGTCGGAGATTCCATAGAATTAGGAAAGAGAGGACCCCACAATGGTAAAAATATTAGTGAGATACTCTTGATGAAACAACTGTATCCCCGCAGCTCGCTCTCGTTGACCCCGCGATTGGTGGAGAATCTAGTCTCAATGCGCGCAAATCATCACAACCAAGACGGCGCAATCAATCCCAGCCACTGAGAGCTGAATATGCCCCTGCTAGTTCCCCTTAAGCTAAATGCCAACCTCTTTGTAAACTTTACTCTCCCCATACCCATTCATTTAACTCTCCTCTCCGCATCCTTGGCACACGGAGAGCAATCGGCAGCTTTTCGGGCTTTGTCCCTGTTGATCATGCTCAGCAGCCATCTCATTGTCAATTCCTACAGGCGGGAAATCTTCGTGTATCCCCGCATGCCAATGCCTCTAGATTGATCCGGGGAAATAATGTTGGGGTTGGCGTTCAGTGAAGGTATTTAAGAGATGCCCACGACTCAATTGCTTCTGTCACTGTCTGGCAAGCTATTTCTCAGTTCTAACAAGATGAAGGTCCTTGCAATTGCAGCTCTGTTTGCTGGGGCAGTCTCCGGCCTCGCCTCAAGTCATCTGATTCCCGGGGCGCATGTTATACCGGTAAAGGAGACCGCTGCTCTCCGCAAGGTTGGCGCTCATGGACAGAAGTACCCGGATCGTCGGACAGTTACCATTCGTCCCTCGAAGAATGAGAAGGACGATGTGTCGGCCGATTTCCTTTGGGGTATCAAGCAGGCCAACCATGGTGGACGTTTGGTTTTGCAGAAGGGAAAAACGTATATGATTGGCAAAAAGCTGGATCTTACTTTCCTGGATAATGTTGAGGTCCAGCTAGATGGTGAACTGAAGGTAATAAAAACCCCTGAGCAATATGCGGCAAAGTTGGGTACTGATTGCTAGTAGTTCACCGATGATATCACCTACTGGCAGGCAAACAACTTCTACTACTCCTTCCAGAAGTCGATCACGTTTTGGCGATGGGGTGGCAAGGACATCAAGATCTTTGGCAAGGGTACTCTGAACGGAAACGGTCAAGAGTGGTATGATGCGTTTGCTGGACTTGAGATTTTGGTAGGCAATTCCAACGGCTACTCGGAATAATCCAAAGTTACCATGCTAATGATCCCAGGACTCGAGCAACACTTTCTATCGACCCATTCTATTCCTGACCGAGAATGCGACGCGCGTCAGTGTTGAGGGTATCACCCAACTCAACTCACCCTGCTGGACCAACTTCTTTGTGCAGAGCAAGGACATTTCCTTCGATAATGTGTTCATCAACGCCTACTCCACCAACGCATCCGTAAGTAATCTACTGTTTTCCTGCCTCGACACTTCATCCAACTGACCGAGATAGTCTTTGCCCAAAAACACCGACGGTTTCGATTCTTTGAATGTGGACGGACTCAGCGTGACAAACACTAGAATCGACATTGGCGATGATTGCTTCTCCCCAAAGCCAAACACTTCCAATATCTTCGTGCAAAACTTGTGGTGCAACAACACCCACGGTGTTAGCATGGGAAGCATTGGACAGTACGCGGGTCAGATGGATTATATCGAGAATGCGCATATCGAGAACGTGACTCTGCTGAATGGACAGGTAAGAACAAGAGCACAATAATTGAAACACCTCAGTGACAGGCGATGCTGACCCCAATAGAACGGAGCCCGTCTCAAGGCATGGGCCGGTCAGAACGTCGGATACGGTCGCATCAACAACATCACCTACCGCAACATCCATATCGAGAACACCGATGCTCCTGTCGTTCTGGATCAGTGCTACTTCAACGTAAACGCCACCGAATGTGCTGCTTACCCCTCTGCAGTTAACTTCACAAACATTGTCTTTGACAACATTTACGGTACCTCTTCCGGTAAAAATGGAAAGGTTGTCGTCGACTTGACTTGCTCGCCGAACGCTGTGTGCTCGGGTATCCAACTCTCGAACATCGATATTACCAGCCCAGCTGGAGACCCACCAGAGATTGTTTGTGATGGCATTCAGGGGGATATTGGAGTGGATTGCATTTCGAGCAATAGCACTAGTTCCTAGAGAGATCGAAAGAGGCCTGTCGATGAGAAATTTTCAAGAGGAAATCGAGCGATTTCTGTCATGATTACGCGTTTTGAGTTGATTGTGGCCTGGCGAGAGGGGGGAGCCAATACTAAAATGTACATAAAAGTATGATAGTGGCAATTGTATCCCCACAATAACGACTTGGCAAGTCTTTTCAAACGACATTACACGTGTATGAAGTGTTTATCATTGATCGGACCAAGGGAGCTCTGTAATCAAACTCCTCATCTCTCTTCATTTTGAGATGTGTCCATGGGTGTTCTTGGAAATTGTGGGGAGCTAGAAACGCCACCTCCGCCAAGTCGCCAAGAAGGATCAAGCATTATCCTGACAGCCATACGACGAGGAGATTATCAGCGAAGGGCTTGCGGAGATGGATGCCTTCTTAAGAAAGTTTCTCAATTACGCCCATGCTGCCCTCCTATCGCAACCAAAAGCTCTGCGCACTGATCTTCTCCACACCCCACGATCTCCACAAGGGCAGAATCTATATCCGCTGTTGCATCTAGACTCACAGACGACCAATAGAATCGAGACCGCGATACCAACTCAACCAATGGACCGCCACAAAGACTCATCTCCGAGGATCCTTTCTGTCTTGTCCGGGGTGGAGATGCCCCCGCCCCCAGATTAGGACCTTATCCCCGGACTATTCGGCGGAGAGCTGAGTACGAAGAAAGGGGGCTATAAAAGTAGAACCCCGTTCTTCTTTGCTGCAAGATCATCGTTAACAAAGGAGTATCCAACATGGAGAAAACAAGCAGCGATTCCCACCACGTCGAGGGCGTGAGCCCAAATCTTGAAACCGGGAAGACGGACGCTTTCTACGTCGAAGATCGTGTTGCTCATCTTTCAGAGGAACATCGACAATATCTTCTTGCGAGACATGGCACGCTAGATCTTGATCCGATCCCTGATATGAATGATGCCGATCCTTATAACTGGTCTACATGGCGGGTAAGATGAATCTTGACGGAGAGGTGATGAAATGATGAAGACGATGATACTAACGCGATGCAACACGGTAGAAAACGCTAAACCTCTCTCTAGTCGTCTTCCACGCTATGATCGGTCTCTTCACGGCCGCCTCAATCCAATCCGCTTTCGTAAATATCTCAGCCGACCTCGGGGTGAGTATGCAGCGAACAAGTTATCTTGTCTCACTCTTCATCGCTGTGCTGGGTGGCGCACCGCTCTTTTGGCGACCTTTGAGCAACAGATTTGGTCGCAGACCCATCTTTCTCATCTCATTGATCTGTGCGCTTGTTGGTAATATCGGTTGCGCGGAAAGTCACTCGTATGCCACAATGGGTCTTTGTCGTGCTATCACCGCATTCTTCATTTCACCCGCCGCAGCTATTGGCAGTGCTGTTGTCGCCGAGGTGTTCTTCAAGAAGGACCGAGCACGTTGCATGGGGTATTGGACTTTGATGGTGACGATCGGCGTTCCGATTGCGCCCTTCTTATTTGGATTTGCGGTGATGAGGGTGGGATATCGATGGATTTATTGGACACTTGCCATCGTGAGTCCTCATGCTTGCTTAATATCTCACAAAATCATAGCGGACGCTAATTCTGTATCAGGTCAACGGTATCCAGTTCATTGTCTACCTCCTCTTCGGCTCCGAATCCCTCTACCTCCGCAACGAAACGGCCAGAAGCAACGTCACAAGCGTGAAGGAAAGCATGTTCAAATTCCGACGCATTGATCCGGCACCTTTGCGATTGTGGGACTTCATCCAGCCACTCAGCTACGTCATGAAGCCCTGCGTGATGATACCTGCTGCCGCCTACGCAATGATCTTCCTCTGGGGCAGCATCATGCTCACGATCGAAATACCGCAGATATTCCCCGAGCAGTTTGAAATGAACACGCAACAAGTCGGATTGCACTTCCTGGGTATCATCATTGGCTCAGTACTGGGTGAACAAGTTGGAGGTTTGATATCCGATCGGTGGATGCAACTGCGCCAGAAGAAGGGTGGACAGTATCCGGAGCCGGAATACAGACTATGGTTGAGTTATATCGGTCATGTGTTGACAGTTTGTGGCGTTGTCGTGTTCTGCGTACAGTTGGGCAAGGCTGGTGATAAGTGGAATATCACCCCTATCATTGGAGCAGCAATTGCAGCTGGTGGTAATCAGATTGTCACTACGATCAATATTACCTATGCCGTGGACTGCTATCGCACAGATGCGGCGAGTGTAGGCGTTTTTATCACATTTGTGCGACAGATTTGGGGGTTCATTGGTCCTTTTTGGTTTCCGCAGATGTTCGAAACAGTTGGATGGGGTGGTGGCGCTGGAATTGCTGTGGCATTGATTTTTGCTGTCAGCATTTTGCCTACTGTCCTTTTGCAATGGCGTGGGTCCAAGTGGCGTGCCTAGAGCACTTGTGGAGAGTCACAGCACATCGCCGATTCTGAATTGGATTATGACTACCTAATATTTCTCACTTCTATTCCCTCAATAATTTCTAAATGCACCCTTTGAGGGCTCTATAACCCCTAAATTCTTACATTCCCTACCATAGTACATGTAATTCTTCTATTTATCTGCATAAATCCCCAAGCTTTGAACCGAGACGCGGAATACTCAATAGTAACAAGAGTGAGAATTGATCCAAATCCGGTTCAACTGCGGTCCTTCCGCAGCCTAATCACTCCCGTTGGCAACAGCGAACGACAACAGCAAACAAAACAAAAAGAGAAAGACGCCGAAAAAAAGCCCAAGTCCTGGATTCGATCTTTGAACCTGGAGAGTATACAAAAATGGCAAAAAGGTGGTTCAAGGCAGCTACTAGCGTTTCATTAATCAACCTAACCACTCTTTCCCCCAAACAGGTAGGGCCAAGACCCCTAAACCATTCGGAGCTACTGACAAGGGGGATTTACTCTTCAATTCTTAAAGATACTTCCGAGAATTATGACACTTTAATATTCAAAGTGCTCTCTCCTCCGAAAGAAACCAGCTACAACTTCTTACATTAGCCAGCTAAGCATCTTACGCAAGACCAGGGCGCCTAGGAAAACAACGCACTTGGTTCATACAGAGTAAAGTATAAAGATCAAGTTACTCCATAATTATTCAAAAACAAACACAATGTACATAAAACGCCACCCAATCATTTCTCATTAACACCGTGACATCCCTCACGATTCTTTTCAGCTTCAGCTCCGATAGTCCACAGTATTGGACCTACTACCACCCCTCAACCCTCCGCATAGCCAAATTCATCCCCTCAACCGGCTTCGTCGTAACAGCACCAGCAACATGAATCTCCTGCTTAGGATCCTGCATCTGAAAAGCAAACCTACCAACAACACCTGCAACCGCACAACGCAACTCCGCCCTCGCAAAATCCTTCCCAATACAAGCACGCTGCCCATGCAAGAAAGTAATCTGCGCAAAATTTGTACTCGCGCCTCCATTCTTGTTCGGCACACTCTTCCCCGTCTTGGGATCCGTATCAATCCAGCGCTCAGGCAGGAAATCTTCGCCATTCTCGCCCCAGAATAGCGGGCAGCGGTTGATTGCGTACGGGATTAGGAGGATTCTTGTTCCCTGGGGCACACGCTTGCCAGCGATCATTGTGTCGCGGATACTTTCGCGGATTGTGGCGGGAACGGTGGGGTAGAGGCGGAGGACTTCCTCGCAGACGCCGTTTAGTAGGGGGAGAGATTCGAGGTCTTGGTGGGTTATCGGGCTTGATGCTGAGGGGATTTGGGTGCGGATTTCTTCGCGGAGACGTGTTTGGTATGTTGGGTGGAGAGTGAGGAGGTAACAGGCCCATGTTAGAGCGGCGGCGGTTGTTTCGTGCTAGAAGAAGTGGTTTAGTTAGCGATGGAAGCTGTGCAGAATGGATGGCCGTGGCTGTGGTGGATTTCAACTTACGCCCGCGGCGAGGAATGTCAGCATCTGATCGACCAGTTCTTCGTCCGAGAAATCTCCACCCAACATCATCGTGCCCAGGACATCGGCTTCGAGGTCCTTGGCTGAAGCCTTGGATGCGGCGAGAGAGGTTCGCTTTTCCTTGACGATATCGTTGCAGAGGTTCCGCAGGAATCCGGTCTCGTCGGCGACGACCTTGTTCAAGCGCCAGGGAACGCGCTGGGCAATCCACTGGGGGAGAATGAAGTTCATGGCGAGGAAGGCCATTTTCTCAGTCGTTGGCTCCAGGATTCTGAGGAAACTTTCCGCAACCTTGTTATCTTTATTTTGAATGGAGCGGAAATCACGGCCCATTGCTACAGGCCCTATAATGTCGAGTGTGACTCGGCTAATCTGTCAGCATACCGAATCTGCAGTGAAAGAGGTGGATGATACGAGACATACCTTCCCCAGACGCCCATCTCTAGCTTGCCGACTTTGTCTTCGGGGCTAGTTCCCTCCATCGGGTTTTCCGCGAGCTCTTTCTCCATTTCTTCCAGTAACTGGACCGTCTTTTCCCACATGAGGCTATACATGGCTCGAATGTTCTTGATATTGAAAGCGGGAGTCAGGGCTTTGCGCTGCTTCCTGTGGGCGGGACCTTCGGAAAGGATGAGACCAAAGCCTAAGATCCGGGCGAGAAAGTTGCGGGCACGCCAGGGCTTCTCGAAGTCGTATGTATTTGTGCTCATGATATCGAGTAGAGCCTGGTGATTTGTAGCGATGAGATAGCTCTGGCTGATACTGTCACGCATGTGAATAAGGCCATCGTTGGGGACCGTCTTCATCCATTCCAGCGGGGTGCGGCCACGGGGCGAGTCGAAAATGATCTTGGCATTGTTGAAGAGGCCTGGGATTGTGGGGAGATGGCGGAGTGGATTAAGGAAGAGGGGCCATATGAGAAAGTTGTAGATTCCTTTGAATAGGAGATTGCTGGCTAAAGCAGCAAGGACGAGAGTACGGAAGGCGAAGTCCGGAAAGAGGAAGTGTTGGATGAGGTAGCCCTCGGCGATGGACAGGGCTGAGAGGGCCGGAATATTCATCTTGGAGGGTAAGAGGGGAGATGACAAGGAAGAAAATGTGGGGGAAGGTCGAAGCAACCTTAGGAAGCTGGGGAGAGCTGGGGAAGAGGAATTTTATCTTTTATCTAATGGCTCCACTTCAAGAATGAAGATGAGCATAAAATGGAGCACTAATGGAGCACTGAGTATATATGGTCAAGTATAAGCATCTTGAATAGTAATCATAAAAAATCATTGATATAATGTGGGATCACAATAGTATTCCCTGGCATCCCTTTTAGGCAACCAGGATGTATACACATGAGAACCACCAGAGCATGACAGTCCGATGATGTATGTCCGGCCCTTTGAAGGTGGACTTTATGCGGCGCCCGGGGATATTTTACTATTTTGGGACTAGTGTTGCTCCACTGGGCTAGCGTGAAAATAGAGTTGCAGGTTCCTGCATGTGAAAATGAGGGGAATTTCAAGGGCAGCGCATTATTCAAGGCAGCTATGAACCATTGAATGCGGGGTGGGATGGAAATAAGTGTGAAGATGGGAGTATATATGCATGTGAATGGAATGGTGCCATCATAATGTACAATAATGAGTTCTACGCGTTCTGTATCTTGGAAATGATCCTGTGATGATGGGATTCTCCAAATTTGTTTACCGTCAAGTTGATAGTCGCACAGATCTTAGTAGGGCTGAACGTGTTACGACATGGATTATGCAAGTGTTTCTTAATATAAAAAATAATATTTACTGCGTAATATACGGTACTATTCTGTCTACTCTGCCAACTCAACCAACCAACTCTTAACCTTCTTCCCCTGCGCCGTCTCCGTCGTATCACCAAGATACAAATTGTAGATCGGCGCAACATGGCACTCACGATGTCCAATAAACAATTCGACACGTTCAAACCCTTCCTTGAATTTCGCCGCGAAGTCCTGAATAATCGGAAGGAGAATCTCATTACCGCCGCCCGTGATAAGAACGCGGTTGACAGGGAAATTCTTAAACCACTCCACCGGCGCATTGGATAGATCGGTATAGTTATCCCGCGGACTCTTGCCAATGTATGCGCTAGCCCATGGTTGCGCGACGGCTTGGGTGATCAAGTCACCGCCGTGATAAATCTCTTGATCGGGGAATTCGGTGTCGAGGAGGGTCCATGGTGCGATCATGGCTGCGCCGCCAAGCTTGGCGTTGTTGTGTAGGGGTAGGGGTTCTATTTGAGGGTGGGGATGGGCGAGGTGGGAGAGGACACCGCTGACGAGGTTTCCGCCTGCGGAATCGCCGCCGAGGAAGATTGTTTCGGGGGATCGGCCAGTTGAGAGAATGTAGCGCGCTGCGGAAACGGCCTGTTTTAGTTGGGTTGGGTATGTTTCGGTCGGCGCGAGGGTATAGGTGAGGGAGAAGACGGCGAGAGATTTGTTTGAGGTTTTAAGGGTTTGAACGAGCTGTGCGTAGAATTTGAAGTAGCCAATGTTGGCAGGCAGGCCAAATCCGCCGCCTGGAGAGACGTTAGCACTGCATTACATTGCATTGCCAGACTTTGAGGGCTGTCAGGGGGTAGATGAGCTTACCGTGGTACCAGATCATCACGTTGGTCGCATCGCGATCACCAATCCAGTGACCGAGCGCACCGTGTTCCAACTGGACAGTCTGAGCTTGAATGCGGGCCTTGCGGGCATATTGTTCGTAGACTTTGTTGGACGTGGGTGTGGCATATTGCATCTGCGACGGGGTAAGACGTGCCGTCACCTTGCGCATGACGGCATAGCCGATGTGGAGGAAGAGTGTTTTCGCTTGTCGCTCGGTGCGCCAGAGGCCAGTTATGATTCCAAAGAAGGCGGCGAGGGAGATGGAGGCGAGGGCTGGGAGGAAATCCAGCTTCTGCTGGAGGGTGAGTTTGACAGACATGGCCGGTGGTGATATCGAGCAGAGCGAGCAATGAAGGCTGCGCAAAGGTCAATTGCGCATCAATAAAGCAGTCGAGGCGTGTAAGAATAGCGCCAGAATATAAGATAAGACCTCGGCCCTGACCGAGGTACGTGAAGGTGGAGGGAGGACAACATCCTCGGTGGGTCAGTGTGAAAGCGAGAAAAGCAAACTGTGGAGGAGTTCGCACTGCTATCCACTTTCAGTAAAGATGAACATACACCCCCCCTACCGAGGTACCCCAGCATTGAGTAGAGTGTACGCAATAATGCGAGTATGGCATGGTGATATTACTCTACGAGACAGATTATTTTCATACCCTGAAGGATAATAAAGCAGGGTAGAAGAAAGAAGATATAGATCGGTAAATAGAATACGGTATATTACAGAATGCGGACGGATCGTGAGGGACGATACTGTATTCTGATAACAGCACGGAAGAGAAGCCCTAAAATCTTCAAAAGATAGACAGTCGATTGTCGGAAATATCAGAAGCGTTGAATGATAATGAATGTACAATAGGTACTGGTACTCTATAGAGATACGAAAACACTCCATACGACCCAAATCAATCTATGCCATCATCTAATACTCACGAGTGCCCCAACATTGAGTCCATGCAGAGAGACCCACCGATCGCCGTGAAACCGAGGCATGTGAGGGTCTTCTTTTAGCAGTGCCAAATGCGCAGAGATTATAAGATTAAAGACGCTCTCGTTTTCACTTCTCCACTCCACTTCTCCCCAACATCTCCCTCTCACATTTTGCCGCCACAATGAATGGTCATGCAAATGGCTCTGCTGGCTCCCCTGCCACCGACTTCGACGTGATTATTGTCGGCGCTGGTATCTCCGGCATTAACGCCGGATATCGCGTGCAAGACCAGCTGCCCGGTTTCTCCTACTCTATCCTTGAAGCTCGCGACGACCTTGGTGGTACCTGGGATCTCTTCAAATACCCTGGTATTCGCTCCGACTCCGATCTCTTTACCTTTGGTTTCGCCTTCAACCCATGGAACCGCAGCAATCCCATCGCCGAGGGCAGCGCCATCAAATCCTACGTCCGCGACACCGCTGAGAAGTTTGGCATCGCGAAGAACATCCGATTTCGCAATCGCCTCAACTCGGCTGATTGGTCTTCTACCGAAAATGTCTGGTCTTTGAACGTTGACGCAGATGGTACCCCCACCACTCTCCGCGCCCGCTTCGTCATCTTCGGCACAGGCTATTATAACTATCACCAGCCTCTAAAGGCCAACATCCCCAATCTAGATGACTTCCAGGGTCAAATCATCCACCCACAATTCTGGCCCGAGAACCTTGATTACGCCGGTAAGAAGGTTGTCATCATTGGCTCCGGTGCCACGGCTATAACTCTCCTCCCCAATCTCGCGGAAAAGGCCGAGCGCGTCACGATGCTCCAGCGCAGTCCAACATACATTCTCTCCCTGCCCAACCGCTCCAATTCCCGCTGGCTCGCCTACCTACTCCCCTCATCACTGTACCACCGCCTGCAACGGTTCATCTGGATCTACACCTCGCGCATCTTCTTCCTCTTCTGCCAACGTTTCCCGGGCTTTTCCCGCTGGATTTTGAGGCAGAATGTTTCCCGCCAATTACCCTCTCACATCAGCCACGATCCCCACTTCAAACCCCGCTATAACCCCTGGGACCAGCGACTGTGCGTCTGCCCGGATGGAGATTTCTTCCAGAGTCTACGCCGCGGCAAGGCCGATGTTCGCACCGACACAATAAAAACGGTTACTAAGCGCGGCATCACACTCAACTCAGGCGAATCGCTCGACGCAGATATCATTGTCACCGCGACGGGTCTGCAGTTGCAAATTGCGGGGGGTTCGAATCTCACCGTTGACGGGAAGAAGATCGAGATCGGATCCAAGTTCCTTTGGAATGGGGTTATGTTGCAGGATCTACCGAATGCCAGTTTCATTATTGGGTACACAAATGCTTCGTGGACTCTTGGTGCGGATGCGACGGTTCAGTTTATCACTCGTTTGCTGCGCACTATGAAGGAGCGGAAGCTTGTTTCGGCTACGCCTCGCATGCGTGCCAATGAAGAGAAGACTCTTGAAGAGCGTCCTTTGTTGAATCTGAACTCTACTTATGTCACGGTCGCTTCGAAGCATTTGCCCATGGCGGGTGATAAGGGTCCCTGGCAGGCACGTGATCATTACCATAAGGATATCAAGTTTGCGACGAATGGCGATTTGGAGACTGGCATGGACTATGTGAAGGGCAATGTGCAGTTGAGGCCTAAGCAGGCTTAGATTGACGATGCTTGGGTTGGTGATTGTATATGATTAGTTCGGATATACCAGTTATGATTGGCGTTTGGATTGTATATTTCAAGTGGTTTGGCTTTTCTCTGTTGAAGTAGGGCGATGTGTCAATGGAGCGCCTATATATACACTGCCAGTGATAAAGTGAATATAGCATGATTGACAGTTAAATCCGATTTTATCTTTGTAGTAGTTACTAGTACACCTGGGGCATCGGTACGCTTGTCTAATTTGTACTAGACGAGCATGAAGTTAGTTAGCGGGACCCACAAGTATCTCTGCCTAGAGCCCTGCAGGGGCCTAAAGGGTAGATTCTTCCGAAGTCCTATTTGAAGTCAAAGTTCCCTTTCATATTTTCTCGGAAATACCTCTGTTCATTTTGCATGGTCAACAATGGAGTTATCTGCGGTTTATTACGTACTACTCTTCCTACTTTTTTGCTACTATGTTACCTACCATTATCCAACGCGGAATTTTACCCCATCACCGAAATTGACTCCGTCTGCGATGAACGCGCTGGTGGAAGAAACAGATATAAGCAAATTCTACCATCACCCAACCTGGCCACACCGCTGGTTCCATCCAGAATTCACCGATGAGGCCATCAGAACGTGGCAAAAAGAGCTCTGCAACTCGGGCGATAGATGCCTGGGATGTCGTTTCCTGAGAAACCTTGGGACATCGGGATCTCCGTGGGGTTATATTATATACCGAACCGTTTACACGCCCGAGTCAGAAGAGCTTTGGCCCATAGCCATGGAAAAGCTGACACGGTTGACATTTTGCGAGTTCGAGGCCGAGTTCAAGAATCACCACGTGAATGCTCGCAACTCCCGCCCGGAACGATTGGTGAAAGAGGCACACAAGAATGTGATTATTTCCGATCCGGATTACTGGAATGGTGCTGGCATTGAAACTATTCGGGCGCATTTTGCTGAATACCTGCGTGCGGCCGGTGAGTACAAATCTATCGGCACTTCTCGATTTGGGGGATGTCTTGTGATCGATGAGCGGTCTTTGAAATCGATTATCGCGACGACGGACCCTTTTAATGAGAGGGGTGAGCGTCAGTGGGGCAATGTTGGCTTTGTTGGCATGGTCGATGGGCGGTATGAACAGGGGATAAAGTATGATATACCAAGTTACAAAGGGTTCATGAGGGTGAGGGTTCGTAACTTGTGGTGGATGTACATAAATTTTGATTTTAAGTCCATGGATGACCTTTGCCATGATGTTCCTGATGGCTTGATACCAGTCTATGACGGGGGAGATGGGCAGGCGCACGATGAGGAGGGGAATGATTGTCGTGCGGAGCTTGCAAACTTCCGGGAGCGGCACCGGGCTGGACGACGGCTGGTATAAGTTCAGAGATGAGCTCACCCTTAAAGCTGACGGGGGTGTTGAACCTTTATATTAACTTTTCACTAACGCCTAGTTTAGGCTTGGTTGGGAATGGTTTTGTCGTCAATTACGATTTCCTTTTATCTTCGAATCTCCGATGCGACCCACGGGTTCCAACAGTCCAGCACAAATCATGACATAGAGTGTCAGGCGTAATGGTAAAACAACTGAATACGACTTCTCTTCTGAAAATCAAACCAAAAGTTATCTCCGTCTTAATCTTAGAGTTTTAGATCATGATGCCCGTGGCAAGCCAAAGTTCCCCCACTGCTGAAACACCAACATGTTTGCTATGCGGAATGCAGATGCCAGGACTAGGACACGATTTGCAAGCGACACATATGTATTTTTATAACAGGAGAATCATACTATGTAGTGGTCGAAAAGAAATGGAAAACTTGCTACACTGGCAGGTCTTATCGAAGCCACCTCATGGTTTCCTCCAAAGAAGCCGAAAGTACATGTATCCCTGGTTTTTCACAATGGAGTTCCAACCTATACCGCGCAAGTGAGTCTTTATCGGCCATTACATTCAATGCCATTGCTTATGTGTCCAGTAATTGAATAAACAAGCTCAAGATGCTATTTATCGGGAATAAGCGTCATCGGAAACTGCGCCAATCCAAATCCGCTTCAAGTTCCTGGGGCCTATTATGTTCCCACGGACCCTGCTAAGGCTTGTGTTCGCAGCGCACCTAAATTTCGATTCCATCACAAGATATTAACCAAGTTCTCGCCTCGGGGTATTGGGAGACGAAACCCGTCCAAAAGAAGGAACTAGCAATCGGATATTATGTTCATGCCCACTGTTGGACACTTTTCGGCCATATTTTGGGAACAGAATTCACCCTATCAAATTTGTCAAAGCTAGCCGAAGTGTCTCGGAGGTACTGGCGTCAAGAAGAAAAGCCAGTCAACAAGCCTGCCATCGAATCTACTTCGCTACATAGGCCCAATGATGATACTTATCAAAGTCCGCTATTTATTCCTGGAATAGGGGAAACCATCAACCGGTTCCAATTTCTATCGTTCATGAGACCAGGAGTTGTTTCCACATTCAGTCAATTATCTATGGATATTGCAGTTTTGATTGCAGATTTGGTTTGCCCCGTAAATTATAGCCTCAAAGATGTTAGGGATATAGAAATTCTGGTTTCCATATCTCAGTGGCGATTGCCCCAATCTTTCTGGAGCCTCCGATTGGACGAGATCGCAATTTTCGAGCTGAAACCCCTCAAAAGCTCCAAGACTTTAGTGAATTGGCAGCTACTCCGTCTTGCGCTGATGAGACTTGTTGTCGATGAAACCTCACCTGTGTCAGGCGGCCTTTTGATCCGAGCGCAGACAATGAGAAAAATGGAAGGGATCAAAGAAATGTATCTCCCCAATGGAGAACGTCGTTACTAGAACAATTTTTCCAGTCGCATTTGCTCTGAAGCTTGCTGAGAGTTTTGCTTTTTTTAAGAGTGAAGGAAGATATATAAGGAACCGTTGAAGTGTCCGATACAGAAAGGAATATCATTATTATCGTATCTCAATAACCCGTGACTGGGACAGCCTAATAATTCACCTTTTCCAAACCCCTCTCAATTAAGTGTTTTAAAACATATTAGTTATCTACCTTCTCTCCGCATCTTCCTCAGCCCTTTCCTCAAATCCTCTGCCAGTAGGCAGCATGTTGAGCTCATCTTCCTCGCGATCCAATTTGTAGTTGGTCAGCCAGAAGCCAGCGCAGCCGATAAACGCAAGAATTGCGGTAAGAGCATAGTTCCAAACCAGCAGAGGATCGGCAGAGAGTCCAACCATTGCCTGTCCGATAGCGGCAGAAATTGCGTTCATGAAAAGTGCCACGGCTTGGACGAGAGAACGCATATTCTTGGGGGCTTTGGTGAAGGCGTATTCAAGGGATGTCACGGACGCGAAAATCTCGGAGAGACCACCGAGAATGTAGGTGAGTGCCTGAACCCACACTGAGATGTCGCTGTACTTGCCCTCCACTTCCAGGCAGTAGTTGGCTTCCTTCCCGCAAGGTCCGACCTTGTAAATATAGTACTGGGTCACAGTTGCAACGATCATACCAAGTCCGGCGGCAAAGAAACCAGCTGTGATTCGCTTGAGTGGGGTGAAGTTGAATCCCATTCTGCGAAGACCTGGGTAAACGAAGCGGTCCATGATGGGAATAAAGATGATCAAAGCAAATGGGTTGAGGTTGTTGACGATATCGTTGGGGACACCGCCGAGTCTCATGGTTGCGGCTTGGGAGGTCAAGTTGTTCAGCATCTGGTTGTATGCCAGCCAGTACAGCGGATACCAGAGGAAAACTTGGCAAGCCTTGAGACCACGGCGCACCTCATCCACCCACGCATCATCAAAGGTCATCCACACCGGCTTGTTATCACCCAGTCGGCTTGGCTTAACATGGTCCCAGAACTCACGGTCGTTACCGCTGCTGTTGCTCTTGAACCAATTGATAGGGTTCCAGCTCCAGCGACCCTTCATTGCGAGTCTCCAGAGACGGAATGCCTTTCCGTAGACAGAGCCAGTGGGTTGAACGAGGTTGTAGTTCTTGCGGCAAAGGATTAGCACGAGTGGGCAGACGCAGAACATGCATGTGGGAAGCAGGTAAGATAGCCAGAAGCCGATGTAGCGCTCTGCATAAACCATGCTGATCTGACCAGTCAGAGAGCCGATATTGATCATAAGGTAGAAGTACAGATAGATGCGAGCAATAGTCGCAGCAGGGTCGACAATCACGCGCTCGCCACTCTTCAAGGTCTTGATGTAAGGCTTCTCATCGGGATATTGCTCTGCGATCAGGGGGGAGATGTTGGATCTAAAAGGTCAGAAACGTTGCTGCAGAGTATCTTATGTGAGAGACCTACTTGAAACCACCGGTTCCGATGCCCATGATGACAAGTCCAATAGAGAAAGCACCAATCGAGCCACCAGGCCTAGAGATGACCTGTGGAATGGCTGAGATGATCAGGATAGTATGGCCGACTAGAGCGCAGGCAATGGAGGCGAAGATGGTGCGGAAACGACCCCAGTATTGATCAGCCACCCAAGCACCAGCGAGGGGCATAATGTAGGACCAAAACTGATTGACTATTCGTTCAGCAGAGTCAGCTCTGTCTCATTCGCGCAGGAATATTCATTCATGATGCCAAAACTCACACAAAGTCAATCCAGTCGAGGCACGTTGCCCCATGCCCAGAGCACCTGGGACACCATTGGAGAAGTCAGTCGTGAGAGCGCCGGAAGTGGAGCCTGGTGGTAACGGTCGCTGAATGAAGTTGACGACTGCTTTTGTTAGTCTCGACCTTTGTTGATGCTTTCATTGGGTTGCGCTTACAAACTGCCGTGGTTCCATAGTAGGAAAAACGTTCGCACAACTCGACGAAAGCGACGGTAAAAGTCTGCCAGGGAAGCTTTCCAGAGACACGTCGTAGGGTAGCCAACTCCTCGTCGGTTGGGATTGTTTTCAAGTCATCGTCGTCACCGATAAAGGATTGTGGAGCAGCCTCAATGCTGAGGTCCTGCTTCTCACTGACGGCGAGGTTGTGTTTCTCGTCCACGATGTCGTGGGCGATGGCCTTGGACTTGGCGATCTCGGCCTGGTCGACAGGATCGGAGACATTCATCGCAGGCAAAGGAGCACTACTTAGTGCAAAACAGTATAGTGTAGTGCAAACGAAAGTAGTTGAAATGCGAGACTGCGACGGATGAGGAGAAGATCAGAGGGAAGTGGGCGTGTAAAGCTTTTAAAGTCGACCAGGAGGTGCGGCACAACTCGACCAGCCACCACGGTTTAGCATCAGTCTAGTGCTATTTCAGCTTGTGACACCTATCTCGCGTGGCTATCTTGTGTTTCCCCAGTTTGCGTCTTAGACTAGTCTGTGGTCGCCATCGGTCGGACCCCCCCCCAGCGGCGTAGTACTTGGAATCTAGCCAAGCCAGGCACCGTCGGTATCCGATTGATTTTTCCTTTTCATGGCTTGCCCGAATTTTATTTGGATATCTTTGTCTGTGCCACAAGCTTGCCACTGGCCGTAAAAAGTCGCGTGCCGCCGCGTATCGCAGGATCTTGCCGGGATGGCACAATCGGAAGTCTGGGCGGAGATTGGCTGGTGGTGAGCTATTGGCCCGCTGCGATGGTGCTATGATTACGACTGGCCAACATTAATGCCAAGGATCCTTGGCTTGCACTTGGCTGGCAGGACGCAGTGCAACATCACAGCTTGGCCGGGATATTCATTGGAGCAAAAGGCGGGCAGCATTATGAGTGGCGGGCGATAACCCTAATTCAGCATATCCCGGCAGGACGAGAGAACTTGTGGATCCTCTCATTTGCCAGCTCTATCCTAACCCTTTGCCACGCTTATCCTGTACTTTGACTTCTTTGATAAAGCTATTTCTGAATGTAGAAGGTGGAATAGTTGACGCATGACCATAAAGTGCAGCTAAACTTCTAGAACGCGCCACACTGAGGTGGAATTTGGACCCTGCATCCAGAAACTTCATATTGACTAGGAACTAGCGTATAACAGCACGAGATAACTCTCCTATTGATACAGATTCAAATGGCCCCACTCGGATTCAACCGAGCATTGGCATTGTCGTTTGTATCGTCCTCCCCTTTATTGGCCGCTCGGGTATTGGCATTGGCATTTCCTCGTGCACTCCCCTCCAGCCCGTAAAGTACATCCTCGGACATGCCTGGGATTACCATCTCGAATGTCTCACGCACCACCGCATATTGGTAGTATCCACATCGCGCGATCGGCTGCGTCTTACGAACATCCAGCAATCCATCTGTCAAAACTTCGTCCCGGATATGCACGGCCACGACCCGTCCAATCACCACATCGACGGTTCCCATCGGCGGATTGCCAGGTAAGCGGACAGTTGAGTGATACTCACATTCGAACTTAACCGGCGATTCTGCCACCATTGGAACATCCATAGTGTGTGCGGCCTCCTTGCTGACCCCCGCACGGGTGAACTCGTCCACCCCATAAGGGACCTGTTCGGCGGAGATGTTGACCGCTTCACGCAGATCCCATGTTGCGAGGTTCCAAACGAATCGCCCAGTTTGTTCCGCATTTATCACTGTGTCTTTGCGTGTGCCCGAGACTGTCTGGTTCGAGGAAAACATCACATATGGCGGGTCAAAGGTAAGGTTGTTGAATTGCGAGTAAGGGGCCAGATTGGCTTGGCCATCGTTGTTCTTGGTCGAAATCCATCCGATCGGGCGGGGGATCACGCAAGCCTACGCACAAATCAGCATGGGGCTGGACAGCATTGGTGGCAATTGGAAAAGTCTACCTTGAAAGGGTCATGCGGGAGGTTATGTTCTGTCTTTCCGGGCTCGTAAAACATTTTGCTGAGATGCTAGGTGTCTGTTAATATTCTGTTCTGTTGCCAATTGAAGCTCATTTATACCCCGCAGAGACCTCCTGCTCTGCTTTGCCGATTCCGAAGCCGTGATCCACTCACTGGCTGCATGAAATGCGGAGATCTCGGTTCTCGGCTTCGGACCTCGGGGGTGGGTGCCATCCTCATCAAATTGCATGGTATAAAGGGTACTCAGTTTGTATACTCATAATAGAGTAAGCCGGCACCTCGGACTCGGGTCACTTCGGTGGGTATACTACTCTGGCACGGCATCCCGATGTAGGTCCGAGTTTTCCGGTGGGCTACTTAAATACGAGTTCTCTCCGAGACAATCAACCTACAAGTCACAATCACACAATAATCTTGTATACGGCTTACCATCTTTTATTATCCATAATATCATGGCCCATCTCAATTTCCGAACATTCGTCGAAGCCCTGAAGGAGGATGGCGATCTCGTCGAAATCAACGAGCCAATCGACCCCAATCTTGAAGCCGCAGCTATCACTCGCCGCGTCTGCGAAACTGACGACAAAGCTCCTCTCTTCAATAACCTCATCGGCAACCAAAATGGTCTTTTCCGTATCCTCGGTGCCCCGGCTTCTCTTCGCGCCTCGCCCAAAGATCGCTACGGCCGTCTTGCCCGCCATTTGGCTTTACCACCCACCGCGTCCATGCGTGAGATCCTTGACAAAATGCTGTCTGCGTCCGAACTGCCCCCTATCGCCCCGCGCATTGTCGAGTCCGGCCCTTGCAAGGAGAATGTCCTCGTTGACGGTGAATTTGATTTGACTACTCTCCCTGTCCCTATGATCCATCAGCACGATGGTGGAAAGTATATTCAGACCTACGGCATGCACGTTGTCCAGTCGCCCGACGGCTCCTGGACCAACTGGTCCATCGCACGTGCAATGGTTCATGACAAAAACCATCTCACTGGCCTCGTTATCGAGCCCCAGCATATCTGGCAGATCCACCAAATGTGGAAGAAGGAGGGTCGCGATGTCCCCTGGGCTCTAGCCTTTGGTGTTCCCCCTGCTGCCATCATGGCGTCCAGCATGCCCATTCCAGACGGTGTATCCGAGGCCGAATATGTCGGTGCCATGACAGGCGAGGCACTGGAATTGGTCAAATGCGACACGAATAATTTGCACGTTCCTGCCACTGCCGAGATTGTCTTCGAGGGTACCCTTTCCATTACCGAAATGGCACCCGAGGGTCCTTTCGGCGAAATGCACGGTTATGTTTTCCCAGCTGATACCCATCTCTGGCCCAAGTACAAGGTCGATCGCATCACATACCGCAACAACCCCATTCTCCCCATGTCCTCCTGCGGCCGTCTCACCGATGAGACGCACACAATGATCGGATCGCTCGCCGCAGCAGAAATTCGCAAGATTTGCCAGAAGGAGGGACTGCCCATTACAGATGCCTTTGCACCATTCGAGTCTCAGGTCACCTGGGTGGCCCTCCGCATCGATGGTGCTAAGCTTCGTGAGCTTAAGACCACCCCGAAGGAGTTCTCCAAGAGAGTTGGCGATCTTGTGTTTAACTGCAAGGCGGGTTACACTATCCACCGCCTGGTGCTCGTAGGTGAAGATATCGATGTTTACAATGGCAAGGACGTTATGTGGGCCTTCTCGACGCGTTGCCGACCCAATCTCGATGAGACTTTCTTTGAGGATGTGCGTGGATTCCCTCTCGTTCCGTATATGAGCCATGGCAATGGCTCGCCGGTCAAAGGTGGAAAGGTTGTTTCTGACGCGCTGATGCCGACTGAATATAAAACCGGTCGCGATTGGGTTCCGGCTGACTTCGAACATTCGTATCCAGAAGAATTAAAGGAGAAAGTGAAATCGAAGTGGGTCCAGATGGGATTCAAAGACTTGGAGTAGAGAAGAAGTATCTTCAGTCTGCCCAGATGTACTACTAGTAGAAGATAGACAAATAGACAAATAGATTTTTATTGTTTCATTTCATACCAAATTTCCGAATGCAGAATTGTAAAATCTCCCCATCAGGAGTAATCTACAGCTTGAAATTGTCCTCCCGAGAGTCATTCCATTATATCTGAGTCCCTAGACACACTTCCAACTCTCTGCAACCTTCTCGTTGCCACCAATATAGACTTGTCTCTCTGGGTAAGGACAGAGTGGCCTCTGTCGAAGCACTCCCGAATCAGGATCGGTCGAGTTGGTCCACGTAGTCGCAATAACCTGCTTGATAACCATCCCCTTCTCAACCCAATCCATTAAAGCTAGCAGCGCGTCATGCTGCGGGTCGTCTAATCCAGCCCGTCCCGCCCATGCGTTCGATCCCAGACGACTTGCTTGGGAGCCACCAGAGATAAACCAGGGTGCTCCGACGGGAGTGTCTCCCACATGTTCCATCCCCGGGATATAGAATAATCGAAACCAATCTCGGACAATATTCAAGCCTCCAAAAAGATCCAATGTGCGCTCATAAAAGACACCAGATGCGCGAGGCACAATGCCACCATCGGCAAGGCCGTGGAAGAGGAAGAGCTTGCCACCACGCTCGCGAAATCTGCCGAGAGCGTTATAATCCCAGGCCGTGCATTCACCCGGGTCGAACTCTTCAGCAAGCAAGACTATGCTGTCGTTGTACTGCTCCCAAGTCCAGTCGGGATCGTTCAATACGAAGTTCTGGATATAGCCATCCCCAAGGGCGGATGGTGCATCGCCAGAGAGAATCATTGACCAAGTTGCCTCGGAGCCTAGTTCCATTCCAGGAAAAATAAGTTCTCTATTAACAGTATAATTGGCGTATATATCTCGCAGAGTCTTGAGTTGAGGGGCCGTGAGACACGCTGAGGTATTCTGGACATCGTCATCACAAGCCAATGCTAAGCTATCAAAGTCGCACTCATTCGGAGATGATACAATGCCGTCGACGACTCCATCGATGGCATCACATTGCTTGATAACTTCCGTGGCGATGACGGAGAATCGATCACTCGGAATGTGGTTGGAACCTGATACGGGTAGGTTGTAAGTTGCAACTTTGCTTGTCCATGGCTGCTGGTGTGCAGTCCACCACGCTGGGGCGCCAATAATAACTCCATCAAATGAATCGGCATGAAGCTGCACTTCTTTGAGACCTTGTCGGCCGCCAGTCGAAGATCCGGAATAATACGAATACGCAATGTCTCGGCGGTAGAAGGCTTCAGTCAGAGCTTTGCCAAATACGACCGACCCGTGAATTGCTCGGAAGCCAAAGTCTTTCCGCTTCTCCTCATTATCAAGTGCCCATGAGACATCTGTGCTAGTCGAGTTGTGCCCAGTATCTGTCGAGACAACAGCGTGGCCATAAGTCACGCCGTTACCCATGCTTAGCCAGTTGATGCCACCGGCAAATCCCCCCATTGCCAACTGCGAGAAAACGCTGGTTCCACTGAGAAGGAAGAAAGAGACCAAATCGATAAGAAGAGATAGCAGAAGTGGTGACGTGGACAATTACAGCGCAGAGCTCCGGGAGACTTGTTGAGTTTGAGGGATAGGCAATGTCGGGAGCGCCCTCGCCGTAGCTACCCCCAGATTCAACGAAGACCGTCGATAAGACAGTTGCTTCTTTAGGGAGGACATGCTCAAAAATGGCCTTTGTACAGGTACTGCTATTTCTAGATGCTTCACTCACTAATGCGATAAATGAAGTCACAAGAAAAGCGTATAGTGTGGTACATCTCATGTTGATGGCAACTAAGAAATCAGTGACTAGATCAAATAGCGAAAATACAACTAGTTAGAATATTGACAGAATACCAGGATATTACAAAGCGGCAAGAACTGGACGCGGTAGTCTTTGAATAAATAGAGAGTTACAATTCGGCATCCATTTGACCCCACATAACCCACTTGAAGCCAGCATCATATACCCCACGTTGTTGATACAATTGTCTCCAAATCTGGTTAAATACCATGTGGATTTCTCCATATTGCGGCGAAATTAATATTAAATGGATAATCGCCGACATGAGCTGATCTCAACTCGAGTTCTATGCAGTCCTTGTTGAAACCTACCTCGAGATTCGCCAGATGCACACACAGTTTGCATACGGGTCAAATTTCCGCCGGTCCTGTCGGTAAATCAGGTTATAATTAGTTGAAAATTATGTCGGAAAATAGAATATAACTGGTCGGATTAGAGGCGGAAAAGAAAAAGGTGTATTTACCAAATGCCATCAGGGATGTGGGGCTCATTTAGAGTCCATGAAAAGGCAATACAGAGGATGTGGGACAACGATGTTAAAGATCAAGGCTAGCCCCAAAGGTGCAAAGGTGATACCGTTGACCCTTATCATACAGTGACAAGATTGAAGCAGAAACTATTCCAAAGATACCAATAGGCGATATCGGAGTGGGGAACTATGAAAATCCTGCGATGGACGTTCTTAGTCGATATATGAAGAAGTTTATCGACTGGTTAATACAGTGTGGGGACATATATATAGTCACCCTCATGTCCAACTCGAAGATGAGGCATTGGTGAGCACCATAATCTCATTATCGAAAGGTTGTCTTTGCAATCTCCACATGAGGCTCAAGACAAAAGGTTTCGATAGTTTGTTTTTATGTATTTAGTATGCTACCTAGGTATTAAATTTCAACTCTAGTCGAAATTCATGGATATCCATCGATACATGGCCGAGGGCTGGAGTGTGTTTATTTCTTTTCATGATTTGCCACTTGGGCAAGTATCACACTGGCCATTTTTGCAAGTATTCCGGGTCAGGATCACTCAGAATTCACATGGGTAATTATCTAGGCATATTAGACTATCTTGATCGAATAAGCCCTTGAGTCGACAAAAATTCAAAGAATTTTATTGCTATTCATAATCGAACTTCACAATTTGCAGCATTCCAGCCTCGCCGTCACCGCAAACTGGCCCGTGCACGGAACCGGAAGACTCCGAGTCAACTTGAACCAGTCAACTCTTGCATTTGTTTCCCTTCCCACCTTTACTCTCATGATTTTTACACTGGGATGACTCGGAACTGATATAAATGCAGTCAAAACACTTATCGCATCAATCTAGTTTCTCAGGAACGCCAATCCCGCTAAGCATAGCTGACCCCTGCAGCCATCTCGGATCTCGGCATGAATGTCAGCCAAGACGAAGCAGACCGAGTTCTCCGACTCAGATCCCGAGAACGCGAAACACACGCCTGCTATCCCTGTCGGAAGCGCAAAGTGAAATGTGATGGCTATAACCCATGTCGGACCTGCATTCGTCGCAAGCACCCACACATCTGCTCCTATCAATTGCGTGGGCGAGGGGGCCCGTTGTCGCCTGTAGCTGCGCGAGGGAGCGTCGGGAATGTGAGGTCGCCGGAGGGCTCGGTTGGTCAAAATCTTGATGTTGATGCTGAGGCTGGTCCTCATCGACCTGCGGAGGCTAGCGATGTGCGACCGGACGATGCTTCGAAGAATTATGTGTATTCTGGGGATAACTCGGTCGTCTCGATTCTGCGTCTGAGAGCGTCTGATGCGAATGATTCCGTGGCCAGAGAGGTTGGATCGGTACTGGGTCTTCAGAATACCTTCAATTCGTACCCATTTATGGATTCCAAAACACCCCATGAGCGGTGGCGGTCGTTACTCGGCATTTTGCCGCAGCGAACAGAGGTTTTGAAGTATGTCACTTGTTATTCATCATGAACGCATAAGCTAACCAGCAGATTCTTTCATTATTATCGCGTGACTGCGTACCCTTTCAATCCAATACTGGCGGACATGGATCGGTTTGAGTCAGATCTGTGCACTTATCTAAATGCCCATGCAAACGGGGACCTCCGTGACGCAGAAAAAATCACCCAGCGTTGGGCAACGGATAAATCGATCGGCCACATCGCCTTGCTGCTAGCCACTTTGGCAGCTGGCGCACATTACTCCGATATCGAGTACCCGCAGCGCTTGGAGCTTTCTACAGACTTTGGTAAGTTTGCTTTTCCGGGATTATTGCTCAAGCTGACCATCAGCTCGCCGGTCATTTCATGCTCTTCGCCTGGCAAATTTTCTCTTTCGCCCGTCATTGGACATAATTCAGGCACTTTTGATACTAGGGAATACATTACAAAATATGGGCCAGTCGGATGCGGCTTGGGCGTTGTTAGGCACGACCATTCGGTTGGCACAGACCATGGGGCTTCATACCGAGCGCAGCACCGTGCATTGGCCTGAGTATGTGCGAACAAAGGCAAGGGCCTTATGGTAAGGGACATGTGACTCCAGGCTATGCATTGGGAACTAAATAGAATCTTCTTAGGTCGACAATTGTTTGGCAAGATAGCTTACTCTGCCTTTGTTACGATCGCCCTCCCATCGTATCAGTTACCGGATGGCCGCTTGGCACCTCATATATCGAGAGGCAGGGCCTTTCCTATACGGAAAACATGCATTTCATATGTAGAGTTGGACTAGATATCCTAGGACCTGAGGGTCTCAGGCATTGCTGCTGCTGACAGAGCAATCGAATATTTGCAGCACATTGACAGTGTCCACCAGAAAGCTCAGCCGCATTTGCATTCTCGAGAAAATTGTACGACATTACAACAACACCTTGAACACCTCGCATTGAAGATGCACACCTCATTTTGTGTATCTGTTGCTTGCCGTCCAGCCATGAAACAAGCACAGACACAGCCACCACACTCCGATATTCTCCGATCACGCGCGAAGGGAAGCTTGATTGACGCTTCGAGGGCATTCCTCGATTTCCAAGCGCTTAGTGTTGTCCCTCTACGCAGCTGGTCTATGGTACATACTGTCTTAAGCTCAACCCTTCTGCTCTGTATGTGGGAGGAAACTCGCAACGACCCCGAATGCCGCGATCTCCAACAAAAAGTAATCGATGTCTTTTCTTCCTCTGATTCACGACCCGATGATGGGGGAGTGGCGGAGCCAGATCAACAGTGGCTGTCCGCTCGTCATATTCGGGCGTTGGTGACACTCCGAAGTGCCCTTGACAGGGAAGGAGATCGATCGATGGAGAATGAGAACGCTGCAACAGGATCAAATGCGGTTCCATTTGATGGGTATGTCTATCATCTCGTCTTGGAAGAAAATTGCTGACTATGCAGAAATTTTGAAAGTTACCTTGAAATGCCTAATGCCTTCGACATCTCTCCGGTCACGTATCTTGATTCAATCATGAATGGTGTGTGCGACCCGCGACAGAGATTATTCTGCGACTAACTCTAGCAGTGCCGATGTTTGACTTCACACAAGAAAATGGGTTTTTATGACTGAATGAACATACTAATAGACATAGCCTATAATGAAAATATTGAGGTGTTGAAACATCCAGAAAGAAAATTAGATAATCAGCTCAGTCGTATGTAGTCTTACCCTTCCTTATTCAAGCTACCGGGCGTTTTGCTGTATGAGCTAGCAGCATAGGGCTTCCACTAGTGTGCAATCCCGAGGTCGCTAAGCCTTCCTTATTGGTTTAAATTTTTGAGAATAGACGGGTAGCTCGGATCACTTTGACAGGGCCACTCTTTTCCATCTTGGACTTCTGTGGCCTTGTTTCGGTCATTCTCGTCCCGGGCCGCGTGTTCGGGGCTCGGTCTCGGATCCTCGGTCTTGCTCGGGGTGGGAATCGGGCCGAGCAGTCTTCACTCTGGTCCTCATCTTGCCGATTATTCTTCAAGTCGACTGAGTTAAGCTTTGCCACAGTTAGTTATAAGAAAGCTAGCTTGGTACTTTCTTTCGAATCTCAGTCTAATACCACGATCAGATCATACAGTCTTGCATACAAACACTGCATACCAACCCCACCATACAACAACGGAAATAGAAACACCTACCTCTCTCATGCTGTCTCTACTCTCCGGCACACAGACTCCTCAGTCCGGTCGCGCCTCGCCTGGAAGCTCTCACGGCCAAGACACAATGCACACCGGACACCATGCTCCAACAGCCCCCCGGAAACGAATCGTCGTCGCGATGACTGGTGCTACCGGCGCCGCCCTTGGAATCAAAGTCCTCATCGCCCTTCGTCGCCTGAACATCGAAACACACCTTATCATGAGCAAGTGGGCCGAAGCAACCATAAAATACGAGACAGATTACCACCCTTCGAACGTCAAGGCTCTGGCCGACCACGTCCACAACATCAATGACATGGCGGCGCCAGTAGCGAGTGGTTCATTTAAAACGGATGGGATGATCGTCGTACCCTGCAGCATGAAGACCCTCGCAGGAATTCACAGCGGGTTCTGTGATGACTTAATCTCGCGTACGGCAGACGTTATGCTTAAAGAGCGGCGCAAGCTTGTTCTCGTCGCGAGAGAGACACCGTTGAGTGATATTCACTTGCGGAATATGCTGGAGATCACTCGCAGTGGAGCTATCATTTTCCCGCCAGTTCCAGCCTATTATATTCGGGCTGCATCAGTTGATGATCTGATCAATCAGAGTGTGGGGCGCATGTTGGATTTGTTTGATTTGGAGACGGGGGATTTCGAGAGGTGGGAGGGCTGGCAGACTGAGAAGTGAGCGAGCTTCCACTAGATGACCAGACCAAGGTTGTAATGTCGGGGTGATATTTTGCATGGCATGTTCGGCGTTATTAGCAGGAATAGATTGGGTACCACACCTTCACGTGAAAAAAAAATATGTACACAAAGTTTCTAGTAGACACAATGAAAGCGAGGATGCATATATGACTTCTTTTGGTCGATTCTCCGGAACACACGCGGCTTGGGTAGGATTCTCGCTTCTGCAGCTCTCGGATGAGTTGGACTGGGCGAGTGAATACGGTTGAATACGGTTGGGCCTTGCTGCCTAGAGTTTCCAAGAGTTTCCAAGAGTTGACCGAGCCAAATAACTATTCATCGCCAATCGTCCCCCTCCTATTCCTTTCTTCACGGCTCCGCCCGAGAACATTTTTATTTCCGACCTGCCAGGAACAAGGGGCATGCCAATAGAATCTACTTGAGTGAAGCTTCTGCATCTTGCCACTCCCTCTTCGCAGATGACTGACCTGAATAGGCGTATAGTATACGACGGCGATCCAACCGAGTCCACCCGTCGATCTCCAATTCCGCCGGTTTAGTGGTAGGGATGTTCCCCACACCCCCAGGATTCGCGGGGCCGATGTGGTCATCTTGCATTCCAGCGTTCGTGCGCACTCTTGATGTGGTCAGCCGACGGCCCTGGGCCTGAGTATCTGTCCTATCATCGTGGTTCTTCAGCACCCGCACACGGCGCTTACGCCTTGGCCTTCTTCGTCGACCTACCAGCTTGTGCCTTAACAGCCGTTTACATCTAACGAGCCCCAATATGCTCAATATCGACACGCGCATGACATTCTACGGTGAAGATTCCTTTCTTAGAATAGATGCAACTCCAGTCCGATGCCGAAAACCCCTCTCCTCCTCGCGGGGTCGATTTGAAGCTTGCGATGCTTTTTCTCAACCGAGGAACCACATGTTTTTTTTTTCTCGTCCATTGAGTTCGCCTAGGAATGGAGCTACTATGAGACGTTTAAAAGCTACCATATGGTCCCTTGGAGGGCAAGAAAGGAACAAGGAGATCTCACAAGTGTTCTCTCAGCTTCAGTTAAGATGATGTTGGTACAGTTAACTCTATATTTCCTGCTTGCCCTACCAGCGGCCTTTGCTGCGCCGGCACAAGAGAAGAGAGCAAGTGCCCCCACTGTCACCATAACGAAGCCTGCAGCTACGGTTGTTGGATCATCCTCGAACAATGTGGACAGTTTCAACGGAATACCCTTTGCCCAAGCACCCACCGGATCTCTTCGACTAAAGCCCCCGCAGGCCATAACTTCTTCTCTTGGAACAGTTCAAGCTACTGGCACTGCGCGCTCGTGCCCACAGTTCTACTTCTCTACTAACACTGCTGGTTTCCCGGTGTCAGTTTTGGGAGAGCTAGCAAATATTCCTATATTCCAAACCGTTTCCAATGCCGGTGAAGATTGTTTGTCCGTCAGTATTCGACGTCCGTCAGGAACAGCCGCGAATGCAAAGCTACCAGTTCTGGTTTGGATTTTCGGTGGCGGATTTGAACTCGGATCAACCCAAATGTATGACGGCTCCAGTCTAGTATCTGCCTCCGTGAGCTTGGACATGCCAATCATCTTTGTGGCTATGAACTATCGCGTTGGTGGATTTGGTTTCATGCCTGGGTCAGAGATATTGAAAGATGGCTCTGCAAATCTAGGCCTACTCGATCAACGCCTCGCCCTGGAATGGGTGGCAGATAATATTCAAGCCTTTGGGGGAGATCCATCGAAGGTCACTATCTGGGGCGAGTCTGCAGGTTCCATTTCTGTCTTCGACCAGATGGCTCTATACGATGGCGATAATACCTACAATGGGTCTCCGTTGTTCCGAGCGGGAATCATGAACTCCGGGAGCATTGTTCCGGCAGACCCTGTTGACGGAACCAAGGGCCAACAGGTATACGACACTGTTGTTGAGTCTGCAGGGTGCGGATCTGCTAGCGACACACTGGAGTGTCTCCGTGGTCTGGATTATACCAAGTTCCTTAACGCAGCAAATTCGGTTCCTGGGATTCTTTCATACAATTCCGTCGCTTTATCATATCTTCCTAGACCAGATGGCAAGATCCTAACGGACTCACCTGAGAACCTGGTTAGCAGTGGAAATTACGCCTCTGTTCCTTTCATTGTCGGCGACCAAGAGGACGAAGGAACCATTTTTGCTCTTTTCCAAGCCAACATTACCACGACTTCGCAGTTAGTGGATTATCTGAAGAATATATTCTTCCACGGTGCTTCTTCGGCTCAGTTAAATGAGCTTGTTGCGACATATCCAGATGTGACGACAGATGGATCCCCGTTCCGCACAGGTATTTTCAATAACTGGTATCCGCAATTTAAGCGGATCGCAGCAATTCTAGGAGACTTAACTTTTACAATTACACGACGCGCATTTCTCAAGCTAGCAAAGGAGGCGAAACCGGATGTAGCCGCATGGTCCTATCTATCTAGCTACGATTATGGAACTCCTATTCTTGGAACCTTTCACGGGTCAGATATCTTGCAGGTATTTTACGGAATTCTGCCCAACTACGCGTCGAAGTCCATTCATTCATATTATTTGTCTTTTGTCTATGACTTGGACCCTAACTCTCGGGCAAGTGATTTTCTGGACTGGCCTGATTGGGGCACGAATCAAACGTTGATGCAATTCTTCAATGACCGTGGAGCACTTTTGGCAGATAATTTTCGACAGGATACTTATGATTTTATCCTAGAGAATGTTGGATCTTTCCACATCTAGGTCGCACTACTGGGGATCAGAACATATGTCATGATGAACTTGAAATGATAACATGATGTGTTCCGTGAAAGGACAACTAAGTGTGACAATTTGTGGTAACCTGAACGAAAGAGTAAATCAAAATTATCTCCATGTTGCTGTCACTGTAGCTGTTGAGCCCGAACAGCCCGTAGGCACGGTGTACGAGCGATTAGGATCACTTTCCCAGGTCACCGACGAGGACCCAGTTGTCTCTTCAATGAATTTATATTCGAAGGACGATCCGACTGGAATCGTAACCTGAACATACCAAAGATGGTTTGAAGAGGTATACTGATCGGCAGAAAGTGCAATCGCACTACTGGTGTCCCAGCTACCCAACTGACTGATCGAACCAGACAGATAAATTTGCTGTCCAACCGAAGTAGTCACGATTTCTTTGAAAAGTACTGGTAGTGCTGTAGCCTGGGTGCAAGATGAGGTTGTGGTGCTAGCAGTTGATTTGGAGGTAGTAGTCGTTGTAGTGGAACCTGAAGATGCACACGGGCCACTACTAGTTGCAACAGAAGCCAGCATGAGAACGCGAGGTAGACCAGATGCCATTGGAACTGGAATATTGCCACTTGAGTCAACAGTTACGGATGTGCAAGTGTACATTTCCATGAGCACAGTGCCGGAAGAGTATCCACTGCCGCTGAGACTGAGGGTATAGGAGCTGCCAGACGAGCCGTAGTTGGAAAGAACTGTTATAACTTGAGATCCACTTGATCCTTTCTTCATGGCAATCGTGTGACTATCTTGATAGAATGGGGCGTTCTATAATTATTAGATAAAGTTTCTAAAGGGGTAGAGAACAGTACCTTGGAAGTTATATAAGAAGAGTCTGAAGAAACGGCCAGACTGCGGATTTTGTTGGTCGTTGCAATATATTGATATAGAACAGCAGTTGTTGAGTAGCCAGAAAGCCAGGTCGCTTCGCGATTCGCAGGATCACTGCCTCCGCTATAGTGCTGCTCTTGACCGGCGTAGATGATCGGGATACCATCTGAAAGAAAGAGGAAGGAAATGACGTTCTTTGCTTGCGAATAGTCACTCGTGTATCTGCCTAATTAGAGTTTGTATTTTGATGCAAAAGATTTCACTTACGAGGCAAATCGAGGGTTATCATGGTTTTCAATGAAGTTGCCGAGCAAAGTGGGATCGGAGCAATCCGAAGCAACTGAACTAATCATGTTGTACAAATCACTGATGCTACCACTGGAAGACTCGAATGCGTAAAGTAATTGATAGTAGCTTATGGGTCAGATATAGGTTTCAAGATAGAAAGATCAGATACTCACATGGGGTAGTTTAAGACTCCATCTAGGTAACTTTGGTAGGGACATGTGTAGGCTGGGTCGCCAGAGAAAACCTCTCCAACACAATATACGCCTGCCGCACTGTTATAGCCCGGCCAGAAGGACTTTTCAACATGTTTCAATGTGTCGATTCGTAGCCCGTCGACTGATATGATATTAGCAGAGACATCAAAAGAAAACGGGAAACATACTAGAGTAGTTTGAAACTAGAGCGGAAACCCAGTCGTACCAGATTGTCTGGACTGAAGATAGCTCAGTGTTTACATCAGGCAAAGAAACCGTGGTATCTCCCAGCCAACAGTCCTCAACATTGGCTTGGTTAGAATAGTCGCTTATCAGACAATACGAATGAAAATATGAGGACGAGTCGAAGGGATTGAAAACACTGTAATCAACCGTATTCCCCGCGCCATTGTATCCCTATCTTATAGTAAGCATTGACAATTACGTACGAAATTTTGACTTACCATATGATTTGCCACGACATCCACCATCAGGTACATCCCCCGAGCGTGTAGGGCCTTGGAAAGAGCCAGGATGTCAGCAGCAGTGCCGTGGTTTGAGTTGACCTCATATCTAGAACAGTTAATTCATCGCATGATTCAATTCTCAAGAAACTCACATTTTCTGTTGCCAGTAGCCATGATAGGCTTCACCATCACCGGTATTGCCATCGAGCTGTTCAGTCACTGGGGTTATCCAGATGGCGGTGAATCCCATGCCTTGGATATAGTCCAACTTATTTTGATCAGCATTCTATAGCCAGTGTATTTCCAGCACGCGTACATGATTGATGATTCCTTGCCAGCTTCCGCCACAATAAACCTATATCACTGGGAATTAGCAGGGTTGGTTTTCAAGTTATCTTCGGGTTTAGTACATACCCTGTTTGTAACATCACAAGCAGCTGTGGTTGAATTATCAGAACGTCCAAATCGATCAGTCAACAAAAAGTAAATTGATTGAGACCGCCATTCCGCCGGAGTGAGTGCGGAGATAGTCTGAATGAGAAGAAGCGTTACAGCAAGTAGAATTTGCATTATGCCCCGTTGATAAAGTGGATAGTAGCACTCCCTGGTCGAATCTAACTCGCAGCCACTGGCGCAATTTATACATTAACCCCGCAAAACGAACGTTTCTGCAGAGCACAAAAGCGACTTTCATCTATTTCGTAATTAGATCAGCCCATATGACCCCGGCTGATTGTCGGCTCATTGAGCCAATGATTCTGAGTGAAAACTATTAAACTTCAATTTTTCCGGTCCGCCCGGGGGCAGGATAATAGTTTCAAAGAAGCCCCTGGATTAACCCCGAAATTCTAATTTCAATTTTTGATCGACTTTTGTCCGCCTGCATCAAATAGTGTATTGGCATTCCAACTAGATGCAAGGGCAGTAGCTCAGCTAAGCATTTTTTAATATTGTGTTCTGTATGTTAAATCAAATGGCGCAATCTCAGTTGCTTAATATGGCCCGCAGCACGTAGCTTGTGAGACGCTTCACAAGTTCGCAGCGAGATATGTTCAGTCTAAAGGTATGATCGTATTCTTCGATGCTTCCGTGTACCTTCTGTCCTGCAGGCACATATGCAATTAGAATGCTCGGTTAATTGATCTCTGCCTGCAAGGTCAGCCCTAGCGTCCAGCGCCAGTCTCCAAGAGGGAGATCCTCCGCGCACTAAGTGGACATTGTCGATCAATATTTCCAGAAGCGCTAAAGGCCCAGTTTCGAAGGAGAAATGCAGGTGATGGCTGCTTTGCATGCGTGTTAAATCTCCTGACAAAACGCCTCCTTCACAAGCGAAGCGGGCACATTATGGACGGAGAGGCGAGGAAAATTGATTGGAGCTCACATCTCCAAATAACTCGGCGGGCGTTCGGCTAGACAGGGACGGAGAATCTGCGGGGGTGATTGAGCACATCTGCAGAATACGGACCCCGGGGAGGCGCAGATGTGGCTTTATTCTGAAGTGCTGGTATGTATTCTGTAATATTTTGTGAGTGGAAAAATTCGCGACGATGACCATAGCTAGGAGCTGTGAGAAAAGAAGATTATTGCTTAAGTAGAATGCAGAAGGCAAGAAGCCTCGAAATGAAGGATGCTGATTCATTAGAGGGGTAGGTACTTCATTCTCGACAAGTCGTTAGCGCGTCCGATCGTGCAGAAGCAAAACTGACTACGACGAAAGCCACAAACGAACTAGCCTGCAGCCCCCCGATCTCTGCCTCGTCACATTTCCCCACCCCCGGTAAAGGCTCCAGCAATTTATTGTTGAGATTTGAAATCCGACTGAAGCGAGCAGACAACAACGTGGCCATGCATAAAAGCCATGCGAATACCCTCCTTTGAGCAACATCAGACGGAGACAGAGACCGTCGATCCTTCATCATGGCTCCCCGCATCTGGACTGCGCTCTGCGCGCTGACTTTTGGCTCGACTGTGCTTGCTGCTCCGCAGATGTTGGCACCTCGTGCGACCGGTAGCTTGGATACCTGGTTGGCATCTGAAACTACAGTTGCGAGAACAGGTATTCTGGATAACATCGGCTCCGGTGGCGCGTATGCGGCCACCGTGAAGTCGGGAATTGTCCTCGCCAGTCCGAGTACAGATAGCCCTGACTGTGAGTCCCAATATTCAATCTTACTGGACAGGAGTCTGACATCGCAGATTATTATACTTGGACTCGTGACTCGGCTTTGGTCATGAAGACCCTGGTGGATCTGTTCAAGAATGGCGACACAGCCTTGCTCACGGTCATTCAAGAGTACATCAATTCCCAGGCATACATCCAGACCGTTTCCAATCCCTCTGGGAGCCTCTCTAGCGGTGGGCTTGGTGAGCCCAAGTTCAATATCGATGAGACAGCGTACACCGGATCGTGGGGCCGACCGCAGCGTGATGGCCCTGCCCTCCGAGCTACTGCGTTGATCTCATTCGGACAGTGGTTGATCGTGAGTCACTTTCTATTCAAACCCTCATTTTCAATTTCTAACCCACTTTCTAGAGTAATGGCTACACATCCACTGCGACTGATATTGTCTGGCCAATTGTTCGCAACGACCTTTCCTACGTTGCACAAAACTGGAACAGCTCTGGATACGGTAAGGCAAACCAAAAGCTGGGCACGAACATTGCTAATGAAGAATAGACCTGTGGGAAGAAGTCAACGGCGAGTCATTCTTCACGACAGCTGTCCAGCACCGTGCCCTGGTCGAAGGCAGCAAATTTGCTAGTCAGGTGGGGTCATCCTGCTCGTACTGCGACTCCCAAGCACCACAGGTACTTTGCTTCCTGCAATCCTACTGGACCGGCTCATACACCCTGGCAAACTTTGGCAGCAGCCGTACTGGCAAGGATGCGAATACTCTGCTCGGCAGTATTCATACATTTGATCCCGAGGCGGGATGCGATGACTCGACCTTCCAGCCTTGCTCAGCTCGTGCTCTGGCCAACCACAAGGTAGTCACTGACTCGTTTCGGTCCATCTACACTGTCAACTCAGGTAAGGCCGCAGGAAGTGCCGTTGCAGTTGGTCGATACCCTGAGGACTCTTACTACAATGGCAATCCGTGGTATCTGTGCACAATGGCCGCTGCCGAACTACTCTATGATGCATTGTACCAGTGGAATAAAGCTGGTTCTTTGACCATTAGCAGTGTATCTTTGAGCTTCTTCACGGACGTCTATAGCTCAGCTGCCACTGGTACTTATTCATCAAGCAGCGCTACATATTCTTCGATCGTTAGTGCAGTCAAAACATATGCTGACGGCTACATGAGCATTGCGGTAAGCAAACGCGCTTAAACATATCTCGATTGAAATCAGTACTGACAATCTACAGGAACAATACGCATATTCAAATGGTTCCATGTCTGAGCAGTTCTCCAAATCTGATGGAACTCCAGAGTCAGCTCGTGATCTGACTTGGTCGTACGCGGCCTTGCTCACTGCAAACAACCGCCGCAACTCGGTTGTTCCCGCAGCATGGGGTGAGACATCC
Organism: Penicillium manginii; assembly: GCF_028828005.1. Taxonomy (NCBI): domain Eukaryota; kingdom Fungi; phylum Ascomycota; class Eurotiomycetes; order Eurotiales; family Aspergillaceae; genus Penicillium; species Penicillium manginii. The sequence goes on along the minus strand of NW_026643109.1, from coordinate 2,191,743 downwards.
GCAAGCAGTGTCCCAGGAACATGCTCTGCGACTTCTGCGACTGGAACCTACAGCACTGCTACCAACACGAACTGGCCAAGCACCTTGACAAGTGGATCGGGATCTACTAGCACTACCACCGCTGGTGGAACAACAACTAGTGGAGGTTCGACTACTACCACTTCCAAAACAAGCACTACAACCACATCATGCACAACGCCAACCGCTGTAGCGGTGACTTTTGATCTCATTGCAACCACGGTGTATGGTGAGAGCATCGAATTGGCAGGTTCTATCTCTGCGCTTGGTAGCTGGGACACCAGCAGTGCCATTGCCCTAAGTGCGAGTCAATACACCACCTCCAACCATCTGTGGTACGTTACAGTGACTCTGCCTGCTGGTCAAGTCTTCCAATATAAGTATATCCGAGTTTCGAGCTCTGGTACAGTCACATGGGAGAGCGATCCGAATCTCTCTTATACCGTACCAGCAGCCTGCGCCACGACTGCTGTGACAATCAGCGATACCTGGCGATAGATAGCCGTAAGGCTCATTTTACTATCTGAAGTCGTCAAGAGGGAACATCGGAGAAATTTCTCGAGTCTGAAGCCAAAGAGTCAATTGATCGCACCCGCTGCGAATCGAGAGTCGGACATTATCTGTTTATTGAAAATTCTGCTGTTCCTGGGTGAATTTGGATATAGCTGTTTCTTAAATACATGTTGAAGTCAAAGCATCTTCTCCAAATCTTTACAATTAAATCTTAAGAAAAATCTATTTCCGGAAGTCTAAAGCAGTATATTATAGTTGATGATTACGGATAAAGAGTCCGAAGAAGGCGGCTGCGAGGGAGCTCACAGACGATACAACATAAGTTTGCTTGAGGCCCGACAAGTAGCAAGCCACAACAACTTCGCGAATTTGGCCCGTCAAATGGGCAATATAATCCGTGTCTGCCATCGCCCGCCGGATGATGTTCTCCGAGCCAGGCCCTTGCACATTCCGACGTAACTGACTCTCGAACTCGATCCCGAGAACCGAGTTGCACATTGTAACACCGGCTGTCATCGCAAAACTAATCAAAAGCATATAACCCGAAGTAGCCATTGCCATTTCATCTGACGGTAGAGTTGCCGTCATGGCCACAAACCCGGCTGCCGAGGCGATTCCAGTGCCGAATCCACCCGGGAAAACGTAAAGTGACTCCCAGAATCCGGTGTTGCCATTCCAGAAGAAGTATAACAGGACATAGGCGATGCACGAGATTAAACCAGCCAGAATCAGAAGTAATTGATATCGCCCAGTTTTTCTCACGTATAATCCCGCCAGAATGCCTCCAACGGTGTTTCCGATGATTGTGGGAACCAGATGACCACCGGATGCCGTGGTTGAAGCACCTTGGGTAACCTGGAAGTACAGCGGGATGGAGAACAGCATTCCCAGTTGAGCCATGACCTGAAGAAACCCGACTATGTAGCTTATAGCCACGTTGGGCCTTCGGAGGATGCGTAGGTTGAAGATTGGATCTTTGGCGACGTAGGCTTCGACAAGAACGAATGAGATGAGGAGGAGCAGACCACCGCCGCCCATAACAACTGTTATCCATGAACGCCATGGGAAGGACTTGCCTCCTTGATCAATCAAGGAAGTGATGGCGATTATCGCTCCTCCGAGGAAGGCCGTTCCCATGAAATCCACTTTAGCGAGTTTCGACAGCCTGCCGTCTTTGTTAGAGGCTGGTTTCTCGCTAATATTAAGCTTGACAACGACTAGTAATGCGGCTAAGGCGACAAATGGAACCTGGATGAGGAAGAGCCTGCATATAATCAGAAATCGTTCCAAAATGAATCGTTAGTTCTACTTACCACCTCCATCCAATTGTATCGCTTAGCCACCCGCCCACAGGACCTCCCAGGCTGCGACCAAGAGTCATCGAGATATTGACATAGGATCTCCAGGTTGCCACATCACGTCTGGGGACAATATCTGTGATAATAACAGAGCTAATAATCATCGTGCCCGCTCCGCCCATTCCGCTAATTGCGCGGCCGAGAATAACCGTCCACATCTGGGGCCCAACACCACTATCGACAGGTCAGTAAGATAGCACCAGCACCCTTAATCGTTAAACATACCAGACAATGCATCCAAAAGCAAAAAGAAAATAAGAAATTAGGAGAAGGGGTTTGCGGCCGTAGATATCGCTCAATTTTCCGTACTGTATAGTTGGTTAGTTTCACGTTTCCTAGTCCCAGTGTGCAGTTCACCGTAATACATACCATCGGCTGAGCAGCACAAAGACCCAGTGTGTATCCAGTTGATAACCAACTAGCATCGCGGAGACGATTGAAATCGGAGGAAACGCGACCCGCGGCGGCCATGACGAGTGTGGCATCGGCATTGGAAATGAATTCACCTTCAGTAACGGAAAGTTAGTTTTGTTTTGAAGTGAACAATGTATCCTTCTGTACCTAATAACAGCACTGCAACAATCGCTCCTACGCTTGCTGCAGTTTTCACCGTCGGCTCTGTATCTTGAGATTCTCCAAGAAGTGGACTTTCTTCATCCCCGGATGTGGGCACATTGCTGACTGATTGGGACGGAACGATGCTCTCTTCGCCTTGGAACGCATCCTGCGTGCCATATTGGCTTTTGACAACCATTTCGTCCTGTCAGGAGGATAGCTTCAGTAATTCTCGACGCAAGAATCTTCGACCAGCCAAGTTTTCTGGGGGTGGGGAATGGGCGGAATTAAATGTCCGACGACACGAGAATAATATAGGATAATCGGCACATGGCACTATAAGCCATTGTCTGTGCCTTTCTCGTCGGTCCATTCAGACTGCATTATTGTGTTATCATAGCGATCGCAAATCACGCGATTGGTGGGGCACTCGGCAGTGTAATTGACTAGCTCCGATAATGCTAGAGTTGACATGAACTCCGTACCAAGGTTGGAATTATGTTTCTTCCTACCAACAAGCGATTAGTGAATACTTTAGTATCTTTGTTCGGAATTCTTCTTCTTCTTTATCTTAATTTATTTTTCAGCGATATCGAATCGCTTACATACACATATACATACATCTTCAACTTCGATTTGGATCGCCATTAAGACCCGCAATTGCATCATGCCCCGCCGGCTATTTTTGCCGACCAAAAGCCCGGGGTTTTGATTCTATACAAACTTCGAGGGAAATTTTACAACTACTCTTCATCAATCTCTGAAGTAAAATTGGACAAACTAATGGCATGAATATCGGTGACTGGCAAGCTGGTCCTCTTTTGTATCCCAAGGTTGCAGTTGACACCTCATCCTGCTGGAACTTCATTCGACTGTTTGGTTCTGAAATCAGTTAATCTACCATTGTTTAGGGAAATATATACAGCACCTTCTTCATCTAATTTCTAATAATTAGAAGCTCACTTGGGCAAATATGGTAACGACGCTTCCAAGATCCATGGATCTGCGTACCGATCAGGTTTGATAGTAGGTGTGATGGAGGATGCCCAAGAAACTATCAACGTCAACAATTGCCAGCTTAACCAAACATTCCCCGTCTGGAGAGCATGCAGAGATGCCATTCTCAATCTTACTAAATGTGAATATTTGCGTGAGATATCGACGGAGGGGAGATGTGCAAAGAGGCTTATGTCGGGGGTCTGCCATCTGTTCGCGAGTGGCTACTGCAGGTGTTCGGTACAGGGCGTGGCCAAACTCTATATTGACGCTCTCCGATGCCTTCGTTCTATAACTAGTAGTGAGTGGAGCCCCAGGAGTCCCTCGGGTTACATATATTTAGGACTGTAGAGCTTCAAGTTCATACTTTAAATGGCTCCAGGGCTCGCTTTTTAATAGGAAATAAGGAAATGACTTTCGATGTATCTACTCAATCAGGCAATTCGCTTCGGGCTTTCCAATCCAGGTTAAAAAAAAATTAAGTCTGTTCAACGCTGTACAGCATGATAGGATCGCGGAATATAATATAACATAATGTACGCCTATGAGTACTCCAATTGCTTGTGATTCTCTCAGTAAGCGACTCGGAGATACCCGTATCAGCATTGCTCAACTTCTCTAACATCCAATAATAGCTTTCAAATGAAGAAAATGACATCAATTGGAGTTGTATGAAATATACTTAGACTCAGGTGCAGTTATGCCTTTTTTGACCAGGAACAGTTGGGATCCCGATTATTTTTCTATTTCAGAGGAACAAATAATAATCCGACCGAAGTTAACCATCTACTAGTACTCTGGTTGCTAGCAATTGACAATTGTATGGTGTATATAGTAATTCCAAGACTGTCTGGTCTGAACCAATAAATGAATGTTGAGAGAAAGGGACATCCTCTCATGCTATACCATCTATCTATCTAAGAGCATAGTAGTACGAGAGAAGCTATTCACGTGTGGGCTGACAAAGCCTGCAGGCATCATGGGTCCCACAAGGCTATTTCCTCAGCAGAATTGGTCCATAGTCTTGACTTTAAGTTCGAAACTTGGAGGTTTTATTTATATATTTATCCCGAGATCCCTCCGAGTCTTTGATTCCGACTCGGAGTTAGGGAAAACTTCACCACGGCTAACAAAACACTTTGGAAAAACAAATTTCTAAGCAATAATTGTTGAGGATGGCTGCCTAGCACCCACTGTCTCAGACGACTTAGGCCACCCCTTCCCTAGATAGCTTTATCTTAATTTAGCTCGCTCTTCCATCTGATCACTACTTTCGTGTCTGTCTTCCATTTTGGCTAGGCCTCCGACAGAAGTGATAAGAATTATGATATGGATGCCATTCACGACGCGCCCTTGATTGTCTAAGGAATTCCTTAATCAATGACTACGACTTGGGATCGGCTCACCGTACTTTGCCGAAAATCCTCGACTCCTTGCGGTGCAACAATTCCCCGAAGGCGGAGGCGGCGCAATTCTGACCGAAGTGCCCTAAGAAATGTCTCCGAACTCCATTAACTCCATTATGGGGCTTGATCAGAAATCGAAAACTCCCAAAAGAAACAAAGGAGGACGGCAAGCTGGGCCCGGCACAAATAGAATATTTGGCACACCGAAATTATCTGCCCCGGATGATTCCACCAAGGTGGCGTCACAGACAAGGAACTTGCGAACTCTGAAGCTAATCCGCCACATTGACACCTCAGGATTCACTCCATTGGCCCGTGGCGGCTCATGATTCGATCGATAAACTTAAACTGGGTCTTCAAAATCTTAAACTGGTAATAGAGACGCACTAGCACCGCGCTGACGCTGTTTGACAATTTACAGTGCTGATGGGCCCCTTTGCCGCTTATTTCCGATTTGTGCCAGCCATCCACAGCCACTCATCTGCGACAACATGACTCAACCGGGGTCCACTTTGAATTGTGCGCGGACATTAAACAGTCTTAAAACCGTGATGACCTCCCGATTTCTGGTTCATGTTGATCCACGAGTGGGCCCTCAATTGCTGCTGGAGAATTTGGCGGAAGTGCGAAGGGTCAAATGGGATCCAGAAAATTCCACAATGGATGGAGTTAGCTATGACGCCGGGGTATTGTTGCTGGGTATAAAGGCCCCCGTTCCCACCCTCACAACGAGTATCTTATCACATTGAGCTACATTTATTTCATTTCGATCACAATCATCAATCATGGGTTCTACCGATTACAAGTTCAAGGGCTGGATGGGCCTCGATGCCAGTGCCGCTGAGGGCAACATGAAGTGGCAGGAGTTTGAGCCCAAGCCCTGGGAGGAGACTGATGTTGATATCCAAATCACCCACTGTGGAATCTGCGGCTCCGACATGCACACTTTGCGCAGTGGATGGGTACGTGGAAACGAGCTTGCTTATGACCTCGAAGCTTAAGCTAACATGTGATACTATTATAGGGTCCTACCACCTACCCTTGCTGCGTCGGCCACGAGATCGTCGGCAAGGCCATCCGCGTCGGATCCAAGGCCACCGGTGACATTAAGATTGGCGACCGCGTCGGTGTTGGTGCTCAGAGCGGCTCGTGCCAGAACTACGATGGAAACTGTGAGGCCTGTGCCAACAGCCTGGAGCAGCACTGCAACCGCATGACTGGAACATACAATGGAACATACATGAACGGCGGCAAGTCTTACGGAGGATACGCCCTATACAACCGCTCGCCATCGCACTTCGTTATCAAGATCCCCGATGCCATTCCCTCCGCCGAAGCTGCCCCTATGCTGTGTGGTGGCATCACCACCTATTCTCCTCTTCGTCAACACGGCTGCGGCCCCGGCAAGAAGGTTGGTATCATCGGTGTTGGTGGACTAGGTCACTTCGGTATCCTTTTCGCCAAGGCCCTAGGTGCCGATAAGGTGGTCGCCATCTCGCGCAAGGCCAACAAGAAGGAGGATGCGCTCAAGCTGGGCGCCGATGCTTATATCGCCACCGATGATGATAAGGACTGGGCAAACCAGAACAACCAGTCTCTGGATCTGATCATTTCGACCGTTTCTTCGTCTAAGATGCCTATCGTCCAATACTGCCAGCTTCTACGCACCCGTGGAACCTTCGTTCAACTGGGTGCCCCCGAAGATGGTGGTCTCGAGATCCCTGCCTTCAGCCTGATCGTTAGGGGTATCAAGCTCGGTGGCTCTTTGATTGGTAGCCCTGATGAGATCCGTGAAATGTTGGATCTGGCTGCCACCAAGGGTATCCACCCCTGGGTCGAGGAGAGACCCATGGAGGATGCCAACCAAGCCATTTTGGATATGGATGCGGGCAAGGCACGCTATCGCCTTGTGCTTGCCAACAAGTGGTAAATGCAAAACGTGACGACTTAAACAACATATAAACATAGATACCTGAATAGAGCAATACCATAGATTAATGGTGAATTCCAAGAATCCAATCATTTTTGAACATGAGATGTCGAGCATGAATTTGAGAATTTTCCCTGTTAATAACTAAATCATCATTAACACAATATTACAAAAAGGAAATGAGGCAATCTCTGGATCGTTGGTACCACCAAGGCTTGGTCGCTTAACAAACGGCGAAGACTCCATTGACACCTCACCCCGGGCCTTTTGACTTTTGCCTGGTCTCAAAATCCTGTCTTTACCGCAAAACCCCAAGACCGATAGTCAAAAATACAATCAAGTGCAGAGAATGGGCTGCAAGGAATTGGGATGGAATTGCGAAACGTATACTCCGTACCTTCTATTGATGACATGTCCCAGGCATACAGATCGCCTTCCTTCCTGCACGTCAAGCCCCACTCTCCCACTTCCCTTTCTCTCCGACCATCTCATCTCCACTCCGTACCTTCTCCTTCTAAAATTATTGTCATCGCCACCCTGTTTTCACCCACCTGTCAAGCCCACCTCTGTCCTTTACTGTTCTCGCCGCCAGTCCTGCCATTCCTGTGTTTTCATAGGACTCTCCAATCTCACTTTTTGAGATTGGATTGGGCGCGTACTCGTGACCAAGTCGTAAAGACTTTTCCCTTTTTACTCTCATGTTATAATTATTTATTCACCATTTCATGAGAGTCAGGGCTGCTCGACATCGATACAAAGCCCGGGTGGGAGGGTTACTCGATTCATCGAGGGTTTTCCTTTTCGTCCAGCGAAAATCATAACATAATATGACCATCACATTACCAAACTCGCGCTGAAGCTTAAAGGAGATTATTATTCATGCGCTCTGTGCCCGAGTTTCGTTTCTGTTAGGCTCCTTCAACAATAATGAAGCTGTATCTTGTTTATGTTCGAGCTTTTATAGTGGCCACAGCTATTGAGACATTTGTACGTCCTCTATTGCAATTGGAACGTTAGAGCTGTGGCTTGCGATTGATAAATTCCATAGAGATAGAAGTTGTCTGCTCGGCTATCGTTGGTCGCCGAGTGCCGAAATCCGGGGAAATGATAAATTTCCCCGCACTCGGTGAATATGACACTTTCACTCCAACAGACACTCCAGAACTCCACTCGCCCTCGCACTAGGCTCAGTCAAGTCTAGGATACACCCTTGGGACCGCCACTACAGTCTGCTTATCATTCAGTCCGTCGGATCGGAACTTTCCCCGATAAGAAGTCCGTCGCTTCTCCCCCTCGTTTGGTTTCTGCTGGAGTGACACCTCCCCACGCAATGAGTACGCCTGGTCGAGTCTGTGCTCGCTGCGCACGCATTGTTAGTGCTTAACATCGAGCCTGGGCCATTGGCGAAGACTAATATCCAATAGAAACAACGATGCGACGGCAGTCAGCCGTGCTCACGGTGTAAACGTACGTTTCCGTCATCTCGCTCGCAAGCACCCTCCATTCCGAGGGTAACTGACTTCTTTTGAAAAAGGTCTCGGTCATATCTGCAAACCACGAAGTCCCACGGAGCAAGAACCCGGACTAGCAGCAGCATCGCGACGGCCCCGTGCATCGCGGTCCCGCGGCGGCTGTTTGTCCTGCAAGGCGAGGTAGATCGATACCTGGAGTGGAGCAAGCCATATTGTCGGAAGCTGATTGAGTTCACAGGAAGAAGAAGTGCGATGAACTAAGACCGCGATGTAGTGATTGTCGACGGCTGAACCTTCCTTGTCAGTGGGCACCCAGTATTGAGACGACGAATGACCCGAGCGACTCTTCTTCACCAGAGTCCCATGCGACCGAGTCACCCATTACAGACTTGATTCCACTATCCGACGGTGATCGGATCATCAATACCTATATTACCCCCGAAGATGACGAAGAATTTATCGCCACGCTCTTTCCACATCCTTTCCGCGAGCAACAAACGATTGCGCCCCCTATCGACCGTCCCCTGCTATCAGCAAACCCATATTTGAGCAGTGAAGAGGACCGATCGCTGTTCAATCACTATATCCACGTCGTATCCCGCGCGCTCTCCCGATCCCATGATAACGATCGGAACCCATTCCTGGTCACACTGTTACCATTGGCAGCTGCATCGGATGCGGTCACTAGTGTCATCCTTAGCTTGAGTGGATGCCACTGGAGGAGAGTCTATCCCAGCATCTGGGGATGCGCCTTGAAGCGTCAAGGCAAAGGTTGGTTGGATACTGCTGTAAACACAGAATTGAAGCTAATGATTTTCAGCACTGACGCAGGTGAATCGGTTACTCGGTCAACCAGATCGTCATTCTATTTTCGAAGCATGCGCGACCGTATTGCTGTTATGTCTAACAGAGCTCTTTGATGGCACATCTAGAGTATGGAAATGGCATTTGAAGGCCGCGAGTGCAATTCTCAAATCGCCAGCTTTTCGATCGCTCGTTTCAACGGATGAAATGAATTTTTGCATCAGTCTATTCCATTATCTCGACTCGATGTCAACAATATCTCGCTGCAAACCCCCACTTCTCCATGACAGTGACAGCATGACCGAATTGACAACCTCATTCCGCCGAGATAGCCTCCCCATACAAGAGCGCACCCAATCCACTGACGCTATCTACGGAATATCACCAGCCCTCTTCGACATCCTAGGGATGGTCAACATTCTGGCCAATCACCGTAGCAAGCGTGTCGATGAGCTATCCGAAATTGGCTTCCGAGCTGCTGCGACACAAGTGGAAAGTCGGATCGACGAGTGGCGCGCGGATCACGATCGGAACGCGGAGCAGGAACTTGATACGGAGCGCGCTACCACTGCGTTTGAGTGGGCCATTCGCTTGAGATTGCATCAAGTTGTCGAGGGCTACGACCCACTTCACGAATTTGTGGAGCGGGCCGTTTCGACGATATTGGATGCAGTACAGCTAGTTCCATATGCTAGCAGCGTCGAGGGCTGCCTTCTATTCCCTCTTGTTATCTCTGGTTCTAGCAGCATCAGCATTGAGAGACGCATGATAGTCAAAGAACGTCTCATGGTAATGGAGAATACTCTTGGGTTCAGTCATATCCAGCATGCCCGACAACTTTTAGAAACTGTGTGGGGTGGCACACCTAGTGCATCTGATATGAACTGGGCTGCTATTAGGTATAGCCAGTTTCCAGGCGTTGTTTTCATCTAGCCAACAAAATTAATGATGATATTCCTAGTCAAGGAGGGCATTTATGTCAAAGGACAGGTTGTTGTGACATCTAAAATTCAACTAGACTAGGTAACATATAAAACTCCCAAGCACACAATTTATAAGCCAACTTGAATCTTCTTCAATTCCGACACAAGCGCGGCCAAGTGGTCTCGCATGTTATATCCGCAGACTTCCTCGATCGTCAATTTTCCCGGACGGTCTGACGAAGAGCTCCAGCCAATACGTTCGCTCAAATCCTCGCGGGCCCGAAAGCTCGCTTCCTGTACTCGAGTAGCGCGAGGCTTGCGCAGCTTTTCGTACAGAGCCAAGCCTTCGGCTGTACTGTAGTTCTCACGAAAGTTCTTGTTAAAGACAATTCCTAAAGCACCAGCATCCTCAAACGCCATGCAAGAACCTTGAGACTGGTCGGGCATCATGGGGTGTGCTATTATCTGATAAGTAATTCAACAACGAAAGAGGATCAATCAAAACATACCTGCATCTCCAAGCAGGCAGACTTTACCCTTGGCCCAGAATGGATAGGGCTGGTGTCTATACACTAGAGGAATAATTAGTATTGTCGGCGCCAGCCCAGAGATGAATAACATACAGCGCCACATCTTGATGTCTTCGGCATTGAGCATCAACTTTTGCATTCTCGGGTCCAGATCGGGGAATGTCTCAACTAGCTGCTCTGGCGTTGCGCTAATGTCCCAGCCATCTTCGCGGAGGTTATTGAACGACGCCGGGTAGAAGCAGTAGCAGCTCACAACCTCGCCATTACTGCAAGGCGACATGACAATCTTGTTGATTCCATATCCACCCCAGTACTCAATAGCTTCGTTAGATATATAGTCTTCTAGACCAAGCTCCCGCAGCTTATCGGCACCAATAATACATCTATAGCAGCAAGAGGTCGACATTTCGAATTCAGGAGTAATTCCAATGAGCTCTCTTGTCGCAGACTAGAAAGTATAATTAGCGGCTGGAATCAGATATTTCCTCCAAAATTAAACATACTCTAATTCCGTCAGCGGCAACGATGATGTCGGCAGTTGCCTCGACGCCGTTCTCAAACTTGATTGTTCCATCTTCGGCCTTGACCTCGATCGCCTTGTGGTTAACTTTAAGAACACAGGCAGGGCCCTCGCCTGGCTCCTCGAATGCAGATTTAATGAGCTCTTTGTGAATATCAATTCGGTGAAAATTATTATAGTCCTGTAATGAGGTCATTAGCTGCTGTGTGCATTTTAATCTCCGTCGACACCTTATTGCGTACCGTGCCAAATTTGGACTTGTAATCGCCTAGGGGATAGGTGCTTTGCACTTCCCCGTCCGACCAATTGTGCATGATCAATTGCTTTAGAATAACCTGTATTGAATTAACGAAAATTATTCTGAATGGTCACTCGGTTTTTCTTTTTCCACTAGACCTACTGGCTTTGCCGCTTTCACATCCACACCCCACTCCTCCAGAAAGCGCGATCCATTCGATGCCGCACTCAAAGATGCGCCAACTTCACCAGCAAAATCATATCGCTCATAAACAGTCACGGCGTGTCCTTGGCGACGCAAGGCGACAGCAGCACCAAGTCCGCCGAGGCCGGCGCCAATAATGGCGATTTGGAGTGGAGAGTCGGTACGCGAAGGCATGTTTTCTCTGATAGATGATTTTAGACCTGACACAAAGAAGTAAAATAAGGTCTTTCAAACCTCAAATATATACAGATTTCAAAACTGAAGCTATTCCATCGCGTCGGATGCCAGTTCTCACCCAGAAACATCACCCAAGGATGACCGCGATAAGCGACGGAAGACTCCGCTATCTATGCGACGGCTGCATCATGTGGCGTCTCCGCAGCCGATCCTTGCTTCTGTCATCTTCGCCGCTGTCGCCTAGGCGAACCCAATCAGGAGCTAGTGATACAGTTGTCCGGGGAAGCTGATAGTGGTCCATGCTGCTCACTATCTCCCTTCGTTCTGGTATCAAAGCTTCCCCGTCCCGTTAATAAAATGCTCGTTGTGAGACGCCATGCCTGCCTGCATGCTCACCATTACCTTGAACTGAAATCCGGACCCCTTTGCCAAATATTTGATGATATTAATCATGGATAAGAAAAATGAACTGAATGACAAACTCGATTCACCCGAGGATTGCTCCTTGGGTACTCTGACGATGGAGGACAAGAGATTGCTTCGCAAAGTGGATTGGCATATCTTGCCCATCATGTTCTTCACATACTTTCTACAAATGATTGACAAGATTTCCATCAACGTATGTTTTTTGACCCATCTCTTGCTCCTCGTTTAGCTTCACATAGCTGACACCAGGAAGTACGCGAATGTGATGGGACTTCAAGGCGATTTGGGGATGGCTGGAAATGACTTCTCCTGGCTGGCAACCGCTTTCTTCATCGCTTATGCAGTGGCTGAAATTCCCCAAGGAGCTCTCCTACAGAAGTTCCCAGTCTCGAAAGTCCTTGGAGTCAATGTATTTTGCTGGGGGATCATTCTTTGCTGTTCATCCGCGACGAAAAACTTCAGCGGAATGCTTGCTCTTCGTGTGCTTCTTGGTTTGATGGAGGCTGTTATCGGTAAGTCACAGCGTTCCATATTTCATGTACTAAGCTAATTACACACCAGCCCCGTCCCTGACCATGTACACGAGTATGTGGTATACCCGTGCAGAGTCGACACCGCGATATGGATTTTGGTATTGTGGTCTTGGTATGGGCCAGATTATCGGCGGGTTGGTCTCTTTTGCCGCTCAACATGCATCCACAAGCTTGTCCTTTGGTGGATGGCGCATTATGTTTGTGGCAATCGGAGCTGTCAATATCTTAGCGTCTTTGCTGGTCCTTTTTATTCTCCCTGAAAGTCCTGCCGAGGCCAAGTTTCTCAGTGAGGAGGAAAAGCAGCGTATTTCCCAACGATTGTCAGAGGACGCGGCTGGTGTTGGAGACAAGGTCTTCCGCTGGCGATCTGTCCTAGAGGCCTTTGCAGACCTGCAAACCTGGTTACTAGTTCTGCTGACAGTTCTCATCACCATACCCAGTGGCGTGATAACAACATTTTCGGCCATTTTAATCAAAGGATTCGGATACAACTCGAAGGAGAGTGCGCTATTAAATATGCCCAGTGGGATTGTGAGCATATTTTCTACAATGGCATCTACATATGCCATTGCCAAAGGGTTCTCACGCTGGCTTGCAATCGACATTTTACTGATTCCAACTCTCCTGGGCTCGTGTCTCATGTCTTTTCTGCCGAGTGAAAACAAGGGAGGCTGTCTAGCTGGCATTTATTTGGTCAACACAGTATGTGCTTTTTGGGCTTCTTTTTTTACATCTCTAACATTCTCAGACCGTTGCCCCGCTTGGTATTATATATGCTTGGACGGGCGCCAACTTCAAAGGATACACTATGAAGGTATTGCAATATTCCTCCTTCCTAACCACTTGCTTATCTGACATGAAAAGGTTTCTGGCGCGGCAATTATATCGGCTGCATTCAGCATCGCCAACATCATCGGTCCTCAAACATTCCAAGCTAAAGACGCTCCCCGGTATGGAAAACCCGGAAATCCCTCTAATTATTCTATAATATTGATTTTTTTGCTTTTTTAATCAGGTACATTCCAGCTAAGATCACACTGGTCGCGGTAAACGCAGCTGCCATTGTTGTATCTACAGTCCTTCGGATGCTTTATGCCCGACGCAATTCCAACGCGGATCGCCTGGGGACACCAGCAAGGAGCAAAATGGAGGCTCGTCTAAGTGACAGCCATACGAACGATGTTCACGATGACACGAACTTCCGTTATGTGCTCTAAGTGGAGCAAGGATTTGTCTAGGATAGTTTTCAGTTTTCCATGTAAATTGATAGCAATATAAATTGAGAAAGCGTCGCCTAATCTGAGTTCCAGATCGTATTCATTCGGTTAGACATTCTAAATAAATCAACGCGGGTAAATGGAAAAGGAGGTCAAAGTCGCAATGCTTTCGACTCCACTATCTATCCGACGGCAGCGGGTGGATTTGTCCGATCGGCCTTCAGGAGGTCGAACTATAAGAATCGAACATTGAACACTCCTGTAGATCGAAACCAAAACCACTGATATTGAAATAATATGGCACCTGTTGATTCCGGATCTCTTGTGCTGGTGACTGGTGGCAACGGCTTTATCGCCGCCCACTGCATCGCTACCCTCCTTCGCTCCGGTTACCAAGTCCGAGCGACCGTTCGATCAAACGAAAAAGGTGATTCAACACGAAAGTCACTCAGTGCTGCCGGTGTCGGTGCGCGCGATCTTGGAGGCTTGGAATTTGTCGTTGTCCCTGATCCGACCGACCTTCAACGTCTATCGTCTGCCTTGCAGGATTGCCAAGCTGTACTACATTTAGCATCGGCTTTCAACTACGATGCAGTGCCAGCAGAATTCGAAGAAAAGCTGATGATTCCTGCACTTAAGGGTACACAAGTTGTCTGTGAAGCAGCCGCACAACGGTCAACTGTACGACGAGTCGTGATCATGTCAAGCTTTGCCAGCGTTTATGATGCCAGTCTCGGACTTCAGCCCGGCCGTGTATACACTGAAGAGGATTGGTGTCCGTTGACCTACGAGGACGGTGTGAATGCAACTGCTGTTGTGAGTGCCCTTTTCTCGCCGTCTATTTGAAAGGGGGTCTTATTCTAATTTGAATCAGCCTGTCGCTTATCGTGCGTCGAAAGTTGTCGCCGAGCGAGCGGCCTGGGACTATGTTCGTGATCACCAAGTGAACTACCAACTTGTCACACTCTGCCCTGGGATGGTATTCGGAAAGATGATTCACCCAATTTCATCTTTATCCCAGCTGAATGCTAGCAATCAAATTGTGTGGGGAGTCCTGAATGCAGGCAGAGACGGCGAAATCCCCCCCTACTAAGGCGCCTGGTATGTTCGAATCTCCTACCCTCTCGAAATCTCAGTCTGCTAATGAAGTTTTCAGTATGGGTTGATGTCGAGGACCTGGCAGAAGCCAGTATGAAAGTTTTGAGCTACCCAGCAACTGGTCATGACCGTTTCTTGGTCACACAGGCATCGTACGACACCCAAGAGATTGCTGATGTCGTTCGTGCACAGCTTCCAGATAGACATCTAGCCCCACTTGGTGAGCCAGGAAGTCGCCTCGCTCACACACATTATTCTTGTGATTCTTCAAAGGCACAGAGGATGTTGGGACTCAAATTTAAAGGGCTGAAAGAGTCAATTATTCCTTTGGCTGAGCAGCTCTATGACATGGCAAAGCTTTGACTGGATGGTAGACAGATGGTTACAACATAGCTTCTAGAATAAGAAAGAATTAAAAGCACCTAAACAAAAATACGATTCTAGTATTCAGCCCGGCCAATCTCGTCTGTAACACAAAATGCCTGAACTCATCTGCTTCTCCAATAAGCTAAGAGAACAGTATTGAAGCTTTTGGTTCGATATTACTTTCCATCGCCAGTCACCGTCATAAATAGTAAATTCCATGGTTGCAAGTATCTTTATCGCGGTCGGCAGTTCGAACTGTCGCCAAAATGACCACCTTAGTCACAGTCCCTCATATCCCGGGGTCAGAGTTTATATTATATTAGATACCTTACGGGTCATATTGGTTGCAAATTGAGCAGAAATTAATATGAACAAGTCCACATGAATTGTCTATTTAGAGGATTAAACATATAACAAATATCATTTAAGCGTGGAGCGTAGCCTTGATATGATCTGCTGTCATATCGATAAATTCCTTCGCCTGCCACAAATCTGCGTCACGAGTTAGAAAAACGCCGTATCATATTCGGAGTCTGCCAAAACTTACCCTTATCCATGTGCATAAAGGGGTGAGGAACACCCGCGAACCGTTTTTGAATAACCTCATTTCCACCCTCAATCAGCTTCCGCGCGTACGCCTCACCCTCATCGCGCAGCGGGTCACACCCGGCTGTGTAAATAACTGTCTTGGGAAGGCCGGTAAAGCTGGGTGCTTGCAGGATATCGGCGTACCACTTCACAGCAGCCAATTGCTGCTCACGAACTGGACCCTCATCTGCGAGACTTTGCCACTTCAAGTTATCGAACCACTTCAGCCGAGCCCAGTTCAGTGTAGGTGCATGTTCCATTTGATGCATGGATTCCCATGGTGCATCCGACGCCGACTTGTATTTGGAAATATCATCAACCACAGGAGTTCCTACGGCGACCAGTTTGAGAGGAATATTGTCGTCGCGAGCGAGATGAGCGCATACTAAGGCGATATTGGCACCAGCAGAGACTCCTCCCAATGAAATGCGCGTTGGGTCTATTTTGAATCGGTCGGCTCCTTTGGCGAAGATGTGTTGTAAGGCCGCAAACGAATCTTGGACTCCGATTGGGAATGCAAACTCTGGCACCAATCGGTAGTCCACATCTATCACACAAACATTGGCCTTAACGCAGATGTGCTTGCAAATGTGGGATTCGGTGTCGAGATCCCCCAATCCCCAGCCTAGCTTCAAATCAGAGGTAGTTCTCAAGGGGATAGTTGACCTGATGCTTTTCACATACCTCCACCATGGAAATCAATGTGTACTGGCCATGGACCCGGTGATGCAGGCTCATATACTCGCACTGGAATAGATTCGCCGTTGTGGCCAGGAACCTCGCTATCGTAGACTCGTGCGCATTCTGGTGCAGGCCCCGTGCCATAAGAGTAGAGGACTGAGTATTTCGTACGTAGAATCGACAAATCAATTGGACCTGCTGGGGTATTCGCGACGTGTTTGTTGTAAAGATCAACGAACACTGGGTCGAGGTGGGGAAGAACAGAGGGGTGAATGGGGTTGAGAGCTTCGTGCGACATGGTGACGGTGGTGAATCGATGACGAAGTGAAATTGTTCAGGAATATTATATATCTTCAAAGGTTAGCTTTGATTGTTTCTCAAGACCGCGCAGGTCGTATCGCGTCGCCACAGCGTCGGGAGATACACAGCCCCGCGGCCGTCGCATTGGCCCACGTAGCCGACCGTCGGAAGGTAATTTTGAAGCCGTGGAAACTTCATGTGGATACGCGATAACCCCGGACCCCGCACGTTATCTATGCGACGGGGCTCTGATAAAGTCGAGTGTGAAGTGCCCTTGGACACAAAAAGCGCTGACCGCGACAACAAGAATGGGGATCTCATAATCGTCACTATCATGGATCCTGTACTGATCGTTGGTGCAGGAATTGTGGGCTTGACCCTTGGCCAAGCTCTGAAGCAGAAGAATATTCCCTTTGAGATATTTGAACGGGATGAAACTCCCGATGCGCGTGGACAGGGGTGGGCCATCACCTTGCACTGGGCCCTGGAATATATGCACAAGATGCTCCCCCAGGACACCCTCAAGCGCATACAAGACGTCCAAGTGGATCCAGATGTTGCGCTCAACGACAATGGCAATTTTTTATTCATCAACCTCGAAACCGGAGAGCCAAAATATAAGATACCCCCGAGCGTCCGGTGGCGCGTGAATCGCGAAAAGGTGCGGCGCGCATTGCTGCATGGAATTGAAGACCATGTTCACTGGGGTCGAAGAGTAGTCGGAGTTATTCTGCCCGAAAATAAAACCAAAGTGCAGTTGGTTTTCGCCGATGAAACAACCTTGACCGGACGTCTTGCTATCGGTGTTGAGGGTAGCCGATCGATGGTGCGACAGATCTTGCGACCAGATGCATTCGACAATGTGCCCGTGGGCATCAATTTCACGGGTGTTGCAGTTGATTTGACGTCAACCGAGATTAAGTCTTTGCGCGACATGGACCCTTTGCTATTTCAGGGTTGTCATCCACCAACAGGGGCTTTCTTTTGGTTCTCAATGCTTGAGACACCCAAGGTAAATGGGACTGCAGGCACGGATGCTGAACGCTATCGGGCTCAAATATGCATGTCTTGGCCTGAAAATACGCCAGAAGACAAAGTGGCCGACACGGATGAAGCCCGACTAGCCAATATGAAGAGACGCGCCGAGGGCTTCGTGCCCTTCTTACAGCAGGCTGTGGAGCGGATTCCTGCTGGGACAGCTGTCACGGAGATCAAGCTAGCAGATTGGGAGTGCCTTGAATGGGACAACCAAGATGGTCGTGTGACTCTGGCTGGGGATGCTGCGCATGCAATGACAATGTGTAAGTATTTTCAGTACGCCAGACTGCATCACTCACTAATAATCGCAGATCGAGGAGAAGCTGCGAATCACGGTCTGCTAGATGCTTATCATCTATCGGAGGCCATTGAAAAGATATACGGCGGGTCTTCCCTTGCATCTGAGGCCATCAACGAGTTCGAAACAGAAATGAGGGAACGGACAAGTCGGGCTGTGCGCCTCAGCCGACAGGCTTGTCGAGATGCACATGATTGGACGAGATTGGATGAGACATCTGCGATTTTAACAAAGAGGGCTATTGTAGGAAAATAGCCCTTCACTTAATTTTACTTTATATACCGAATCATCAGCTCGCAGTTTGAAAGGGAAATTCTCCTAGCAAGACAGAACTTCGGATCTCTAAAGATTGAATTATATTATGAAACTTGCTTGAAAGACACGACGGGTGAAATTTTACTAGCGGACAGGAACTATGTCATATAGGATGGGTAATCAAGAAATGGATTCAATCGATTGACGCGACCACCAGCGAGCTAGATTCCCATGGCGAGGCTACCAATCTCAGATATAAGTATCCACACGGAAAGGAACTTCAGTCTATTTAGGCGAGTCGGGTAATAAATGATCGAAATAAATGATCGAAATAAGTTAAACGCAAGAAAGTAATCCATAGCAATCGAAGGAATTTCTATTCGAAATCACAGAGCGATCATGCCAACACCAGCCAGGAGAGCGGTAGCGATGTAAGCAGCAACCTGGAATGATCCGAAAGAAGCACTCGAGTGAAGGCCAATGGGAGAGGCGAAGCTGGATGAAGTAGAGCTAGAGCCAGAGCCAGAAGTAGCAGTGGCCTCAGTGGAGACAGTGCCGGTTCCAGCAGTTCCAGCCTCCTTGATCTGAGCGGAGCAAGTACCAGTAGCCTTGGTGGTGGCCTGGGTCTTAGCAGAGCCGCTGAAGGAGCAGGCAGAAGCGTCCTTGTCCTGCTCGTCGTAGTACTTGTTCAGAGCGAAAGCAAGCTGGTCCTTAACGCCACACATGCTGTAGGCACCATACTTGCCAGTGGTGGCGTTGGAGTGCAGACCACCGCAATCAGTCATACCGCAAACAACACCCAAAAGGGTACCGTACTTGGCTTCCTTGACGCTGTCGCTCACAACACAGGCGGCCTGATTGGCGATACAGTCACAAAGGGTGGAATCGGGGGTCGGAGGAAGGGGAGTAGCTTCGGCCAACCAGGTCGAATCCACAGTCGGGCAAACCTGCAGGGCAGTGTTGGTGGGAGTGTACGAGGCCTTGTTGGTACCAGTAGGGGAGGCAGTGGCAATGTGGTTGGAGTAGGAGGTGAAGTCCTTCAACTTGCTAACACTGGTGCTGTCAACGACAGAGACGAGACCTGGATGGAAGATTCGATTAGTTTTCGGTCCACATTTTACAATAA
This sequence comes from Penicillium manginii, assembly GCF_028828005.1. Classification (NCBI taxonomy): domain Eukaryota; kingdom Fungi; phylum Ascomycota; class Eurotiomycetes; order Eurotiales; family Aspergillaceae; genus Penicillium; species Penicillium manginii. Next base: position 2,172,173 of record NW_026643109.1, on the reverse strand, counting down.
AGATTAAACGTACCGTAGTTATTTGCCTCCTGGAAGTACATGTAGACAATACCACCAGACCAGACCTCGGACATGGTGTCGCCGTACAGGGCGTCCACCTCAGTGAACTGACGGGGCTGAACCTCGTTGCAACCATACTCGGCAAAGAATACAGGAGAAGTGTAATTACGGAACTCCTCAGTTCGGGTACTGTAGCCAGACTTCTCATAAGTGGAGTTACCACACCAGGAGTAGACGTTGTATCCCCAGAAATCGATGGCCTCGTCGTCACTCTCACAGTCCAGATAGTTGGCAAGGTTAACACGAATGTTGGTCACATCAGCAGTGGCATATCCGACACCCATGCTACGGTATCCCTTCTGCTTGATGTAAGCCTTCATATCACGGACAGAGGCCTTGACATAAGCGCTAGCATCGGTAGTGGCGGCGGTGTTAGAGATCTCGTTACCGGCGAAGAAACCGATGGTGTTGTTGTACTGCTGAAGCTCGTCGATGACACTGGTGTAGCGGGAGTAGAGGCTGACCTGCCACTCGGGGTCGGCACGGTTAATGGAACTGTTCGGGGACGAGAGATCGGAGATAAGATAGATGCCGGCATCTTGGAGAAGTTTCATGCAGGCGCTGTGGTCGGCATCGGGGTTGATGTAGTAGGTCCGAATGATGTTGGTGCGCAGCTCCTTCATGATAGGAACATCACGCGCGCAAGCGGTGGCATCGGCCAGAGGATCCTTGCTGTCGTCGTCTGTCCGAGTCAGTATCACGGCTTGTGTGTGGAATAGTAGCAATCGTACATTGATACGCAACACCACGCATGTAACTGCGATATAATTAGTACTTGCCATGGTAGATTGGGGTTTTTAGCCTTATAGAAACATACAATTGAGTGTCATTGCTAGAGTAAAAGAATTTGGAGCCCTGTTACAGTAAGGTTAGAAATACTGCGTCGCTCTGCATCTGTGGAATCAGTTTACCTTAATGACAACGGGGTCCATGGTGCTGGCCACAGCAGCCGTGGCAAAGGTCGCCAGCGACAACAAAGAGAACTTCATGGTGGGCGTGTATTGGGCGAATAAATCTGACGCCAGTTGTAGTAGATATAGCGAGTGAACGGAGGATGCCTCCAAAAAACAGGGTTCGAATGCGAGCGAAAGAAGAGGCTGGAAGGACGATTAGAAAAGAGCGAATGTCAACGTTCGATTGAACAGATGAGAATGGAAATCTATGTCGAAGGAGAAGAAGTACCCCGGGTGGCTTTGCCTCCCATGTCCATTAATAGTTTCTAGTGTGATTCCTACTGTCCTGATTTGCTACTTTGCCCCTGACAACATGAGGGGACGCGTATAACTGACCCAGCCAGCATCCACCGAGCTAATGGCCAAAGAAATCACCGGTCCCTCACAAACACCAGACTTGGGCGGATTCCCGGATGTCAACTTTTCCTAGTTAGAGATGATGGACCGCGTCAACCGGCATTACTAGGGCTAATTTAGATAGGAATCGGTTCACTAGTCCCGAACAATCGATACCTTCCAGCCAATAGTACCCCACTCAACTCAAAATTGGCCCAATTTCTGCAGCCTAGCGCTCGTTAGCGTGTTCTAAGTGTCGAGTCGGCGTCTTTCGTCGTATCCATGAGGCGGTACGAAAAGTTCATCAGATAGGCAGCTCACGGCAACAAAAACAATAATCAGCAACTGAGATACTTCTTCCGCTCATGGTAACGATGAGTGAGATGTTCCTGATCGGTTGGATAAGTCTTTTTGAGAAGCTGGCGAGTGTAGTGAAAATATTCGTCGGCTGACGCGGTGGAGTGGGGCCCTACCTTGGGATGGCGTCGGCAGTACGTGTCCCTCACCACCCACAAAACCCGCCGCGTTATTTTCCATATTTGAACGTGGCCACAATTTATGTCCTGGAAATTTTATCTTCGACATAATTTACGGTGCAAGGACGGCCTAGCTTCACTTCGAGCCTGTATTGTGTGGTGAAAAGAGGTTAGCGCCGAGATATCCGTACAGCTAGTATACTCGGAGATGTTTGCTCTGCAAGGTTAAGCTTTGCTACACTACCCACAAAAATAACGCCGATGTGCAATTAATTTATCCCCGATGGGTCAGTCTTCTGACAGACTGCTCCGTGCGAAAGGACTTTATCGTACGTCTTGATCTCTGATTGGCAGTTGCTGAATCGATGGATCAAATGCCGGTCACTTTCCGGCGGTGCCACCATCGGGGGGCCTATCTATTTCTAGAATCCTTCCTTAGATCAGATATTGGCACCGATCGCAATGCCAAGAAAGACGATCTGGGGAAATCTTGCATATCAATCCATCAAACATTTGGTGGCGGGGAATCTTTATCTAGCCTTAACGATACACAAGGCTATCTTCCCCACAAACTTTTCGGCTGCCTCGCGTGGGCTGCCTTCTCGCATCGGCTGTCTCGCATGGTCTCGCCTCCTCACTCGGTCATTCAATCGCTACAATCTCAACAAGTTGAGTCCGGCCTCGGGCATTCAAGATGCCGTGCCTTCGTCCTAGATGGGAAGTAGCTCTCTCCTTTCAGCCACCACTTTCGTGTTTCTTTTTCTTCCCATAAACCCCAACACTACTAAGGAGAAGGTTTTGCTTGAATAAAAGTCAAGGTATATTCAATATCCCGAAGAGCTCTCGATAATCACAAATATTCATACATCCCGGGTGCATCGGGAAAAAAAAATAAAAAAAATAAAACCATAAAGTATCCCATAAACATCGTATCCTTGGAACCCTTAAAACTCCCAAATTATCGCTTATTATATTCGTCACATGCGATCCTGTCTTCGGTGGGAGTCGATAGCGGCTTCAAATGACCGAATTGTGTCCAAAGGTCGCTCGAGACGGTTTCGTGTCGGGTTGGAGTGGTCGGGATCGGCTGGGATAAGTTAGCAATTGGGTTCAACGATTATTTTGATATTATCGGAGGTCAACGTACTGATTATGTTGCCACTTCGGTCCTTATGTTGCATACTGCGAAGGGAAAATTGATCACGGGCGCCAGGTTCGGTGTTCACGGACACTGCTGGGGTATTAGCTTCAAGTTTGACTTCTCTAGTTGAGCCAGCAAAATTGGAATCGTGAGCTTACTGGGCTGGGCCTCGTAAAGTGCCATATTGGGGTCGGCCTTAGTCTGGAACGATGTCTTGGGTCGGTCCTCAGACTGAATGGAGCCACTGCGCTCACTTGATGCTCTTGCTGAAGCCATTTTGAAGGTGTGGTATGGTAGCTTAGATGATGGAAGGTGGATGTCTTGTAAATAAAGTACTAGATGTGTGTAATGTGTCTTGTACAAAAAGTAAAAATTATGACATGAATTTTGGGCGTGATCTGCTGGGGATTGCCCTTGGTATATATAGCCGAGGTATGTAAGAGAGAAAAAGAGAAAACCATGGAAACCCTGGGAGCTGTCATGCCGCGACTCCCCCGACTAAGAATAGAAGTTGACTGATTGGCGAATCACACATGAATCACATATGGATCACGCAAACCGTGGCAAGACTGACGGATCACAGCGGAAGTCCACCAAGCCGATCACGATCAGCGGGGGTTGGCCATTCACACAAGGGCCAATCCCTTATGACGTTACGTAGCGCACACGCCGTGTTCCCACTGGCCGGCCAAGCAGCAGCTAAAATCATAGGAGAATGCTTAGCATAGATCGATCCTATCAGAGAAAAAGCGACACGCAAGCAGAGGTGGCTGGAGGTCTCTGCGACTCTCCACTCAAGACCAGGTACCCGCGTTTGGCCGATGATCATATGGATCAGATGGATCCTTGAGGGGCGAGGGGCGAGGGGCAATCAGCGTTCCCCAAAAATGGTGCCTGCAGGGGCACCGACCTTCACATGCAGGTACAAGGTGCCCTTGGAGTCCAACATACCCCTTGCGGTCATACAATCGATTTCAGAAATGCAAGAAAACCCCGGAAACATTCCTCCCCCGTATTTTTCCATGGTTCCTCTGGGGTATTCGCTCAACTTCACTCTAGGGCGACCAATAAAGTTCGAATACTGAATAATTCAATGGCTCACATGGATTCTCTGACAGCGAGTGACGTTCTATCTCGCCGGAATGTGAGAGTACCCGAGTGTTGACCGGAATTAGTGATGTGCATGGCTGCGGTCGGATCGCGCACAGGCCGTGTTTGAGATAAGTGGGCCCCTTGATGAATTAACTTGAAAGTTGGCTAGGGCGAGCAGGCAGCGGCATTATATCAGAGTGGCCGCGAACGGCCAAATCTCAGGCCACGACAACAGACTCGTAATTCTGGAACAAAGCATCTCAGCTCGGGGGTAAATACTCCGTACAAGCACGCCAAATGGCACAGAAGTACGTAGTTATACATACAATTCGTTTGTCAAGTGGCAAAAATCATGGTCGACATTATGTATTGTCGCTGCAAGCATCCAAGTTCCCAACTTCTTGAGCTTTGAAATATTCCTATGCGTCGCAACTATCAATGGGAAATCTAGATTTGTATTCATAGTTCATCGCCTATCATATCTATCGCCATTCCCACGTGAACCAGTACCCTGTAACGGTAAATCCTCTCGTAAATGCACTTTTAATCTTCCCAGGGTTCGACAGGGTAAGCGGCAGCTTGCATGAGCACTGCCCCGATCAGTTCATCATGATCATGATCAAAGAAATGGCCTATTCGCATCCAACCCAGCAGGAAGGTCCCTCTCCACTCCATGTAGCGACTGTTGGTCAAAATGATTTGCTTCGCCTGGCAGAACTCTTCTGCTCTGTCACGCGGGCGCAAATAAATAAAATAAAACAAAAGTCAATGATCTCAATTCGACAAGATAGCTAAGAGAACGTGCTATCTCGTGAAAGATCTCGTTCGAGCATATCTGCGAAAGGATTGATTCCACCAGTATCTGGACCCATTCAACGATTTCAGGAACAAGGTCGCTCCATGAGTGATATTCGGCAAAGCATCTTCCACTCTGCAAGAATGATCCCGCCAGATTCAACCAGAGCCGAATTGCGCAAAAGAAATCCGACAAAAAGTATCGGGATGAGACTTGGGCCGCCGGAGATATGAGCGCACTCGCTCCGCCTAGGTGTTTTACTCACAACATCTGCCTTGTATCGTTGAAAATCTCCACGTATCGAGATCTATTGCCATTCAGGGTTTGCTTTTGAGCAGCCAACGTAGGTATTGAAAGTGCATGCGCAAGCTCACATACCGCGCGACCGTACACAGTACTCCATACGAAGTAGATCTTGCGCCTTACAAGAATATCTCATCGCATCTCATTCTAGGCAATGCACGACAGCAATCAAGCCAGGGGCCATATGTACTCGGCTGGGGCCACATCCATGTAAAAGGATGCACCAAGTGGAGGCACATGTCTCGTGGCTTATTGCTGAGCGACAATCGTTGTGGACTCGCATGACGCTTTTCATGGCGATCGTAACTTTGGCGTTCTTGGCGTGATATCAGTCTGGGTGGGTTCTTGAAGCCGGAAATTTGATGCATATTCAATGTCCGGGAGACTTAAGGCGCGTCTCTAGCAAGGTTGAAGATCGTGGTGAGTTTTCTCATAAGTTCAATTGACCAAATTTAAAGTTGTCGGACTTTGAGGAGTTTCTTCCCTTGACTTATCGCTTTGCAGAAGTCGAACAGCATCCCCTATCGGCCAGCATCTGAGGCCGGAGATCGACATTAGCCCACGTGGGATGATCAAGTCGACAAAGAAGCAAAAGACGAGGGCCAAGACATAAGGCAGGGGATTTTCATTTTGCAGCCCCGGTCGCACATCCTGGCAAGTGACAGAAAATGCGAAAATCGCCAACTGTCATCATTGGACGGGGATGATATTCGGGGCTGGAAGACATCCACTCCGGAAAGATCTGCGCTAGCCTTGTCAAACAGGAGGTAGAATGCATTAAAGACTTCCCTCCCCGTCTTCAAACAGTACATGTACTATTGAGACTGAACAAGGATCACATATCACGCGAAATCATAGAAATCTATACAAAAATTCCAAATTTTGCGGGTTGAGATAGTCCGGATTCGTCAAAGGGCCAGCCAGCCCCATGACATCATCTCCCTCCGTGTTATTAAACAACTCATACCAATCCATGTTGATTGCAGCTTCTTCTGAGAAATTGGGGAGCGGAGCTTCCTGCGTGCTGATCATCATCTCGTTATTATGCGAAGTTGCGGAGAGAGGTTGGACCGTGTTTCCATAAGTCATTTCAAACGATGGAGAATCAGGAACCGGAGACCCTTTTGCAAGCTGATCAGACAGCGTCGAGGGAACTCCACCCTCGGCCAGTCGCAGATTTTTTGCAGTGCGGTCATCTAGACAGCGGAAAAATAGATCCAAGACCCAATTCTCCAGGTCCCAGGATTTTTGAAGCTCTTTAAGGCCGAGGAGACAGAGTTTGGCCCTGTGTTCGGCTAGCTTGCGAGCTGTGCCTGTGACTCGTCCGAAATGAATTGTATGGATACATAGAGCAGAGAAGGTATGGGTGATACTATTTAGACGAGACGTTAGCTGGATGTCGTAATCATTACGAGGAAGGGGGAAATCTCACAGGTGGACCAAGCCGTGCTGCACTAAATTTTCAGACAGCATATCTTCGAGAATTCGAGTACTCCTTGTCGCTGCATCCAAGGCAAGATTCCCTTCCGGGCTCATCAATGCGCTTGGAGGTTGCAAAAATATCGGTCGATACAGAAGGACGTACAGATTACTGCCCATTTGTTAGTAAAATACGTCTTTTTCGTAGGCCTGAGTGGATTCGTTACTTGTAAGCCATATGCAGCATCCCGACGAGATAGGTGACCTGTCGACTAGGAGAAGATTGGAAATGCATCTCTTGCGGTAGATTTGACTCCCAGTCGACCAATTTTTGGTGAAGGGCTGGGCGCCGTGGGTTGTCTAGCTTTGATCGGCCTGGTAGATATTGACTGATGATAACCTCTCGTACTTCGCGATGTGTAAGTACAATGTTCTCATGATTGTCGCTCTAGGCATCCAAGGTTGTACTAACATATTTTTGCAAGCTGGGCCATTCCTATCACATAATTGACATGTGCAGTCGGCGGTTTTCGAAAGACTTCAGAGAACTCGGTAGCATCGAGCTCCTCAAAATCGGATGGCTCCAGCTCTGCGGCTTCACAATCTTCATCACGAATCCGAGATGGCAAACCCAAGGCAGCAGACGTTTGTTGATCGCGTACCTGTTGCGAGGCTGTCAATGCGAAAGATCCATCGCCGCACATCTTGATAGTTGACTTACGTATAGAGCCCACCATATCCTCTTCCATATTTTCTGGTCACGGGAGCTCAAAAATGATAGTTTCGACCTGCTTCATCAGATTTTGCACTTAGAACGGTATCTTCAAGGGTGAAAACTCACATCACATGCATTCCCTTCTTTTGCGCCAAGTCAGTGGCAGCTCCGAGCCAAAAGCGCACATCTCGCTCCTCGGTCGGACCGCCACGCCAGAAGCTCAGAAGAAATAGCGACTGTAATTTAACGATCGTGTCTGTTTCCCATCCGACATCGTATATTTCTTTTGCGCGTTGATAAAAAACCCCCTTGGCTTGATATCGATCGGTGAATCCAATTGTTTTCAGTGTGAGGTCTGAGCACAGGCTGACCCCGACGAATAGCATGCCTTGGAGTAACAACGGCGATATCGTATCCTCTTGATACGCATTTTGTACCTGTGGGCGGTCCAGAATGGGGAAGCAAGGGTGAAACCACTCAAAGTATGCTTGGAGAAGCACTTCACAAGCGGTAGGGGCTGGAAAGACCAGGGCACTCTCGCGGATAAGTCGTTCCTGCAGGGATTTCCGCTGCAATCCAAGTGAAGTATCTTCGGATTCCTCGGGACTGCAGACCTCTGGAATAGAATAATGGAGCCGACCCTTCTGGATCCCGCACGCATACCCTTTGTCGGGCGATCGTCGTCCCTCATCAACCACGCATGTCAGCGGGCTCGATTCGCCGAGGAAGACCGTTTTTTGAATAGCATTTTCTGCAGTAGATGGTCGCACTGAGGGTTTGTAAAGACTTGATCGGTTTTGAAGAGGTTCTGATTGCAGCGATTGCCCTTCTGGCGGCGCGCTCTCCTCGACGCGGGAAGTTTCCGCAGTAGCCGAAGCCAAAGAATTGTTTTTCTTTCGGCGAGGATACCTAAGGAAGAATCGATATATTGATATGCAATCCAGGAAGTGGGCGTAAATGAACTTTGCTTACTTTCCACGCCGCGATACCCCCAATTCACAGGTAAGATTCCATGCCGTGCAGTTGCGGCATGGTTGCATATCAAGCACATTGCATCGCACGCGCCGAGAATTGCAGGCTAAGCAGGCTTTTTTTGCACGCATTCGTGGTTTATCGGGTGTTATGCTCGCCATTATGGTGATTGAGATAGGCTGCTTCCCAAAGTTGTGGGGTAAATTATTAACATAGCGCGGGCAGGAGGCTTATTGACTCGGCTTCGCTCGGCTATTTCAAGTGCGATAGGTTGGTTTGAGTCGGCTATATGGGTCTTCGGTTATATGCATTTGCTCCGTATTCCCGAGTTTGCCACTTTTCAACAAGTTTAAGTGGCATATTTCGAACTTAGGCCTGCATTGAATTGTAAGAGTCAATTTGCTGCCGCTTTAATGATTTCTCTACTTCTTTCCAACTTGAAGGTTGCCTTAGATTACCCTCAACTCTTGGAACTTGGGTTTGTATCTACCACTAGCCGGAGGGACTTCAAGTTTGCGACTCGGATATATATTGAACACCAACCTTGCAATATAGGTCTAGACTTGAACCTTCCGAGGTTCCAAGGTTGTAACTTGAGTTCAACAACTTCCTTGGAAGTTAAACAAAGTTATCGATACCAACCTTCAAGTTGGAATTAAATTCCCTAGTTCGATTGAAAACATTCAAGACAAGTCATAAAAGCTACTACTAACAAGCACATTTCATGCAAATTATGTTTGTGAATTCCGGTTTTCTCAACAAGGTATTTATCTTAGTCAATGCTTCTACTTAGTCAATGCTTCTACTTAGTCAATGCTTCTACTTAGTCAATGCTTCTACTTAGTCAATGCTTCTACTTAGTCAATGCTTCTACTTAGTCAATGCTTCTACAATAGTTAATGACTATGGGAATACGAGACGCCCGTAGCGCCGATCACAGCCAAAGCACGGAGCCAACCTTATTCGAAGTCTAGGCTCACAGAAGGTTCGCGGCCCTCATCGGTGCCAAAGTGAAATCGACCCATGCATAACTTGAATCAAACTCGGAGCCAATATTTCAGTTAAGCCCTCGGTGAAGCACCTGGAATGTAGGGATGGTTGTTAGGGAGACACCTGGGCAGACAGCCCCGTGTCAGGAATGCTAGATTGATGTATGCTAGGCCAACTTGTCGATTAGAAGAACTCCTGGGTGTATTACCCGCGATTCAGTTCCTTCTGTTTCAATACCCTCACCCCAGATTTACAGAGCCCTCCGCCAAACACGCAAATATTTGACCTCATATTCACTTCGCAGGTATTGCATCATGCGCATTCAATCCACTTGGCTGGGCGCTCTGGCGAGTTTACCATGTGTCCTCGCATCATGGCCTATGTCTTACAGTGAGATGGTGACCCCCTACCGTAATGACGAGCCTAAAGTGAAAGTCGAAACACTTTATCAGTTCCCAGAAAATGGTTCTTGGGTTGACAACATCGTCCTGCGATCAAATGGAAATATACTTCTCACTCGGCTAGACGTACCGGAAGTCTGGTCTGTCAACACTACGAGCGGAAACGCGACGCTGGCCCATTCCTTTACCAACGCGACGAGCTGCTTCGGCATCGCCGAAATTGAAGACGACGTTTTCGCGGTAGTGGTAGGAAACTTCTCCACAACTACGTACCAGCCCACTGCAGGGTCATTTACCGTTCAGAAATTGGATTTCAATGTCGCCGCAAACGAGAGCGAGCGAGTATCCCAGACCGCAACAGTATCGCACATCGTCGCACTCCCCGAGGCACAAGCTTTGAACGGAATGGCCGCGTTCACCAAAGATTCCCATCTTGTTTTGATCGCCGACAGTCCAAAGGGAGCCGTTTGGAAAGTCAACCACAAGACCGGCGACTATGAGATCGCCCTGAATGACACAACAATGATGCCGGCAGAGGGACAGGCCTTGCCCCTGGGCATCAATGGATTGAAATTGGTTGATGGATACATTTACTATTCGAGCACCACACGAATGCAGTTCTGTCGCGTCAAGGTGGACGAGAATGCCAATGCTGTCGGAGAATTCGAGGTCATCGCCAGTGGATTCCTGCCAGATAATATGGATGTGGCCCCGGATGGCACAGCCTACATTGCTACCGACCCGCAAAACTCTGTCGTTCGTATCACTCCTTACGGCCAGATCTCGTTGGTTGCCGGAGGTCAGCTTTCTACGCAAATCCCTGGTGCCACATCCTGCCGTTTAACAAATGACCGCAAGACTCTCTACGTGGGAACAAGCGGGGGGCAAGTGGCACCTGTCTTGGGAACGTTCAAGGAACCCGGGAAGGTGGCTAAGATTACCATGGTGTGATTATTTTGGCAGGTTTAGCCTCAAAATTGTCGTTCTCTCTCTCTCTCTGTTGATGGATTTAATAATATCATGTATGTGGATAATACGGGAAAGATGGCGTTGCACGATGGACAAATGATATTGATGTGAATCTATTCAAACACTAAACAACTTTTTTTATTCTGCCTTTTAATTTGAAAATCGGGTTTTCTAATGACTTATATCGATTGTGAAACCATCAAGTTTCATCAGTCCCATTATCCCATCTTCCTTCGGGCGACTGGTCTGCTCCGCATTTACTATCATTCTTACCAGATCCTTATATCATTCATCAATCTTGCCATGCCTTAACGTCGATCGATAGCTTCCAAAAACTTACCCAACCCCCACCGTTTATCCAGAGGGACATCCAAGCTGTCTTGTCACTCGCGCAATGGACAAATCTTCGAGCAGCTGGTATGGCACTTCAATTGAAAAGGGTTATCCCATGCCGGGGTAAAACATGATTTGTTCAATTCTACAACGAAAACCTAAAAGTAGGAGAGTCGGCAAGTATTATCGGACGATGATCCGCCACCCCGTTCCTACGCCCGGCAATCCAGTGGCGCCATCGGCTGCGGTGGGGGACCGCCCCGGCTGTGAACTTCTCCGGACGCCTCGGACATTTCCTAAATGGGTAATTTTGCTCGGAGTTAATCAGATAAAAAGTAAGGCGCTTGCTAGAAATTCCGGGGTATTTATAACGGCAGCTGCTGCCTCTGTAGCCCCGGTAATCTTTATTTTTTTTAATCCCTTCCCAGCATATATCACATACAATGGTAGCCAACGCTCTTCGGAACATCGTCGTCGTCGGGGGCTCGTTTGTCGGTCGCGTGAGTCACATTATGAACCCAACTGGACTAGAACATTATCTGACACCTCACAAAGGGAACGGCCCAGGAGCTCGCGAAAATCATCCCTCCAACTCACAGAGTACGCAGGAAGCCGATTTATCTCCTGCTGCATGACTGAATACAGAGTACTAACCCAAGTATCAGGTCCTCCTAACCGAGCCCCATAGCCACTTCCATCATCTTTTCACATTTGTGAGTGCGAGAGATAAACCCCTGGCTTGATTTCTATTCAATTTGCTAATAATCGCGGTAGCCCCGATTTGCCATTGTCCCCGGACAAGAGCACAAGGCCTTCATTCCTTACAGCGAAATCTTCTCTGGTGCACCCAATCCCGCCGCACATGGCGTTGTCCAGGCCCGCGTCGTGTCTGTGAATTCGCAACACATCGAGCTTGACCGAGAATGGCAAGGAAGCAAGCAGATACCTTTCGACTATGTCGTCTTGGCGACTGGTACTCGGCTCTCCAAGCCCGCGGCAATGGACAGCGATGAAAAGCTGCCTTCAGTCGAGTACCTGCAGAAGCACCAGGCCGATGTCAAGAGATCAAAATCAATCCTGATCGTTGGCGGTGGTGCTGTTGGCGTTCAAATGGCTACCGACTTGAAAGAATACTACCCAGAGAAGAATGTCACCGTGGTCCAATCACGCCTGCGCGTGATGCCGAGCTTTCACCCACAACTCCACGATCTTGTCAAGCAACGATTTGACGAGCTCGGTGTTCGATTGATTACTGGTTCCCGGGTTACCATCCCATCGGGGGGGCTTTCCCAATGATGGAAATGCGTTTGACGTACAATTAACCAACGGGACAACAGAATCAACTGAACTTGTAATCCTGGCGACCGGACAAACACCAAATAATCAAATGGTCAGTGGCCTGACGCCTTCAACACCCGATGGCCCATCTGTGATCAACCCCGACAACGGATACCTTCGAATTCGACCAACGATGCAGCTCTTGGATGAGAAGTACTCGAATATCTTTGCTGTTGGTGACATTGCCGACACAGGCGCACAAAAAGCCGCCAGACCAGGTTCGGCGCAAGCTGCGGTCGTTGCAAAGAACATCCTGTCTTTGATTGAGGGAAAGAATGCGGAAGATACCTTCGTCAAGGGTCCTGGGGCGATTCATCTTACTTTAGGAATGGTGAGTAGTTTAGTACAGTGGATTATCCGCTTCAAGTTCGTTCATCACAGTGCTGATACGTCGCTCTCGCAGAAACATAACGTCATTTTCCGCAACCCCAATACCGCAGAGGGCGCAACAGAGCCTGTCATCATGGACAAACAAGAGTAGGTTGACCCTTTCCAAGTATAAAGCCCTCAAATTCTAACGAGTTTTTCAGTGGCCAAGAAGATATGAATGTTGAAGCCATGTGGGGACGGCTGGGTATCACCGTCGACAATGCTCGCCAGTATCACCTATAAGAAGAAAACCACTAAATAATACAACAAAGGGCATGGATGCATAGTTTTTGGAATGTATCATTTATTGAATTGCATTAGAGTTTCGAAGATACAAAATCACTAGCTTGATCAATAATACAAATACCGCTCTAGAGGAGTCTATCTGTTGTCGACTTAAACCTTCACTCTCGGGGTCAACCGGGCCATAGAGCTCTGCTAATTCTAGAAACAGTCGATAGAGGTAGATCGAGATATCAATCTTCCTCGGAACCTGCTTCGACCACGTGTAACCAGCTTCGGCAATCTCCAGACAGACGCTCTCCTTCAGGATCATTGATAAGGAAATTCATCAAAGCAGGAAGCTCTTAAATTTCCATTGTGATAGTGATATAGTGAGCCCACGGAACAAGACAATCATCATGCCATTCCTGGAACCAGGTTTGGTTCAGAAAAATCGCCTTTCGCGACAAAAGACGATAAAATCGCGTGCTCATGCCATTTCCGTCGAGGTCGAAAAGATAGCGGTAACTGAGACATGTATCTTCGGGTTCGTAATTGGACGGCCCTAGAGCCCTTTGCATATCTTCACAAGCATTGCGGTCTCCATCGAACTCACACTGAGTGTAAGCACCCATTCGAACATCGAACATGTCTTTGAAAGGGTCCGTTTATTGTTTAGCCTCCTGTCCTTGAATCCAAAATGCCGACTTGCGTCTGGGACATTTGCCGCATTTTTGGAGTGCTTAGATAAAAGTGACGAAACTTTGTCTATGGCCAAAACGCCAGTTGAATCGTCTTGCTTGTCCACCATTGGACGAGCCACGCCAGTATAAACCAGGCTTTTTGTCCAGAAATGGAACTTCATCGTCCCCAAGTAATGGATGCGCCACATAGCAAGGGCAGGGGATCAAGATATCTCGAAATGAAGACATGCGCCCGCAACTTAGGATCGGAATTGGCGAATGGATATATGAGAATGAGCTGAGCGACGAAATAAGAGCATGCAGCTTTCCAGGCTCAGGAAACTGACAAACATCCTTCTCGTGACCAAGGCGGCTTGTCAATTCACGAGGAATTTGCGAAGATGAGTTTTTCACCAAGTTCTCGGTTGATCGGCCAGAGCTCACCGTGAATTGAATCCTCACTGACTGCTCCCCAGATTTGCTGAGGATTCGCGGCTCGTCGATAGTACTCATGTAGAACATGGAATTGTAGGAGAGAGGGGCGGAGATAGTCCGAATGCGGTCGGGATTGATTGCTGGAATGCCAGAAAGCTCTCATCCACCTCTTGATCTAGCGAGCTAAAAGGAAGTAGAAGACTCAAGAATAATCTACCAAATTATTATCTTCTATATTTTGCTTTACCGCTGGTCTACCTTCAGAAATGGTGCTGCCATGCCCTGGGGAGATCCACAGGTCATTTATAGTGCGGGTCTAGAGTGCAATTTCGGCGTTGAAAGCTTCTCAGCAGTAAGTGTTAAATGGTTTTTACATTCGATATTGGTCTCATATCGAGTGAACTAAACTATAACATCAAATAAATAATCTTGAAAATCATTTTGACAACGGGCAAAGCCTTTCTCCGGCAGTTTCTACGCCTCGCTGAAGCTAGCTCGGTTGGCTCTTAAAAATAAGCATTTGGCGGACGGCCGACCACAACTCACCCGGCATTTCATACCACGCGGAATTCATGCAGCCACGGGCGATCTTTCATTAACTACATTTTCGGAGCCTTTGACTAGATTGAATTTGTTATGTCCGACAGATGAGAACCAAAGATAAGAAAAAAACATCAGACAATCAGACCCAACTCTGTTCAATGCTTATTTATCTCCGCGGGGGGTGTGTCAACCCGATCAGCTGTGGGTCGGTCGGGGGCTGAGATGGATTTTTTTTGTCTGGATGCGCCTCTTATCACAAAGTGGAACAGCTAGACAGTTAGGTGCATCTGAATGAAACTTACATATGCAGGCGGCTCCCCGTGCGAGATTCATGAAAATATTTTCACCGTTATGGGATCTGAAGAATTTTCTGCATCATGTCGATAAATCATCAGAGCGACGACGCTTGTGTGGCGGACTTTGCTAACAAGAGCGAGGCTGTTATCATTGGAGAGGAGAAAGGTGATGGACCTGAAAATCTACACTCTCGCAAGAAGTGGCAGAGCAATGTCACTATCGTCAGTTGTGTAAGTATCGCAGTACCGAAGACCGAAGACCAGGTCTTTATCGATGTCCTTGCTAACGTTCCAACCAGTATATCGCAAACTTCAGTGACGGGTTTCAGAACAGTTTGGCGAATCCGACCAATGTTATTTTCAAGAAATTACTTGGGTCGGGCGGCTATTCTGCCGACATGAAAACGCGAATTAGCAACTCTTTGATCATTGGAGCGATCTTGGGCGTTGTAGTTCTTGGTTATACTTCCGACATGTTCTCTCGGCGATCTGGACTACTATTCACGTCCTCGCTGGTGGTAATCGGTACATTGATGTCCACCGTTGCTCTCAGCGTGCATCCATCACAGGATATGCTTTGGTATTTCGTCATCGCGCGAGGTATTGCAGGCTTTGGCGTTGGAGGTGAATATCCTCCCAGCGCGGCTGCAGGCATTGAGGAATCAGACACCGTATGTCCTTATCCTGCTTATTTAACACCAATTTTTTATTGATGCTGAGTACCGCAGATCATGAGAAACTACAGAGGGCCACTTTTCGTGTCTTTCACCACGCTGATGGCTACACTTGCTGGTCCGATCTTGCAAATTATTTATCTCATTTGCTTGATCGCCAGCGGCAACAACCTTACGATTACATTCCATGCGATATATTCGATCGCTACTATTATCCCTCTGATAATCATTGTACTCCGCATTTTCATGACAGACTCGGTTTTATTCCATGAGTCCAACCTCACAAAACAACGCCGATCGCCAAAACTATACCTCCTTCTCGCCCGTCGATACTGGTGGCGCATTCTGACAACCTCTCTCGCATTCTTCCTTTACGACTTCATCAACTTTCCAAACAACATCATGTCAAGCAGTATTATTGCATCACTCGTCAAAGATAGTGATATCCGAAAAACCGCAATCTGGCAAGTCATCCTAGCGGTTCTCCCCGTGCCAGGTGTCATGATCGGCGCCTGGCTCACCAATGCAATTGGCCGGCGAAACACTGGAATATTGGGCTTCGCAGGCTATATGGTCCTCGGTTTTATTATTGGAAGCACATATGACAAGCTTTCCGAGAATATTGCCGCCTTTGTCGTTCTATACGGTCTTTTGCAGGCATTTGGACATTTGGGACCAGGCGCAACAATTGGACTCATCTCTACTGAAGCCTTCCCTACAGCCATGCGAGGAATGGGCTACGGAATTGCGACTGCCTTTGGAAGAACTGGCGCCGCCGTCGGCACTGAGTGTTTTACTCCGTTACAGACTGCTGCTGGAAACAGCTCGACATTCTACTTAGCAGGCGGCGTGGCCATTCTTGGTGTTGCTGTTTATTGCCTCCTACCAGAGAGCAGTAAGCTCGATCTGGAAAAGGAAGATAGGTCTTTGGAAGAGTTTCTAGCCGAGAATGGATATTCCATTGGGCAAAAGGACAAAAGCTGAACGGTGGTGTGTTCTCTCTTTTGTTCGAAGATCGAAAGAATTGCAACGCTAGCCGACTCATCATCGAATTTTTGTTTACAAGGTCGACATTTCACGTGGCAATGGATTTGATCATCATGAATTTTGGACGATTAAAAAATATAGATATGGATGGGAGCGCTTTCTGCATGAATAATAAATCTAGATTCTATATTATGTCTAATGTACAAGTTTTTATTACAGTAATGGGCGCCCCGCTCCGTTTAGCGAGCAGGTTGGACCTCATTCCAAGCAGTAGAAATCTTGCCCCAGTATTGCTCTGGATGAAGTCTCATATGGCCCACATGCGGTGAGCCTTCGAACATCTCCAGGTCAACGTTGTAGCCATGGCCCTTCACCTTAGCAACAGCCTCCTCCAGATCCTCCCACCAGATGATCTCGTCTTCCTTAGAGTAGAGGTACAGTCTGTTTGTCTCGACTGAAGCAATTTCATGATCGTTCATTACTCGAGTCGCCCAAACTCCCGAGGGCTCAGTACCACGTAGTAATTCCCATGCATAGTTTGCCCACAAGAACATCCACCACAGGCCTTGCGTAACTGCAAAAGGCCATGGGAAGTATTTCGCTGACCCAACAGCCATGGCCCGTGACCAACGACCGACTTGGGAGGCAAAGTCGAGGCTACCTGGCGTAGAATCGCATACTAACAGCGCATGGGGAAGCTTTTTGTCGCTGCCATGGCGTTGTTGGTAGGCAGTAAATGCGGCGGCGAGGAAGATGCCTCCGGTGTTCGACATGGCGTGTATTAGGAGTCGCTCATCTCCGTTGCCACTTCCATTGGGCGTCGGGAATACCGTATCAATTACGGGTAGCATTGCTTCAACCCGGGCGTCGAGGGGTTGATTCGATGCTTGAAAGGTGCGAGATAGCACAACAATAATCCTGGTACGGGGAAGAGGTCATTGTAGCCATCCGAGTATTTTGAGACATGCTTCGGCATGCCGTCGCCCCACCCAAAGATAATGATAGTCGTTGGTTCATGAGCTAGTGCTGGTTTGGTCTTGTCGTTCCCATTCCGAAGGTATACCCTATCCGATATCGCGGTGAACCCGGGGAAAGGCAGTGGTTGTGGAGCCATTTTTGGCAGGGGGCTAGCGGATTCAATGGAACTCGCTGCTGAACCTTGAAAATATTTAGAGATTTGCGAAAGGGAAATGGTGTCTCCGTGAGAACATGGGGTGAGGGATCTCCTTTACCTAACAATCCAGTATTATATACCAAAATCTGCCCCAGATGGTAGATAATCAGAAAATTCGAATTTGGAAATTGATCCGAGGGGCCAAGCGCAAAGCGAGGGTTCGTTGGGAAAATGCAATCGAACTGGCCAGCATTCCGAAAATAGGTGGGTCGTTGGGAGAGAATTAGCGAATCAAAATTGATATTCCCATCTTGGCTTAACGTGCCTCGGTACAGATCTTATTCTTCATTAATGCTGGTCACCGTGCAAGTCACGTGCATTTGAAGAGAGAAAAGGACAGCCATAGGGTTCGAGTCAATATAATTACTTTTCAAAGAATAGCCCCGGAATTTAACACCAATATTCAATTAATTCCTAACTTTCAGAATCGAAGAGTATTGTGATTGCCTATTGAAGTCGCCGTCGAGTCGCGTATAACCGATGACATAAGCAGCATCAGAACCAAAATAACAATAACAATAACAATAAAACTAAACACTAGCCGCCTTGATTATGTAGAGTGAATTTCAACTTATTAAAGCAATGTGAGTCAACCGAAACTTTGTACTTTAGTCAGAAGGTAGAGTGTCGGTAGGGTTGGAAATATTAGACAAGACTACTCCATAGTAAACAAAGTTCTCATAAATGACGGACATATGGTCTGAGAATTGGCTAAGTTAGCATATCTAGCCCACTCAATTCAATTCAAACGTTTATTAGCCTGTTGCAATCTAAGTTAGAAACGTATGTGTGTGCAGGAGATTCTTCCATCGGAGATACGAGCTTGTTAAATACCACGCTCAGTCTTAATCACAAAACAAATTAGAACAGCGCAGTGCCAAGCAAAGCGCGTAGAAACGTGTCGGACACACGCGAAGGGCGTGTTGGAACAGTGACAATTCTAACAAGGGCCAATAACCACGCCCCGATTGTCCTGCGGCCAAATCCCACCCCCAGCCTCGACTCCCTTGACGGTCGCGACTAGTTAGCCGACTGATCTTACCAGATTCAAATCATAACCTCCATGGTCATATGAAAATTCACTAGAAAATTCAAAATAATTACAGACTTTTTTTTAAACATAACTTTCTAAACATAACTTGATATGCGATCCATTATTCATGGTTTCCATTTTGCGTATTATCTGTGGAATAGTAAATTCTGATGTGTTATACTAGATATTATATCGCCTAATTGGGAAATTCCTTTTTTTTAATGGAGGTCCCAGTTATCGGTTACAAATAATAAAAGCATGCTATCCCCTCTTTCACCTATGGCATTGCTGAAACATCGTCTTTTTGAAATCTAGAAATGGAGATCTGCCTACGAAATCTAATTTTAAATTCGGTCTAGAATTATGTTCTTATTTGAAGGAATACCATATAAATGCGTGACTGGTCATAGAAACATGAGATGCACAAACTCACAAATTCACAAATTCACAAGTTCCCAAAATAAACAGAGGTCAAGCTTATCCTAATTTCAAATCAGAATGAAGTCTGAGTAGGTAGGGTAGATATTAATGCCAGAACCAAAGGCCATTTGACGAAGGGCGATAGGGTTTGTAAATTTACCTTTTCTAAATGAGTTAGGGCCAAGAAATTTTAAATTACAGTTATGAGAAATGATTAGAGGCATAGAATCGCAGCATACGCGACATGTAAATCAGTTTGCATCTACTATATTCGGGCGAAACTCTGATGACTCATCAAACCCCAAGAAATTGCAAGCCGCTTCTGTCTTGGTGATATATTAAGATCACTCATAACTGATCAATAAATTGGCGGAAATGGAAGCCTTGGCCGTGGAAATGAAGAAAAAATTTGCCGGGGGCTCCTAGTAGACATGGAAGCTCTTGACGAAACTCTAAAATCGAGAGACACATTATGTGCGACTAGAAAGGCCAGAGCCAGCAAGATCTGTCGTAGCTTGACGCTTTAGAAGTCAAAGCGCAAATAAAAATGACGAGAAAGACGAAGAAAGTGGTCTGGTTCACGAAGCTCCGGTGGAGACCCTTTCGGCTATACTTCTCCCATCCACTTCCACTGCGTTTTGGAGTCGGTAGAAAGTCGCACAACCCGCCATTCGCAATGGTTTTTGATGCTATATTAGCAGACAGATCCCCAGCATATGGTGCATAATATCGACTGAGAATCTTGTTCAATAAGCCATCTCGAGACTGTAATCGCACCAAAAACCGGGAGGTTTGGTAGATAGAATCAACACGTGCATGCCGAAGGTCGTGATATTGACAAAACATGCTCTCTATTTGTCCAGGAGTTGGGATCTCAGTCACCAAACCTTTTTTCATCTTCAATATTATGTTTGCTAGGGCGGCAGCATCTTCAATGGCCATGTTGGCCCCTTGACCGATATTAGGTGTCATCTTGTGAACACTATCACCTATCAGCACTAGTCTGCCATGAGACCAGTTCTGAAATGTATTCTTTTCCAGTACTGTCATTGAGGCCGTCTCGCGATTTTTCCATAGACGTCCGAATGTGATATCCTTGTAGAATACAGTTTTCCTCATTTCCTCTGCGGCAACCGAAGTATCATGTGATGTATAGCGAGGACAGTTGGGATAGACGTATTTCTTGTCTAGTTTTTGTATGACAAACCAATAAATTCGGCCGTCCTTGCCATGAATTGTCACTATTGTCAGGCCATCGAACAACGCATTGACTTGTTCACCTAGATTCAATCCTGGAATCGCAGAGGAGATGCCGAAGATGCAGCGGAACTCCGCCGTGAGACCTATGGATCAATTAGCACGAATCATCCCACCAGATGGTTATGCTTTCACTAACTGGTCCTGTCCTGTCTAGTAATGTTTGTTCCGCTATCTTTCTCTAACATCTCCCATATTTCATTCCGAATTATGCTGTGAACACCATCCGCCCCTACAACGATACTGCCTTTATACTCCCGACCATTGCTCGTAGTTACTATCACACCATCACTAGAACTTTCAATAGCTATAACCCTCTCACTTAGAAAAATCCCATCGCGATCGGCGTATTTCGTATAAAGAATATCCAGCAGGCGCTTTCTGTCTAGAAATGCGATCAGAAACCCGAACCTATTGGCATATGTTAGCGTTTTTAGATATAAAAGAACCTTATCAGGGTTTCAAGCTATCGAACCTTTCATTAATTAGCGTGGGATAGTAACTGCTGAAACTAAACCCATCTGCAAAGGTGATGATTGCCTTTTTCAGTGGTTCAATGTATCTTTCAACCTCATCATATAGTTGGAGTTGATCGAGCACGCGGGCTCCATTCGGCAGGATTCCGATGGAGGCTCCAATCTGAGGCGCCGGATCGCTTGATTTCTCCAGAACAATATGGCTCACCCCGGCCCGTTGGAGTCAATGTGCGATTTTTAACCCTCCAATTGAGCCACCCACAATGATGACCTGAAATTCTTCCTTACTCATTTTGAAGTTTCTCGTGGACCTCAAGACATAAAAAAGTTTTCAGATGCTTGAGGATATGAGGTGATTAATAGAAGTCACATTGTTAATTCCTGGGCCCATATATCAATATGCTTATTATTCCAGTATGTTGAACTCTTTTATTTAGGACACGCTTGGGTACGAAATAGTACTTGATGCTATTCGTCTCAGAATCACAATACACAGTATTGCGATTTGCCCGTTTGAACATGTATCGGGCATCCGGCCCTTCCGTAAGTCGCCATCTCCCTTATTATTCCGGCAAGGAATGATAAGTTGATTCAGTTTTATGCATCATTATTTTCTAAATGTGGAAATAGTTACATTCAGATTTCGACCGCATCTCAGGCTTGCTTCTTTATCCTGCATATTGCCACGCTTTTTTCATGTCGCCGGATATACCAATGACAGATTTCGTACATTCCGCTAAGCACAAGAAAGACTCTTAGGTTCCAACCAGCTAGGTAGTTATTAGGCCAAGCGAATGATTCTTACCAGTACATCGAACCTAGACTAGCAAGTTTCACTGCACAGCTTGAACCGAAGAAACGGGACGCCCTAAGAATAATGAGCATTGAAGCTCTCCCATTCTTAAAAATACACACGGTCTTCGGCTTTTAAGAAATTAAACTACACCCAACACATATACAAGGAACTGCGTGTACTGCCTCAACAGAGAGCCGACTTTGTTCACCAATGCCTAAAAGAAGCTGACATTTGACTGCTCCCTAAGAGCTGACCAGTGACCGTCCAATCTCATTCGCTAAAACCATATGACTGAACATGAACAAAAAAATGGATGTGCTGAATATCAAAAGCAGATTCTGTTCAGCAAGTGGGGCATGATTCCATTCTCGAGATGCAAACTTGATTGCTGGGTATCTGGCAAGGAAGTTAATAAGAAGCCTGCATAAGAATACGCATGTATCTACCTGACCTTTGGGGGATAAATGGGACAGTAGACAATGTCCAATGCAAAATTGTAGCAGAGTGGCAGGGTTTACATTTCATGTGTGCCTTCTGTGGACAAAATTGGTCCTTCCGGGCGCTCGGGAAGCGTCAAAAACACCCATAATTATGTGTTGAGTTAAAAGATGTGGTCGATGTGGGATAATACATCGATTGGGTAAGGGCAAATCTAGCCATAACAACGGCCAATTATACATTTATATATGCATTCAATTGTGATATAGGTTTATTTTGAAACAAGCCCAGCTGTAACATATGTTTCAAGCCGAAAGTAGTGGAATCGGGCATCATTCACGCCCATGTGAGCTCCGTTTACGTATTTGCCATACTTTTATCTCAGTCACTGCCAAGCTGCTATTTGAATTGTTTGACAATTAACATGAATACCCAATCAAGTAATATGCCTTGCATGGTTTTTTTCTGGAAACAGAAAACTAAGATTCCAAGAGTTTAGATTAACCCGCATGAACTACCTAGATAAATAGCTCAGAATATATACCCAGCTTGATTCAATGGGTCTTAGCTATGATATTTTAAATTCAACATGGGTTGGTTAAATATTTAGGCCGGGTGACGGAAAACCTGCGGTACTATTGATTTGACGTGTAAATCAAGTGGCAGTTGAATGATTATGCAGGACGAAATAAAATCTGATTTCATGATATAATAGAGCTTACTATAGCTGAGTATATACTATATCATTTAGCTGCTGATCACTGGTCGAATTTAGATCGGAATGACGGCATATGTGACTCTCCTCAATAGGTATTGCCAAGAAAAGCTGACATGGGAAGTTGTTGCAATACTGGTGTCCAACTCAATATCAAACATCCTTACACCTGGCATTGTCTTGGGCATGGGCGAAGTTCAAAAATTTTACTTGCAGCTTTTATTGCCCTCATTTTTATATGGGCGCCACAACTAGCGTAAATAATTTATCGGCGGCTATTTGATAGTGGATTTCTATGGGTATGGAGCGGAACTTTTGCCTGGGAAATAAGATGTGAAAATAAAAGGTGTTTCCATTTTCTTGAACCAAAGACCAAATCTTAAAGCAAAGAATCAATCAAATTTCGAAACTGAGATAAGCATCCTCTTTGAGCTATGAAGTTCTTTTGGGGTGCTGGGGACACGGACATGGGGACCTTAGTCCCCATGATTTCCTCGGTCGCGGCTACTGGAATCCTTTATCTCGTTTTCAATTATGCATTTATCCCGCGGCACTGGTCTAAGAAGGCCCAGTTAATTGGAAGTCAAAATCCCGAGAGAATAACAGGACTCGAGTGTTCATATGGATATCTCCGGCAAATATATGGGAAGCACCATTGGGCACCCTTTGTCAACAAGCTATCCCCTACACTTCGCGAGAAAGACGAGTTCAAATATGACATGGTGCTCTAAATAATGGATGTTGTCCATCTTTGCTTAATTCTAGTCGATGATGTGAGCGTCCGACCCCATATAGCCCTATTGGACTGAACTCAGGCTCATCTTCTCTTCCCAATTTTTCCAGATATCGGACGGAAGTGATTTTCGCAAAGGAGTACCGGCTGCTCATACAATTTACGGTCCATCAGAGACAGCGAATCGCGCTTACTATAGAGTTACTCAAATTCTTGCCCAAACGGTCGATAAATTTCCGAGCTTGTCGACCTGGTTGGTCAATGATCTGCGAGATATCCTTCAAGGCGAGGATATGTCCCTTGTTTGGCGGAGAGATGGAATTTGTGGCTTTCCTACGGCTCCAGCCGACAGGGTTGCGGTCTATAGACAAATGGTTTCTTTAAAGACCGGTTCTTTGTTCCGTCTGCTTGGGCACCTCGTTCTTGAAAACAAATCCATGGATGAAACCTTCAGTATTGTTGGGTAAGCTATCTTCTCCAGGCGGCATATAAACTAGGTAGGAGCTAACTATTCACTGTCCCAGATGGTACTCGCAATTGCAAAATGACTGCAAAAACATTTATTCATCTGAATACGCGAAGATGAAAGGACAAGTAGCCGAGGACTTGTATAACCGTGAGATGACTTACCCGATCGTGATTGCATTAGACGCCCCTGGAGGGCATTGGGTGACAGCGGCTTTATCAACCCCATCACGCCGGAGTATTAGAAATGCTCTCAATGTGATCCAAGGTCCATTTGTTAGGGACATATGTATGGCGGAGTTGGAAATGTCTGGTGCCTCGGTAAGGGAATGGTTGGCTATATGGAAGAGGAATGAGAAATTGGACCTGAAGTCATGAAACCGTCTCCTTAGCCTAGCACATACAGGACATCATTATTTATGTGGTGGAACAAACATCGGTTGCACTTTTTGTTGCGTTAATGGTTCTGGGTATTGTGGTAGCCTTAGTGGGCGGAGTCCACACACAGTACAATTTTTCTTGTCCGGTCATATTGCCTGCTAATCTATTGAAATGAAATATTTGATGATTTTCTCCAATAATCCAAACAGAGCAAAAACAGTAGTAAACGCTTCACTGGCTAAATCTAAGTTGTTTCGGTATCGCCGACCACCTCGGGATCTCGAGAAATAAGGCCAGCGGCCATGCAGATATGAGTTCTCCTGGGAAGGTATAGCCCATCTGATAAAGTGAAATACAACATAAAATCCCTTCCTCTGCTATCGACTATTATAGCACTGCCTATGATATAAAAATTATATCCCTTGCTACTAGGAGTACAATACAAATAGTACAACAATATAGATGATGTCATCATATATATCACGTGACCACATGGCTGATCGGCGAGTTTTACCCCGCGGCAACTGTTGATAATCCACATCTTGATATTCTCCAAGAACTGAATCACTACCGACAATATGGGTATTTTTGGTCATCATCATCTCGACCCTATCACCGAGCCCATTGCCATTTTCGAACAATTTGTCTCAAACGAGCCGCAGACATTGATTCTGAAGGAGAAGGTGCTTTCTGTCTCTGGGGATAGCTTTGAGATCAAGCTAGCTACCGGGGAGCCTCTTCTCAAAGTTCATGGTGCTTGGATATCCCTTTCTGGTCGCAAAAAGGTCGAGGATACACACGGCAAACACCTTTTCGATATCTCCAAGGAGCTTCTACATCTCCATACAACTTACGCCATCGAGGATCCCCATAAGAAGAAGATATGTGAAGTGAAGAGTAGTCTGAAATGTATGTCATTGATTATCATTTTGCGAGCCTTGGCTTTGAAATACAAAATTGAAGACCTCACTGACCTTCCTAGTGCTGGGCTCAAAAGCCACCGCGACCTTCACCGACCATA
This sequence comes from Penicillium manginii, assembly GCF_028828005.1. NCBI lineage: Eukaryota > Fungi > Ascomycota > Eurotiomycetes > Eurotiales > Aspergillaceae > Penicillium > Penicillium manginii. The sequence goes on along the minus strand of NW_026643109.1, from coordinate 2,146,761 downwards.
ACGACAGGGCGGTGACATTCACCATGAAAGGAGGCTGGTATGACCATAGTGCCGATATAGTCAATGATAAAACCGGTCAAACGGTTGCACGCATTGACCGAAAATTGCTTAGCGGTCGTGATCTTGTGTTCGGCCAACAGACATATGCTGTCGTCGTTGCCCCTGGTGTAGATGCGGCTTTGATTGCCGCCCTTTGTATATGCTTTGATGAGAAGAATAATGATGAACGTGGTGAGTGAAACTACGTTCTGAGTTTCCAATAAATGCATTGGGACATGGAATACCCACGAAAGAACAATCTATATGTCTGTATGTTCAAGTTTTACAGAATTCACCAGGTCATTTCGTTACCTCTAGGGAGTTGTATATCGTTATTTTTTTTGGGTAAATCTTGAGAGCTACATATAGATATCATGACTTGAACTTTGAAGGTTGTCTCCCATTTAGAAGTTCCTTGCGATGCACTTCCTCGTTGCCTCTCATCTGCATCCAAGGCGGAAATTACTATAAGCGATTCCCAACAAATTAAAACGATGCTTCCAATCCCTCTATATCCAAACTTCACCTTTGTCCTTCACTTTTCGGGTCAATGCCTATCGGACGAAGCTATCTCTGGAATACTCTGGGCCATTGCAACAGAGAGCGATCCAAACAAGGCTACCAAAGCACTGGTCCCAGGCTGGTAACAACATCAAATAGGTCATTGCTTCAAGGGTGGGTTGGCTTCGCGAAACTTCGAAAGGAGGTTCCGGAACTGTTGAATTCCTTCTTGTAGAAATTAAGGGCGCGAAACGAAACCCAGATGAACTTATTATAACCAGACTAACAGGCCCTTTTTTTAGTTTAGACACCGACCGCACTTCCGGCCTTAAGATGATACAAGACAACTTGGGAATTGGTGCAACTGTCGTTGGTGATATAGTAGCAAATAAATTAGGCTTCGATGATCTATTCGAATATGTGGATAAACCACCAAGCGGCTTTCGCAGAACAAACCTTCCATTTTCAAAGGGTCGTAAATTGATTGCCTATGATCCGGCAATCCCATGAACATATCAGAACTAAATGCAGAGCTGGAGTCATATACTCCAGGTTTTTTTTTTATTCCTTCCGTATTCCTTCCGACTTTCTAAGGTCACCGATTAAACACCTCTCTCGGCCATCTCCTCGCCTGAAAAATCAGCACACTATGCCAGGAATCCCCCATCCACAACAAGCCGAGTACCTGTGATATAGGAAGCATCGTCGGAAAGGAGAAAAGCGATAGCGTTTGCGCACTCCCTTGGTTTTCCCAGGCGCTTGACAGCAATCGTGGTTGCAACTTGCGCAGATTCTTCGGGATTGGTGTTCGTCATGGGAGTCTCGATGACACCAGGTTGAAGCTCATTGACTCTGATATTTCGTGTTGCCCAGTCAAGAGCGGCGACGCGGGTTAGACCCCTGATGGCGTGTTTGCTAGCCGAGTATGCGGCGCGCTGTGGAAGACCACGATCCGCAAAGACGCTAGAAACATTGACAATAGCACCACCGCCAGATTTATCAATGGCTCCAAGTTGAGCTTTCATGCAATAGAACAAGGATGAAATATTGATACTAATAGTCTCATCCCAAACTTTTTTGGGGAGGTCGGTGATCTGACAATTCTCACCGGAGACACCGGCATTATTCACAGCGTAGTGAAGAGCTCCGAACTTGGCCAATGTGTTTTTCACAACTTTCTCGATCATGTCTAGGTCGGCGACATCTGCAATCTGAACAAGAACTTCGCCTCCCAGGGTTTGAATATTTTTCTCAACCTCACGGAGTGGACCTTCTCTTCTGCCCACGATGACGACTTTTGCACCTCTTTCAGCAAGGAGAATAGCAGTATCCGCGCCAATTCCTGTGCCAGCGCCAGTCACAATGACCACTTTATTTTTGAATTGGGTATTAATTGCCATTCTGGCTAGAAGAAGAAGAAAATAAGAATGATGGTAGCCGTAGTAAAATGAGAGAGCAGGTGACAGATTGTCAAAATTGAATTCGTTGAGGCTAGGGAACGACTGAGTAGTAAGTTTTTGGCTATTTATATACATTTCTCACAATATTAGCGTCGAATCCATGTAATACTTTCTAAATATAATCAAATTTCCACTGTCTTACTTGTTCACTCTATTGAAACGGTGAGCTGACATCCACTTCTCTACTTCTCTAACAAGACACTGTATGTGAATAAAAATTACCAAGCTCAATGTGCGTTATTGTTCGGTTATAATAATCACTTTAGTTCCGACAATTTACCTCGGGGTCCGTGCTAACTTTAACGGCGATGGCACTTTCGACAACTCCACGCTGACAGACTACTAACTCCTTCGGGACTATTTTTACTTCACATTCAGTTCTGCCGTTGTATGAAGACCGACTGTTCGAAAAAGGCCCCATACTGACAGACTACTAACTTAATCGAGGACATGGTCCAATCTCTAGAAAGAGTAAGTGCATAAAGTGGCTGCATCGCATTCGTCGTTTTGATTGGATTTGGCAGGCAATGTGGGGCGGGCTAGTAATATCGAAAATGAATAAATAATTACCATTAAGTTCAGTGGGGTTTTCATGTCTCCTTCCACAATCGGGAGATTCCATGCGAACACGAGTGGGTGGAGTTCGCTGGACGGGCTCGCAACCTATATCGATGGAACTCTTCAGCCCCAAAAATAGGCTCAAGGCTGGCGGTGGGTCAATACTATCGATCCGATGCAGAATGCTGCCTAATCTTGACGACCATACGAAGTAGAGGACCTGATTTTCCAGCCGACTCATCTGCTTTGCTTTCTAGGGCCTTGGATCTTTATCAGGGGTGTTCCAGCTTTCGGCTCTTCGTCTAATCATCAGCCCATGTCAAAGGGCTCATCTATAAAGCCCATAGTTGCCCTGCCATGAAGAGCGATTTGATCGACTTTCCACTTGACATAATCAAAACATCTACTCTTTTGAAAATATTGGCCTCGCGATGACAAACTCACCACCCATAACCACGGCCCTGGAAGCCGACTACGTGATTGTCGGCGGAGGAACGGCAGGTTTGGTCTTGGCGTTGCGACTGTCCGAGAACCCAAACACGTCGGTTATCGTTTTGGAGGCAGGCAAAGATCTGATTCAGGATCCGAGGGTTCAGATCCCGGCACTTTGGACTACTTTGATGGGAACTGACGCGGACTGGCAATTCCAAACCGCTCCCCAAGTAAGTGAAAGCCATAATGCCCCTTCGTCAAACCTTGATCTAATGATCAAACTAGAGTCTCTTGGACAACCGATCCATCAAATCTCCTCAGGGCAAAGCTCTAGGTGGATCATCTGGAATCAATGCTCAGGCCTTCATGGCTCCTACTAGAGCAACTATCGACGCCTGGTCCAAGCTAGGAGCAGCTGGTTGGACATGGGAGCAATTGCGTCCATACTACAAGAAGGTTTATAGCCTACAGCTTCCCGATGAAGCTACCCAGAAACATATTGGTACTACTGGCTGGTTGGACAGAGATAGTCATGGATCTTCTGGTCCTATCAAGGTGTCTTTTTCAGCTGGCATCGAGAGTCCGGTGTTGAAAGAGTGGCTAGGGACATTTCAATCAATCGGTTATGGCATTACTGCCGATCCATTTTCTGGGCAGTCCAGTGGAGGCTACAGCACCCTGGCCGCTATTGACTCCGAGACAAAAACCCGCAGCTATGCAGCAACAGGCTATGGTCTTCCCGCCATGCAACGATCCAATGTACGGATTATAACCGAAACACTAGTGCGAAGAATTGAGTTCGATTCCGACAGCATCGGGGATCGTAGTCCGGAGAAATCCAGTCAGCCTAGCATAGCCTTGGCAACTGGTGTTCAGATTTTGCTTCAGAATCAAATCCATAGCGTGAGAGCCAACAGGGAGGTAATCATCTCGGCTGGGGCGATAAACATCCCAAAGCTTTTGGAATTATCCGGCATCGGGAATCGCAAGATTCTAGATCAGCTCCATATCCCACTCGTGATTGATAACCCGAACGTCGGCGAAAATCTCCAGGATCATCTCATGAGTGGAATAAGTTTCGAAAGTGTGGATAGCGTACCGACAGCAGATGGCTTGATGCGTCAAGAGCCCGAGGCACTGCAAAGCGCCATGCATCTATATACTGAGCATAAGACCGGGCCCCTCACGAGCCCGGGAATGCAATCCGGCGCTTTCATGCCGTTCCGCACTGATTCTGGCGGCGAAGCTTATCAAAAGGAGGATTCCACTAGCATGCAAGAGTACCTGGACAAATGGCCGATTACCGCTGACCAGCGCGAGAAAGAGATCCGCCACATATTAAGCCAACCGGGTGCACCAACATCTTCCCAGTTAAACTTTTTGGCGCAGGTGAACTTGCATGAGACTGGAAAAACATTTGTGGGCCAAAACCTGTTGCCCGGCAATTTCATTAGTCTGGGACTCCTTCAAACACTGCCATTCTCCCGCGGCACGGTTCATGTGTCAAGCGTGGACCCGGCCAAACCGCCAGTGATTGATCCACGCTACTTCTCGCACCCGTTGGACCTCGACATTATGGCACGTGGGCTTTTGGATATTCATCAGATCCACAGAGTGAAGCCAATCTCAGAGCTTCTAAAGCCAAATGGACGACGCAATCACCCAGACGCCTTCCTGACAGATTTGGAAAGCGCAAAGAAATATCTCCAGGCAACTGCAACCTCTTCATATCATCCGTGTGGCACAGCTGCCATGTTACCTCTGTCTCGAGGGGGTGTGCTCGATGAAAATCTCCAAGTATACGGCACGAAGAATCTTCGAGTATGCGATGCCAGCATTTTTCCATTAATCCCTGCTGCCAATATTATGTCCACGGTCTATGCAGTGGCTGAGCGAGCAGCGGACCTCATCAAGGCTGGTTCAGAGGGGCAGTAGTCTCCTCAAGGTGAGCTTTGGGAAACCCACGACAGGTATTTCCGAAACAAACATCGAGCGTGGGTAGCTGGAGCCCAATAAATTTAATAAATGAAGCATTAATCCTTCTCTCTTTGTCAGTCAAGGTTGTGGCTCTGCATCTTGTTATTCTGTTATCTAACACAAATTGAATTCACGAAATTTCATACATTAAATACATGATGATTCCTCTATAACCCTCACAGGATAAAATTCATTACTGAAGCCAAGCTCCCCATCTCTGGGAGACAAAAAGTTAGATTCAAACACTATTATAGATTTTTGCAAAATTTGGACGCGACCAGATTTTGTAAATTTCTTCAGTGGATAGAAATCCGGATTTTTCTCCCCATATACTAATTAATATATAGTCCTCCAGCTCGAAACTTATTTAAGCTTTCCAAGGTAGTCGATAATTCATAAAATGAGACTATCCACGATATGTTTGATTCAGGTGGCAGCATGGATAGATACGTACCAATGGCGAGAAAGCATAACTTCCAAAGTTAATCTTCATTCGATTCGGCTACATTGGCTACCACATAAATTACCTGCTATGAAGAAACGCATATCGGGAAATAGTAACCAAGTTCAAGAGCGAGAATCCGCGCAATTATGAAACCTCCATCCTTATTTTGTGCTATACCGAGGAAAGACTCACTTCGCGCCACTTTTCATCCGAGGCAGCAAGTGCATCACTCGCTGCGCGGCCATATTCAACCGCTTCAGGGCCAATAAGCAGGCGTAGAGGCGGCTCCTTATCGTCCAAAACTTTCAAGATAATAGCCGCAATCTTGCTCGGGATAGAAGGCTCGCTTCCGTTGGATTTGCGAAGGGTCTCGACAAAGGCCCCCACTGTCGGCTGGTATGGCTCGCTAACTGGGGGCACATGCATCGAGGAGCCTGCCCAATCGGTCCTGATGCCGCCAGGCTCAAGTACGGTAATCTTGATACCAAGGGGAGCTACCTCTCGTGAAAGGACTGTCGAAAAGCCACCAACAGCCCACTTGGAGCATTGGTAGGCAGAAAGACCCGGAGAGCCAACGCGTCCGCCAAGCGAGGACACCTGGAAGATATGACCGCCTGACGTCTGCTGACGAAGGATAGGAAGAACTGCCTTCGAGACGAAGACTACGCCAAAAAGGTTTGCATCGACTTGAGACCGGAAGTCGTTGATGTCAATGTCCTCAACGGCAGCAGTGTTCGCGTATCCGGCATTGTTGATAACAACGTCGATTCGGCCGAATCTTTCATGTCCCGTTTTGACAGCCTGAATGACCTGATCATTATCGGTTACATCAAGGGCAACGGGGAGAACTCGGTCAGAGCCAAATTTCTCGACAAGGTTGGCGAGCTGTTCTGGCTTTCGTGCGGTGGCGATGACAGAATCTCCATTGTTGAGGGCAGCTTCTGCTATGGCGAGGCCAAGACCACGAGACGATCCAGTGATAAACCAGACTTTCATAATGAACAGCAGAAGGGAGGATAAAATAAGAAATATTGAGTAGATTGAGGATGATGGGGTGGAGGGACACGGGATGTCATGGTATATTTATACTTACATGAGGATCATACAGACAACTTGAAACGGTCGATGGCCAATTGGCCCTTTGTAACGAGCAGTCGCAACCTTGTAATTGAGCATACAGCGCATATTGGAGCGTACAATCTCGTTGCGGTCAGCTCTCCCTGTCTTGTTCTTTTCTAGGATGGTATCTATGTATGGCATTATAGTCAGAACGCTAGCCTGAGTTTGAGAGTATCCTTACTTTACCGAACTAACCAAATCCAGACAATGGTTCACTTTCCCAAAGTAGTCAAACTCAGATACTACCCCGCCATGCACTTTGTTGTTTGGGGGCCAAATCCATCCCAAAAAGCTGGTCCAATAGGGTCATGCGCCGTTGTTTTTTGCAATATTTCATATTTATCTTGCAGATCGAGAGATTTCGCGCGAATACGAGCCGGTGGGGGCAGTTTGTCGAAATGTAGTTGAATCGCTAGCGGGCCGAGCTGCTGAATGATCTAGATAAGTAGTGCAAGCCAGATACGAATGATGTGTTTGACAGCCACAGATTAAGACGGCTGAGGAACTTCGTCCCATGCTAGCGGATTATGTTGGGGTTGCCCTATGCTTTACAGCAAATGGAAGACTTTGGGTTGGCAGCATTGTCGACGAAGTATCAGTCTAAGACTAAAGGTCTACAGTATAAGTAGAGGTATCTTGCCCTCAACCACAGAGTTCATATTTCACAGCAGTAATAAGTACGCAACATTATTACCTTTCTATTATTTTTACGGTCTGCTTTCAATTAATTTCTGGCTCTTCACTATGCCTCTTTGGCGCATCTATCATGCCACCGAGGCGCTCTCGGTTGCAGACTAGGCTGAACTCGCCCAGATCGTGACCAACCTCTATTCCACCCCACCCCACCCCGGGGCACTCTGCCCGCGTTTTACGTCGACGTGATATACATCGAAGTCCCTCGGAATAATTTTTTTTGTGGCCGGCAGTCCCCTAAATGATTTTGTTCAATTCAGCATCGAGCATCTCGCCAACCACGTGAACAAGGATCCCGAGCGTTTGATTAGCTTCCATCGACCCATCGACGATGCGCTGATTCCCTTCTTGAAGGAGCGAAGAGTCGAATGGGGGTACATCTTGGTTAATGGAATCCGCGAGGAATGGCAGATTAATGGCTTTGCTCCACCCCCCTTTCTTAGTGATGCTGAGCGACTTTGGGCCAAGGAAGGGTCCGCCGTGCCATACTAAGGTTTCCGACGAGGAGATACTATCGATTTGATGGAGATGAGGTTTTTGTCTATAGGGGAGTTGTATCTGGGGTCCAAGTGAGCTACCGGAAATATCTGTCAAGCCAAAACGGTTGTCATGTTCGCGTTTCTACTGAAGTACCATATTTTTTATTACCGACAGATGTTTGAGCTTACCTAGAGTACGTCAATGTTATTGATTGAGAGTGTACATTTCGGGAAGGGACTGAGTTACTTGTAACGTACGATAGTTAGTAGACGTAAACCGAGTGTTATTGATGTTGAAGTAAAACGAACTCGTCATTAACTATTTCAAAAATTCTTCAAAAATAACCACATGATACGCAATAATATCTAGTGCTTTTCTTTAAGTTTTATAGACTTTTTGGAATATTTTCAAAGTTCATTTCAATCAGAATAGAAATTTACATAAATTCTAACTAAGCTTAAGACAGTAAGGGCTACTTGATCAGAAATCTTCTTTTAAAATCTACAATTAAAACTCTTCTTATTCAAATTATATAAAAAAATGAATTAGAATATAGAAAATAGCCTTATACTATATAATAAAATATGGGAATTTTAGAATAGCCACAGTAGTTAGTACCTTCTAGCTGGAAAGTGGATCTCTGAACGTACTAGATCCACCACACGTCGAAACGGAAGGTGTATCTTTACCAAATTTCGTGGCTTCAACAAAAAGCCCCGCGAGAAAGCACTCTAACATATGCTAACTGTAGGAAAGTTGACCCGGTGGAACGGTCCGTGTTAATCTAAGGAGGGGTTGAGAGATCTTCTATCCGCTGTGCAGAATGAGAGATTCTGCCCGAATACGAGTTGGTGGGGTCATTTATGTATGTTTTTTTGGGGAATTTGATGCCTCAGGCATAAAGATCGCCCCAGTCCCTGAACATCACACATCTTACATGGATTTTCATTTTACAGTTCTGAGCTTCTCTCAATTTCAAATCTCTTGTTGAGGGCCTCTCAAAGGTTTCAGCCTTTCTGTTGTGCTCACGACGCATTGTTTACTAGCCCGCCACGACATTTTTTCAAAAATATGTTGGAGGAACTGAACATGCTATTGTAGCCTTTTAGAGTAGCTCTCAGTACTCCGTAGTCCATGGCTACTACTTTAAGCAAGACCCAGGCATGTCCAGCGACCTCATTGCTTTGTTTTCTTGACTCTGTAATAGAGGCCCCCTTCTCCACTATCAACAATAATGCTAAAACCATTATCTTCAAAACTACCACCGGTTTCTTTTGGGGGGGGTTGACAAAAGTATGTTGACATTCTTAATATAAAACTTACCCATCTTCGAGTCATTCAGCTTAACCCTGCTAGGTGTGGTTGTTTATACATAGTCATCGGCCGAGTGGATAGCACACGTACTTTGCTAGGCGGTCAAACTTCGCTTCTCTTGGCCAATGACCCCTTTATTTTTTTCCCCGCAAATTTTGACTCGATGGGCCAGTAAAACTCAGCAAGGATGTGGCTGAAGCCGTTGCCAACGCTTATCTGATGGATTTATGGGTAAGTAAACATGCCTTCGGGCTAAATAGGAAGGAATAGTAGCTTACCAGTTGTTGCTAGCGAAACTTGACCTGCTCATTTAGCATGCAAACTTTTCCTCGTATCGGGAGTCACTCCAGTTCGGCTAATGATCTACGCAGTTTACACGCTAATTTGAGATCGTAATAACCGTGAAGATTTGCCTTATCTGCGTCTCACCAGGTCACCTGGGCCAGTGGTCATCGGGAACGGGACCCGACTCGAGCTCTGCAAAGGAGAGACCAAACGAACAGTTTGATTTTGAACGACATAGAGCTCAATATGCCCCCCAAGGGCGAAGGGGAAGACCCCCCCAAATACGGGTTTCCAATTTGTTGCGGAAGATCCATCGTCTGGCAAAATTACGTCGAACAACCTTCACAAAGTACGATCTCATGCCGGAAAATGGATATGGCGCCAACTTCGACATGGTCGAGACAATGCGAACACCAGGCCCGGACGCAATCATCTCGACTCCGACTCCGCCGTGTCAGATACACATCGAATCCCAGAAATGTCGGAACCAAAAGAATCCCGACCATTCGAATTGCCATGTACTTCGTCGGCAGCGCAGTCATCAAAAATACAAACCCTAGAGGACGATTGCATCGAAAACCCCCAAATAAATATGGAGCCTTCAACGCCACGAACTGATTCCATTTCTGGCATATTAGATCCATTCCAAAGTCATATATCGCCCTCTCCTCTGTCAGATGAGCTTGTTAGCCATTCAATGCAATACTGTAGGCCAGGGCTACCCACGCTACCGAATTTGGTCCACTAACCTATCCTCTTAGGTCTATCTGTACTTTGGCCCGAGATGATGCCACGATCTTCAATAGGTGTGAATCATGCTGGCGTTCAAGGCTGGTTCTCAAACTCCCTCTCAAATTCAGCTCTTCACAGTGCGATGCTCTTTGGATCTTATTCCCACCGCCGGGTAATGTGGCAAATGAAAAGACAAAGCTACTTCAGTACCGATGATGAACGGAACATGGCGATTTGTGAATCAGATTCAATCAAACGGATAAATTTGGCGATTCAAAATCCACGCGAGGCAGCCACCGATTCTATTATCTTATCCGTCCTCTGTTTAGCCACCAATCGAGAACGTCCGATAGGTGATCATTTTCAGAAGTCGCCATTCCAGTCACCACTGCGCAGTTTGCAATGGCTTAATGTATATGGCCGACTATCTTCAAACCCAGTTCACCAGGCCGGGTTAGTACAGTTAGTACAGCTCAAGGGTGGGTTGGAGAAAATCGAGATACCTGGTCTTGCTGGGGTCATAGCCTAGTAAGTCTTGATAAATGGAAAGGACACTGGGTTTCATTCTGGATGTTGCTCTGACGCAGAGACATGAAAATAGCTCCAGTGTATTAGGCGCAAGCAGATTTTTGACCCGACCATATTTCACCTATATTCCCCTTCAGCCAGGAATTTCATTGATGCTGGAGGATGTCATCAACTCACAAGTTACTCGGACCTATTCACCGACAGATTTATACGATGAATTCCCCGTCACCTCTGAAATGCAACATATTTTCCGGGCCTCCCGTTCATACCTTGCCTTGGTCCAGACATACCAAGATGGTATTCCTATAGCCATGGTCACACTAGCCGACTACCGAAATTTGGTACAATGGCACATTATGTCTCTTTCACCGGTCAGTGAGCTAGAAGGTAACATCGATGAGCTATCCCCATTATATGAACCTTGTCGGCTGGCGCTCATCATCATGGGAGTTGGAGTTATATTTCCTCTCCCCCCTCAGTCAGCTCCTTTATTGTATCTCGCAGAAATGCTGCAGACGGATATCCGATCAAAGACAGATATAACTCAAAGTCTTTCTTTGGTGGGTCGCAAAATTAAACTCTGGTGCCTTATTGTCGGCACTATTGCGGCATCTGGATCGGCAGTCAGAGCGTGGTATATGGAAGAGCTCGCATTCCATGCTCAATTGCATTGTCGACCTGAGTGGAGTGAGATCAAGCGAGATTTGAACGGAATTTTGTGGCTGGATAGCGCTTGTGAACTGGCAGGGAGCCGAATATGGGTGGAAGCCTTGAGCCTTTCAAATAGAAAGGATCTCTTCAGGCATACCCAAAGACATTGATAATCGGTCAAGCCAACTGTCCTCAGACTCTGCTTTGTGAGGACCGCGAAATCCGTTCATGCATTTGCCAGGGACATTTAAAGCAGAATAATGGTCTTCAAACCGATCCCAGCCTCTGCTCCCCGATGAAGATAATGGTCTATTGGACATGGAGTATCTGCGTCGGTCCCCATCGGACTTGAGGCCCGCTGACAGCTGGTGGAGTAGTGAAACGGCCGATCCGATTCCTTCGAGTGAGAACCGCGTCAGGTTATCGGCAGCAGCGGTTGGAATTAACCCAATGAAATCAACTCTCTTCTCAGGAAGGTTTTCCTGGCAACCCATCAGTATGTCATTCTGAATTTCACGGAGGAAGTATCGACAATCATCAATTCGAGTTAATAAATGCTGCCTCCGGTTTTCATCATTCTCATCGCTCCGCACAAGCACTTTTGTCTCCGCAAAAAGACCAGGGCAACTAGCGATTTGATGAAATGCATACTCGATCAGCTCTCCCAGGCGACTAGCCCTTCCGCGTTGCTCTTCTTGTTTCACGACCTGTGGGATAGCATCTTGCCATTCACGATCTTCCAAAAAACATCTCTCCCCGCACATAAATGCGTCATATACAATGAATCCTCGAAATGAGACAAGCAAAGTCCGTGCTAGCCCTTTGGTGTGCGCTTGAGGCCCTCGAAGCCGAACAAGGGAGGAGATTCCACGCGAATGGAGCAGCCATGATGTTTGCCCCGTTGCATTTGACAACTCATATACGCCAAGCAAAATAGCCGTAGCCAATGTATCATCTGATCTGGCTAAGGAAGGTTTCTTTAATGCTTGTCCCAAGTGCTGCAGTGCGCGTCCGTACACCTCGCGGCTGGTTGATATCTGTGGGTTGTCTCCGTGATTTCGACCTAGATGTAAGCTTCCCAGACTACGCATTGCCCAGTCGAGAGCTTTGCTGAAACGAAACTGAGAGCTGCGTGCCAATTCCATCCAGTTAAGTTCAACACGAGTGCTATATCCGTGAAATTGTCCCGAGAAATTGGCCTCCACAAACGCACAAAACCCTTCTCTGTATTGCTCGTTCATAGTTTGATTGACCAAACTCGGTGCTATCGTTTCGTCCATTGAAGCAGCAGATTGGGGCATCTTTTCTCGAGCGTGATCTGTATATGACGCTAGAACTTGAACCTCGCGTTGAAGTGGCTGCTTGGACTGGGGCTGGCTTTCGGGTGGTCTCTGAGATACTCCAGAATGATAAAGAAATTTCCGCGCTCTTTCATACCCAGGGCACTTTAAGCCTCGCCCTTGACATATGTTGCAAGCAGGAAGAGTCTCATCGCACTAGGGTTGGATTGTTCACAATAATTCCATCGTAGGTCGCTGTGGGGTGGCTTGGCTTACCTTAACCCGACGCTTGAGGCAGGCTAGACAGCCTTTACTCCGCAGTATACCGCCCATCAGAAAATCTTCCAATCCACAGGTCAATGGAAGTCAGGGGAAATTTGGTTTCTTTTCAATGGTGGCTTGATTCCTGCTTCAGCTGAGCTGACGTGAGCGTGACAGTTCCAGTGGTTTTTGTGGGGACTGGGATAACCTGCCCCACATGGTCAGTCGCAGTCTAGAATGAGCTGGTAAACTTTTGGGCACACGAATGCCAAAGCGTTCCTAGTTCTCGAGCAGCTTTTCTAAAAAGAAAGAAAGAAAAAAGAGAAAGTTGAATCACAAACAGACTTCTGATCGCTCAAGTTTGTTCTACTAAGAGGGATCCCTGGGTCAGCAGGGTCCTACTCATCGCTCGGTAGGGTAAATGAAAAATTTAATACTTAGATTCTAAGGCATCAAATATCAATCAAGTCGAGGCATGAAGGCATGAATAATGAAAAATATAGTGGCGACGGAGGTGAGAAGGGAACCTATGAGGTAGAACTGGGGGCACCAGATTTCAAGTCACCTAACATATTACACGTAATCAACAACACAAATTCAATATTAACTTGCCAACCGCAACATCTTTTTATGAAGTCTCAAATACCGGATCGGTCAGTCTACTTTTTAAAGAATGTTTGGTAGGGTCTATGGGGTCTCTGTGACGGTTTCAAGCTTGACATTTTTTAGTATCCATTATAGTAGGAAAATACAAAATTAGATATTTATTCATACGACCTGTTTTTAACGGCATAATTTGACCTTGTATGTGTATGTGTGGGCTCGGATCTTTCGCCCATAATATGGTCACTTCGTTTTTCACAGGCACACTTTTCATCACACATCTTGAAGGTTTACATAATTGTCAACGACAGGGCCCTTTCCCACCAAGATCTTACCCGGATGGACAAAGTGGAAGATTGCCTGTACAAAGAACATCGGAATCGTGTCAAAAATGTACATGTAAACCTCATGTGAGTACACATATCCATCAGTTCCGCCAACATACTCGATGATGCGAAATACACATCGTCCAATGACCAATGCAGATACCAGAAACAGAATATGCAGAAGTCGACGCCATGGACCACCAATAATATGGAGATTAGCCTTCCCCAGTCGACGCTGGAAAACGACAGAGACGTAGAGGAAGAATCCGAAGAAAATCAGTTGAACAATCAATCCAACAACTAGGATCTTCTGTCCAAGGCTGCGCATACTATCGACAGTCTGCATACCACCACCACCTAGCTGTAGGAGGAAAGCGGTAGTGTCTCCCGATACGAATATTTTTGTCACCTTGCGAGGTGCCACGATGGATAGATGAGGCTGGCCCACGAAATTGACGATTCGGCCGTAAGTCATGTAGATTGTCGCGGCGTAAAGAGATGGTGGGAGAATGATGAACATGGATTGGCAGATATACGAGACAAGGCTATCCGGGCTTCGTGCAGAGATCAAACGGAAAATGTAGCCAAGCATCATCACTAGTAGCATATATTAGTAACTTCCTGTTCTAGGACATTTCTTGTGATTAGTCCTCACTGAAAGCACCGATAAGAAAAGCGGTAAAAAACCACGTTCTTGTCTTGATCATTTGCCAAAGATGAAAAAATGCGCTCGATCCGAACAACAACATTGCAATTGTAGCACCTGCCTTGGTAGGCTCGTAAGGATAGTAGGTTGAAGACCCCATTGTATGCAAAGATTTTCACCCTAGTAGCTTCAATGGACAACTTTTCAAATAAATCAAAGTAGTCATAAACAACCCTGAGGTCGATGATTCTGCAGCTTTGGAGGGGGGGGGAACAGAATAAAGAAAATAGAAAAGAATGAGCGGGGTGGTGAACGTCAAATTTTGACGCAGTGTTTTGGTAGAAATAAAGGACTGTAGAAAGTTCGGATCAGGAACTTCTTTGAATGAACTGTTTGCGGATCAGAGAGAGAGATATTTAGTCTACTACCTAGGTACATTGATCCAACAGGCAGCCATCGAGTGGACCTCAAACTAGACCAGGGGTTGTGTTGGTGATCCACCAGAATATTGTTTCATGTCACTATTCCTTTGATCGGAGACATTACTAATTATATACCGGCAAAGATAGCAGGCTGCTTATACGCGGAACGGAAAGGTTTCAATCGGTTCGCGTTAGCCAAATGCACCTAGTTCCAAGGTGGAAGAAAGTTTGTCCCCGATCAATATATTGCGGCGTAATTAACGCTCTCATCATCCTTGGCAAGGGATAAAAAAGAGTTCCAACAAAGTTATACTTTTACCGCTTTCTAAAAGCCCTAGATTTGCCATTTTGATGTGTTTTAAAATCGACTAAAGTATATTTAATCGCTGCCAGTAGAGGCCACAATAAACGGTTGATCCGGATATGTACCCTAGGCATACTTTTATATCTTGTACGGAATATGTTTGTTAGAGAAATTTTTAGCTAGATGGAGTTTCATAGTTTAATTCCGACTAATCGCGTTGACAGCAGTACTCGTATTCGTATCATATTTTCGATCCGTTTCCACTTGCCGTGGTACCCCGAAACCCACAGATAAAAAGAGCAGTGGGTTTAAAACGGCCAATTAGAATGGCCACTATACGCGTATACAAAATAGAATTCTTATGTTACTACGCCAAGTTGGTAACGTGTGGGCTCTCACATCCTTCAAACTTGAATATTAAGTTTTGCTTTTGCCTCAAGCTCGCATGAGTGGTTGGTCGCCGACGGTAAGGCCAGCCACACAGTTCAGTCCAATGTTTATTGTCGGAGTTGAGCGACGGCGTAAAGACTAGTACGGTCGGATATAATTCCAGGAGAGCTTTTCTAGGGAGAGACTGAAGCGTCAACCTGGAATAGGAAAAGTGGTAATCTTTGTCCTTTGCAGTTCAAAATTAATTACAATAAGTCGTCAAACCAGTCAAACCTTGACTAGATCCAATTTTCAACACTTTCAGCCCAGATCTATTTAAGGGTTCGGACCCAATATTTTCACAGTAGCAGTCCTTCCACGCAATCCTCATGGAAGATCAACCTCCGAGGTACTCCACGCTAGAGGCCGCTGGCTGGTCGGGTGATTCTTGGTTTCAAAATGGAGGCAATGTCAAAGGTATCAGTGACATACCTATCTCCCGCCACATTGTAACATATTGTAATATTGAATTTTGACATGGCTCACTGCATGATATCCTCCGGGACTATGATTCTCTATTGGCATATCACGGCCTCTTATCCCTCAACGAGGCCTGTCGCTTGATATTGCATCCTAGTATACCTTTCCACCATCCGGTATGTTCTACCTCCATTTGCTATCATTGATTCAAAGACGATATTTACATCTTTATGATCTACCTAGATATCTTTAGGAGGAGGGGGATTTCCAGGTCCTTTTAAGTCTGTGTTTCAATGATCTTCAGTTTGGCTCACGGTGGGGCCTTCCCAGCAGAAGACCTGGGCATGTATATAACTTGAAGTTCCAGTCTGCGGACCTTAATTAAAAGGTTTGAGCCCACTGGCAGATGTGTGAGTCTACTTTGGTTAAAATCCCTTGAAATTGACAGAGGCTCAGAGCCATAAAACTGCCAAGTGTATGTGAAGGACTAGATATCTAGGAGGGGAAGCAGTAACGGAAAGGCATATAATACTGAGGGTCTGAGATATTATAGCTGAAAGAGTAGTACTATGAGTCATTTTATCGCTCCAATGTTTCCATCAAGCAGGTCTCCGTGGCGCAATTGGCTAGCGCGTTCGACTGTTAATCGAGAGGTTGGAAGTTCGAGCCTTCCCGGGGACGCTTAATTTTTGTCATTTTTATTTTTGGCGGGGGTGCGTGCGGGTGCGGGTAGAGATGAGGGGATGATAGTGGAGTGTGCGTGGTGTTGTGGTAAGTGTGTGTGGTGGTGAGTGGAGTGGAGTGGGCCTTGTCTTTACAATCTAGAATGCTGCAGAGTACGCAGGCTGCGAGCCTATCTTGTAGTAGGTACTACTTACTGTCTTATCTTATTAGCCTCTCCATACTTAGGTTTACACGTTAAATGCACCTATCTCTTGATAGCCAGGCCAATGATAGCAGTAGTATTAAACGAAGGTATTAGGCTGAGAGAGAGAAGAAGAGAAGGAGAGAGGGAGAGAGGGAGAGAGGGAGAGAAGCTCCCATCACAACTATCTATATATAAGCAGCTGCCAGGGTCACATGCTTAAGGCATTTGCCCAGGCACCAAAGGCTCTGATTATTACATAGTCTCCCTCTTTAAAAGGTCTAAGCCCAAGGCCTTAGCTTCTTCATTAGTCTGGTGGTACAGGAGTATCATTATCGTTGTGATCTGCCTTAAATTTATAATTCTTCGTAGTGTCCAGCTATATTAAGAGCCTTATAGGAGGCCTAGACTTCTTAGGGTAGTGTAGATAGAAGAGAGTCATTTTCTCTGGAGTATTCTTAAAGCCACTTACGTAGTACTACGTGTTACGCGTTGCTAACTGGTCACGGTCAGTGGTTCAACAGTTAGTGAACTTACCTTATTCTCAAGGAGTAGAATTGTGAATTGCTGAAGGACGGCTGGAACTAGTGTTGTTCAGGCAACACCAGTAATCCTCAAGTATTGACTCGTAATTGTACTGTGGCTGTGCTAAGCCTTACACAGACTCAGATTCTGTTGAGTAACTTCGAAGGATATACTAGATAGAGCGCTAAGTAGGTTAGTCCGAAGAGCTCCCCTACTTGTAGTATATTTGTTACAGGGAGTGAGACTAAATAAAGAATAATCTAAAAGATATACTGTAGTAATTTAGATTGATTAATTACAAAGAACTAAATATATATGTGAAGAGAGTGTCCTATATATTTAGTGCTCCTTAGTATAGTATATTAGAAGGTATATCTAGTAGTATACTAGATTATACCCTTCTGGCTATCTATTAGTATATCTACTAGTATACTTTAAGGTTATATAGTACTTTTACTAGGTAATAGTCACCGTAGGCGGCATACTGAGATGCCTTACGCCTAAGGCTGACCCACACCCGCAGGTGTGGGTCAGCCGGACGTCAACGCAATTCGGTTCTCAACGCAACTTTTTGTTATTATTTTGATAACTACCACCACCAGCACCACCACCACAATGCCTAGTCAATACCAAGCAACCGAAGCACGTATTCAAACCGCTTGCTCAGCGGCTAGAGGTGTCAAAAACCCCAATATCGTAGTGTTGGTATGTGAATATAACGTCTTCGCGCACCGTCCCCGCACGTATTATAAAGACTGTGTATCTTGCACCACACACTATATAGCCTACAAATATCTAGATAATAAGTAAGAAGCTACATTGATAGACTGGATTAGACGTCTTAATAATCTATATATTCCGCCTATAGCTAGAATAGTAGTTATAAGTACTAACACATTATTACGTCAACAAAATTCTACTATAACTCCGTTTAGAAAAGACTAAATATACTATTTTATTAATAAATATCTCCCAAAAGACCTTAATTAGGTCTACTAAAAGCCTACAGACTAGGATTATATTACTACAAAAGAGATTAGGGGTTTAACTACTTAGTATAAGTATCTAGAACCTTTTTTAAAGAAGATCCTACTAAAGTATATCTATAATTTTGATAAAACTAGATTTTTACTTAGCTAGGATTGACTGTTAGATATTATCTTAAAGAATAGTTATCAAACTAAAACTTATTTATTTAAATACAGTCAGTTATTAACTAGAATTAAATATATTTTAGTTAATAGGTAGAAGATAGAGTTATATTTTATTGTACTAGGATTAGTTTATCTAATATAGTAGTATAAAAGTAGAATACTCTTAGAGGAGATAAGAATAACTATTTTAGAAACTAACTATTCTAATAATCTTCTTATAATTAATTAGCTTAAGTTTTTCTATTATAATACTAAGAATTATCTACTAAAAAAAAAAGATTTAGCTATAGCTTTTAATTATAGATAGGTATTATAGCTATCTTACCTATAAATTTCTTAAGCTATATAACTTCTTTAATATTATTCTATATTACTATCTATTTTATATAATATATCTTATTTAGCTACTTAATAGATCTCTATTCTATATATTAAAATAAGTCTATTAAACTAAAAATAATTAGATTACTTAATAGAGTAGAGATCCTTATAATATAGTAATTTTTTTTTCAGAAATTATACAAATTTAAGAGTAAACTTTATAATTATATACTATTTATAAATTATTTACTGATTATAATATTCTATCCTATAATCTAGGGCTAATTATTAATTATTTAGTAGCTATAACTATACTAAAGCTAGAATTATAAATATTTAATAGTTATAATAGTTTATTATTACTACTAATATAATCTAGTATTCTAAACAGCCCTCCTGATTAATTTAGTATACACTATATATATAATAAATTAAACTATATAGTAGAATTTAATAGTATTTCTAAAGAAATTAGCTACTAAATATATTGTATTAGGTAATTATAGGTATAGTCTATAAAGGATATTAGTTTATTAACTGATATATTAGAGAATTAATTACCTAAAAAACCTATAATTATATATAAATCCTAAAAGTAATTAGGTAAATTTAAAACCCTAACTACTAAAGATACTATCCACTATACCTACAATTAAAATATAAAGGATCAAAAAAGGAAGCTAATACACAGGTTTGCAAGATAATACCTTAGGTACCTCTAATATTATACTTATACTATATACACTAAAAAGAGATATATTTAGCTATCTGCTACTATTATCAGATAGTAACTAGCTATTATATAGGCCTAACTAGGAGGTAGTATTACTATAATAGTGAAAATAAAAAAATAAATTACGTTGAGAACTGAATTGTGTTGACGTCCGGCTAACCCACCCCCCTTAGGGGGTAGGTCAGCCTTAGGTATAAGGCATCTCAGTATACCGCCTACAGTAACTATTACTAGTATTTTTAGTGTAAGATAGGTAATAGTAGAAAGAATATCTGTTCTTATATTATACTAGCTATTTTATAATTTTGTATAGTATTAATTAATACAGTAAATTAGTAGCTAATTCTGACTATTAGCTATATAATCTATTTCTATATTTCTTTCCTAGAAATGTTTAGCTCTTAGTAGTCTATCTATAAACTATAGCCCCTTATATTATAGAGTCTGTAATATTACCTTCCTCTCTTCTTAGTTCTTATCCTTAAGAACCCCTTATAATTACTTACCTTTCTTAAGTAAGTATTAGTTCTTTCAGTTTTTAATTTTCTTTATTATCATTTATTATATCTAAATTTACTATTTCAAACTAAAATACAATAAGTATACTAATAATAATTACTTTACTTTTAGAATTAAATAGTCTAGTTATCCTATACTATTTCTTTATAATTATTATTTTATTTATAATAAATATTATATTATAAGTCTTTATATAAATAGTAAGAAGTATTCTACTTATACTAATTACGACTAAGTACATAAATAAAGCTTTTATACTAATAAAAAATAGAATAATTTATAGTAAAAGAAGTAAAAGATTTTAGTAAATCTTACAGAGACCTAAAAATAATTTCGTTAGTATTCTTGAAATGAATAAGATAATAGTAAAAAAACTTTACCTATAGAGATATTAATAGTTTCTAAAAATTTATAGTAGTTAGATATTAGATTATAACTTAGTAATATTAGATTATCTTAATAAAAATAATCTCTCTTTTCTTACTAAACTTTTAGAGTTTAATTACTTAACTAAGTAATAAGATATTTATTAGTTATTTACTAAATTAGACTTAAGTCTAATAAGGATAGTAGTATCTCTAGACTAGATGCTAAATATTTTCTAGACTATTATAGATATCTCTTCTCTTAATAAGTTTTTTTTTACTAATTCTCTAGTAAAACTATTAAATTAACTAGTAGTAGTCTATTAGATTCTTAATATATTTCTTCTAATTTACTAGATAGTATGATTTTCTATTAATATACTTTATATCTAGAATATTCTTGACTTTATATTTATTTTTAGTCTCTTTCTCTATTTCTATATTCATAATAAATTTAGTATTCTCTAGTATAATTTTAAGTAATAAGATATAAAATATTATATAAATATATTATATACTATCTAGTAGTTTTAAGTAATAATTAACTAGTTCTAAATTTCCTTTAATCTTAAATAGTCTTAGTTTTAGAAACTCTAACTTTGAATTTAGTTACTTAGTCTTAATATTCTAATATAGAAGATATACTTTCTCTCTTTTTTTAAAGTCTAGTCTTTTCTAGTAGAATTTATTATAGTAGTACTTTATTTATAGATTAAAAAACTTAGTATCTCTAGTTAACTAGAGATATATTTATTTAAGTTCTAAAACTAATAATCATAATAACTCTATTTCTATTTGTTTTTTAATTACTTTACTAATAATTAAGGAATTATAATTATAATTCATAAAGAATAGTATTTTCTTAGTAGTTATATATATACTATTATTATATATAAATTATACTAATAGTAATAGTCCTATCTAATTATTCCATTAGTAGTTTATATAGTATCTTAGAAACTATCCTAAGATTAATTTATTTTTTCTATCTAACTATTTATTTATAGATAGTGTATAGTAGAGAGTCTATAATTAATACCTTTAATATTTGTAAATAATTACTATAAAAAGCTTATCTCTATCTAAGATTATTTTTTAGGTATTCTATAGCTATTAAATATATATCTAAATAATAGGAATACTATAGTATTAGTATTATGAATATTATACTATAAAACTCTATAACAAAATACGCTAAAGCTCCGGCTATAACAACCGATAGGTAACACCTAAGTGGCACCCATGCCGACAGCTGAGCGGTACCTATACCGACGGCTGAGAGGCACCCGTACTGATAGCTGAGTGGCACCCGTGCTGACGCCTGAGTGACACTTATACTAATGCCTAAATAGCGCCTATATTGGCACCATTAGCTCACCGATACCCCGCCTATAGCGCCCATACATTGCCTAAGCCTACCTATAACAAATAGGGTAGTTATAATAATAAAAGCTAGGTGTAGCTATAATACTTGATTCACATATAGGACCTTCTTGCCTATAGAATAACATACACAACCAAGACAAGCAAGATAATCAATACAATATCAGTAAACATTGCAAACACCAATCTTCTTTCTTATTGAACAAACAAATACCTTCTTCTTCTTTATCCAACCTTCCCTAAGCCTATTGAGACATACAAAGTCTTAGAAGTATTAATTATTTCTATTATTAGGATTATATATAAATACTTTGTTAATTAGTCTACTACTACTATAATTATATTATATCTATCTAGTTTTAGTAGTTTAGTTCTGAATATATCTAGTTAAAGAATCCAATTATAACTTAGTTAAAGATATAACTAAGATATAGTGAAGATTTTAACTAAAAAGATATTCTAAATATAAGGATAATTATACCTATTTAGGTTAATATATCCAGAACCCCAAGGTCGCCTAAACCTATACAAAATAGGATCTAAGGTCGCCTAAACTTACTCTCTAAATAAGAGAGGTATTGATAGCAAAAGAATATAGTACTATTATAAAGAAGCTATTGGATATATAGAGGGCCTATACCCTCCAGACAAATCTAGCAGAACCATCATCTTTAATTATTCTGAACACCATCCTTATTGATTACTTAGTCAATCATCAAATCTTTCTACCTATTACCTAATAGGTATTTCTTGAAGCTATTCAGACCTCCTCTGTAGCTTATAGGACCCTAGGTCTTATATTAGTAATAAAGTCTAGTATAATCTATTCCTATAATTATATTAATACTTCTAAGTTCTATAACTTACTATATAGAATATATTATAAAGGTTCATCTTACTAATAGATATTATATTATTTAATATATCTAATATGATAGGGATTCTGCTCTCAATATCAGAGTTATGTGACTAGAGCCTTAGTAATAAGGTATCTGCTTACAGGGAGATATTTAGTTCATACAATAGTATTCTAGGAATATATATACCTGTCAAGTGTCACAATATAGTCTTTTTCTTTTCTGTGGTAGTAGTGGTATTAGTATACTACTTATAAAGACTTAGATACCTTAGAAGAATATATTTTAGTAACTATTATCTTACCTACTCTTCTATATACTATATATATAGTGGTTTTATCTCTCTATAATTAATCTGTCTACTTAATAGATAGCTAGCAAGTATTTCTATCTTTTATATAGTAAGTAATATGGGGAAGACTTATTTGATAAAAGAGTAGCTAAAAATAGAGAATAATACTACTATAAGAAGTAGGTATTATATTTAACTCTGAGAGAGAGTACAATAATTTTAAACATATTATAATGAGGGAAGAGTAACTTAGTCCTAGGTAGAATTAGCCTATTAGATATTTAAAATATTAGTAGAAATATTTACTAGAATACTACTATCTATAGAATATATATAGTTTTTATAATTAATACTTACTGATTAGTATACTGGAGATACTATAGTACTAAAAGACCTACTAAATAATACCTAGTTAATTATATAAAGTAGTATTTTAGATATATCTAGTATTTAATACTATTAAATATATTTTTGATTTTTATACTACAGTATATACTTAAGGGCTCTTTATTAGGAAGTAAAGAGTAAGTTTTATCTAAACCACTACTAAAAGAACTACTATTAGTATAGTAACTATTAGAATTATTATTATTGCTATTACTATTCTATACTAAGAATTCTGTTCTCTATTCTATTCTCTATTCTATTCCCCTTTCTTTATCTTTATCTTCTTTATATCACTTATTAATATCTGAGTTCTACTTTAATAATTCTGATACTATATTATCTTATTTATTAACTATTAACTTTCTGGTCAGAAAATTATATTCTGGCTTTAAAGAGAGATTATATAATTGAGATAATATAACTATCTGTAGTACTAATAAATATAAATTACTACTAGTATTATCTTTTTCTAAGTCTACTATTTCTAAGGTTATCCCTAATACTACTAAATATAAACTATCTTAGCCTCTATCTTAGTCTGTAGAACCTATATCTAAGTCTCTACTACTACTACTATAAAATAAATACTTACTATAATCCCTACCTATAGGAAAGAAAAAGACTATATTATAATACTTAATAGATATATATTTTGTAAAATACTATTACACAAACTAAATATCTCTCTATAAGTAGATATTTTATTACTAAGGCTCTAGTCACCTGACTCTAATATTAAGAGTAGAATCCCTATCACAATAGTTATTATAGGTTTAAGATACCCTAGGATATTAATAGGTTAGAAAGACTATATTATTTAACTTATAGAGTACTTAGATATAATACTATTAGAGTAAAGATCTAGAAAAGATAAAATTTTAATGTTATATACCTTAATAATATCTATAAGGGTTATCTCTAGTAATTAGATTTTAGATATAATAAAGAATAGGTAATTAATTAAAGAATAACTATTGTTAAATAGATAGAAGAGAGTAAAGAACAAGATTACAAACAATTTTATTCTATGAGTATATACTCTCTATTTAGCTTAAAGATTAATAAAGTAGAGACTTAGGGGGGGTATATTATATAAATAGCTCTAGTCTAATTAGTAATTTAGCTAGGAGACTCCCTATTACAGATATCTAATTAGTTAATTTAATAGGCTAGCCTATTGAGCCTAGATATCTGTGAAGTATTATCCCCTGTAGATTAGATATGAGTATTAAATTATTTTTTACCCTCTATTATTAATAGTTTAATAGATTTAAGTCACTACCAAAGTAGTATTAATTAGTTAAAAATTATAGAGAAGTAAATCAGACTACTACACTCCCTATAGTTTTGAAAAATCTAGAAAAACCTAAGTTCTCAACTATATCAAATTCATAGATAATTAAAGCAGGAAGGCCTACTAGCTTATAAGTAAACAAATATATATCTTTTAACTTATAATATATTTGGTGAATAGTAATATATTTAGTAATTTACTATAGTTAAAGGTGTATGATTAGAACACTATTAAATACCACTAGTAATATTGAATATCTTATATATAATTTGTGTAAATTTGGGGGCTAAATAGGCCAAATAGGCTAGCCTATGGGCCGGCCTAATTGGGCCGGATATTCGAATTTGGCCCATAGGCTGGCCCATATACAGGTCTAATTCTAAGTAAGTACTCCCCTATTATAACCCTATTTATCTAGGATATTATTCTATATCATTAGTTATTTGTATTATTATCTTATCCTGAGTAAGGAAGATTTAGTATTAAATTAGTTACTAGCTTAGTATTATATGATAGAATATTAATTTTCTATAATGTATATAATATCTAACTTATTAAATTTAGAAAGCAATTGTAAGACATAAAGTCCTTTAAGCGTTAGGGGATGGTTAAATAGCTTCACCAATTACCCAAAGAGGAAGTGATATTGGGATATTGGTCTTGAGCTTAGTAATCAAAAAGGTGAGATAAAAGAGATCAATAAAGATAATAAAGAATATAGGTTTGCTAGGGGGTATAGGCCCTTTTTATGTTAAATTTCCTGGGCAGTAAGCCATAGTAGACTAGGCCTGATTAGGCCTTAGGCAGAATATTATTCATCAGTGGTGTGATAAAATAGGCTAAGCCTATTTAAGCCTTTGGCAGAATTCCAAGTATCTGAAATATATAGGGATATTTTAATAATAGATAGTTAAGTCTTTAACTATTCTATAGTTATAGAAGTTTCTGTTCTTTATATATTTAGAGTAATTAAAATTAATACTTAGTCTTTTCTCAAATATAGAATATAAACTAGTAAAAATTCTTATAATCTTTATAAGATATATAAAAATTAGGAAGATACTTCAAAAATAAAATAAAATAATAACAATAATAGAAATAGTATAATAGGAAAACCTTAGACTATATCAAGATAGATCAGATCTAATATATATTAGTAATATTAATTATAGAGTATACTATTCTAAATATACTACCTACTCTATTATATTATTCTTATCTTACCTAGTTAATATGTTAACTATTATAATTATAATTCTTCTTTTTCTAACTACTTAAACAATAAAATATTTTTTTACTAGAAGAATTATTAAAATCTCTCTAATAACAATTTAATCCTAATTATAATAATTACTATAATAATATTTAAAGAAACCCCACTAGAAACATAGAGTATTATAGCTAAAAATAATTTAAATCTCTAATAAGACTTTTCTAGTACTAGTATTATAATTCTAATTACTAGAGTTACTATAATCTTATAAAAAAAGATTTCTTTAAAGTTTAGAATATTATAACTGATAATAATAACTAATAATAATAACTTTAATAATAATTTAAATAAGGCTAATACTATATCTTTACTAATTTTAGAAAAAAATTATACATCAAGAGTAAATCTAATAGTTCAAAATAAGACTATAAAGATTTATAAGTAAAAAAGTAATAATATAGTCTCTACTTAAATTTATATATAAATAGAGATTAAAGATTAAGATAGGCTTACTTAAGATAGATATATTTGCTAAGTTATTTAATTTATAGAATAACTTAGTAAATATATCTTCAAAGATAATTCTAGTATTTTTCAGAATAATATTATAAAGTTCTAGAGATGATTAAATATCTAGATTTAGAATGCTAATATAAATAGGTTAGAAAAAAAAACTAGAATAACTTAAAGATACTAAAAAACTATAATAAAACTATTTTATAGACTAGACTATCTATTTTCTTTTTAATGAGAAGGATTTTTCTATCTAAGTAAATAATAATCTTAAAAAGATACAAGTGAAAAGATAAAAAATTAAATCTATTTTATTAATAATTTACTATAATTGTATAATATCTTTTTCTAGTTTCTAAAATAGAATAAATATACTATTTTTATAGTAAACTTAAGTAATAACTATCAGTTTATATATATTATCTTATAAAAGATATATCTAAGATCTAGAAAAAAAAATTAGTATAATATAAGATTAGTATAGCTTTACAAAAGTTTTATAAATAAATCAAAAATAAAAGCAAAAGAAAGACATAAGAATTTTATTAAGATTCTAAAATAAAACTTATTTTCTTCTTATCTATAAAAAAATAATAAATAAAATAAGAATAAAAACTCTGAAAAACTATATAAAGAATAGAAAAACATATTCTTATAAGATTTTGAGGACTCTTTGAAAAACTAAGACTAATTAAGCTCTAATTTAACCTAAAAACCAAAGAAATCTTTATATAGAATATATTTAAAGTATAACTTAAGACTATAGAAAAATATATATTTTGATAGGGATTCTACTATTATAGGGATTATATTAAAGAGGGTAAACTTTAGTAAGAAGTAATTAACTCTCTTTATATTCCCTTTAGTAATCTAATTTTATCTTAGTTATACTAGAGATTTATACCTAATTTATACCTAATTTATACCTAATTTATACCTAATTTATATAATAGTCTAGATAAATAACTTAATATAGTATTTTCTCTATTCTTAAAGTTTCTTTAAGAATTAGTCTCTATTATTATTTATATATATTATAAGTTAATTTTTCTTTTCTTTAATTACTATCTAAAATCTTATCTAGTTATAGATCTTTAATCTATTCTTTAGTATTTACTATTATAATTCTAATTCTTCTCTTTTAACTATCTAAGACTAAGAATAGTTCTCTCTATCTACTAGAATCCTATTTCTAAATTTAGTAAATTTTACTTTAAATATATAGATCTAATTTACTCTATTTCTAATATTAATTTAGAATATATTTAAGTTAAAGAATATTAAAGAAGAATCTAGTCTAGATTCTACTAGAACTAATTTAAATCTAAACTAAAAGAATTTTACTATAAAACTATTATTTTTTAATTAGAAAAGAAAGAATTCTAAATACTCTATTAAAGAATAAATTTATAACTAGTTTATATAATAGTAAAAACTAAATAAATTTCTTAAGTTTAAGAAATATACCTAAAAATTTTAAGAATAACTCTATAGAGAAATTTCTCTAAGTAAAAATATATTCTTATACTTAAAGTTAACTAAGATTAAGGAAATTAAAGTTTCTAATCTTACTACTAAGTTTATCTACTAAAAATAATATTTTTAAATTAATATTTTTTTAGTAGTTTTTTAGGAAGTTTTTTATATTTATTATTTTATTATTTAGAATCTTTATTCTAAGACTAATAGATTACTTTTAGTACTAAAGATCCTATAAATTCTATAATAATTATTTAGAAAGAATTCTTAATATAGACTATTAGTATTATTTTTTAATTAGATAATTTTGAAATAGATACTATTTTTAAATATAATAAATTTTAATAAGATAATAATAAAAGTCTAACTTAGTTTTATTTTTATCTCTTAGGATATAAAAAATATATAAAATAAATATCTAAAAAAAGAACTAATTTTAGTCTAAATTAGATAAATTACTAATAAATTCTTTTTATTAACTTATAGACTAAGTAAGACTTTCTTAATATTAAATAGCTAGATTAATAAGATAAAATATTAATAGAGAATTATAAAAAAAGAAAAAAGAAATTAAAACTATTTATCTAGAAATAGTTCTTAGTTAATTTTAAATTAAAGTTAAAATAATAATTTTTCTTAAGATAACTAAAATAAAACTAGAAATAAATAACTAAAATAAGATAATTTAAGATTAAATTAGAAGTAAAATAAAACTAAAAGATAGTTAAAGAATACTAGTAACTTTTTCTAACTCTTTAGTACTAGTAAGAAATATTTTTATAGAACTTACTATAAATATAGTTTTAAGAATTATATTAAACTAAATTACCTAAAGTTCAAAGATACTAAGATAAAGATCTAAAAAACTAAGAAAACTAAAGATAATTTTCTAAAAATAGTAGAAAAAGATAATAAATTAAACTAGATTCTATAGATTTAGATTTATAGTTTTAAGTAGAAACTATTATATAATTATATATCTCTATTATAGTAAAAAAAGATATCTTAATATATACTAATTTAGATATATATACTAAAGTTAACTTAATTAACTATAAATTTATTATTAAGTATATTTTATAATTATAAATAGATTATCTAAAATACCTAGAAAAAAAATTCTCTTTAATAGAGAAGGTATTAGAGAGAATTTATAATTGATTTATAGCTATATTAGTATTTATTATCTAATCTTTAATATTAAATTATAATACTAAGATTAAAGGTAACTTTAGTATTCTAGATTTAGTAAATATTACTCTATAAATCTAGAAGTAATTATTTAATTCTAACTATTAAATTATAAGTATATTATTATATATATTTCTAAGAGTCTAGAGTAATTTAACTTAGTGATAACTTTATCTTATAAATAGACCTAAATAGAAAATTAGTAAATAATAAACATAACTCTAATATAGATAATATTACTTATTCTTAGTTAAAGTAGAGTATAAATAATTCCCTATAGAACTAGGTTATAAAAAACTTATAAGTTGCTTTAGAAAAAACTAGACTAAATTACTTCTTAAAAGAAATTACTATTAAGAGTATCTTATAATCTATATAAGAGTATAAAGATACCCTAATATCAACTATATAGAGAATTATAACTACTTCTAATCCTAATAAGATCTTGTCTTTTAATCAACTTTATTACTAATTTTCTATAATTATCTATAAAATATACCTAGTTAATATAATTCTTAATCTCTAAACTAATAACTAGATAGAATAGATAAACTAAGTATTAGAAGACTATTTTTAGTATTTCATTAGTAAATAAAAAAGATATTAATTATAATTACTAAAAAATATTTAACCTACCTCTAAAATATCTATAGAAAGATAAAAAAAGATCTTCTATAAGTATAGATATATAATAGTAAATACTAAGGGATAGGCTAGAGACCTATAGCTAGGTAAGACTTTAGATATTAATTAAAGAGTAGGAGAGTCAACTAATAATATATATAAATAGTAATAGAGACTAATTCTTAAAGAAACTTTAAGAATAAAGAAAATACTATATTAAGTTATTTATCTAGACTATTATATAAATTAGATATAAATTAGGTATAAACCCTTAGTATAGTTAAGATAAGATTAGATTACTAAAAAAATATATATATAAAAAGAGTTAATTATTTCTTACTAAAGCTTACTCTCTTTAATATAAGCTCTATAATAACTATCTTATCTTCTAATAAAGCTTAACCTTAGATATTTATAGTTAAAGAGATATAATCCTTTAAGTAATAGCTCTATTAGACTATACTCTTTGAAAACTATCTAATAGTAATCTAAATTAGAAAATTTAATATAAATAAGATAGAAAAAAAAACTGGAAAACTTACTATAAGAAAAATAACCCTAGAAACTATTAAGAAAAGAACTTTTAAAAATATTAAAGAGAAAAGAAATTAAAGATAGACTTTTTAAAAGAAAAAACTATTTAAAGATAGAGAAAATCTAAAATTTAAATAAGAAAAAACTAGGAAACTATTAAAGAAAAAACTATTACTTCTTAGATATATATTTCTTTAAACTAAATTGAGATAAAAACTAGCTAAAAACCCTTCTAAAAGAGAGGGAAAAGATCTAGAAAAAATTTTATTACTTAATTTACAAAATATCTTCTTTCTCTATATCTATCTAGTATACTTTATACTAGATAATATAGAGATAGCTATCTAAGATTGATTTAAAGTAGTATTAAAGAAGAACTAGTTTTAGAGACTAATAGTTCTAAAAAGATAGAGAAGGAGAAAAAAAAGAATAAAGATATAGATAAAAAAGATAGATCTAAGAATAAAGATAATAATAAAATTTATATCTCTTAGGTATAGAAAACTATTATACTAGTAATAATTATTTAAAACTATAATAAGGAAAAAAAAGAGTTTAAGAGATTATAAGGACTTAAACTATAACTAAAGAAAAAGAGATTATTACTTAGACTAAAGTTTTAGTAAAATTAAAACTTATCTAAAAAAGTAGTATTATTATATTTTATCTCTAAAAACCTAAATATAGCTTTTATTAAAAATACCTTAACTATACTATATTTATTATAGTTATCTAAAGAGAAATTATATATATTAGACTATAAGTAATTCCCTTTAGTAATAATTTAACTACTAATTAGCTTAGGTTTCTAGATTAATATATAGAGATATATAAACTCTTATTATAATACTCTATTAGGTTAAGGAAGTTATTATAACTAAGGGATCTATATCTATTAGTGGTATAAGTAGTAGTATAGTAATAATTCCTTCTATTACTAATACTCCTTAAAATATTTATAATATTTAGATTACTTAGGGTTTTACTACCTAATTAACTATAATTTAAGGTTTTTATTCTTTAGAAAAATTATATTCTTATATTCTTAGATAGTATAATAACTAGTATAGTCTTACTAGTAAGAAGATAACTAATACTAAAACTAGAATTATTTATTTAAAATTAATTTTTAACTAAAAAAAGATTAATATTACTCTTAGTTAAAAAGGAAATACTAATTTCCTTTACTATCTTAAAGTAGTTAATAATAATTATAGTTTTTAGATAAGTATAGTTAGATCTTTTTATAAAGGTATTACTTTAGTAATAACTTAGTATATTAGTTAAAAAGATAGACAACTCTTAACTATAATTAGTACTAATATCTATAATCTTATAGATATATATACTTAGAATTAGTAGAATTTAGTATTAATTTAGAATATTTTTAGTATTATTTTATATTCTATAGATTTTAATAGTATAATTTATTTATTTTAAAGTTATCTCCTCTTTTAATATTGTAAATATTCTACTAAACTATATATATTAAGTTATATATAAATAGTATAGATAGAAGTAAATAGTAATAACTTATTTATACTTTCCTTATAAATATAAATTTTAAAGATTATCTAATATTTACTATTTTATTAACATATTAGTTTCTTTTTCTTTATCTCTTTATTTTTTTAACTTTATCTTTTTAACTTTACTTTTTTATCTTTACTAATCTTTTATAATACTAGTCTTTATTTATTAAGCTTAATATACTTACTATAAATAAAGTTACTTACTTATACTAGTAACTAGTCTTATTTAAAAATAATTTATAAGTAAGACTATTCTAAATAAATTAAGTAAAATAGAATCTATCTTTACTACTAATACTATACTACTTAATAATATACTTAAATATTATTCTAGTTACTCTCTAACTTTTAGTATCTTTTAATTTAACTAATTTTAGTTTTAAGATCTTTATTCTAGAACTATTAATATACTTTATTCTTTAGACTATAGTTCTAGTAATATTAAAGAGAGTTTTTAGTTCTAAAATCCTAAGATTTTAGTAGTTAGTTATACTTCTAAATTATTAGTCTCTTATATCTCTAACTTTTTCCTAATCTTAAGTTATATTATCTATTTCTTTATTTTTGAGATATAAAGTCCTACAAGCATCAGGGGATGTTTGAATAGCTTCACCGATTGCCAAAAGGGGAAGTTGTATTAGAATATTGGTCTTGAGCTTAGTAATCACAAGATGAGATAAAAGAGATCAATAAGAATGATGATCAAGGTAGGTTTGCTGGGGGGGGTGCAGGCCCTTTTTATGTTAAATTTCCTGGGCGGTAAGCCACAGTAGACTAGGCCTGATTAAGCCTTAGGCAGAATATTATTCATTAGCAGTGTGATCAAATAGGCTAAGCCTATTTAGGCTTTTGGCAGAACTCCAAGCATCTGAAATATATTTTGATATTTTGATATCATATAGTTAGGCCTTTAGTTAAGCTTAACAATAATAGTTATATTTGATAAGTCTTCTGGTTAAGATATTTAACCAGAGAATAGTTAAGTCTTTTTAACTAATCTTTATATATTCAGATTATTTTATTTAGAAGTAACTTAATTTTATTTAAGGTTAATATAGTAGTAAGTATTAAAAATAATATTAAATTTAATATTTATACTAACTAGTCTCTAAAAGAAATTAGAAAAACTTATAAAGAATATATTCTACTTTAGATTAAAAGTCTTAAATCTAAAGACTCTAATAACTCTTTTCTATATATTTTATATATTTAGAACTTAGAGTCTTATAAGTATAAGATTTATTAAAGAAATTATAGTAGATATAATTTAGTTTATCTATAAAACTACTCTAATTCTATTTTTATTTACTAATCTTTTATAGTTACTAAGTTTTATTTAGGGAGATTCTTATAATTTAGACTTTTTTTTACCTAGATTAAATTTTTATTTACTACTAATAAGAATAAGATTATTTTTTTACTAAATACTTTTATATCTTTAATTTAATACTAAATTATTCTTCTTATAAAAAACTTTGAGTAATTAATATTTATTTACTAATCTACTAGTAAAGTACTAAAGATAGTTAAGTTTTTATATATTTACTCTAAAAGTAGAATATCTCTGAATACTACTATAATACTACTAAAGAAAATCTCTATAGATCTTAGATCTATATTTTCTAGTATTACTAGTTTTTTTATTATTATATTAGTAATAAAGAGTATAATATTTAGATAGTAACTAAAGATTAGTCTATATAGAATATTTAGAATCTTAGTAATTACTATTTAGTAATAACTTAAGATTATATATATCTTGTATTATTAAGAACTTATCTCTAGTATAAAAGTTCTAGAATTTAAGTAATAATATAGAAAAAATATTATATAATTATTTATACTTATTTAGAAGAATAAACTAATATACTAATAAATTAATATAGTCTTAGACTTAAAATAGTCTAATTTATCAAGAGAATAATTTCTTTAGTTAATTCTTAAGATAGAGATTCTTAGTTAATAGTATTACTAGATCTTTTTTTAAAAAAATCTTTTCTTTATATTATTTATTATAGTCTTTTTAATAATATTCTTAAATAATTTAAATTAGTTTCTTAGTCTTTTCCTAGATATTTTAAAGTTAATTAAGTTTCTCTATAGTAGTAGAAACCCTTTTCTTAATCTTTTTATTATTATTATATAATTAGAAATTTAGGAAATACTTAAGTAATAGTTTAAAAAAAGATTTCTTTATAGACTAATTAATAGTATTATTACTTATAAATTAAACTATTTTTAGTAGTTAAGACTAATTTATTCTCTATTTATTAATAAAATAATAGAGATAGTTTTCTAAGATTTAATTTATTTATCCTATCTAACTATCTATCTAAGAATAAAAAGTAGTTAAAAAATAAAGTTTTATCTAAGAATAATAATAGAGTTTTAACTAGAACTTACTAGTAAATACTAATTCTTTATTAAAGGTAATCTTCTTAGAGTTACTATATTTAAACTTTATCTTAGAATAAAAAATTTAGTTAGTTTTCTAGTAGTAATTATAGTAGAAATAGTAAAAAATTAATTATATTTTATAAGATAATTAATAATTACTAAAATTATATCTATAAATTTTCTCTTAATTCTTATAGAAAATAGATCTATATAATAAAATCTATTATTAATTTAGTAAAAGATTAAGTAAAAATAAAAAGAAAATATAACTATCTATAGAAATAGTATCTTAGAGCTATAATTTATTAATAAACTAGATATATTTTTATATAGAATTAAATTTAATTAGAAAGATTTTTTTAGTAATACTTTCTCTTTAGTAATTCTTTAGTTTTATTTTAATTAGAATAATTTACTAAAGGATTATTATAGTATAACTTAATAAACTTAATATATAGTTTACCTAAAACTAGAATATATAAATAGTTACTATAATAAAGTAAATATTTTAAATTTACTTTCTAGTATCTACTAATTAGTTTACTAATTAAAATAGTTTCTTTATATTTATAAATTATAATATCTTTATTCTATAAATAAGTTATAAGACTCTCTAAGTTATTAGAAATATTTTCTATAAAAATATCTTCTACTACTATTATAGTATAAATAACTCTAAAGAATATATATTAAGTATAACTTAATTCTTTATAGAAGTTAAAATTATCTAGTTTAAGAAAGTAGATAGATAAATTCTAAATAGACTTTTCTCTAGTACTATTAGAATTATATTAAGATATAATTAAAATATTACTAATTTAAATAAATAGTTCTAATTCTTAGTTTCTAAGATTATATTTATTAATAGATTAAGTATTAGTTTCTAATAACTTTCTATAGACTAGTATCTTAGTTAATATTAAGTATAGACTAATTTTACTACTTTCTTTTTTAAAATATTTATTAATTATAATAAACTTTTAAATAAATAAAGTATAAATTAGATCTATATCTTAACTATAAAAGAAAATATTTTAATATCTAGTATATAAGAAAGACTATCTACTAGATTAATTTTCTCTAATTAGTATTTAATAATAAAATTAAATAGGATTAAGTATAAGTACTATTATATCTACTTTCTATTAATCTTCTACTACTATATAAATAATTTTAAATTATTATAATTTAAAAAGACTTTAATTTAGTATAGATTTCTCTTAAGATATTAATACTAGTACTTATATAACTATAATATTATATATAGTTTATAATCTAGAATTAAATAATAATATTCTATAGAAGTAAATTTCTTTAACTAAAATATAACTAAGTATTATACTTCTTTATTATTAGATTATAATAAAATTCTAACTATTCTAAATCTAGATATATCTATTTTAATATAAATAAACTAGTTAAAATTAAAGAAATATAGTAAGAATACTTTCTTAAAAGTATTAAAAAGAGAATAAAATATAGTTAATTCTCTATTATTTAACTTTACTACTCTAGACTTTCTTTTATTTTTACTTCTCTTAAAGAATTTAGTAAGAAATAATATAATTAAAAAGTATTAGTATATAAATTAAGAATAAAAATTATAGAATCTAAAAAAACTTAGATATCTCTAAATATCTAAAGTTATTACTATTCTTAAATAATTATAATTTTTTTCTTATCTATTATAATACTATTATAACTAATAATAAAACTAAGGAATTTAACTTCTACCTAATAAAAAATATATTTAGATACTTTAGTAAATAACTAAGTATTTTAAAATTACTTAAAAACTTATTAGATATATTTTATATACTAATTATAAATTTTAGAGAAAATTAAAATATTATCTAAATAAGTAATATAGATAATATTAAGTAGTCTATAGAGTACTATATAGATATAACTCTAAAATATAGCTAAAGTATTAGTAAATCTAAAAGATATTACTATATACTTAAACTATCTATACTAAATATAAAATATAGTTTTCTATTTATTACTTTTCTTAATTTAGATATAATAGTATATATTTTAGATATTTATTTTAATAAAGTACTAAATACTTAAAAGATAGTTAAAGATCTCTAAAATAAGAGATAATAGATATTAATTCTTAATTAAAACTTTATTTAATCTTTAATAATTAATATATAGTTATAGATCTCTATTTTTCTTTAGTATAAAGAGAATAGATATTTCTATAGGATTTTTTAATAGATAAATCTTTCTATTTTCTAAATTTCTATTAAGATATTCTTAGAGAATTTTTAATTTTATTTAAAAGAGAGAATAAATAGATCTAAAAGAAAATATATTACTTTCTTTAAGATTAATCTTATAATTAGTCTTCTTTCTTAGAGATATAATCTTAGATTTTTAAATTTTAAATATAGATATATAATTCTATAATTTAGAAAGAATTTAATTAGGATTTAAGATATTTTTATATTTATCTTTATTTAGTAGAACTAAATTATTTTCTAGTATATTAAGTACTATAAAAATATAAGTTTTACTTCTATATACTTTTATAAAATATAGTATAGTTAATATTTTATTATCTAACTTTTTAATCTTAAATTACTAGTAGTTTTTCTCTAAAACTAATATAATTTTATAATTAATTAGTATTATATTTAAAAAAACTAGAGATTCTTTAATTCTTAGATCTCTATTAACTATAATATAGAGTTAATTTAGTATCTTTTTAATACTATATAAATTACTTATAGTAATAGAAATAGTCTAAATATTATAGATATATATATTTTTTCTAATTACTTCTAAGATAGAAAAGTTAAGTTTAGTATATTATAAACTATATTTAATAATAAAATTATAGCTAACTAAATTAACTTTAGTATATATATCTAAGTTAGTATATATTTAGATACTTTTTTCTACTTAATAGAGATATATAATTATATAATAATTCCTACTTAAGATTATAAATCTAAATCTATAGAATCTAGTTTAATTTATTACTTTTTCTCTCTATTTTTAGAGAGTTATCTTTAGTTTTCTTTATTTTTTAGATTTTTACTTTATTATCTTTAAACTTTAGATAGTTAAGTTTTATATAATTCTTAGAATTATATTTCTAGTAAATTCTATAAAAGTATTTTTTACTAATATTAAAAAGTTAAAAGAATTTACTAGTATTCTTTAGCTATCTTTTAATTTTATTTAATTTCTAATTTAATCTTAAATTATCTTATTTTAATTACTTATTTTAGTTTTATTTTAGTTATCTTAAGAAAAATTATTATTTTAACTTTAATTTAGAGTTAACTAAGAACTATTTCTAAATAGATAGTTTTAACTTATTTTTTTCTCTCTTATAATTCTCTATTGATATTATATTTTAAGAAATAAAAAAACTAAATTAAACTTTATTATTCTTTTATTAAAATTTATTATATTTTAGAATAATATCTCTATTAAAAATAATCTATTAATTTTAAAGTAAAGATTCTAAGTAGTAAATACTCTTAGTAATCTTAATATTCTTAGATTAATAGATATAAAAAATTTCTTAAAAAATTACTAAAAGAATATTAATCTAAAAGTACTATTTTAAGTAGATAAATTTAGTAGTAAGATTAAAAATTTTAATTTTCTTAATTTTAGCTAACTTAGAGTATAAGAATATATTTTACTTAGAAGTAATTTCCCTATAGAACTACTCTTAAAATTCTTAGATATATTTCTTAAACTTAAGAAATTTATTTAGTATTTACTACTATATAAACTAGTCTTAAATTTACTCTTTAATAGAGTATTTAAAATTAGTTCTCTCTTAAGTAGAAGATAAAGATTTAGTAATAAAACCCTCTTAGTTTAGATTTAAACTAATTTTAGTAAGATTTAAACTAAATTCTTTCTTAACTACTTCTTTAACTTAAATCTACTCTAAATTAATATAAAAAATAGAGTAAATTAGGTCTATATACTTAGAGTAGAGCTTACTAGATTTAAAAGAAGGGTTCTAGTAAGTAGAAAGGACTATTCTTAGACCTAGGTAGTTAAGAAAGAAGAATTAGAATTATAACAGTAAATACTAGGAGATAGGTTAGAGATCTATAACTAGGTAAGACTTTAGATAGAAGTTAAAGAGTAGAAGAATTTATTAATAATATATATATAAATAGTAATAGAGACTAATTCTTGAAGAAACTTTAAGAATAAAGAAAATACTATATTAAGTTATTTATCTAGACTATTATATAAATTAGGTATAAATTAGATATAAATTCCTAGTATAGTTAAGATAAGATTAGATTACTAAGGGAAATATAAAGAGAGTTAATTATTTCTTACTAAAGCTTACCATCTTTAATATAAGCTCTGTGATAAGATATATAGTAGAAAATATATAATAGTAAATATAAGCTAAAAATATTAAAGTAAAGAGATTTTATAAACTTATTAATAAGAGATCTAAAACTTAAAATAATATAAAAACTATCCCTATAATATATTAAACTATTTAAGAACCTTAGCAGAATTAGAATAATAATATACTATATTACCTTACCTAATAAGTTTAGTAAATTTTATAATATTTTTCTAATTACTACCAGAAAACTAGAATAGACTCAATATAAACTTAAAGAAATCCAAAATAAGAAAATAATTAATAATAAATCCTATTATCTTATAAAATAGATAGAATAGCTAAGTAAATATAATATACAGAAACTAACTATAAATCTTACTAACATTAAAGATATACTCTATTTCTTTGAATAAAAATAAATAAAAGATAAAGAACTATAATAGGATTTTTTTTTAAAAAAGAAAATAAGACTAATAATAAGATTTCTATTTATTTTAATTTAATCTATTAATAGTTAATCAAATAATAAAGAAAATAAACCTAAATCACCAAAAACCTATTAAATTATCTATAGTCTACTAAATTACCCTAATACAATATAAAATTTATTAATAAATATTACTTGACTAATATCTTTAAAAGACTTATAAATTACTAAGTATTACTAACTATAACTAAAGTTAAAAAACTGTAGATAGAGTAATTTATCAAGAATAAATACTCTAGCGATAAGACCTATAATATAGATATATTATTATTCTAAGAATAGCTTAAGATAGACTATATCTTAGTATCTCTATTAACCTTAGTCCCCTATAGTTAAAAGTCCTTATTATAGATTATCAGAATCAATTAAAAAATAGTAGCTTACTCCTAACTACTCTAGATTATTATAGACTAGTAATTAAGACCCTAAGTTACTATAGTACTATTAAAATAGATATTAGAAGATTAAGAATCTTAATGAATATCTTCAACTCTCTAAGTATTAAAACTAGCATCTATTATAATAGAAGTGGTAACAAAACCTTATAAAAATCTAGATAAAATAGGATACTTACTTATAAACTTTATTACTATTTATATAAAAAGACCGTATTTTATTAAACTAGAATCCTAATTATAGAAAACTAAAAAAACCTTACCCCTATAGTCTAAAGTCTAAAATTGATAAAGAATATAGATTATGTAGTGAAAGTAGAAGAAATAGTAAGAATTATAAAATAATCCTATAATAATATATAGGTAGTAAGATTCTTATAGCAAGTATCTACACTATTATTATCACTACTATTATTATTATTATCTTTATCTTTATCTTTATCTCTATCTTTATTATCTCCCTTACTACCTTCTATACTATCTCCTAGAGTAAGAACTATTATACTATACCCTTAACCTTAAGTAACTATAGTCTCTTACACTAAATCTTATATAATACCTATACCCTGACCTCTTTTTAGTATAGTTTTAACTAGGAGTATAAAGAATTTTGAATTAAAAGAATTTCTGGGATATCTTATTAGATAGAGAAAGTTAGTAATATATAGAATTTTGTATAGTTTTATATTTGATAGTTACTTTATTATAGTAAACTCCTTATTAATATACCACCTACTATAAATAAAGTAATAATTTATTAAAAAAAAGAAACTATAGATATCTTCTTTAGTGTATAATAAAGAGTTATACTAATTATAGATACCTTAGGCAAGGCCTCTTGAAAAGAAGAGAGATAGTTATGATAGGAAAATCTTGGATTATATTTAGATAGATCAGATCTAATATAAATTAATGATATTAATCACAGAGTAGACTATTCTGACTATACTGCTTTGTAAGGGATAGGAATTAGACTTAAAAGAGACATAAAACCTTTATTGTCATGGGATTCGAAGTATATAGCACCCCAGATATTTAATATCGATCTGTACTCAAATCCCCTTCGAGCCATCTATATATTAAGGCCTACCCAAACCCTAATATATTTAAGATCCTATAAGTATTTAGGATTCTTGATCTTATTAAAAAATTAGTCTGTATATTAACTATTCAATCTAATCTCTACTATCTGATATCCTTACTTAGTTATAGGTCTCTAGTCTAATAACTTAGTAACTATTATAATTCTAATTCTTCTTTATTAACTATCTAAGGATTAAAGATAGTACTCTCTATATATTAAAACCCTATATCCTCCTATAATAGTACTTATTCCGAATCCGCTATATCTCTAGCTATTTAATAACCTAAGATTGAATTAATTCTAGATTAATCTAGAATCTCTATTAAACTTATACCAGACTAGATACCTACTTATAAGACTACTAGATATATTATTAATATATTACTATTCTCTTCCCTATATAGAATATAGATCTAAGAAATTATAAGTAAATTAATAACTAGAAGTATTATAGAACTTAATTAAGAAAGCTTTAAGAAGAAGAAGTATAAAATTAAGTATCTTAAGAAATTTCTAGTAGTTTATATATATCTTAAGAAACTTACTACTTAAGTCTCTGAAATTTATATAGAAAACTTTTTAAATAGTCTACCTATAAATTATAGATAAATTAAAACTAAGAAGTATAAGAAAGTAGAGAGTTTTAAGATTAATAAATTTAAAAGATTATTCAGTATTTAGAAGTAAGAGAATTAGCTTTCTTAACTTAGTTATATTTTCTAAAATAACTCTAAGATCTATAAGAATAAGAAGATAAAGATTCTTATAGAAGTTAAGTATCTTAAGTCTAATTATAAAAATAATTAAACTATAGAAGAAAGATATTTTAAAAATAATAATAATAAATATCTTAGTAGTTAGAAGTACTTTAAAGAGTAGACTCTTATCTTAATATATAATAAAAATATCTTTACTAAAGAAGTTAGTAATAAGATAGAGTACTATTACTAGTAAATTAATAAGGAATTAAAGGTTTTTTACTATTATCTTATAGATCTAGAGTATTATCTACTCTAGATATCCTAAAATAAATAAACTTACTATTATATATTAAAGCTATAGTAGTAGTTAACTCTATATATTTAATAATATACTAAAGATATATCTACTACTTAAGTAGAATAGGTAAAAGAAATATAAAGTATATAGGAATTTAATAAAGTAAAAGTATA
Source organism: Penicillium manginii (assembly GCF_028828005.1). Taxonomy (NCBI): domain Eukaryota; kingdom Fungi; phylum Ascomycota; class Eurotiomycetes; order Eurotiales; family Aspergillaceae; genus Penicillium; species Penicillium manginii. The sequence continues at coordinate 2,105,195 of NW_026643109.1, read as the reverse complement.
AAAGTATAATCTATTTAATAGTAATTTAAATTTAAGTTTAAAATACCTATAATCTAATAACTTATTTCTAAACTAGTCTAATAGTAAAGAATAAAATTAAAGAAGTTCTAAGTATTTATACTTAAGAAACTTTTATAGTCTTAGATTAAATCTAAATTAAAATAATTTTAATTTAAATCTAAATTAAAATAACTTTAATTTAAATCTAAATCTTTTTTATTTTAGAAATAGACTTTATCTATTTTCTCTATAGAATAAAGATAATTCTAATTATACTTCTATTACTAGAACTAGTCTATCTAGTTTCTTTAATAAAATACTTTCTAAATCTTATTTTAACTATAGTAAGTTAGATTACTAAGTAAGTAAATATTATTTACTACTAAAAGTCCTAAAAATTAAGATTTAGAAAATCTACTTAAAATTCTAGTATTATTATAATAATACTTAATTAAAGGATTTAGGAAAAGAATAGAAATTAAACTAGTTTCTATAGATTCTAACTCTTAGTCTTAAGTAAGAATAGTTATCTACTTCTATATTCTAATCTATATTTAAAATAATATTAAAATATATATAGATATTAATATCTATATAGAGATAGATCTTATTAGTTATAAATTTATTTAGAAATATTACTTTAATTAAGCTAAATATAGTATTTTTCTTTTAGAAGTAATAGACTAATAAGATATCTCTACTTATAGTATATAGACTATTCTAATTACTATATATAACTCTAGAGAAATAAAATAAAAGTTTTTATATCTCTATATTATAATTAATAGAGACTTTTATCTCTTTAGATCTTTAATACTATTATTAAATATAACTATCTAAGAGATATAAATTATATTAGTATTATAGTAAAGATAATAGTAGTTTAAATATAAAGAGAAAATAATAGAATAGTTAAAACTTTACTAGTTTATAAAAGTATATAGAAACTAAGTCTATATCTTTATAGTTATTAAAGTATCTAAAGAAGTTTAGTTTTTTCTAGAAGATAAAGAAAAATTAGCTAAGAATTAAAAGTAAATTCTCCCTAAATTAATAGTATTTTAGAATATATTTAAAGTTTAAAATTCTAAGATTATACTACTATAAAAGAAGACTAATTACTTAATTAAACTTAAAAAAGATATATTATCTCTATATAGTCTAATCTACTCTCTTTTATAAGTAGAACTTATAGAGCTATAGAAGTATCTTAATAAAAATCTAGTAAATAGTTAAATCTAACTTTTTAAGAACTCTATAGATACTTCTATTCTATTTATACTAAAAAAGAATAGAGGTCTATATCTCTATATTAACTATTAAAGATTAAATAAAGTCTCTATTAAAAATTAGTACTCTCTACTTCTTATTTTAGAGATTCTTAACTATCTTTTTAGTACTAAAGTTTTTAGTAAGATTAATATATAAAATATATACTATTAGATTTATATTTAAGAAGAAGAAAAATAGAAGACTATATTCTAAATAAAATATAGCTATTTTAAATATATAGTAATATCTTTTAGACTTACTAATATATCTATAATATTCTAAAGTTATATCTATACTATACTCTATAGTCTTCTTATATTATATATTTTAATAATATTCTTATCTTCTTAAAGATATATAAAGAATATATAGAATATCTAAGTCTTATACTTAAAAGACTATAGAAAATATAACTATTTATTAAAGTATTAAAATATAGTTTCTATAAGTCCTAAGTTAAGTTTCTTAGTTTTATTATTAATTAAAATAGAATTTTAATAGATCTAGAATAAGTTTAAATTATTTAAGAATAGAAATAACTAATATTCTATAGAGATATTTAAATCTTTCTTAGATTCTATAATTTCTACTAAAGATTTATTAAAAAATACTTATTAATTATATTACTACTTATAGAGTTTCTTAAAGAAAGTAAAGATAGAAGAAAACTAGAAAGTATTAAACTAAATAATAGAGAATTAAAAATATTTTAAGACTTTCTTAATACTTTCTTAATAGTATCTCTTCTCTATTACTTTAATCTAGAAAGATCTATCTAACTTAAAACTAATATATTAGATTTTAGAATAACTAGAATTCTTTTATAATTAGATAACTAGAGAATATAGTACCCTATTATATTTTAGTCTAAGAAATTCTTACCTATAAAATAAAACTATATAATACTAGATTAAGAACTATTTATAATTATTTATTTATTTAAATATTAGTATTAATATTTTAAAAAGAATTAGTATTAGGTTAAGATTCTAATTAATTACTATAATTTAAAACTTTTTATAAATTAACTAAAGATTAATAGAAAATAAGTATATTAGTATCTCTTTCTTATTTCTTTTAATTTTATAATATATTACTACTTAGATAAGATAAATTCTATAGATAGATTATCTTATATTTTAGAGAAAAAGAAAACTCTATCTATAGAGAAGATATTAGAGTTAATTTATAAAAGAATTATAGTTAAATTATTTATAAAAATATAGTAGTTTACTATTAGTATAAAACTATCTAAAGAGAAAAGTAGAAAGAAATAAAAATTAATAAATATAACTATATTAGTCTATAGAAATCTATTATAATCTCTCTCTTTAACTATAAATAGTTTAGTTAGTAATCTAAAGTTAGAACTAAATTAGATTTAAAATAATACTACTATCTCTATAGATTAGAAGAATCTAGAGAAAACTATAGATAAGTCTAGTAAAGTTAATTATTTAGATCTAGAGAATAATAAAGAAATTTTCCTAAGTTAGAACTATAATATAACTAAGTTTCTTCTAAATTAGGACTATAATATAATATATTATAAGATTTTAAGTTACTCTTAATTTATACTTCTTTAAATAGTATTTATTATAACTATAAATAAAGATTAACTTATAGATAAATCTCTAAGGAAACTAAAAAAATTAATTAAAGAACTCTAAGATAAGGATAAAATAGTCTAGAAAAAGATTAATATAACTCTAGAAGATATTCTATAAGAAAAGTATTAGAGTATTAACTCTAAGAAACTTCTATACTATAAAGAATATTTATATATTTCTATTATAGAGAATTTAAAATAGAAATTAATTAAACTCTATTATAATAAATAATTTATAAATTATTTTAGAAAAATCTATATAGAAGAATTAATTAAAAGAAAATTTTACTAGGAATACCTACCTAGAGATATATAAGAATATATTAAAATATACTTAATATACTAAGGAGTTAAAACTCTAAAGTATTAACTTTATAGTAAACTTTAATTCTTTCTAATTCCTTACTAGTTATTTATAGAGCTAAGTATAGATTTTATAATAGGACTACTAACTATAATCTTTAAAGAATAAAAATATAATATAATTCTAGTAATTATCTACTAACTTATAAAATTCTCTTAATTTCTCTCTATATTAATAATAATATCTATAGAAGATCTTACTAAACTTTTCTTTAATTAAATTAAACTTAAATATAGAAACTTAGAGAGAATTATATCTAATTAAGATCCTATTTTTATAAGTAGATTCTAGTTATAACTCTACTACTACTTAAAAATTAAACTATAATTCTCTATAATATTCTACTTTTAAATTAATAGTTAGATAGAAAGACTTAACTAAATTTTAGAAAATTATTTTAAATATTTTATTAATAAGAAGTAAATAAATTAGACTTAACTTCTTAAGATAGTTTAATTTATATATAATAATACTATTAATATATCTACTAATAAAACTTCTTTCTATATACTACTAGAATATAATCCTAACTTCTAAATCTAAACTCTAGAGAAAGTATTTAAAAAGAAAGTCCTAAATACTAAAGAATAGATAACTTATCTTTAAAATATTTAAGAAGAGACTTTAAGAAAGCTTTAAATTATATAGAAAATATAATAGAAATTATATAATAAAAACTATAAACTAAAAGACTTTAATATTAGAACCCTTATATCTCTTTTAATAAAAAATATCTACTTTAAAACTAAAGAAAAGAAGTTATCTTCTTAATAAATTAGACTCTTCTAAATTCTTATAAAAATTAGTATATAGATATATTATATTATACTACTAAAGAAATACTTAAAATTATATAATATTTTCTCTATCTCTCTTCTTAAGCTATAGAATAGCTAAAATAAAGATAACTTACTAATACTAATATCTAAACTTAAAGATAAAGAGAAATAGAAGATTAAAGAGATTTAAGATAAAAAAATATTTAACAGAATTTTATATTACTATATTAAATAGATTAGATAGTTCTTAGAATATAATTAATAGGAATTTATAGAGTACCTAGAAAATATAAAAGATATAATATCTTTATTTAGAAAGAAGTAAATCTAAAAAATTATTTTTTAATAATAATAAAAAATTACTAAAACTTCTTTAAACTATATCTAAATTAATAAAGAAAAAAAAAGAAAACTACTCTATTTAATTTCTACTAAATAAGGATACTTAGTTATAAAAAAGAAGAATAGATAAAATAAAGAAAAAAAACTACTATAGAAATAAATATTAATCTATAAGTACTTTAATATTAGTAACTATAGCTATAATAGTAGAAATTAAACTAACTCTATCTAAAACTATATTATATTAATATCCTATAGTAATCTCTAAGAAAAAAACTTAAATAGTACTCTACTAAAGATTATAATTAGTATTACTAATCTAGAGTTATAGAAAGTTATTAGAATATCTAGAGAGATAAGTTAGAGATAAGTTAGTATTTAATTTTTTCTAATATTTAGTAATAAATCCTATATAATTAATTATAGTCTAATTAGTATTTCTTATATTAAAGTATAGATTATATATAGAAAGATAAACTAAGATTATCTTATAAAATAATATTAGAAAATAGAGAGATTCTAATATAGTTACTTTCTTACTTACTATATCCTATATAGATATAGTACTTTTAGAAACTATAGTAGTAGTACTACTAACTTTAACTTTATAAATCTAGATAAGAATTAACTAAAGTTAATATAAATTACTATAGATTCTATAAGATAACTAAAATAGATTAGTATTAAATTAAATATAAATTAGAAGAATATTATACCTAGAAATAAGTCTTACTTTTCTCCTTATAGAGAGTATAAATAATTAAATTTATATAATCCTAATTATACTTAATTAAAGAAATAGTATCTATAAGAGTATAAAAAACTACTTCTATAATATACTTCATATAGAATATAAAGAAAGGATAAGAAATTTAATTATAAAGAGAATAAAGACTAAGATTTATACTTACAATACTTCTAGGACTAGATTCTCTATCTCTATCTCTATTACTACTCTTAGTTCTATCTCTAGTATAACTTTTATCTTTCTAATAACTTTCCTAACTTATAGTACCTCTAGTACTACTAGAGAGACTAATAATAGTAAAAACTAAAGAAGTAATAGTAAAAGCTAAAGAAATAGTAGTAGAAGCTAGAGTAGTAGTTAATATAATAAAAAAATATTAAAATAAGAATAATCAGAAAGATAAGGATAAGAGAAGTAAAGAAAGAGAGAGTTATAAGAGAGAAACTTTTATTATAAAGTATCAAAGAGAGTATATTACTTTATTTATATCTATATATAAATATACCTAATTAGAACAGACTTTAAGATCTTTAACCAAGAGTAATACTATTATATTTAAATTATTTAATCTAATTTATACCTTTATTAATAGTTAAGCTAACTATCTATAAAAGAGGAGGATAAATTATCATAGGATTCAAAGTATATAGTACCCCAGATATTCAATATCGATCCGCACTCAAATCCCCTTTAAGCTACCTATATATTGAGGCCCACCCGAACCCTAATATATTTAAGATCCTATAAGTATTCAGGATTCTTAATCTTATCAAGAATCAGTCTATATATCAACTGTCCAATCTAATCTCTACTGTCTGATATCCTTACCTAGTCACAGATCTCTAGCCTGATAACTTAGTAACCATTACATTTATGATATAGAATTCTTGAGGTTCTTTAAGAATTAGTCTTGATTTAATACAGATCTGATACTGAATATACTGCCTACTTTGCTGGGTTATTCTTGCCTTGCCTAGTCAATATCTTAACTGTTATAAATAGATACTAGAGATATTTTTAGTAAAAAAGTTAATAATCTCTTAGTAAATATATTAGAAGATAAAGTTATATAAAAACTTCTATAGTAGATATAGTTGTAATTAGAGTATAGTTATAGTCTTATTAAATAATTCCTAATTTTTAAATATACATAAATAAAGTTTTTAGACCTATATGAATTCTTTTCTTAATATTTAAATATACTATTCTTCTTGACAAGTTTATCCTTAATTTATATAAATTTATCTTTAACTTAGATCATCTTAAAAGTTAGATAAGTAATTGACTACTAGGTAGAGTAATAATATTAATAGTATAAATTAATTAAATTTATAATTTTCTTAGAATACTTATTTACTTATCAATAATTTCTAGATTAATAGTATGATACTTAGTATATTTTCTAGAGATCTTAGATAGAAATAGCTGGAAGGGGGTTTAATAGACTCTAGAATTAGAATTCTTGATAGGTAGACTAACTCCTAAAATAGGGATAGAAACTATAAAATATTAAGGTATAGATTTAGTGAATATATATTAGGACTTAGTTAGGTAGGATTATATAGTAGTATAGTAGGAATAAGTAAGATATAAGGACTAGGATATATATTAATAGGTTATAGAATAGAAAGTAAACTAAGATATAACCTAGAGAACTATATATAGAGAGAGATATTAGGATTAAAGATAAGTATACTTATTATGTAAGTATATGTATAGTGTCCTTCCCTAGATGAGGGCTTATACTGTGACACTATTAATTAAAAGTTTTTCTAGAGAATAAAGTAGTTATTACTATTACTAGGAGTAACTTTATTTAACATTAGCATACTCTTATTTATCTTTATACTACCTATCTAAGTTAAATAAGTAATAGACCTTGCCAAAGCCCGGGCCGGGCCTCAAAATCAGGCCCGAGCCCGTCAGACGGGCTTTACACGGGCCGTATGTAATATGTAATATGCTTAGTAATAAATATATAGAGTGGTAAATACCGGTAAAGTACCAAAGCCCGCGGGCCTATAGCTCAGAAAAAAGCCTGTGGGGGTCGTGTGGGGGTCAAAAAATGTGACCCCCACGGGCTTTTGGGCAAGGTCTAATAAGTAATACCTACTAATATAATTCTAAACTCTATATATAAATACTTTATAGTATAGATTTAAGAAACTAAACTACTAGAAATAGAAGCAAAAAGAGTCTACTACTATTTAGTAATTTTCAAAGAACTTCAGTATATTAATATTATTGTTGTTATTGTTGTTGTATTTATTCACATATCTGTCAGAGCTAATCCCTGATTTGATAGTAGAACCTAAAAGGTGGCAGGGGAAAATTACCTTACATAATATTGAGAAATTTTATATGACCTAATACCTTGTTCCCACTAGGATATGATATACTTTCTTTCTCTATCTATATCTTATCAATACTTGAAGTATAGGTAGAACCTGCCTATTCCTACTATATTCTACTACTATTATCAGTAGTAAAATATTGATAGAATAGGGTATTTCTCTCTAGATACATAATCTCTGTCTTTACCCTCCATATTTATTAAGACTGACTAACTTTGGTCTTATATAACTAAAGCTAACTAATATAACTATACCTAAAAGTGATAGTTAATATTAAACTTACACTAACTAATAATATTAATATATATACAGAGAGAAAGTGATTATTTACTATAGTAACTAATAATCTATATTACCAGAAGATTAATTAGACCTTGCCAAAGCCCGGGCCGGGCCTGAGTTTTAGGCCCGAGCCTACAGGCTGGGCTTATTTAGTAGCTAGTGGCCTGGGCTATGGGCCGCTAAGGAAGCCTGAAGCCTGTGACTAGCGGTCTGTAGGCCGGGCTGTAGGTCGCTAAAAAAGCTTAGTAGACCTGTGACTTATCTATTCAGGAAGGTATACGATGTATAACTTATCAAAAATACTATTGACCTTATATTTTTTAAAGCTGTATTAGTTTGGTTCTTATTTTATATATTTTCTCCTTCTACCTTAACCTATATAAGAATTAAGGTATAATACTTAGGACTAGTATCCTATATACTATATAATTTAAAAGAATTTAAATTTAGTATAATACTATTTTGAGATAGTCCTTATACTATACCCTACTAAAAACTGACTACCTAGACCTGTAACTCTAATATCTCCTTATCCCTAACTATTGATCTATTGTTATTACTATTCTCTATAGTCATCTTACTAGTAGTAGTAGCTAGTTTTATATGTAGATCTATCTTCTTCTAGTAGAAGAAGGAATTATTACTAAATATATACTTCTCTAAATCCTTTATATATTAATATATATTAAAAAAGTACTAATAGATAACCTTATACTAGGTATAAACTATAGTCTAGACTTTATCGGAGTCTAGTCTAAAGAGATTATTAAGATTAATAATAATAATAGAACTTATCTACTTTTACTGTCCTACTAAATAAACTAATATCTCTATTATAGTTAGTAGTTAGATAGTAGTTAGAAAGATATAGACTATCTTACTATACTTTATAGATATATAGCCTAATAATATCTTAGAGGTAGATAATAGATTCTAATAGGCTACTAAGAGTTCTTTCTACTATCCTAACTCTGGAGTATCTAATATTATACTATTATTGTATATCTGAATATACTATAAGATAATAGTATAGTAAATAGTAGTTATTAGTCTAGTTAAGCCATAGGGGATAGTAGGTAGAGTAAATTAGATTTTTCTAACCTTATATATCTAGTAGACCTAGTTAGTTAGGAAGGATATTATATAATATATTATTAGTTTAATATACTTACTTTATCTACTAGGTTTTATATTTTATAGTATCCCTAGAAGTCCATATTATTATGTCAATTCCCTATACTAACCTATTCTTTTACTTTTTATCCTACTTAGTATGATATTTTTTGATACTATTCTACTATTCTCTAATATAGTGGTATATCTTAGATAAAATCTCTGTATAGTTTTAGTTATTTTTATTAGTTAGTAGGTAATTTATATAATATAACTACTATTATAGGAGCTAGTTTAATACTTATTCCTAGGGGGGATAATAGATAAGATATTTTCTATTTCTATATTCTCTAGTAAAGAAGTATCCTAAGTATTATCTATGTTATCTATATTAATATTAAGATTAGGATTTATTATAGATATAGATAATATAGTTGAAATATAAGGAGTATAGTTAATAATATTACTATTATTATTAGTATTAGTACTAGAATTATTGTTATTATCTTAATCTTTAGGATTAGTCTCCTTACTAAATTTATAATAAAAGCTATCTTAGCTAAACTATATATTATAGCTTTAAATCTATCTAGTTTAGGACTTTTTAAATTAATATAGATTAATAGTTTTCTTAAGATTACTCTAGGTAATCTACTTTTAACTATAGTTACTCTATTTTTCTTCTCTAATCTATTTGATTATAGTATTATCTACTATATTCTAGATATTTTTAAAAGTAAGCTCTATATTAAGTATTTTACTAAGTATATTAAATATTGATTTTATATAGAGATAAAGAAGAAGAGACTATATATAGTTACTCTATATAGTAAGTACTCTCTAGCTAAGAGTATCTATTATCTTCTAATTAGAAGTATAGTATTAGGTTATCTTAGCTGTCTCCTTCCCTTTCTCTTTAAATTAGTAAATATTATAAGTATTCTTATAGACCTTATAATTCTAAATCTAGATATAGATATTATAAAGTATCTACTTAATACTATTAAGTTACTTAAATATAATATCCTAGTAGTTATTAATAATCTAGTATATATCTAATTTTAGTAGGGAGTTTAGTTACTTAAGAAACTTTTTAGTAGTCTTAAAGTACTTTATTCTAATTATTAGACTACAAAGGATTTTAGTAGAATCTAAGATTAGAGTAGATACTATATTAGTATACTAATAGAGAGATAAAGATATTTTATTACTTTTATAGTTTTTGTAACTCTTATAGTTCTTATAGTTCTTATAGTTCTTATAGTTTTTATAGTTTTTATTACTTTTATTAATTTTATAATTATAGTAGTTATAGTAACTATAGTTAGTATTATGGATAATTTTAGTTAGTAAGATAGAGTATTTAGAGACTTAAAGTAGAATATCCTTATTTATTATACTTTAGAATATAATAAAGTACTCTTTCTATAAATAAAGAATAGAGTAGAAGATAGTTAAAGATTTAGTTTTATCAAAGAATTAAAGATTTTAAAGATTTTAAAGTAAAATAATGAGAGAAATTAAGATAAAAGAAAGAAATTTAAAGAAGTTAATTTTGAAATAAAGTTATAAGAAACTTATATATTCTATATAGATTTTTAATTAGCTAGTTTTTAATAGTTAAAAGAGAAAGTTATTAAGTAAAAAAGATATACCGAAAGAAGAATTTTTATATAAAAGAAAGATATAATCTAGAATAGGAGAAAAGATACTTTATAAATTAGACTAGACTATATTTTTCTACTAAAAGATAATCTTCTAGGTAGTAGTAGTAAAGAGATATCTATATAGTAATAGCTATACTAGTAATACTTAGAGTTATTAGATATAAACTAAAAAGAAAACTTTATATATAGAAAGTAACTAACTAGATTATTATATATCTACTAAAAAAAAATAATATATATAGTAGCTAGTAAGATTACTTAACTAGTATTAGTCCTTAAAGTTATAAATATAGTAAGTATACTTACTATTTTTAATTATTATTACTAAAGATATATCTTTTATAATATATATAGATTAATATAGTTCTACTTATTTTTATATTAATAAACTATAGATAATCTATTTATATAATATCTAACCTTTTATAGTTATAGGTCTAGTATTTTAGCTAGGGCCTATTATATTATATAATAATATTATATTAGTTCTATCTTAGGCTAAATTAGGTATTTTACTCTGTAGTCAAAGATATATATATATTACAGATATATCTAAATCTATTTTCTAGTAGGACCTATAATATAAGACTTAATTTCTTTAATATAGATATTAGATAATATTAGAAATACTATAAAAATAAAAAAATTCTTAATTTTAAAATATATTATTTACTTTATAATAACTTTTTATCTCTAACTAGTTCTGTTTAATAGAATTTACTTTTAAGTATTAGTAAAAATTTAATTTTAGATTTAGTATAGACTATAAATCTATTAACTATAGACTTATAGACTATAGATATACTAGTCAACCCTAGATACCTACTTTATCTTAAGATAGTAACTAATTAGTATCCTAACTATCCTACTACTTTAACCTACTCTATACCTTACTCTAAGATACTAATATACTCTTTTATCTAATTTCTCTACCCTAGTACTCTTACTAAAATTATAGTTTTTATAACTACCTATAATATTATAACTAGTTTTACTCTCTAGTTATATACTAGTTTTAGTACTAGTTATACTCTAGTCTATCTTTATACTAATTAGGGTCTAAGATACTCTACTTATCTACTTCCCTACTTCTTTAAATAAATTAATTTAATATATAAATCATATAGTTTTAAAGTATTATAAAAAACTACCCTTATCTTTCTACTAAAAGATAAGTTATACTATTCTTTCTAAAGTTAAATAATTATTATCTTTTTACTAAAAGATCTCCTAGATCTACAGGCTTTTTAATAACTTATAGACTTTCAGATAGTCTATAAGATCTAAAATATCTTTCTTCTTCTAGGTAACTTAGGGGGTTTTAGCTACTCTCTATTAAGATTAATAAAATATTTTATATCTATATAAATAGAAGTAAGACTTTTCAGATTTCTTAGTTACTATTAATTGGAATCTCCCTTTACTTATATCTTAATTCTCTTAGTTCTTAATAGATTAGTTATCTATATAAAGTTATTTTATTAGATACTTTATTAGAAGTACTATTTCTAATCCCTATTAATCTCTTACTTAGTAAGATTTTCTACTTAATTCTATTCTCTAATATACTCTCTAATATATATTTAGTTACCTCTTTAGTTAGTACTTTATATCTTTCTAATTAGCTAGGAAACTTAAACTCTATTCTATAGAAAATTAAGTAAACTACTCTCTACTATAATTATTACTGTTATATCTATACTATCTATAATATAATAAAGAATATAGAGACTTTTTTAACTTAGTAATTTTAAACTAACTATAAAAAATTAAATAAGATATATTAGGATAGTAAATAGAGCTCTAATCTATAGTAAGAGTATTACTAAATAGTAGAGATAGATTTAAATAAGTTAAAAGTACTTTATTGGTTATATTAAGTTATTCTTAAGTATTCTAAATATAGTAGTAGTTTAACTATAATAACTTATAATTATAATAATCTAAATTATAAGACCACTTATAAATAGAATATAATTAAGAAATTTATAAAATTAATATACTACTCTATCTACTATTTTAATAACTATCTTTAGTTTACTAATCTAAGTATTTTTTATAGATTACTAATTATACTACTTAGATTACCCTTACTTTATAGAATACTACTTAATTATATTTTATTACTTAATCCTATCTCCTATTTTAGCTACTTTTATATCCTAACTTTATTAACTTAATTAAAATAGTATAATAGATATTTTTAAGACTTTCAATTCTAAACTCTAAAGTAGTAAAGTATAAACTTAGTCTTATAGTAATATAATACTAAAATAAAATACTTAAATTACTCTTTCAGAAAAATAAAATTTTAATTACTCTTAATTACTAGATCTCTCTATTTTAATAAATCTGTATAGTAATTACTACTTATTTTATTAATACTAATTAGAACTATTAAGAGTTTTTACTTAGTTTTAAATATCTCTCTAGTAAATATTTAGGCTCTAATCTTATAAAGATTCTTATTATAGTTTTTTAGAAATATAAGTTAGTAAATTAGATCTTAATAGTTACTACTAATAATATATCTAATAATAAAATATTAATATAAAATTTTTATAAGTCTAAAGAACTAGAGTCTTTTTATAAATAGATATAAATTATCTAAATTCTATATCTTATATATACAATCTAGTTTATATTAAATTAGTTTTTTAGTTATATAAAAAGAAAATTAGTTATATACTTAAGAAAGTAAGTAACTATCCTTCTCTTATAATATAGGAAAACTAGATACTAATATACTATATTTCAAAGTTTATAGTCTTATAATCTTTATTAATACTAGTCTATAATATTATAAAAATTTTGTAGAACTCTAATCTAAATAATAAAAGATTTTTTGAATTTAAGATATGAGAATATACTAAAACTTAACTTTTTTATACTTTACTAAGTAAAATATCTTTAGCTTTTTGATTATCTTAAAAAATCTATTCTCTAATTAAGAAAGAAAAGAGTTTCTTAGAAGAAATTAATACTTACTACTTTTAAAACTATATAGAAAAAACTTAATAAATATTATTCTTAGACTTATAACTCTTATAGTAATCTTTTTACTATTATAACTATTTTTTATTCTTAGAAGAAGTTAAGATTTTTTACTACTTAGGAATAGATATAAGAAAAGAATAACTCTTAACCCTAGAATAAAAGTTATTAATAATATCTATAGAAATATTTTAAGACTTATAAAGTCTAATAATTTAAGAATTAAACTAATAATCTATATAAGTATAGTTCTAACTATAGAAATTTTAATAATATTAAGTATTTAGTTAAAAACTCTATAATAGAAGAACTATAGGAAAATAATTAGAATAAAATTAGATCTATCTCTAATAATTTAATATTATATAAGCTATTACTAATTAGCTCTAAAAATATAAAAATTAAAATATTCTTAGTTACTAGAAGAATTATAAATAAGAATATTCTTTACTTATATATTTTATAAAGAACTTTCTTACTATTTCTATAACTAGTATAGAAGTTAAGTATTTATTTAATTTAGTTTATAATATATACTATCATTAATAATATAGTTTACTAAGTCTTACTATAATCTAGGATCTTATAATACTTAATTATATCTCTAAGTTTAAGACTAAAACTATAGATTTAAATATCTAGGAAGTATATCTCTTATAGTAGAAGATAAAGGTAAAGTAAGAGAAGAGAAGAGTATAGAGGGAGAAAGATAAACTAGAGTCTATCAGTAATAATAAGAAGGAGGATATAGTTTAGGATAAAAGAGCCCTAGTAATAGCTTTAGTAGATTAATTACTAGGTACCTAGGGGATAATCTTATATAAATCTAAGCTAGAGTAAGATAAGTATTCTGATCTAGATTTACTTCCTCTACAAGAGATCTAGTTTTAAGTATTAAGTAGAAACTGTAAACGGGTAAGATGTGATGATAATATATTTATACTGTACTAGATTTGATATAATCTATTTTCTGTTTGAATATATAAAAGATAACTCTTAGCTATAATAATTACAATATAATACCTTAGAATAATAAATATATTATGTACTGTCAGATTCTCTAGTGTTTGTCTTGTTTGAAGGTCTGTAGGCTAGGCCGGTCTGCCCGCAGGCCTTGTTTTAGGCCTGTAGCCTAGGCTACGGGCTATCTGGGCTGCTAAAATTAGCGGCCCGGATAGCCTGGGCTTAGAAGCCCATAGGCTTTGGTAAGGTCTAAGATTAATTAGTTATACTAAAACTATTATAGTAGTAGTAATATAGTAGTAGTAATATAGTAGTAGTAGTAAATATATAGATGAATAGTAGAGCTCTAAATTAACTAATGAACTAGGTGTTTAATATAAGTATAGTACTAGTAGAGTACGTAAGATCTATATACTCTGAATATATTTTTAATAGGTTAAGTGAATAGTATATATATAAAGTACCTATAGGGACTAAAATACTACTATTACTTCTATTTCTTATAGATAATCTGCTAACATTATATAAGTATAGGATTATGAGGATATAGATATACTAACCTCAATCTAGACTAACGATAGTAGTTTTAGTCTCTATATGTATACTAAGATTGTAGAATACCAAGATCTCTAGGCACTTAGTAGATTTAAATACTAATATTATACTTCCATAGTTACTTAATTACCAAATAAATCTAACTATTAAGATATTATCTAGAAAACTTATAGGAATATCTAACTACCTAGATACCTATTTAATTACTAGTAAAGATCATATAGTTTATAGTAATACTAGACTACTATGTCTACTTTATATGATAGTTATTTAGAATCTATAGCGTAAGTTAAACATTATATAGTTTATTAGTATAAATAGTATAGTTTAGAAGAGTACTAAGATACTGACTCTAGGTTCTAACTAATATCACCATAGTAGTTCCTACTTTATCCTCCAAACTACTACTATTAGTATATATAATTATTATATTTAGGCCTATCTATTTCTCAACAATTTAACTATACTCCTTGATAGTACTAACTTTGTTAGGGATAATGTAAGTAGCTAGTAATTTCTACTAAAGAGGAATGAAGAAGGGAAAAAAGCTGTTTAAAGTACTAGATTTAAATATTAATCTTATCATAGATATATAGTGTTTAAGATACTATAAAGAGGATATAACTAATAGGAGTGAAAGACAACAATATCTAGACAGTAATAGCAGTAAAAGCAGTAATAGTAGTAATAGTAGTACTAAAGATAATAGAGATAGTAGTAGTAATAATATTATAAGTAACTAGGATAGATATAGAATAATAAACTATAGTCTACGGCTAGAGAGTCAAAGCTTTAGATCTAGAGAAAGTGATGTCAGTGATTAAGATAGGGATAGTAGTAGTGGTAGTAGGGATAATAAATAGTATAGGAAAAATAGGAGAATTATGTATAATAGAGATTAGTGTGTCTAAGATATAAATACAAATATAGAGATAGACTTTCTCTATAAGCTACCATATTAAGATCTCTATAGAGAGTATTTATGATAGAACTTTAAGGTTATCTAGTATTAAATAGAGTATAGTACTTTAATCTAGTTACTTTTGATTATTAAATACTAGTGTACATCTTAGATATACTATACTAAATATTTAGACATATAATCTAAAGTAGTAATACTACTATCTATATTCTACAGAGATATAGGGTAATAATAACCTAGATCATACTATTAATTAAATAGAGTATAATAGTTAATTAGATAGTTCTCTTATAATAATAGAAAAGTCTCCCTAGTTAGCTATTAATTAATAAAGATATTTAGATATTTAATTAATTTACTAGATTTCACTTCCATATTCTTAAAATATTCATATCTACTTAGTAGTAATATTAAACTTTTAAGAGTAAGAGTATAGATATTTGTCTAATTCTTCTAATAGATATAAAGACGTCTATACTTATTAAGTATAAACTAAAATATATACTAACAGACCTAGTAGTTATAAAGATAATATAACTATTTAAAGTATTTACAATTCTTCTATATAGTTTAGCCCTAGACTATAACAATAATATGATTAATATAACTTTCAAGAATGGATATATAGCCTCTAGAACTAGTATTAATAAGATTAAATATCATTTTAGGGCTAGTTAAGCTACTTTCTAGTTTCTTTATACGATAAGAGTTAAAGAATAGATATATAATTAGAGAAAAAGATAAGTCTTAGGGAATGTTTATAGTAACTAGTTCTATTTTACTAAAATTCTTCTATAATTATTATTAATATAGTTAACAAAGTAATAATTAATTTATATATCATTTTAGGGATATATTACTTATAAAGATAGTATAGTAATCTTACATAATGTATACCATTGAAGATTCTAGTAATATCTGGTACTAAGACTATAATTACTAAAATCTTTCTTACTATATTTTATAGACTTTTTTATAGACTATATATAGTATAAAGTTATATAAGTAATCTATATAGTATCTACTATATATCTATAGTAATAAGTTATAGATTTTAATTGGTTGACTTAACTATATAGTAAGTATAGATTTATAAACTTTACTAAGAGTTAAAAATGATTAGATTAAATAATAGGTCTTAGGTACTATATAAATAGACTTTCTAGGCTTCGAGATAGCTATTATGATAAACTCCTAAAAGTATATTAGGAAGTATTTATATTAGAAATAGATATTAGAAAGATCTATTATAAATTAGAGAATTTCATTGATTAAAATAATCTACTTTAATATAATATTTAGGATTCTATCAGGTCTAAATATCTTATATAGAGTAATTTACTTAATAGTATATATATATATATACTAGTAGTAATCAGGAGAATCTTAATAGGCTTAGAGTAATAATAACTATTAATATTAGATAGATTAGTTCTAAGAATAGTAGGAAAAAGAATCATGTAGAAGAAAGTTACTTTCTTAACTAGTAATATATTCTCAGTCTAAAGTATCATTAAATATAAGGATAAATATTGTTAGTTAGTCCTATTCTTAGATAGTCTTAGTAAAACATTAGAAATTACTACTTATATATAGTTATACTAGCTTTTTTTAAATGATTTTCTTACTTAGGTAATCTAGTTTATTCTTTAATTACAAGTATTTTACTTAGATCTTTATTTGGACTTTTTTCAGTATTTTATATCTATCCTTAGACTTATTAGATCTATTAATATAGAGGGCATTAGAAGTAGGGTGCAGATGAGTTAGAATTACTAGATAATAGTAGTTTTAGAATATAAATTTTAGACTAAGTAGTATATTAATAATAGTATTAATAGTACTACTAATTATAGTGAGACTAGGTATATTGACTAACTTTTATAATAAGTTAGAAATAATCTCAATCTTAATCCTCCAATTAGCTTTCTTTTACTTAAGCTTTATCTAGAGTAGGGTTTCTATTAGAGTACTAGATTTAAACTTCATTAGTACTAGTATGTAACTAGTAGAGTAAATACTTAAGTTAAATCTAATATTAATAGATCTTTTAGTTAAAGATGAGGATTTGAAAGGTAGTAATCCCTTTGTTTATTACGAGATTAAGTCTATAATCCCCTATTATTATTATAAAGATTGGTAGACTATATCTTCGACTATATATAATAAATAGTACAAATGAAACTTATCTATGTATATCTCTCTAGTATTATATTACTAGAATCTCTATATTTTATATTTTCTTTTTACTAAAAAAGATATTATTCTCTTATTTTTTAGCTTATTATAATTAGTCTATAGAATTTAAAATTATTATTATATTAAATATTACAATATAACTTAGAATTAATACGCTTTAGATAGTAATTAATAATTTGAGACAGAATACTTAGAATACTTGAAAAAAGAATTTATATTTTCTAACTAAAGATATTATCTAATTTATTATTACTATTATACCAAAGCTATTCTACTTCTACCAAAACGCGATCTCACCATATCTTGCCCTACACATATTATAGAATATATTATTTTGTTTATTACCCTACAGTGATTATTTTAATCTACCTTTATACGCCTTGTGATATTATAGTGAATACTATAGTGAAGAGGAGTAAAAAGAGGTCATCTAGGGCCTTATAGCTAAAACCAGATATTTCAAAACCTTATCACAGCAATAAATACCTATTTATATAGGCTAATATTAACGCTATCGACTAAATTATTTATTTCTAGAAGTGGTGTATAAGTAATAAATTTAACCTCCCTTCTCTTGACAAATTCCTTACTTTTCTTGATATAGTTACCTCTCTGACCACCACTATAGAGAATAGTAATATCTTTGCTAAATTAAGGGGCATCTATACCCTAATTATTTAGTAGGATAATTATTACACTACTGCGTTCTAAAAGATCACTATATAGTAGTAAACCTCTTTTACTTCTGCCCCTAATACTTTCTCTTGATACTTATATTATAAAGCTTTTATACGTAGGACTAGTTACATAAGTAGCTAGTACTTACTAGTCTCTATGTAGATAGATAGTATAGAGATAAATAGAAGTATATTACTATTAAATAGAGTTACTTCTAATGGTAGTAGTATATACTCCATTCTCCAAGAGGACCTATAATTAATAGTCTGTAAAATATATTATCAAGTTATTAATCCCTTATATTATCCAAACAGTAAGTAGAAGATAGTATACTAAATAAATATAACTACTAAGGGTAAATTTAGCCAGGATATAATAGTTTATATATCTACTAGGTAAGTATCATCTAGTAGTAATATTCTACTATAGGCTAATTAGCTCCAGAATATTATACATATTAGTAAAACTACATTCAATCTAGCTATAAATTAGTGCTAGATCTTTAGGTAGGATACTAGGTTTTAAAAGCCTATATATATAGTAGTTATGTAGGATATCTATACTACTTTCTCCCTAGAGAAAGACCTACAGGTATTCTATACTGAAAATATAAAGTGTCTCCCCTACCTATCCTCTAATATACTATTCACAGAACCTATGGAAAATTTAAATAGGGGATATATTATACAGTATTGATAGTATCACTAGTAAATAAGGTAATATTAGAGGTGTAAGACTTTAAAATGAGACCTCCGTATTAGTATATTTATTCTCTGGGACACTAAGATATCTAGGGATCTAGTATATTTAGATACTAATATTATACTTCTATAATCACTTAATTACCTAATTAATCTAGATAATAAAGTACTATCTAGAGGACCTATAGAGATACCTAATTACCTAGATACTTATCTAGTTATTAGTTAACATTATATAGTTTATAGTGATACTAGCCTACTATATCTACTTAGTATAGTAGCTATCTAGTTCCTAGAGAGTAAGCTAAATACTATATAGTTTAGTAGTATATATAGTATAATTTAGAAAAGTACTATAATACTTACTTTAGCTTCTAACTGATATTACTATAATAACTCCTATCTTATTCTCTAAGCTACTTCTATTAGTATATATGATTATAGTATTTAGGCCTATCTGAACTTAAAGAATTTGACTATACTTCTCAATAGTAGTAGTTTTATTAGAGGTAATATAGATAGCTAGTGATTTCTATTATAGGGGAATAATAAAAGAAAGGATTTACTTTAGGTACCAGATTTAAATACTAATCTTATGATAGATATAGTTCTCTAGATATTATAGGGGGGAAATAATCAGTAGTAGTAGGGGGTAGTAGTACTTAGACAGTAGTAATAGTATTAAGAGGATAGTATAATTATATATATTGCTAATTAGTAAGTCTAAAAATTAAGGTATAAATATAGAGATAGGCCTTTTCTATAAACTATTATAATAAGATCTCCATAGAGAGTATATATATTAGAACCTTGAGGGTATTCAAAATTACAGTCTTAAATATACCTATAATCTAGTATAGTACCTTGATCTAGTTAGTTTAACTGTTAAGTACTAGTATATAATCTAGGGTAACAATACTACTATCTATATCCTATCGAGATATAGAATAGTAATACCCTAGGTTATACTAGTAATTAAACAGAGTACAGTAGTTAATCAGGTAGCTTCCTTATAATAATAGGTAATATAGGTCACTCTAGCTACTAATTAATCAAGATACCTAGGTATTTAATTAATTTACTAGTTTCTATCTTTATATCCCTAATCTATATCCATATCTATATAGTTTATAGTATATAACTTTTAAGAATAAAGGTATAAAGATTCTTCTGTTTCCGTTAATAGATATAAAGAAATATATACTTATAGGTCTAGCGGTTATAGAGATGGTATAACTATTTAAGATATCTATAGCTCTCCTATATAGCTAAGTCCTAGACTATAATAACAATATTATTAATATAATCTATAACTATAACTATATAGTCTCTAGGGCTAGTTAAGCTAGCTTCTAGTTATTTAATAAGATCAGAGTTCAAAAATAGATATAGGATTAGAAGAGAGATAAACCCTAGAGAAAACCTATAGTAATTAGCTCTCTCTTACTAGGGCTTTTCTATAATACTATTACTATTCTCTATCTAATTAATAAGCTAGTAATTAGCTTAATTATTATTTTAGGGATATATCTCTTATATAGGTAATATGGTAATCTTAAATAGAATATATTATAAAAGATCCTAGTAGTATCTAGTACTAAGACTATAGTTATTAAAAACCCTTTTTATTATACTTTATAGGTACTCTTATAGATTATATATAGTATCTAGTTATATAAATAGCCTATATAGTCACTAATATATATCTATAATAAAAATTATAGATTTTAATTAGATAACTTAGCTATATAGTAAATATAGATTTATAAGCTATACTAAGAGTATAGAGTAATTAGATTAGATACTAGGTCTTAGGTACTACATAATTAGACTTTCTTATATTAGACTTCTAGAAATATTTTAGGAACTATCTAGATTAGAGATAAATATTAAAAAGATCTATTATAAATTAGAGAGTTTCGGGACTTAAATAGCCTACTTTAATATAGTATTTGGGATTCTATTAGGTCTAGATACTTTATATAGAGTAATTTACTTAATAGTATATATAACTTTTTTATTAGTAATTAGAGAGATTTTAATAAATTTGGGATAGTAATAGCTATTAATATCAGATAGATTAGTTTTGAGAACAGTAGAGAATCGAATAGTATAAGAGAAAATCACTTTCTTGGCTATAATAGTATATTCTTAGTCTAAAGTACTATCAAATATAGACATAAATCTTATCAGTAAGTCCTATTTATAGATAGTCTGAGTAAAAATACTAGAAATTATTAATACTATTAATTGTTACTTTTATATAGTTATATTAGCTTTCTTAAACTACTTTCTTACTTAAGTAACCTAGCTTATACTTTAACTAGGATTATTATATTTAATCTCTATTTAGGCCTATTAGACCTATTAATAGAGAGGTACTAGAGATATAGTATAAGTTAGCTAGAAGTACTATAGAGATCTATTTCAAAAGTCTTATACCTTATATAGACTATCCAGTCCTAAAATACTATATTACTATATTAACTGTCCCTATAGCTATCACTCTCTACTAAAAAGTATATATTTTCTACCTAGTCTTTAGAGTACTTTTTTAAATAGTTTTTTACTTTATCTATAACTAGATAAATTTAGTTATATTTGAATTAGATAAATTAGAATACTATATTAGATACTATACTCTTATAAAATTAAAAAATATACTATTAGATATAGTAGTTATATATTAGTACTTTATTCTCTTAGACTTATATTTTTAGTTATAAGATTATATACTCTCTAGTAAAAAGTATTTACTTTAGTAAAAGAATAGTCTTTTAATAGTAATACTAGTTAATTCCTTTAACTTAACTTTATAAGAGCTTACTAGTCTTTAAATTCTACTTCTATCTAGACTTTTTACTAGAATTTTAATACTAAATATTTAGATAATATATTAAAGTTTAAAGTTTCTACTACTCTTTTAAAATAGGCTTAGTTTTAGAATTTAGTTACTCTACTTTTTAAGAGTTATATTATATTTTTTTTTATAGTTTCTAGACTCTAATAGTAGTATAGGTCTTTTTTATTAAAAAAATAACTCTAGAACATATACTTAAAAGTATCTTCCTATTATTTATGAATATAGCTTTAGATAAAAACTTTATTTTTTATATACTAGATTCTATATTCTCTATAATAGTATAAAAGAATTACTATTATTTTATCTAACTATATTATATCTTTAAAATTATGAAGTATCTAGTATTTACAATAATATTATTACTCTAAATACTATAATCTTATCTTCTATATTAATCTAGATTTCTAAGTTAGCTTTATTTTATAATATCTAGTATACTTTAAGATTTATTATAATATTATAGTAGAAATATTAAGACTATTAAGACTAAGATTACTAGTAGTATTAGTATATACTTTCTTTTTTCTAAAATAATTATATTAAATCTTAGATATAGCTATGGTCTCTGACCGGTCTTCTGTCCATATATAAACACTATCTATATATAAAAAGAAATTGATATTTTGTCAATTTTTCAACATAATAGCGTAGTATCTATACCAAATAGCGTACTATAATGTAGATTTACTAATTCCGTATTATTTAAAGGTAAAGTTATCTCTTTTAGAGATAGTAGCGGTAAATAGCCGTATCTCTTCTTATAAGTATTCTGAAGCTTTATCTTTATAGTCTTCTTTTTTTTTAATATATTAGCAATAATACTATGATTAGTATTCCTAATACTTAGTATACTACTCTATAATAGCAGTTTAATCTATTACTTACTTTTTTTACACTATAATAACGTCTATATATCTACTATTCTGGCTATACTTTTAGAAGTAATATTTATGTATTCTACGTTAATTTTAGTATACTAAAATATACGATCAAGACTTTACTAATACTTAGGTATAATACTAGGGATATTCATATATTTAGTGTAGTTTTTTAAGTATTATTTAATATTTTTAGAAGGTATAACTTTAATAATAAAGAAGAAGAGAAACTCTAGTAGTAGTATATTCTCCCTATATATAGTATATAAGGGCTTCTCTAAGTATATAAATAAATATTAGTAATAACTTATATAAATTCTAACTTACCTATAGGTTTATATACGCAGAAGAATATCTTATTATTAACCTTCTTAAAATACTATTTTAATACAAGAAAAGACTTCCTATTAAATAGTAAATAAATATAGGTAGAATAAAGTAAGAAACCAAACAGTATAATATTTAAATTAAAGTATTTAGTAATAAATTCCTTAGCTTTATAAGAGCTATAACTATCAAATAGTAATAGTTATTACTTACTATCTTATAATTAAGTAAATATATATATATATTAAAATAATCTAACTATTCTTAGAGATAGTAGTAATTATACTCTTAGGTAAATTTTTAGATTAATAGAACTAATCTTCTTAGAAAGTAGACCCTTTCAATATAAATATTAGAGGAATTAAAGAGCTATCTATAGTAATATATTTAAGTACTATAGTAGTTTTCAAATACTTTACTTCAAGGAGATCTAACTTATATTTAGTACTACTAATTACTATCTATATCTTTTCCTTACTAGATTAAAAGCTATATTTATTGAAGTTATATACTAAGTATAGTAGAAGGGTTTTAGCAACCCTTATAAGATACTTATACTACTAGATAAGGACTCTAGCTTCTTTGGTACTATCATAGTTATTATTTTTTACTTTGTAAGAGACTAGAGTAAGCTTTCTTAAAGCTAAAAGCTATTATATGAAACAATATACCTACATTTTAGTAACTAGTTTATAAGGGTTTTTAGTATATATAATAATTAAGTAATTAGTATATACTTCTACTATTATAGATATTAATAGTATATAATAGGATACTATATATTTAACCTAATCTTACAATAACTAATCTTAAACCTTAGTAAAGGCTATATTATTAGGTTTTTGGTTAGAAAGTAATATTTAACCCTCTATTATATATCTATATAGTACCCTATAAGAGATATTAAATTTATATACAATTTACAATAATTTTGGGTTTTTAATAGTACAAGTAGCTTTATAAGCTTTAATTTTATACTTTTTATAAGCTTTATTAGTTTTAGGTATAATTACAAGTAGTAGTATTACAAAATTACAAAATATCAATTTTTTTATATGTAGATAGGGTCTACCCTTATAGCTAGAGGCAGAGAGGGTAGATAGAAGATCAGTCAGAGGCTATAGCTTATGATATCTTTAGTTAAATCTTACTTTCTAGATTACCTAAAATATAGTTTATCCTTTACAAATTTATTAAAAATTTTAGGGCTTAAGTTATAGTTAAACCTCTGTTTAATTGCGTATATATATAGTTAATACTAGTCTTAGATAGACTAGTATTATAGATAATTTGTTTAGAGATTTTAGTAGTATATATTTTTATAGCTACTACCTACGTATATATAGTAATATCTATTATAGTAGTGATAGTAGTAGTAGTAAGAGTAGGGTAGAGAAGTTTAAATAGGGAATATATTATATAGTATTAATAGTACTACTAGTAAATAAGGTAATATTAGAGGTATATGACTTTTAAAATAGACCTCTGTAGGTATAGGGTATTTTATAAATAGACTAACTAGCTTTTTAAACTACGGTTCAAGCCTAAAGTAGTATAATTTATATTAAATACCTAGTTTCTTAGTAAATTTAAAGCTCTAGTATTATTCTATATAGTTACTACTACTATAATAACTATAGTATAACTACTCTTCGACTAATATAGGTTATTAGTTACTATAGTAAATAACCTCTCTCTCTCTATATATATATATTAGTATTGTTATTTGGTAAATTACTGTTTCTAGGTATAGCTATATTAGTTAGCTATAGTTATATAGAGCTAAAGTTAGTCTTAACAAAGATAATGAGTAAGAAAAGGGATTATATATCTAGAGAGTGGTACCATATTCTATCCGTATTTTACTACTATTATTGGTAAGATATAGTAGGAATGGATAGGTTTAAAGTATTATTAGGAGTTATAGATAGGAGAAGGAAGTACACTATATATTAGTAAGAATAGGGTATTAGGTTATATAAATTTTTTAAGTATTATATATAGTAGTTTCCCCCTACTACCCTTTAGGTTCCATTATTAAATTAGTGATTAGCCCTGATAGATACATAAATGAATTAATAATAACTATATAATATAGTAGAATATTACTATAAGTAAAAATAAAGATAGGTGGTTATATCCCTATAATAACTCTATTACTATCTCTATTACTATAACTAATATCTAATATACTGTATTAACTATTAAAAAGATATAAGTCCTTAATTACTATTTTCTAGTACCTAATAACTACTAAACTTATACTTATATTACTCTATTTTTCCATGCCTCTATAACTACCTATATTACTAAATCTAAAACTACTAAGATATCTTTCTAATATAGTCTATCCGTATAATAATAATTAATTAATTTTTTATGATCTAACTATATATATATCTATAGTAAAAATCTAGAATAGTACTATAGAGAGATCTAGTTCCTAAGATCTAGTATTATACAACATTATACTTTTGAAATACTCTTATACTGTACTATTATTAGTTTACTTAGTTTTCGTAGTAGTATTAGTAATAGTTTAGATTAAGAATAGGTTTTAGTTAATTTTAGCTCTAATACTAGCTCGAGTTATATATCTAGAGTACTAGGGTTAATATAGTAGAATTAATCTAGAAGATATATTAATATAATAAATTTAGTAATTATTATGATAGTAAGGTATTATTAAACTAGCTTTTACTAGGGTAGGTACAGAAAGATATTATTTAGCTTAATTTAAAGTATAATATATTTCACTTTTTAATAAGTTAAGGTAATTAAGTAGAATATATTTAAATTTGATAGTTCTATATAGTAGGGAAATTTAATATTAATATACTTGATTTTTGATAGATATAAATAGAGACTAATAATCCCTCGTAGAAATTAGGGATTCAAGATTAATTAGGTAGTTTTTAATAAATACCTAGTCTAAAAATATTTATAGTCTTTATAGGGTTTTTAAAACTAAGCTAGTTATCTAAAAGATAATAATAATATTATTACTTATAATCTACTTCTGATTAATTTTCCTACTATCTATGATTTTAAGTATTATTTTAATATTTTATATCTTAATAGTATATACTATTATTGTAGGTTTTATTTTTATTTATTTTTAGTTTTTATAGTATTTATATTAAGTTATATTATAATACTAATTCTATTTTTATATCTACTACTATTTTATATAGAAGATTATTATTAAGTTAAAACCTAATACTTTATCATATTTAGTACTATATAGCCTAATTACCTATTCTTACTCTTTGATCAGTACTACTAGAGACTCCTATTATAGTACTTAGATAAATATTTTCTTTTTATTTTCCTATCTATTTGTAATATTTTCTAAGAAAGTTATAAGATATCTACTTACTTTTTATATATAGACTTCTATTAGTAACTATTTTCTCTTTATATAGATAAGAGCTATTTTTCTAGATTATTTATAGTAGTATAGTAAAGTAGAGACTAGTTTATAAATATAGTAGTATTTCTTTAGTAATTTAGTCTATACTAATAGTTATAGGGAGGATATAAGCTTTAATATTAAGGGTTTTAGTTATAGAAAGTATTTATCACTAGAGTTCAAATTTACTTTTATATAAAATTTAATTAATTAGTAGTCTTACTAGTAATAGTTTTGGTATTATTAGTAGTAAGTACTATATAAATATTCTAAAAAAGTACCTATAGTAATATTACTACTAAGTAAATCTTATATATCACTTTAGTAAATACTCTTTATATAGAGCTGGTAATATACTAGTTTTATATTAATAGCCTTTTTAGTATCTAACTTTAGTAATAATATAGTATCTAAGTACTTACTATACTATCTACTATTACTATAGTATTCCCTAAAATTAAACTTAACCTATATATAGTTTTAATATAGAAACTATTACTCTAGATTATTGAATTCTAAGTTTATACTAAATAGACCTACTTATACTCTTTTTTACCTACAAAAATTACCTATCTTCTTCAACTATAGTATAATCTAGAGGATAATAGATATACTACTATCTTCCTATTCTCCTATCATTCTCTCTTAGTATATTCAGAGAAAAAAAGCTATTACTATCTAATACTAGGAAAAAAAAGACTTACTAAGATTATAATATGTTACTATATATCTTTATATTAGCTACAATACTAATGAGTAGGATTCAAATATAGAGAGAGAGAAAAATAGTAGATATAGTAGATTTAATCTTAGTAATAAATTTATTAATTATCAATATTATTAAGTATAGAGATAATATTTACTAGTAAGTAATATTTCTAGAGCTAATTACCTCTACTTTATATGTGCCTAAATAGTATATATACTAATAAAGGGAATATTAGTATTATTATTAAAATAGGTAATTATATTATTAGTAAGTTTTATAATTTTTTTATAACATAATTCCCGGCTACCTTGGCCACCTATCCTATTAGAATAATTTCAAAATTAGTTATCTCAACTAAGACCTATTTATTCAACTAAGTATAGTAATATTTAGATATATTAATCCTGTGGCCAATCTCCCTACACCTAGGAGAAGCTCTGGTAGCTAGCTAATTTACCTAAATAGGTAAATAACCCTATATATACAATTCTGTCTTATTACCTTCCACTGTCTAGTTTAGTGACTTAAGTAGCTATAGACTCTCTTTAATAGTCAGACTCTCTTTATAGAGTATCTACTTAGTTAACCGATTATATTGCTGGTATTTCTTCTTATTTACTTTACATAGATTTGTATTCTTCTACACTAGTAGTATAGTTTTATATAGTAATAAGTAGTAACCCTTAATAATCTAATCTAGTATAGTCTTTGATGGGCTAGAAGGGCTAATTAACTGTTACTTTAGTAGATCCTTAAGTATTATAGCTTACTTAAGTAGTTAAATAACTATTTTAGATATTTCTAGTATAAATTAGCTAGATCTACTACTTAGTAGTTATTTTGTGGTGATAGAGTTTGTAGAGAGATACTAAGCTTTAAAAGTACCCTCTCTGTATTGACTAGTACTATATTACTAGCTATAAAGCTATTCTAGATAACATTTAGTTAAAAAGCTTTAAGCTATATATATTGAAAGTTATCTAGAAAATCACACTTATCAATATAGTTATATTCTCGGTATAAAAGATCTTTTATGGCTAATATAGGCTAATCTTATCTCTTGTCTAGCTATTACTTAAGACCTTAAATCACTAATCTTATAGTAGATTATTAAACTAACTAGTAGTAGTGACTATATCTTTAAAAATTATATATAGTAGTAGTAAATAGCTATCTATATAGATAGTCTTGATTGTAGTAATCTATTCACGATTTCCTAACTATAGTATTAATTACTAATTGTAGTATTTAGCTTATACAACTATTTTCTATATAGTTATACGACCTATAGTAAAACCTATCTTTTTAAAGTTATAGATATTCTCTACTTATATACTATTCTTGTTAATAATACGCTATATAGTAGTAAACCACTCTTATAGTGATTTTAAGTCTTTGTTTAATATGTACTAAGAGTCATAATATCTTGAGAAATATATATAAAGCCTATTATAATCTTTAATAAATATTGATAGCTAACTAATTCTTGCTGATAGTAGGTAGAGAGTTACTACTATGTGTAACTAGTAGAATATTAGCTATTTCTGCTATAGTAGTAGGTCTAGGGGCTACTTTATATATAACTATAGGGATAATCTATTTAGTAAATGGATTATCTTCTAATTAGGCTAATATATAGTGTGGGTTATGTCTCTCCAATATAGAGACAATATAATAAGTATATATTTATAGTATAGTGTATAGTATACCGTATAGCTTTACTATAGCACAGATAGACTTAATGCAGCTATTTTAAATATTATTAAGGGCTAAAGACATCTTACCCTCCTAATTACCTGACTTTGGCCAGGTTTTAGAGTAAGCTAGTAGCATAGTAGACAGTTAAAGTTAATATATTAGTAAGAAGATATAGTTTTAGATAGGGTAGTTAGGGTAGCTAGGAATTATATTAGTAAGTTTCTTAGTCTTATTAGTAATAGGGGTAGTTCAAGGGATATTTTACTATAAACTTAGTATATCTAAGTTTTTATAGTTAGGATACTAAAAAGTACTAATTAGGTATATAATACCAGGACTTACTATATCAATAGGTAAAATCTAGATTAAAACTACTTTAATATACTAAGTAAGATAAACTAGATCTAGAGTCTAGGAACCCTAGCTATTAAGATAGAGTAAAAGGTTAATTTTGCCAAGAGATAGTTTATTTTTCCTTTACAGAGTAGTTTAATTCTAGACTATAATATTATTATTAATATAACTTATAGTTATAATTATATAATCTCTAAAGTAAGTTTTAATAAGATTAACTATAATTCTAGAACTAGTAAAAAAAAGTTTCTAGATCTTTAATAAAATTCAAAAGAAAGATAAATCTTAGAAAATAAGGTAATTTATAGTAGATATATTTGCTACTACTTACACTATTAAAGAGATAGATATATAAGGGTTTTAGTTATAGTTCTAGTCTTTTTTTTTACTTGATATATTTCTTTTGAGTACTAAGGATAGATATTGTTAGATAATAGACTACTTGATTAGGTCTATCTATATTACGCAATATTATACTAGTTTACTAAGATATATAAGTCTTATAGAGTTTTATAAGGGAAGTTTTATAAAGATAGTAGAGAGGTCTATTTTAAAAGTCTTATACTTTATACAGACTACCTAGTCCTAGAATACTATATTACTATAGATTAACTATCTCTATAGCTATGACTCTCTACTCTCTTTATATTTATTACTACTTTCTAATTAAATAATCTCTTAGATATATCTAGGGATATATTTAATCTACCATTATATTTACTCCTATAATAAATCTTGCTAAGCTCTCTACTAAGTAATAATATATCTTCTATCTAGTCTTTAAAATACTCTTTAAAGTAATTTTTCACTTTATCTATAACTAGATAAACTTAATTATATTTTAATAAAGTAAATTAGAATACTATACTAAATATTATATCTTTATAAAATTAGAAATATACTATTAAATATAGTAGTTATATGTTAGTACTTTATTCTCTTAGACTTATATTTTTAGTTTAATCTTAGTATATAATTTCTCTTATCCAAAATAACTATATTAAATCTTAGATATAATAGTATTTTTAGCTAAATTTTGTTTTCTAGGTTAGCTAGAATGTAGTTTATCCTTTATAAAATTATGAATGATATTAGGGCTTAAGTTATTATTAAACCCCTATTAATTATATATATATATAGTTAATAGTAGCCTTAGATAGACTGGTATTATAGGTAATCTGTTTAGAGATTTTAGTAGTATACATTTTGATAGCTACTACCTGCACGTATGTAGTGATATCTATTATAGTAGTAATAGTAGTAGTGGTCATAGTAAGAGCGGATTAGGAAAATTTGAATAGGGAATATAACACATAGTACTACTAGTAAATAAGGTCATATTGGAGGTGTAAGACTTTTGAAATAGACCTCCGTAGTATTTAAATATACTTTTTACTTTGTTTATTATCTAGAAAATAAGTCTTTATTCTATTTTTCTTTTTATTTAAATACTATATTAATAACTTTAAATCATATCTCTGGTACTGTTGTTACTTAAATAACTCTAATACCTATCTATTCTATATAAATATCTAATAGATCAATATTTTATTGGTATTTACTTTTATTTCTTATAGGTATAATACTTAGCCAAGTTTTTAAGAAAGTTTATAATTTCTAAATTAATAGAATAACCTACTATTATACTGGTTTTCTTAAGGTATACTAGCCTATAGAATATTTTATATACTATAAATCTCTCTAAACTATAATTAAATCTATAAATTTGTATCTATATAACATACTAACTTTAGACTATAAAATAGTTAAATCTATTTTTAAAGAAATAAATAAAATAAGTTAGTCCTACTTTATAGGATATCTTATCTCTATTTATAAATTTTCTTCTTTTAATAACTTCTAAAAGTAAAGATATTATAAATCTAGTGGATATTTAGTCCTACATATTAGGACTTATATAAGTATTATCCTTTACTAATTGATTATTCCTATTCTCTTATAATTCTAACTATCTCCCTCTCTACTATTTATAGAATAGTATTAGGTTTTATTGGAAGATAATTTTATATAGCTGTAACTAGTACCATAATCTTAATAGTAGACTATTTCAATAGGTTAGTAAATTAATTATCTTATAATTAAGCTTACTATATCTAAAACTACTATATATAACAGATTATTATTAGGTATAGTAGTTAATATATACCTAGTCTTGGAACTTAAATTTTATTGATATAATACTAATAAATTTTACATGACTTAAAACCTTGTGTCTACTAGTATATAGTATACCTTCTTGTTATATCCACAACTTACAACATACAATATATAATACTTAAAACTCTCAACTTAACTTACCTATTCCCACTATACTCTACTAATAATAGTGGCAAAATACTTCTAGAATAGAGTACTCTTTTCTAGACTTATAATTTATTTTCTTATTCTCTATCTTTAGTTAAGACACTAGTCCTATATAATTAAAACTAACTAATTAAACTATACCTAAAAGTAGTAAGCTAAAATCTATAATATATTAAGATAACTAGATGTAACTACACTGTACTAGCTAGTAATACTGATATATATATATATACAAATATATTATTTACTATAGTTACTAGTAGTCTATATTAATAGAAGAGTAGCTATACTATAGTTATTATAATAGTAGTAACTATATAATCTAATAATAGGGCTTTAAATTCACTAAGAAACTTAGTATTCAATATAAATAAGATTACTTTATCCAAAAATTACTATAGAATATAGATTAATCCATTATTATTTTTGATAATATCTCTATCTATTTCTTTTCATATAATTAGATTAGTATAAAGACTATTCTTTAGTTAATCTACCTAATTACTATTCTTAATTTTACTGATAATAGTTAGAATCTAGTAATTATATATTAGGTAATTATCTTTATTTGTTATAAGTATAACTAGAATAGTCTCTTAGATCTCTAGTATTTTAGGAATATATATCTATTAAGTATTATAACATAGTCTTTTTCTTTTCTATAACAGTAATAATATTAGTATACTACTTATAAAGACTTAGATACCTTAGGAGATTTTATCTTAATAGTTATTATCTTATCTACTGACTAGTATACTATATGTATAATAGTTTTATCTCTCTACAATCAATCTATCTACTTAACAGATAGTTAGTAAGTATTCCTATCTTTTATATAGTAGGTAATACAGAGAAGACTTATTCAATAAAAGGGTAGTTAAAAATAGAGAATAATAGTATATATAATAATAAATAGGTATTATATTTAACTCTAAGAGAGTATAATAATTTTAAATTTATTATAAAGAGAAAGGAGTAACTTAGTCCTTCCTAGGTAGAGTTAGCCCATCAGATATTAGAAATATTAGCTAAAATATTTACCGGAATACCACTATCACTATCTATAAAATATATATAGTTTTTATAATTAATACTTACTAATTAGTATACTAGAGATACTATAGTACTAAAAGGTCTACTACAGATAATATCTAGTTAATTATATAAAGTAGTATATTAGATATATCTAGATATCAGATATACCTAGTATTTAATACTATTAAATATATTCTTATCTTTTATACTATAATATATACTCAAGGGCTCTTTATTAAGAAATAAAGAGTCAGTTTTATCTAAATTACTACTAAAAGAACTACTATTAGTACAGTAACTATTGGAGTTATTATTATTACTATTATTATTTAGTACTAAATTTTTTATTCTCTATTCTATTTTCCCTTCTTTATCTTCATCTTCTTTATACTATTTATTAATATCTAAGTCCTACTTTAATAAGTCTAATACTATATTGTCTTATTTATTAACTATTAACTTTCTAGTTAGAAAACTATATCCTAGCTATAAAGAGAGACTATATAATTCAGATAATATAACTACCTATAGTATTTATAAATATAAACTACTACTAGTATTACTTTCTTCTAAACCTACTACTTCTAAGACTGTCACTAATATTACTAAATATAAACTACCTTAGTTTCTATCTTAGTCTATAGAATCTATATCTAAGTCTCTACTATTATTACTATAATATTAATATCTATTATAATCTCTCCCTATATATAGTAATATATAATATCTTACTCTTGTCCTTCTCTACTACTAATCCTAATATACTAGATACTCCTACCTTAAATGAGACTAATATATTCAAATTTCTGAAAGCTAGAGAATATATACTAGTAAAGTAGTATTGTTTATTATATAGTTATTATAGACCTACTTCTCTAGTATTACTTATAAATTATATATAGATAAGTTAAAAGTTATAAAAGTTATAAAACCTATAAAACCTAGAAAGAAAGAGATTAGTAAGTATTCTATAAGAACTTCTTAGATTATTACTATACCTAGAATAATAAGTAATTAAGATATAATAAGAGATATCTTAATAAACTTACTAATAATAATTAATTAATAAACAATAAAATTAAGTATTATCTAAGTAAAATTTATAAGATTTCTATAAAGATCTTCTAGCTTAGTTATATAGGTAATAGTAAGTATATAGATCTACTAATAAAAGGTCTTTCTAAGTATATATAATATAGGATTATTAAGAATTATATCTAGAGATATTATTCTTACTATAATAATATTACTTACTCTACTACCTATTAGAGTATTATTAACTACTTATAGATAGACTTAGATATTTAAAGAAAGATTATTTAGAGGATACTAGTACTATAGTCTTAGTCTTATACTTAGCCTAGTATTCTATATTTTATAAAGAAGATATATTAACTACCCTAAGATGTAACTACATAATAGCTATATAGGTCTATTTTAGATTTTATTATTTTTATTACTTTATTTTCTATATCTTTATTATATATCTTTTTCTTTTTTATCTTTATCTATTATTAAAAGGGCAAGAGATTAGTTTCTGATAGAAAATCAATATCTTATAGTCTTATTTCTTTATATAAGTCAAGGGATAATTAATCTTCTAGAGAGGGTAGTATATAATATGGATTCTACTCTTGATATTAGAGTTAAATAACTAGAGTCTTAGTAATAAGATATCTACTTATAGAAAGATATTTAATTTATATAATAGCATTTTAGGAATATATACCTATTAAGTATTATAATATAGTCTTTTTCTTTTCTATAGTAATAGTAGTATTAGTATACTGTTTATAAAGACTTAGATACCTTAGGAGGTTTCATCCTAGTAGTTATTACTTTATCT
This sequence comes from Penicillium manginii, assembly GCF_028828005.1. NCBI lineage: Eukaryota > Fungi > Ascomycota > Eurotiomycetes > Eurotiales > Aspergillaceae > Penicillium > Penicillium manginii. The sequence continues at coordinate 2,070,206 of NW_026643109.1, read as the reverse complement.
ACTTACTAGTATACTATATATCTAGTGGTTCTATCTCTCTGTAATCAATCTGTCTACTTGATAGATAGCCAGTGAGTCTTCCCATCTTTTAACAGTTGATTCTTCTACTAAATATACCTATTTAGTTATAAGCTATATCTAGATAGTATTTAATTCTATAATTATATCCTACTAAGATCTCTACTTATCTTAGTTATTATCTTATTGGCTCTTTTATATTTATATAAAATATAAAAATTTTATAGTTAGATTTAACTAAAACTTAATATTTTACTCTCTCTAGATATACTCTCTATATCTTAAGTACTTGTACTATAGCTATTAGTTCCTTATTATAGATATTATAGTTAGGTTCTATAAATATTATTTTTCTAGACTAAAATATAACTAACTATAGTTTTTTGTTCTTTCTTAGTTAAGTAAGTTATATCCTAAGTATATAGTCTAATATATTAGTTTCTACTATATATAGTTTATTCAGAATTATTAATATAAATATTACTTATTTAATAAATAATTTCTTAACAATATTAAATAAATTTTCTAGTTAATTAACCTAGATCTAGTTTAGTTTCTCTTTATTAATTTATTAAGAGTAATAGTTCTTAAGATTATATAATTACTACTAATAATTAATTAATAGATTTAGAAAAAATATAATTAAATTTTATTAATATTTTTAGGTATTAAATAATCTAGAATACTTCTAATTTTATTTTCTTACATACTAAATTTATTTTTACTAATTATAAACTAGAAAATCTATTTTATTGATACTAGGAAAATAGATAGTCTCAGATAAGTCCCTGAGAAAAAACTAAGAAAGAATTATCTAAGTAAAAAATAATAAAACTAATTAGATACTAGAAGAGATTAGTTAGATCTAAGAAAGCTATAAATAAAGGATTAGAATTATTAATATCTTAAGTAAACTTTATAAAAAATAATAATAATAATAAAGAGTAGAGCCTAAGATATAGAAACTTAGAGCTATAAAAAAAACTAATATAACTCTAGTTAACTCCTAGCTTATAGAGTATAATAGATATAATAGTATCTATAGAATAAGCTAGATATAGTAGAGAGTTAAGGGTAGACCTAGTATACCTAAGAATCTACTAACTCCTAGAAACTAGTAAATAAGTTCCTAGGAATACCTTAAGAGTCCCTAAGATATAATAAATTTTCTAAGATAGTTAAGAAATATCTAGAGTTATAGATAGATCTAGCTAGAGAAGAAATTCTAGAAATTCTAGAAACCCTACTAGAGAGATACTAGATAAGTTATTAAGAGAAATAAAAGCTATAATTGATCTATAAGATAGATAGTATAGTCTCTAGAGACTCTTAAAGAATCCTTTTTAATAAACTAGATAATAAAGAACTATATATTATTAGTATAGAAAGAATAATAGCTATATTATAAAGAGAATTATATTTATATTAGATATATATATAATACTCTAATTATAACCTAAGAGCTATAATTAGATATTATAACTATAAATATAAGATATATATATAAGATAAACTAGATTATAGAGAGATTAAATCTAAGTTATTAATATAATTATAATATTTAAAGTAGAGATAATAACTTATAGTAATAGTATAGGGAAAATATATAAGAGTAAAAGTATCAATAATATTCTATAAAGAGAATAAGATTAGTATATAAGTTATAATTAACTTAAAAGTTATAGGAAATTTTATAGATCTAAACTTTATCTTAATTAGTAGAATACTAACTATTAAGAAGAGTTAAATTACTTCTATTATTAGACTTAATAGAGAAAAGTTAAGTAAGAGACTTATATATTATACTAAATAGATTAATATAGTTATTAGTAACTAATAAGAATCTATATACTTTAATATCATAGAACTAAAGAAGTATAAGGTAATACTTAGTATCTTTTAGCTATACTAGTATAGTCTAAGAATTAATTAGTAAAGAGATAAGATTTACTTTAACTACTATAATTATATATAAATAGAAACTAGATAAACTACAGAAGAACTACTAAATATTAAAAGATCTAACTCTAGGATAGTAGATATCTATTATAGTCTATATAAAGTTAAACCTAAGTAGAATTAATAGTCTAGAGATAGAGTATTAGGAAAGATTATAGATACTAATATTATTATTATAATAGAATAGTAACTAAATATATCAGATAATAAACTTAACAATTATATTATAATATACTATAAATTATAATAAACTCTCTATATAATAGAGAAAGAAATATAGATATCTAAGAAATACTATAAGTACTAAAATATGTTTAAGCTACTAAAGGATAGTATACTCCTAAAATATAGTCAATTTAACTATAAAATTAGATTTAAAAAAGATAAAAAACTAACCTTCTAACTAATCTATTAAATGTCACTAATAGAAATAGAAATCTTAAAGAAATATATCTAGAAATTGTTATTATTATTTAGATATCTAATTATCTTTATACTAAAGAAGGAAAATAAGCTTTAACTTTATATAGAGTATAACTAATTAAATAATATTACTATTAAAAATTAATACCTATTATTTTTATTTAGAAGATATAAGATTATATCTAGAGAAGTATTTACTTTACTAAATATAATATTACTAATATATATGATTATCTTAGAATTAAGAAAAGTAATAAGTAGAAAATAGTATTTAGAATAAAGTATAGATATTTTAAGTATATAGTTATACTATTTAGACTTATAAAAATTTCTATAATATTTTAATACTTTATCTTTAGTATATTAGAAGAATATCTTAATAATATCTTAGTATTTTCTAAAATTATAAAGAAATATATTTAATATAATAAGAAAGTACTATAGAAACTTAGGAAAGTAGAAATTATACTTAAACTTAAAAAGTATAAATTCTATATCTAGAAAATATTAGATTTTCTAGGATATATAATTAGTAAATATAGATTTAGTATATAAGAAAATAAGATTAGAAGTATTCTAGACTTGTTAATACTTAAAAATATAAAGAAAGTCTAATAATTTATAGAATTATATAATTACTACTAATATTTAATTAATAAATTTAGTAAGATTGTAGTTAACTTTGATAAATTATTTAAGAAATACTAAAAGTAGATCTAAGATAACTAATTAGAAAAATTATTTAATAATCTTAAAAGAATATTTATTAAATAAATAATACTTATACTAGTTAATCTAAATAAACTATATATAGTAAAAACTAATATATTAGACTATATAATTTATCTAACTAGAGAATAATAGAAAACTAAGATTAGTAGTATTCTAGTCTAGGAAAATATAATATATAGAACTTAACTATGATATCTATAATAAGAAATTACTAGTTATAGTATTAATACTTAAAGTCTAGAGAATATACCTAGAAAGGGTAGAGTATTAAATTCTTATTAAATTAGATTATAAAAATCTTATATTCTTTATAAGTATAAAGAAATTAATAGAATAATAAGTAAGATAAATAAAAATCTTAGTAAGATATAATTATAGGATTAAATATTTACCTAGGTATAGTTAATAGTTAGATAAATATACTTAGTAAAAGACCTAACTATATAATAGGGATTAAGAAAGCTATTCTAGCTATACTTATAATAAATAATAATAATTATCTAGTATATAATTACTAGATTTTAACTACTACTAGTAAAATTAGGAATAATAGATAGATTAATAGACTAAGGGAAAGTCTTATTAATAACCTAATTTATAGAATAGGATCTACTTAGAGGATTACTAATAAGAATAGAATAATCTATATTCTATAAAAGCTATAGTAAGAGACTATATAGTAGTACTATAATAGTCTTATATATAGATATATAGAAGTAGAAAAAATAGTAGAAATTATATTAAGGAACTACTATATCCTAAATATATATAGAAAGATAAGGAATTATATTAAGTAATATAATACTTATTAGAAAAATAAACTATCATAATATACTCTATATAGTAAGTTATAGAATTTAGAAATACTAATATAACTATAGGAATATATATACTAGATTTTATTACTAAACTACTAAAATTAGAAGAATATAATATAATTATAGTAGTTATAGACTAGTTAATAAAATATTTATATATAATACTAATAATAGAGATAATTAATACTAAGACTATAATATAACTATTATTTAGCTATATATTTATAAATTATAGAATACCTAAGAAAAGAATATTAGAAGAGATAAGCTCTTTATAAGTAAAATATAGTAATTACTTATAGATATAGTTAAAATTAGATATAGACTCTCTACTATCTATTATTTCTAAATAAATAGTTAGGTAGAATAGATAAACTAAACTCTAGAATAGTACTTAAAATACTATATAAATTACTAGTAAGATAATTAGGTAGAACAATTATTATTTATATAGTTTATATATAATAGTATTATATATATAACTATAAAAGAAACTCTATTCTTTATAAACTATAGATATAATTCCTTAATTATTAGAGAAACTATTAAAAGATAAGTAGAGATAGAGTTATTAAGATATCTAGTTTTAGAACTTAAATAGCTATATCTCTAACTAGTAAGAGATATTAAAATCTTTAATTTATAGATAAAGTACTATTATAATTAAGACTACTAGAAAGGACTAGACTTTAAAAAGAAAGAGAAAACATACTTTCTATATTAGAATATTAAAATTAAGTAACTAAGTTTAAAACTAGACTATCTAAAACTAGGACTATCTAAAATTAAAGAAAAAATAGAACTAGTTGATTACTACTTAAAGCTACTAAATAGTATATAATATATTTATATAAACTTTTAAATTTTATTACTTAAAATTATACTAAAAGATATTAAATTTACTATAAATATAGAAATAGAGAAAGAGAACTAAAAATAAATATAAAGTAGAAAATATCCTAGGTATAAAATATATTAATAAAAAATCTTACTATCTAGTAAAATAGAAGAAATATAATATCTTAGAAAATATATAGGAATCTATTAAGAAGCTAATAGACTATTACTAGCTAGTTAATAGTATTACTAATAGATAAAGAGGACTTTATAGTCTAGTCTAATAAAAAAGTATCTAGGTTATCCTAGAGAAGAAATAGTAAAAGATCTACTTATATAATTATCTATATTAGAGTAGAATCCTTGGATATTATTATCAGAATTTAATAGTTTATATTAAAGGTATAATTAATTCTTTTAGAAGTAGTATAAGAAGATTTAGTCTTATATTCTTTTCTACTTAGACTTAATATATTTATCCTTAAGGTATTATAACTCTTCTACCTTATTATACTTAAACTTCTCTAATTTAGTAATATCTTTATACTTATAGATAATAAAGTTATCTATATATTTATATAATAATTTCTCTTACTTATAAAGATATATTAGCTTAGTAAAAATCTTATTCCAAGCCTAAAAAAACTCTTTCTTCTAGTTATTAAGAGAGAATTAAGACTTTAGTAGCTGATATTACTCTATATTAATAAAAGACTTATCTATTGTCTTATACTTAGTACTCTAACTAGTATGAATATAATAGAAATAACTTTTAGAGTAATTAGAATAAATATAAATATATTAGAGAATAGGTATAATAAATAAGGTATAAGAGACTTAAAACTCTTATAATTAATTAACTAATAAAATTTATAACTAGAGATACTAGAAGATAATATAGTTAGAAGAATATTAGAAGATAGAAAATCAGAAAATAAAAGAAAATAGTACCTACCTAAAAGAAGTAGATAGTTATAAGAGATTCTTAAGAATAAGAACTAAGGAAAGAGGAGAATAATATTATAGATCTAAGATAGAAGAGATTGAAAGTATAAATAGGCCACTAATAACTAACTATTCTATAACTACTATAACTGTCTATAGTATCAATACTAAGGTAGTTAGAGATAGAACTAGATATATATAAGATACTCCTTATATATATATATTTGGTTCTTTATAATTAATTAATCTAAGTTACTATAGTATATTTTTAGATTACTCTTTATTTAGTTCTATCTTTTATGATAAATATACTATAAGTAGGGAAGCTCTTTAGACTAATTTACTTAATATACTACTTAGTACCTCCTTTAAAGTTACTTTATAGGATCTAAGTCTATATAAGGCTTAGTAAAGTAATAGTATAATTATAAGTTAATACTTAAGGGGTTTAAGTAAAAGGTATTATAGACAACTAATATAATAGAGAATAACTAGTAAGTAAAGTGTGTAATACCCTATAGGCTTTTGGGCAAAGTCTAATACTCTTAGTGTTTCTGAGATATCTATATTTCTTTTTCTATTATATAGAGAGCTTATTATAATATTTTCCTTAAGTTTATTATCTAATATATTTAGTTATTATTCTGTTATTATAAGAATATTAATATTTATAAATATTTATAATTCTTTCTTATATCTTATCTCTAGACTACTTACTCTACTTAAGTTTACCTTTATATAGACTATAATAAATATCTATTATTCTAAGACCAGACTTTTCAATACTTAGTGGTTTTTCTCTTTTCTATCTAATTTATATCTATATATATATATATATGTGTGTAGTTAAAGTAGATCTTATCTTTTTACTAATTAATTTTTAGATTACACTAGTATATTCATGGATTACTAAGTATTATATTATATTCAAGATTTGATAGGTCTCAGTAGGCTTAGGGAAAGTTAGATAAAGAAGAAGAAGGTATTTGGTTTGTTCAATAAGAAAGAAGATTGGTGTTTGTAATATTTGCTGATATTGTGTCGATTGTCTTCATTGTGTTTGGTTCTATAGGGAAGAAGGTCCTATATATATATATATATATATCACAAGTGTTATAGCTACACCTAGCTTTTATTATTATAACCACCTTTTTCATTATAGGTAGGCTTAGGCAATGTACAGGCACCATAAGCGGGGTATTGGTAAGCTTAGGTGCCAGTATAGGTGCTATAAGCCGAATACGGGTGCCATTTAGGTATCAGCACAGGTACCACTCAGGCGTCAGCACAGGTGCCACTTATCGGTTGTTATAGCCGGAGTTATGGCATTTTTTGTTATAGGGTTCTATAGTATAATATTCATATTATATCTCTCTAATTCTACAATGTTAAAATATATAGATTCTAGATAATTACTAATAATTATGTTAATTTATTTAGTATAGTATATAATTTCTTTACTTGACTTTTCTCTATCAAGTCTAATATGAAATTTAATTTAACTTTTTTAAATAGTTAATATTTTACTAGTTAAAATAAAGCTTAGATCTATAAAGTTTCCTATAGTTTCTAAATCAATTATAACTTACATACTAACTTTATTTCCCTTATAGAGTATTAGTAATATTTTTATCTTTATATATCTTCTCTATATCATAACTAACCGGCCCCACATTAAATTTATACAATATTTATTAGACCCTCACTTACGAGGGTCAGACACCCAAATAATAACATACCCCCAAATAATACTTTATATAAAATATTATACTTTAACTTTATCACGTCACTACACCACTAATATAGCAGATACTTATACATAATTAAGCACCATATTCAGCAGACATATAAAAAAGCACTCCTATAATCTCAGCTAAATTACACACAAATTATAGGTAACTTTAATATACTATATTAATGGCTTCTTTACTATATACAGGGCACTAATTTATTATTTAAATAAGAACCTAACAGTCACAAGCTTAATTCTATATAAGAAGAAGCTCTATATTATTAATAAAGTATTCTAAGATTACTATAGCTAATCTGTTAACTCTATAAGAAACAGAACCTAAGATAAGTATAATTAGTAATAAATAGCTTGAATACTTTCTTAATTAATACTCTAAGTATTATATATAGGTATAAAAGTCTTGAAATTAAATAGCTTTATATATATACTAAGAATTCTATAGAGAAATAGTTTAAAAGCCTTCAGTATACAATTAAAAAATATAGAATTAACTAAATTATCTATTATTTCAATAAAATAGACTTTTGGATTAGGGTTAGTAAAAATTAGTAGATTATTATACAAAAGCTATATTAAAAAATAAATTCTAGAAACTATATAAATTATAAATATATAACTATTATTAAGGCTATATTAACAGATAGTTTTACTGTCCTACTATTAATTATTTTAGCTATAAAATAAATTTAATATTATTAGTTTAAGAATATCAAGAATAATAAAAGAATTACTATAACTAAAACTGGCTATATAAATAATCTACTTATATATCAGTAAATTTAAATATTTAAAAAATCTATATAATTATATACTAAAGAATCCTAGTAGTTATTTATCTATAATAGTTTTAGTTTATATTTAAAGTATAAATCTATCAAATTTTACAGAACTTTAACTATTTAACCCTTCTTCCTAAATACCTATACTTTATATTTAGTTTATTAGATATTAGTATATTTAATATCCATAGATACTACTAGATATATAAAGTTTCAGAAAGTTAATTTTCTTACTATGATTACTTTAATCTATATAAAAATCTTTATATTATATATAATCAAGTTTAGATATTAGTTATCTAGTATCCGATTATTTAATCTTACTATTATATATAATAAAATAGTTAATTATATACCTAAATATACTAAATTACTACTATTACTAAGTAAATCTAAATCTTTAACCTTATTACTCTTAACTAATTTTAGTACACTAATAACTATTTAGAAGATTTAAAAACTTAAAAAGAAGCTTCTTTGAAGTAGTAAAGATATATATAACTATAAAATAGCTATTCAAAGCTTATAAAGTCAGTATAGTTAGCTATATACTAATTAAAGAAAGTATAATAGGAAATAGGAGTAACGAAAGCCACTATACTATGTCATAATAAGTAATATAATATTTCAAGATCTGATATTTATACGTAGGGTATTGTATTAGCTTAGAATATATAAAAAATAAAATAAGATAAGGAAAGATTAACAGAATTAGAAGAAATTAACAAAGTACACCCTAAATAGTATAAAATAATGGAGGAATTGAAGTGTGAATCTAGGTATTCAGGACGGTGTCTATAGTGCTGAATTTAGATATATTACACTTTATACATATGAATATTATACTATAAGAACCCTATAACAAATTACGCTAAAGTTCCGGCTATAACAACCGATAGGTAACACCTAAGTGGTACCCGCGCCGACAGCTGAGCGGTACCTATACCGACGGCTGAGTAGTACCTATACTGATAGCTAAGTAGTATCTGTACTGATAACTGAGTGGTACCTGTACTGATAACTAAGTGGCACCTATACTAACAGCTAAGCGGTACCTATACTGACGCCTAAGTAATACCCGTACTGATGCCTAAGTAACACCCGTGCTAACACCTAAGTAGCACTTATACTAATACCTAAATAGCGCTTATATTAGTACCTCAGTTTATTACGGGATTCTGAGTATACAATACCTCAGATACTTAATATCGATTTAAAGCTAAATCCCCTTTGAGTTACCTATATATCGAGACCTACCTAAACCCTAATATATTAAGATTCTATAAGTATTTAGGATTCTTAATCTCTTTAAGAATTAGTCTATATATTAACTACCTAATATAATCTGTACTATCTAATATTCTTACCTAGTTATAGGTCTTTAGCCTAATAACTTAGTAACTATTATAATTATAATTCTTCTTTATTAACTACCTAAGAATTAAAGATAGTACCCTCTATATATTAAAATCCTATATCCTCATATAATAGTATTTATTCTAAACCTACTATACTTTCTCTGACTATTTAATAATCTAAGATTAAATTAATTCTAGATTAACCTAGAACCCCTATTAAACCTAAACTAGACTAGATATCTATTTATAAGACTACTAAATATATTATTGATATATTATTATCCTCTTTCCTATATAGAATATAGATCTAAGAAATTATAAGTAAACTAATAACTAGAAGTATTATAGAACTTAATTAAGAGAGTCTTAGGAAGAAAAAGTATAAAATTAAGTATCTTAAGGAATTTATTACTTAAGTCTTTAAAATTTATATAGAAGACTTTTTAAATAGTCTATCTATAAATTATAGATAAATTAAAACTAAGAAATATAAGAAAATAGAAAGTTTTAAAGTTAATAAATTTAAGAGATTATTTAGTATTTAGGAGTAAGAGAATTAGCTCTCTTAACTTAGTTATATTTTTAAGGTAATTCTAGAATCTATAAGAATAAGAAGATAAAGATTCCTATAGAAGTTAATATCTTAATTTTAATTATAAAAGTAATTAAACTATAGAAGAGAAATATTTTAAGAAGAATAATAATAAATATCTTAGTAACTAGAAGTATTTTAGAAAGTAGACTTTTACTCTAATATATAATAAAAATATCTTTACTAGAGAAATTAGTAATAAAATAAAGTACTATCACTAATAAATTAATAAGAAACTAAAACTTTTTTACTATTATCTTATAGACTTAGAGTATTATCTACTCTAGATATTCTAAGATAAATAAACTTAGTATTATATATTAAAGCTATAATATTAGTTAACTCTATATATCTAATAATATATAAAAAAGATACTTACTACTTAAATAGAATAAGTAGAAGAAGTATAAAGTATATAGAAATTTAATAAAGTAAAAGTATAAAGTATAATCTATTTAGTAATAATTTAAATTTAAGTTTAAAATATCTATAACTTAATAACTTATTTCTAAACTAGTCTAATAGTAAAGAATAAGATTAAAAGAGTTTTAGATATTTATATTTTAAGAAATTTTTATAATTCTAGATTAAATCTAAATTAAAATAACTTTAATTTAAATCTGAATTTCCTTTATTTTAAAAATGGACCTTATTTATTTCTCTCTTAAAATAAAGATAATTCTAATTATACTTCTATTACTAGAACTAGCCTATCTATTTTCTTTAATAAAATATCTTTTAATCCTTATTTTAACTATAGTAAACTAAATTACTAAGTAATTAAATATTAATTACTACTAAAAACTTTAGAAATTAGAATCTAGAAAGTCTATTTAAGACTTTAGTACTATTATAATAATATTTAGTTAAAAAACTTAGAAAAAGTACTAAAATTAAACTAATTTCTATAAGTTCTAATTTCTAGTCCTAAGTAAAAATAGTTATTTATCTCTATATCCTAATTTATATCTAAAATAATATTAGAATATATATAAATATTAAAACTTATATAGAGATAGATCTTATTACTTATAAATTTATCTAGAAATATTACTTTAATTAAATAAAATATAATATTTCTTTTTTAGAAGTAGTAGACTACTAAAATATCTCTACTTATAGTATATAGATTATTCTAATTACTATATATAACTCTTAAGAAACTAAATAAAAGTTTTTATATTCCTATATTATAGTTACTAAAGATCTCTATCTATCTAGATTATTAGTATTATTATTAGATATAACTATTTAGGAAATATAAATTATATTAGCTCTATAATAAAAATAGTAGTAGTTAAAATATAAAAAAGAGATAATAGAGTAGTTAAAATCTTACTAGTTTATAAAAATATATAGAAACTAAACTTATATCTTTATAGTTATTAAAATACTTAAAAAAGTCTAACTTTCTCTAGAAAAAAAAGATTAAATATAAACTAGAATTAAATCCTTTCTAGATTATTAATTTTTTAGGATATATTTAAAGTGTAAAATTCTAAGATTATACTACTATAAAAGAAAACTAATTATTCTATTTAACTTAAAGAAAATATATTATCTCTATATAGTCTAATCTAATTTTTTTTATAAGTAGAATTTATAGAGTTATAGAAGTATCTTTATAAACTTTAGTAAATAATTAAATCTAACTTTTTAAAAAGCCTATAAATATTTCTATTCTATTTATACTAAAAAAAAATAGAGATTTATATCTTTATATTTTATATTAATTATTAAAGATTATATAAAGTCTCTATTAAAAACTAGTATTCTTTACTTCTTATCTCAGAGATTCTTAACTATTTTTCTAGTACTAAATTCCTTAGTAAGATTAATATATAAAATATATACTATTAAATTTATATTTAAGAAAGAGAAAAATAGAAGATAGTTTTTTATATAAGATATAGCTATTTTAAATATATAGTTATATTCTTTAGTCTTACTAATATATCTATAATATTTAAAGTTGTATCTATACTATACTCTATAGTCTCCTTAATACTATTTATATTATATACTTTAATAATATTCTTATTTTCTTAAAGATATATAAAGGATATATAAAATATCTAAATTTTATACTTAAGAAATTATAGAAAATATAACTATTTATTAAAGTATTAAAATATAGTTTCTATAAATCCTAAGTTAAATTTCTTAGTTTTATTATTAGTTAAAATAGAATCTTAATAGACCTAGAATAAGTTTAAGCTATTTAAGAATAGGAATAACTAATATACTATAGAAATATTTAAATATTTCTTAGATTTTATAGTTTCTATTAAAAATTTATTAAAAAATACTTATTAATTATATTACTACTTATAGAACTCCTTAAAAAAAATTAAAGATAAAAGAAAACTAGAAAATATTAAACTAAATAATAGAAAATTAAAGACTTTTTAAGATTTTTTTAAGACTTTCTTAATACTTTCTTAATAGTACCTCTTTTTTATTACTTTAATTTAAAAAGATCTATTTAATTTAAAACTAATATATTAGATTTTAGAATAGCTAAAATCCTCTTATAACTAGATAATTAGAAAATATAGTACTCTATTATATTTTAGTCTAAAAAATTCTTATTTATAGAATAAAAGTATATAATATTAGATTAAAAACTATTTATAATTATTTATTGATTTAAATATTAATATTAATACTTTAAAGAGAGTTAGTATTAGATTAAAGTTTTAACTAATTATTATAATTTAAAACTCTTTATAAATTAACTAAAAATCAATAGAAGATAGATATATTAGTATTTTTTTCTTACTCTTTTTAATTTTATAATATATTACTGCTTAAGTAAGATAAATCCTATAGATAGATTATCTTATACTCTAAAAGAAAAGAAAGTTCTACCTCTAGAAAAGATATTAAGGCTAATTTATATAAGAATTATAACTAAATTATTTATAAAAGTATAATAGTTTACTATTAGTATAAGACTATCTAGAGAGAAAAATAGAGAAAAATAGAGAAAAATAGAAATTAATAAGTATAACTATATTAGTCTATAAAAATCTATTACTATCTCTCTCTCTAACTATAAGTAGTTTAGTTAGTAATCTAGAGTTAGAACTAAACTAGATTTAAAATAATCTTACTACCTCTATAGATTAGAAGAATCTAGAAAAGACTATAGATAAGTCTAGTAAGACTAATTATTTAGATCAAGAAAATAATAAAGAATTTTTGTTAGAGCTATAATATAATATATCATAAAATTTTAAGTTACTCTTAATTTATATTTCCTTAAATAGTATATACTATAATAGTAAAAAAAGATCCTTTTATAGATAAATCTCTAGAAAAACTAAAAAAAAATTAATTAAAGAACTCTAAGATAAGGATAAGATAGTCTAAGAAAAGATTAATATAATTCTAGAAGATATTCTATAAAAAAAGTACTAGAGTATTAACTCTAAAAAACTCTTATACTATAAAGGATCTAAGATGAAAATTAATTAAACTCTATTATAATAAATCATTTATAGATTATTTTATAAAATCTATATAGAAAAATTAGTTAAAAAAAATTCTACTAGAAATATTTATCTAGGAATATATAAGAATATATTAAAATATACTTAATATACTAGAATGTTAAAACTCTAAGATATTAATTTTATAATAAACTTTAATCCTTTCTAATTTTTTATTAACTATTTATAGAGTTAAGTATAGATTTGATAATAAAATTTCTAATTATAGTCTTTAAAGAATAAGAATATAATATACTTCTAGTAATTATCTACTAATTTATAAAATTCTCTTAATTCCTCCCTATATTAATAATACTATCTATAGAAAATCTTATTAAACTTTTCTTTAATTAAATTAAATTTAAATATAGAAACCTAGAGAGAATTATATCTAATTAAAACCCTATTTTTATAAGTAGATTCTAGTTATAACTCTACTATTATTTAGAAATTAAACTATAATTCTCTATAATATTCTACTCTTAAACTAATAACTAGATAGAAAGACTTAACTAAGTTCTAGAAGATTACTTTAGATATTTTATTAATAAAAAGTAATTAAATTAGATTTAACTTCTTAAAATAAATTAATTTATATATAATAATACTATTAATATATCTACTAATAAAACTTTTTTCTATATACTACTAGAATATAATTCTAACTTCTAAGTCTAAACTCTAAAAAAATACTTAAAAAAAACCCTAAATACTAAAAAATAGATAATTTATCTTTAAAATATCTAAGAAAAAACTTTAAAAAAAACTTTAAATTATCTAGGAAATATAATAGAAATTATATAACTAAAACTATAAACTAAAAAACTTTAATATTAGAACTTTTATATCTCTTTTAATAAAGAATATCTACTTAAAAGCTAAAGAAAAAAAATTATCTCCTTAATAAATTAGACTTTTTTATATCCTTATAAAAATTAGTATACAAATATATTATATTATACTACTAAAGAAATACTTAAGATTATATAATATTTTCTCTATCTTCCTTCTTAAACTATAAAATAACTAAAATAAAGATAATTTACTAATACTAATACTTAAACTTAAAGATAAAGAGAAATAGAAGATTAAAGAGATTTAAGATAAAATAATTTTTGATAGAATCTTATACTACTATATTAAATAGACTAGTTAATTATTAGAATATAACTAATAGTAATCTATAGAATACTTAAGGAATATATAAGATATAATAAATTTATTTAGAAAAAAGAAAATAAAATCTCTAATATATTACTAGAAAATACTATTAATTAGATAATAAATTATCCTATATACTATACTAATTATAAAGGAAAGAATAATAAAGGAAAAGCTTATAAGTCTAAGATTAATACTAAATAAGATTATTTAGATCTTAGAAAAAGAGAAGATAAATCTAGAAACTTACTAAAGTAAACTATAAATATCTACTAAATTATAAATACTTTAAATAATTACTAGTATTATAATAGTAATAGTTCCTATAGATAAATTAGTCTTAAATCTAACTATAATATTCTAAAAAAAGAATTAAATTATACTCTACTAAAGACTATAATCTATATTATTAATATTAAGATAAAGAAAATATTAAAGATATACTAAAGATCTACTAATATTAGTAAAATATTTCTTCTAATAAATAGTTACAAAAGTATTATAATAATAATACTTAATTAAAGTAATTATATTCTACTAGTAATATATTATAGTATCTATATCCATAGATATATATATATATATATAATAGTATTAGCTATATATCTAATATAGGAAGTAAAAAATAGCTCTAGAATAATATTCTAAAGAGAATACTTTTTCTTAAAAAAAAAACTTTCTTTTTCTTTCTCTTCTTTTTCTTCTTCTTTCTTATTATTATCTAAGGATTATAGACTTAGTCTATTATTAATACTACTTATATCTAAGATTAATATACTATTATTACTATTATTAGTTATAAAGAAAATATTAAGAATCTAGATATTAAAGAATAAAATAGATAGAATAAAGAGAGTAAATTAGAGAGTTAAAAAGAAAGGATAAATAGATAAAGAACAAGACTAGAAGAGAGAGAAACTTTTATTATAATAATAATAAATAAATTATACTACTTTATTTATATACTATATAAATATATCCAAAATAGTGTTATATTAGAAACCTTTATTTAGAAGAAGTATCTTTAAGTAAGTTATCTATTCCTACTAATATTATATTAATATCTAGGCTAGCTATTACTTAGAGAAAAGAATAAATTATTATAGGATTTCAAGTATATAATATCTTAGGTACTTAATATCAATTTAAAGCTAAATCCCCTTTAAGTCACCTATATATTAAGGCTTACCTAAACCCTAATATATTTAAGATCCTATAAGTATTGAGGATTCTTAATCTCTTTAAGAATTAGTCTATATATTAACTATCTAATCTAATCTCTACTATCTGATATTTTTACTTAGTTATAGGTCTCTAATCTAGTAACTTAGTAACTATAATATAATAAATTTTTTTTTTAGAAAATAATAGTATTTTATTCTAGTAGTATATTACTATAAAATTAACTTCATACTTTACTATTTTAGAACTTAGAATTAGAAGTCTTAAAAATATCTATTATACTATTTTAATTAAGTTAATAAAGTTAGAATATAAAAGTTGTTAAAATAGAAGATATAATTAAGTAATAAAATATAATTAATTAGTATTTTATAAATTAAGTATAATCTAAGTTATATAGTTAGTAATCTATAAAAAATACTTAAATTAGTAAACTAAAGATAGTTATTAAAATAGTAGATAGAGTAGTATACTAATTTTATAAATTTCTTAATTATATTCTATTTATAAGTAATCTTATAACTTAGGCTATTATAATAATAAGTTATTATAGTTAAATTACTACTATATTTAGAATAATTAAAGATAGTCTAATATAATTAATAGAGTATCTTTAATTTATCTAAATCTATCTCTACTATTTAGTAAAACTCTTACTTTAAGTTAGAACTCTATTTACTATTCTAATATATTTTATTTAATCTTTTATAGTTAGTTTAAAGTTACTAAGTTAAAAAATCTCTATATTATTTATTATAATATAGATAGTATAGGTATAATAGTAATAGTTATAGTAGAGAATAATTTACTTAATTTTTTATAGAATGTGAGACATAAAGTCCTACAAGCATCAGGGGATGTTTGAATATCTTCACCGATTGCCAAAAGAGGAAGTTGTATTAGAATATTGGTCTTGAGCTTAGTAATCACAAGATGAGATGAAAGAGATCAATAAGAATGATGATCAAGATAGGTTTGCTGGGGGGTGTAGGCCCTTTTTATGTTAAATTTCCTAGGCAGTAAGCCACAGTAGACTAGGCCTGATTAGGCCTTAGGCAGAATATTATTCATCAGCGGTGTGATCAAATAGGCTAAGCCTATTTGGGCTTTTGGCAGAACTCCAAGCATCTGAGATATATTTTGATATTTTTGATATCATATAGTTAGGCTTTTAGTTAAGCTTAACGATAATAGTTATATTTGATAAGGCTTCTGGTTAAGATATTTAACCAGAGAATAGTTAAGTCTTTTAACTAATCTTTATGTATTCACATAGAATAAAGTTTAAGTCTCTTAACTAATAAGGAAGATATAAAATACTAGCTAAAAAGATAACTAAATATATACTAGAGAGTATATTAGAGAGTAAAATTAAGTAGAAAATCTTACTAAATAAGGAATTAATAAAGATTAGAAATAGTACTTCTAATAAAGTATCTAATAAAATAACTTTATTAAAATAGATAACTAATCTATTAAGAATTAAGAAAATTAAGATATAAGTAAAAGAAAATCTTGGCTAATAGTAACTAAGAAATCTGTAAAGGCTTATCTCTATTTATATAAATATAAAATATTCTATTAAATTTAATAGAAAGTAGTTAAAACTCCCTAAGTTATTTAAAAGAAAAATATATATATTAGATCTTATAGACTATTAAATAGTTTATAAATCTAGAGGATTTTTTAGTAGAAAGATAATAGCTACTTAACTTTAGATAGAAAGAATAATATAGCTTATCTTTTAGCAGAAAGATAAGAGTAGTTTTTTGTAATACTTTAAGACTATATAGTTTATATATTAAGTTAATTTACTTAGAAAAGTAGGGAAGTAGATAAATAGAGTATCTTAGACCCTAATTAATATAAAGATAGACTAGGGTATAGTTAGTACTAAAACTAGTTATAGTATTATAGGTAATTATAAAAACTATAATTTTAGTAAGAATATTAGAGTAAAGAAATTAGGTAAAAGAGTATTTTAATATCTTAGAGTAAAGTATAGAGTAATTTAAGATAGAAAGATAGTTAGAATATTAATTAGCTATTATCTTAAGATAAAGTAGATATCTAGGGTTAATTAGTATATCTATAGTCTATACTTAATCTAAAATTAAACCTTTATTAATACTTAAAAATAACTTCCATTAAATAGAACTAGTTAGAGATAAAAAAAACTATTATAAAGTAAATAATATATTTTAAAATTAAGAATATTCTTATTTTTAAAGTATTTCTAATATTATCTAATATCTATATTAAAGAAATTAAGTCTTAAATTATAGATTCTACTAGGTAATAAATCTAAATATATTTATAAAAGATATATATCTTTAACTATAGAGTAAAATACCTAATCTAGTTTAAGATAGAACTAATATAATATTATTATATAACATAATAAATTCTAGCTAGGCTAAGATCTTATTTTATTCTAGTTATAGTAGTCTCTATCTTTTTTTTAATAGGTTTCCTTTTAGCTTAATAATAAATAATATCTTTTAGCTAAATTACTAGTCCTAAAACTATAAAAGGTTAGATATTATATAAATAAATTATCTATAACTTACTAATATAAAAATAGGTAGGACTATATTAATTTATATATATCATAAAGGATATATTCTTAGTAATAATAATTAAAGATAGTAATTATACTTATTATAATTATAACTTTAAGAACTAATACTAGTTAAGTAATCTTACTAATTACTATATATATTATCTTTCTTATAAATATATAATAATCTAGTTAGTTACTTCTTTTATATAAGACTTTTTTTTAGTTTATATCTAATAACTCTTAGTATTACTAGTATAGCTATTACTATATAGATATTTCTTACTACTATTACTACCTAGGAGATTATCTTTTAGATAAATATATATCTAGTTAGTATACTTTCTATATATTAGGCTCTCTCTTTAGTTTATATTTTATAACTACTAGAGCTACTAGTATAGTTATTATTATATAGATATCTCTTACTACTATTACTACCTAAAAGATTATATTTTAGTAGAAAAATATAGTCTAATCTAGTTTATAAGATATCTTTTCTTCTATCCTAGATTATACCTTTCTTTTATACAAAAATTCTTCTTTAAGTATATCTTTCTTACTTGATAATTTTATTTTTTAGTTATTAAAAGTTAGTTAATTAAAATTTTGTATAGAATATATAAACTTTTCATAACTTTATTTTAAACTTTATTTTTTTAAATTTCTTTCTTTTATCTTAATTTCTTTTATTATTTTACTTTAAAATCTTGAAAATCTTTAATTATTTAATAAAACTAAGTCTTTAACTATCTTCTACTCTATTCTTTATTTATAAAAAGAGTACTTTATTATATCCTAGAATATAATAAATAAGGATATTCTACCCTAAGTCTCTAAATATTCTATTTTACTAACTATAGTTACTATAACTATTATAGTTATAAAAAGTAATAAAAACTATAAAAGTTATAAGATATCTCTAGCTATTTATTAGTATACTAATATAGTATCTACTCTAAATTTAGATTTTATCAATATCCTTAGTAATCTAATAATTAGAATAAAGTATTTTAAAACTACTAAAGAGTTTCTTAAGTAGCTAAGTTCTCTAATAAAACTATATATATACTATATTATTAATAACTACTAGGATATTATATTTAAGTAACTTAATATTATTAAGTAGGTACTTTATAATATCTATATCTAGACTTAGAATTATAAGATCTATAAGGGTACTTATAATATTTACTAATTTAAAGAGAAATAGAAAAAAGTAGTTAAGATAGTCTAATATCATGCTTCTAATTAGAAAATAATAGATAGTCTTAGCTAGAGAGTACTTACTATATAGAGTAACTATATATAGTTTCTTCTTCTTTATCTTTATATAAAGTTAATATTTAATATACTTTGTAAAATACTTAATATAAAGCTTACTTTTAATAATATCTAGAATATAGTAAATAATATTATAATTAAATAGATTAAAGAGAGAAAATAGGATAACTATAGTTAAAAGTAGATTACCTAAGATAATCTTAAGAAAACTATTAACTTATATTAATTTAGAAAATCCTAAACTAGACAGATTTAAAACTATAATATATAGATTAGTTAAGATAGTTTTTACTATAATTTTAGTAAGGAGATTAATCCTAAAGGTTAAGATAATAATAATAAACCTAGTACTAATACTAATAATAATAGTAATATTATTAACTATACTTCTTATATTTAAATTATTATAATTCTAATTCTTCTTTCTCTAACTACCTAAGCTATAAGATAGTCTTTTACTAGAATATTAATTAAAATCCCTCTAATAATCTAACCCTAGTTATAGAAGTTTTTCTAAAGTCTTAAAATATTAAAACTAATAATAATCCTCTAAGTAATAATATAACTAAATTTAATACTAATTTAATCTATCTTTACTAATTTTAGAAAAAGGTTAAATAATAAGAATAATTTAAATAATTTAAAGTAAGATTATAAAAACTTAAATATAAGAATGAATAATATACTCTCTATTTTAACCTATCTCTATTTAACCTATTTATAATTAAAGATTAAAGATTAAAATAGACTTACTTAAAATAGATAATTTATAAAGTTATTTAGTCTATAAAATAGAGATATTTAGCTAACTAATATTAAATATATTTTTAGAGAGAATCTTAGTATATTTAAAGATAATATTATAAAGATTCTAGAAAAAAAATTAGATATTTAGATTTAGAATACTGTTATAGAACACAGTAAACACCCCACAGATTACAGGAACTAGCATAAATATTATAGAAGGACTAGGACTAAACAAACTAACTTAGCCTAAGGAAACTATATCAGGATTATATAACAACCCTAGGTTATGTGATCAAGAAGATAATAAGTTATAATTATAAGTTAACTTAATATTATATAATTAGTAGGATAATATAAATAGATACTTATTAGTAATAAAAGAGCTTATCTATAATAAGTCTAGAATATATTAGTAATAAGACCTAGTTATATTAGTAATAAACAAAGACTAGATATATAAGGATATTGAATATAATATATATCTAGTTCTTTGTGATTAATTAATCTAAGTTACTATAATATATCTTTTGGATTACTCTTTATATAGTTTTATTTCTTATAACAAACATACTATAAGTAGAGGAGCTCTTTGGACTGACCTACTTAGTATACTACTTAGTACCTTCTTTAAAGTTACTCTACAGAATCTAAGTCTGTATAAGACTTAGTATAGCAACAGTATAATTATAAGTTCAGGCTTAAGGAGTATAAGTAATAGATATTACAAAACGACCAACAATATAGAAAATAACTAGTAAGTTATTTACCTAGATCTAACCACTTATAGTGACTAGTTAGCTACATATAATAAATACTAATATAGAAAGAGTAGAAAAGGAAAAAAAGCTAGAATAATTTAATAACTATAGAAGACTATAGTAGGACTATTTTATAGATTAGACTACTTATCTCTTATTTAATGAAAAAGTTTTTTCTATTTAACTAAGTAATAGTTTTAAAAAAATTTACTAGTAAAAAGATAAAGAATTAACTATATTTTATTAATAATTTATTATAATTAAATAATATCTCTTTTTAGTTTCTAAAGTAGAATAAGTATATTACTTTTAAAGTAAACTTAAGAAATATTTATTAGTAAATATATACTATTTTATAAAAGATATATCTAAGTTCTAAAAAAGTAGATTAGTATAGTATAAGTATGAATATTACAAATATTACCGCTGCCTAGGCTGTACAAGCCTTAGAGTGCGGGAGCTTATCTAAGTTATGCCAGTGCCCTGGGGATTAATATGCCAGTGCTCCGGGTGTAACTATACCAGTGCCCCGGGGGCTACTGTGCCAGTGCTCCGGGGGTTACTGTGCCAGTGCTCCGGGTGTAACTATACTAGTGCCCCGGGGGTTACTGTGTCAGTGCCCCGGTTGTAACTATGCCGGTGCTACTGCTACTATACTAGTGCCTGTAGTACTAAGGCCTAATACTTAATAATACCAAGACTTAGTAATATTGCCTAAGCCAGCTAATATATATATAACCTTCTCCCCCCTATACACAAACAACAATAATCATCATCATCTTCAATCATTCTTAACATCATTCTTATTGATAACCACCAATCTTATATAACTACTACCCAATTAGTAGTAGTTGAAGCTATTCCCAACTTTCCCTAAGCCTATTAAGACCTACCAAGTCTTACAATAAGATTAGTATAACTTTTAAAAAACTTTATAAATATTTTAAAAGTAAAAGTATAAGAAAGATATAAGAATCTTATCAAAATCCTAAAAGGAAAATTAATTCTCTCTATATTTATAGAAAAATAATAAATCTAAATAACTATATAAAGAAAAAAAAAGAATAATTTTATAATATAATTGTTACAGATCTTATAATAAGGGGCTACAACTTACTAATAGGTTACTAAGAGCTAACTAAACTGAAGGGGTATATATTAGCTCTAAAAGTTATATATATTAAGATAGGTACTTAAGATATCCCGAGAACTATAGGTTAAGAATAATTAGACTAAGATATATAAATAGCTATTCTTTCTACTATTACCTATATTATACTAAAAGTATAAGTATATAATAAATAACTATATAACTATATAATAGTATCCTATCTATTTATATAGAATAGACCTAATCTTATAGTTGGATAAGAATCTACTTTAAGGAAAAGGAAGAACTAGATATATAGGACACTATTTATATATATATATATATATATATATTTAGTTCTTTGTAATTAATTAATCTAAGTTACTATAGTATACTTTTAGGTTACTCTTTATTTAGTTTTATCTTTTATGATAGATATACTATAAATAAAGAAGTTCTTTAGACTGACCTATCTAGTATACTACTTAGTACCTTCTTTAATATTACTCTATAGAATCTAAGTCTATATAAGGCTTAGTATAGTAATAGTATAATTATAAGTTAATACTTAAGGAGTATAAGTAATAGATATTATAGATAACTAATAATATAGAGAATAACTAGTAAGTTATTTATCTAGATCTAACTACTTACTATAACTAGTTAGTAAAGTATATAATAATAATTAGAATTCTTAAAAAAACTGAAACTAGTAAAACTTTAATTTAATTTAAAAATAATGTATATATATATATAAATTATACTTTAAGTATAACTTAATTAATTACTAGAAATCTAATTACTCTAAATCTAAGAATAATAAGATAATTTTTTTTTTTAAAAAATGAAAAGAATTAATTTAGAAAACTAAATTAAAGAAACATTAGTTAGAAAAATAGAAAAGAATTAGATTAGATTCTATAATTCTAAACTTCTAGTTATAAGTAGTATGAATATTATACTATAAAACCCTATAAAAAAATACGCTAAAGCTCCGGCTATAACAACCGATAGGTGATACCTAAGTGGTAACTGTGCCGATAGCCGAGCGGCACCTATACTGACGGTCGAGCAGCACCTATACCGATGGCTGAGCGGCACCCGTGCTGACGGCTAAGTGTCACCTATGCTGACGGCTGAGTGGCACCCGTGCTGATGGCTAAGTGACACCCGTTTTGACGGCTAAGTGGCACTTATGCTGATGCCTAAATGGCGCCTATATTGGCACCTCAGCTCACCAAGACCCCGCTTATAGCACCCATATTAGCACCTCAGCTCACTGAGACCCCGCTTATAACGCCTATATTGGCACCTCAGCTCACCGATACCCCGCCCATAGCGCCCATATATCGCCTAAGCCTACCTATAACGAATAGGGTGGTTATAATAATAAAAACTAGGTGTAGCTATAATACTTGATATACATATAGGACCTTCTTGCCCATAGAATAACATACAGAACAAGACAAGCAAGACAATCAATACAATATCAGCAAACATTACAAACACCAATCTTCTTTCTTATTAAACAAACAAATACCTTCTTCTTCTTTATCCAACCTTCCCTAAGCCTATTGAGACATATAAAGTCTTAGGCTAAGTTATAAAGAATTTATAGAAAAACTTATATAAAATTTAGTAATATTTTTTATTAACTAAGTTATACTTAGTATATTTCTTTTTAATAGTTATATTTACTAATAAATAATATAAAATTAGAAAAATTAGAAAAACTACTTAACTTAGTTATTTAGTTATAAAATAAAGATCTTATAATTTATAAGTATATTTAATTAATATTAAATAAGAAATTAAAAAATTTAAACTAATTTATGAATATAAAAAAGTTACTTTATTATAAGAACTATCTTTATATCTCTATCTTAGGAAATTTATATATAAAATTTATTAAAATCTTATGTAATATATAAGAGTATAAAGATACTCTAATATTATTTATATAAAAAATTATAACTATTTCTAATCCTAATAAGACTTTTTATAAATCTCTTAATAGACTTTATTATTAGTCTTTTTATAATTGTATATAAAGAATTTAGTTAATATAATTTTTATAATTATATACTAACTTACTAAGTTAATAATCTTTCTCTCTATTCTAAGTATAATTATTATAGAAGAACTAGCTAAGTTTTTCTATAATAAGATTTAATTAGTATATAATAATCTAAAAGGAATTATCTCTAATTAAAAAAGTCTATTTACTAGTTAGTTTTAGTTAAATCTTAACTAATACTTAAATTTAAAAAATTTAACATAGTTAATTTATCTCTAATCTAATTAATAGATAAAATAAATAAACTAAGTACTAGAAAACTACCTCTAGTATTTTAACAAAAAGAATATTAGTTATAATTACTAAAGAATACTTAATTTATATATAATAATATAGTAAACTAATTAATAAAAAAATTCTCTTTAAAATACTAATAGTATATAAGTCTAATTTCTAACTATAAGAATATAATAGTACTTTTTAGAAGAATATATCTTCTTTACTAATAAAAAATATCTGTAAAGGAATAAAGAGAAATCTTCTGCAAATATAGATATTATAATAAAAAATATATAATAGTAAATAATATAAGTCAAAGAAATTAAAGTAAAAAGACTTTATAAATTTATTAATAAAAAATAATCTAAAACTTAAAATAATATAAAAACTATCCCTATAATATATTAGACTATTTAAGATTCTTAACTAAATTAGAAAAATAATATACTATATTATCTTATAGAATAGATAAAATAACTTAATAAATATAATATATAGGAATTAACTATAAATCTTACTAATACTAAAAAATACTTTATTTTTTTGATTAAAATAAAGAAAATATAGAAATAGTTAAGATAGTTTTTTTAAAGAAAAAAAATAATAGAAATAATAAATAAAAATTCTATTTTAATTTATTAAAAATTAATTAAAGAATAAAAAAAGAAATCTAAATTACTAAGAATCTATAAAATAATCTATAATTTACTAATTATTTTTACTAAATCTAGAAGATTATTAAAAAGTATTACTTAACTAATATTCTTAAAAAAATTTATAAACAACTAAATATTATTAATTATAACTAAAATTAAAAAACTCTAAGTAAGATAACTTATAAAAATAGATATTCTAGAAATAAAATCTATAAAATAAATATATTATTACTTTAAGAATAACTTAAGATAGATTACTCTTTCTATATTTCTATTAACTTTGATTTCTTTTAGATTATAGTTCTTATTATAGACTAATTATAATAGGATATTATAGTGGCGGCTCACTATTCTGTTACAATATACTAGTGTACTACCTACCTTCCTTTATATATCAGTGCCTAGAAATATCAAAGTAAGAGCTTCAATATTGTGGTCTTTTTAGTCTATTGGGATGGCATATAAGTCTAGGTATTTACTGTTATAATTATATCGAAGCTCTCCGGGTAGCTTAGGTCTGAATCTGGTAATCCTCCTAGATGTATATCTAGATACTAGGTTCGAACCTAGCTACTTACAAAATCCTCTTTCTCTGATATATTAAGTAGGTGTTTAAAAGATTTCTGTAAATATAAGACACGAGTTTGGAGATAATATTATATAAAGTAATAGGCTGTTCTATCTTCTTCTTCTTCTTCTAATATAAGTCTGGGGCTTTGTTTATAGCCTAGGGACAGGCTTTGTTAGGAAGGGGAGATAGTTGTAACGGGATATTGTGGTGGCGGCTTGCTATTCTGTTACAATATACTAGTGCACTACCTACCTTCCTTTATATATCAGTGCCTAGGAATATCGAAGTGAGAGCTTCGATATTGTGGTCTTTTTAGTCTATTAGGATAGCACGTGAGCCTAGGCATTTGCTGTTACACTAATAAAAATTATTAGAAAATAGTAACTAATTCCTAACTACTCTAGTCTACTATAAATTAGTAATTAAAACTCTATATTGCTATAGTATTATTAAAATACTTTAAATAAGTATTAAAACTAGGATTTATTAAAATAAAGGTAGTAATAAAATCTAATAGAAACTAAAGTAAAATAGAATACTTACCTACTTATAAATTTTACTATTATTTATATAAAAGATATAATATTTTAATAAACTAGAATTTTAATTATAAAAGACTAAAAAAATCTTACTCTTATAATTTAAATTCTAAAATTTTAGAAAAAGTATTAATTATATAGAGAAGATAAAAAAAATAGTAAGAATTATAAAAATAATTCTATAATAGTATATAAGTAATAAGATTTCTATAAGTAATATCTATACTATTATTATCTCTAATATTATTTATAGTTACTTTCTCTACTTTCTTTTTCTTCTTTTTTTTTATTACTACTATTATTATCCCTATCTCTATCTCTATCTTTATCTTTATCTCTATCTCTACTATTTTTATACTATCTTCTAGAGCAGAAATTATTAGAAAAACTATTATATTATACTTATAACTCTAAATAACTATAGTATTTTATACTAAACCTTATATAATACCTATATTTTAACCTATTATTAGTATAGTTTTAACTAGGAATATAAAGAAATTTAAGTTAAAGAAACTTTTAGGAATATCTTAATAGATAAAGAAAGTTAGTAATATATAGAATTTTATATAGTTTTATATATAATAGTTACTTTATTATAGTAAATTTCTCCCTACTATACTATCTACTATAAATAAAGTAGTAACCTATTAAAGAAGAAGTTATAGATATCTCCCTTAGGATATAACAAAGAATTATACTATTTACAGATACCTTAGGAAAGACCTCTTTAAAAGAAGAGAGATAGTTATAACAGAAAAACCCTAGTTCATACTAAGATAGATCAGATCTAATATAAACTAGCGGTATCGACCACGGACTACATTACTCCGATTACACCGCTTCGTAAAGAATAGGAATCGGGCTCGAAACAGATATAAAAACTTGGTGATATAGAATTCTTGAGGTTCTTCAAGAATCAGTCTTGATTCAATTCAGAATATACTGTCCATCTTAGTTGTGCCATCCTTGCCTTGCCTAGTCAATACCTTGATCATTACATTCCCATACTTAGTTTAATGTATTAACTACACCTATTTCTTAATAGTAGGTAGCATCACACTATCTTTAGTATATACCTTAGTCCTTTATAATTATAGCTATAGGCCTTGTGATATCCGGATTTTCATGAGTGCTCTGTCCATAGTTTTTTAAGCAAGTAAGCTCAACTTCATAGTCATGGGCTGTATAGTTGTCTTATATAGATAAAATGTAGCAGGCTTATTAACCCAACGAAGGTGGTTTCCCTTCGTGCACAATCTCCATTATTTTTGCCATCAAGCGCTAATATGTGCCTTCTCCCTAGCAAGCAAGAGTTTAAATAAGTGTGTCTTGCCTAAATAGACTACATCCTTGGATAATCGATCTGCAGCATCATTTCTAGGACCATCACAATGCCTTAACTATTAGACACTCTTTAATTCGACTTTCATGTGCGCCTATGCCTGGCGAATGCTCATTGAATGTCGCGAATTAAAGTCTCTGGCAGTCTTGGCCCCACAAGGCCTGACAACGAGCACTATGAACAATATTTTCCACCGAGCCCATGATAGATTCAAAAGCTTCATCCCCAGGCCCGGAACCCTCGCCATTACCTGCATCCACATCGCTCTTCACGGCGAAATCAAGCGGAGGAAAATATTGGTGAAAAACTTCTGGAACCACTGAAATACACCTCAGATTCCGTTCGCACTCGAGCATCAGCTGAACGTCAAACGCTTCGCCCTGGCATGCTCCCATTTCGCGCAGTATAATGCCAGCACCCTCATGAGAAACAGCGTAGGCAAACGTGCAAATTGGGTTCCTCGACCAGTACACTGCCCGCTTATGATCAGGTAATTTTGCAAGATCATCCGCCATCCAGGTCCGATAGTCCTCATGCGGGCATACATGAGCGTCGTCGAAGGTAATCGTTTCGGAGTCCTCATCCCAGTGTTCCGCGCAATGACCGAGCCAGAGCACGTCCCAGCTTCGACCATATGGTGTTGACTCGGTCTCTGGGGTTTTGGTAAGTTGACGCACAGCGGACGAGATATTTATCATTTGTTTGCGAATTGCAATGTCCCAGTCGGCGTCGTCTTCGAGGATAAGGGCAGTTTCGAAGTTGGATTGGTAAACATGTTTGATTATGTCTAAGTGGGCAAGCCAGGCTTTGCTAGCTCCAGTTGTCGGGTGGTCTTTTTCATACACGTGAGGCCCTATATTCGCGAAGGCATCGGCGAGACGATCATCCACTGGAGGCTTCGGTGGAATCGTGATTTCGAGGCGTGTGAGCTTTGCAGCGGCTTCGAGGCCTCAAGTGCGCCACGAAGGGCGTTGGGATAGAGTTAAAATTTGTTGAAACTTTGATTTCCGTGAGTGACGAGCTAATCTTTTCCCGAAAACATTAGACTTCACTTACTCCTAATGTGCTATTTCCAGCATTTTCTTCCGGTCGGCGAATTACCGGGGCTGGAATAATTGAGGGAAAAGAGGTAGAGCTGCCCACCGGCGCGGGGATAACTTGAACTGCTGAAGAGGGAGGTGCCCTATCGCAAATGTGGAGAAGTAAGCGCCAGGCACATAAAATCAAAGCAATGGCAAGCAAACAGTGTAGGGCGATCGTATTAACATCGTGAGCTTTGATTCGTTGCAGAGTCAGAAGGTGCGGAAAGGGGAACACGGTTTAAATTATATTGTGACCTTAGTTGACGCTAAGTACGTTGTCTTTTTTGACCCCTCTGGCTATATTAGGATTTTCCTATTCATAAGCCGATAGGGAAAGCGGCCTACGCAGTACGGCATAGATCGACATCAGTTTCACCATTTAAACACAGAGATCCTTTCCCGAGGGCCCACTTTCTAGCCCACTAATCTAAATACACTGCCTGGCCAGCGTGATTCGTTGGCATTAGCGTGGCAGACTGGACCTGATAAATAACACGAAATACTTTGACCATTGATCCAACATGACGTTGTTCCCCAGCTCGCTCGTGTGACCACATCCCGCTTGGCAACGATATTCGCCACATATTCTATTCAAGCTTTGTTGTGCTTAAGTAAGGATCGAGCTCCAGCGCCTCCATTTCCCAAACCAGCATATGGAGACATTGCCTTCCTACCAGAAAGTGAAGGCGAGCTACGTCTACATAACGGAATGGTACAAACTGTGAGGATAAATGCCCCATTATAGCTGTCCCTCTTGAGAGCGAGCATTACCAACATCTCTTCGAACCTCTAACCAAGCTATACTTCTACATTATCGAGTACCAAGCTAGAGTTATTTGTCATCTGGCTAGTTCTCAACATGTAAGAGCGTGGCAGGATCTCACGGGCTCTAATGCCTGGGGGGACATGAAAGCTAGGCTGAAAACACTGGGCGCAAGCTGCCGTAATTCCTTCCAGATCGAGGTGGATTCAGAGACTCAAAACAGCATAAAACAAATAACCCAGGAGTTATATGAGTCTCTCTTGGTTCAAAAGGAAATTATTCAGGACGTTCGAGATGCTAGAGGACATGATACATGGCAAGAAGTGCTAAGGCTTTGAAAGTTACCACAGAAGAC
Source organism: Penicillium manginii (assembly GCF_028828005.1). Classification (NCBI taxonomy): domain Eukaryota; kingdom Fungi; phylum Ascomycota; class Eurotiomycetes; order Eurotiales; family Aspergillaceae; genus Penicillium; species Penicillium manginii. The sequence continues at coordinate 2,040,109 of NW_026643109.1, read as the reverse complement.
TTTGAAGGAAAGGGGAAAAAATCCCAAGAGGGTGTGAGGAACATGTGAGTGGTTCTTAATGATCAGAGCTTCCTCGATTGGGGTGACAGCGACTCGGATATTCTGTGGGTCTCGGCAGGACCTAAACGTGGCAAGTCTGTCTTGTCGCAAACTTTGGTTGATGAAGAACATCTGAACAGGATAACGATTTCCAACTCGGCTACACAGTCATCTGAATCAATTGTAACCTATCTCTTTTTCAGAGAAAGCGCGGGGAGAATCAACGGTGCACAGGCACCATGTGCAATACTTCTTCGGCTCTTACTCACATCTTCACCGACCTCGTTGGCCGCGAAGGAGGCAGTGAATCAAATAGACCCGGGTCGTTGCGAACGCAGAGGGAGGCGAACTGATATGTGTTATAGATGCGCTGGATGAATGCGAGGAGCATAGTAGGCTTGAGATTATCAAAGCTCTGGGGCAGCAGCTTTTCGAGAAAATAGATGAAATTCGCTGAGAAATCGATCTTCTTATCGATGAAAGAGTCTAGGATGTCACGAGGGGATTTCGAGAGGAAGATCGCCAAAGAGTTACCCAACATCTCGAAAAATTGGAGCATCGCACGTATCTCTGTTTACATCTGACCCTTGATGTTATTGAGAAAAGCCCTGTCGACTACAGTCGGATATTTGACGTCGAAGAGCTGCTCATCTATCTGCCCACTTAGGTGTTCAATGCATACGAGAAGATTTTGTCTCACAGCAAGAACGCTAAAAGGGCTCAGGTTCTCCTTCGCATTGTACTAGTTGCTGAACCACCATTGATTCCCGGGAAGCTAAACTGGCATTGAGCGTTGCTCTCGAGAAACGTGGGTCTTTCGATATGCAGATTTCAAAAAGAAGATATGGCCTGAGCCTGATTTCCAGGAATTTGTCATGGACCTTGTGCTTTGTTCATTAGTGTCCATGATTCCAAGCTATCATTTATCCACCAAACTGCGCGAAAATTTTTGATAACCCGCAACCCGGGTTGTGAGAAGACAGATTGGAATGGCTTCTGTAGCCTATCAAAGTCCGATCAAATATTGCCAAATTTGCGTTGATCATCTAATTTTGCCTGGTGTGCTTGACTACTTGTGTGTCGATTACTGGTATGTCTGGGGATAAGTTCTGGGGCCAGTCACTCCCTTTTCTCTCATATTCAGCTCATTACTGGCACTTGCATTTTCTCTCCCCAAGACTCGGGTACAGCCATCCCATGCAGCTTGATTGAGTCTCCACATAGGCGTTTCTCTCCTAATGACGGAAAATTACAGATTTAGACACTTGTCAATGGCCAAGGGTACGCCAAAGGAGGGGGTACAATTTGCAATTTTACTTGGTCTCCATCAGGTGTTTGAGTTGTTCTTGAAAGGGGGCTCGAGTGTTAATCTACGAGATACTTCAAACAGATGAACACTTGAAGCAGCCTTGTTCAAAGGCCATTATCAGACTATTAACATGCTTCTTGAAATGGGGCTGATATTAATCTCCAAGATGAGAATTTTGACACCACACTCCTTGCGGTGTCAAGGTGGGCATACACTCGGATTGTTCAGCTCCTTATTGAGAGGGGATGCTAATGCTAATCTATAAAATGGATATTTGGACACCACACGTCAAACGGCATCATTCTGGGATCATCATGAGATCGTCCAGACACTTCTCAAAAAAGGGTGCCAATCCCAACAGCCAGGTTGCAAGTTCAAATTGGAACACTGCACTTGCAGCAGCATCACGCAGAAACCATCATCAGATCGTTCAAATTCTTATTGCGAATGGAGCTGATGTCAAAGTGGCCATCTGGTATCAGCCTGAGGTTTCGAGTCACATCCAAGGAGGGGTGTCAAAAGACAGTTCGACTTCGTTCAGGGTCTGGGTCACTATGTAGGTTCTCTGGAAAAAAGGAATGACAGTGCCTGTTGCCTGTTGCATTAGACTTGGGTTTAAATCGCCCACTTTAATAAGACTATCACCGAGGCTTGCGCTCAGGGAATATATTATCTAATCACCAGCATCTGCGAAAATTCCTATTGGTCCTAGGCAAAGGCTTGCAATGTTGTACAAGCACCATTGACTAAATGGCCTAGAATATGACCACACAACATCGGCACTGCGTACCAAAACTGGCGTAAAAGGCCAGTTGAACCTTTGATAGCTGCTTGCCCTCCTGGAAACAATATTCAGCCCTTCAACTGTCAATTCTGATTACCTCAATTGGAGATCGCAGACAATCAATCCGGGGTATACCATACCATACATACCATACATACACCAAGTCCCAACCAATCAGAATGCAAGTCATTCGCCTTACCCGCGTTCCTCGGCATGACCGGTCACATTCCCGCGTTCAACGCCACTGGCCCCCTCCATAAAAATCTCTCTCCTCCTCTCCTTTCATCCAACACAATCAACCTTGGGCCCAATTCCCCAAACACCCAAAATGTCCTTCTCAAATCTCGTTTCTGACATCGCATTCCGCGACTCAAACGCAGACGAGCGCGGTTCAACGATTTCCCACGCCCAGTCACGCGCTGCCCGATCATACGCCAGCACAACAGCCACCAGCGTCAGCATCTCTGGAGATATCTCCAGCCAACTCCATGCCGGATACAGCCACCCACTCAGCCGATCCTGGCAAGCAGAGCGCCAATTGACAAAGGTAACCACCATACCACACCCATCCACCCTCACCACCCCTAACAAATCCCAGGACATGCTCATCTACCCGCTCTTCATAACCGACAACCCCGACGAAGAAACACCAATCCCCTCCCTACCAAACCAATACCGCCGCGGCGTCAACAAACTAATCCCCTTCCTCGCCCCCCTAATCCGCCGAGGCCTCCGCTCAGTAATGCTCTTTGGCGTGCCCTTGCACCCCTCCGCAAAAGACGCCCTCGGCACATCCGCCGACGACCCCTCCGGCCCCGTAATAACCGCCATCCGCCTCCTACGCACCCACTTCCCAACCCTCTACATAACAACCGACGTCTGCCTCTGCGAATACACATCCCATGGTCACTGCGGCATCCTAACCGAAGACGGCACCCTCGACAACGCCCAATCCGTCGACCGAATCGCCGACGTAGCCCTCGCCTACGCCCAAGCCGGCGCCCACTGCGTCGCGCCCTCAGACATGAACGACGGCCGAATCCGCGGCATAAAACTCAAACTAATCGAAGCCGGCCTCGCCCACCGCGTCCTGCTTATGTCCTACTCCGCCAAATTCTCCGGATGCCTCTACGGACCCTTCCGCGACGCAGCAGGATCCTGCCCCTCCTTCGGCGACCGACGGTGCTACCAACTTCCACCCGGCGGACGAGGTCTCGCGCGGCGCGCAATCGTGCGCGATATGAACGAGGGCGCGGACATCATCATGGTCAAGCCGGCGAGTAGTTATCTGGACATTATCCGGGACGCGAAGGAATTGGCGCAGGATTTGCCGGTGGCGGCTTATCAGGTTAGTGGGGAGTTTGCTATGATTCATGCCGGTGCTAAGGCCGGGGTGTTTGATTTGAAGAGTATGGCTTTTGAGAGTACGGAGGGGATTCTCAGGGCTGGAGCGGGGATTGTGGTTAGTTATTTTACGCCGGAGTTTTTGGAGTGGTTGAAATAGGTTAAACCTAGGGTGTGCTTTCTGCAACTATATGCTACTATTTTGGGTTGATATTTCACCACACACACCAACCAACACACCACCACCATATTTATTTCTGACAAAACGAGATACCCACCATGACTTTTACTTTTTATTGTTGAGCCGGTTGTATCTACAATTCATACCCTCTCTTCTCTTTTCTATCTTCTATTCTCTTCCGTTCCACTTCAGCAGTTTGACATTTCGGCATATAGCAAAAGCAACTTAAATGACTCCAAAAGTTTGAACATGGTTCATATTCACATTGTATATATACTATAGCAACAAAGAAAGTAAAAGAAAGAAGCATAAGATAACAATGGGTAAGATGTGGAAGGGAAACAACGTCAATCGCCAAGTAGATTGGGGGGTGGGTGGTCACATAAGAAACAACAAAAACAAAGGATGGCCACTGGTTACATCGGACACAACCCTTCTGGAAGCAAAGAAGAAAAAAGGCAAACACAAAAAAGAGAAGAAAAGGAACAAAATGGGGGGAATCACCAAAACACTCGCCGACTTCAACTTCAACTTCACTTCGCAAAGCTCAGCCCAGCGAGCTCCTCATCTTTAATCTTCACCTCACCTCACCACCACACCTCACATATAGCTAGGCTTAAACCCCTGGAAGCCATAAGCAACAATATGAGTCTTAACCACCTCCCCAGGGGCAATATAAGCACCACGACCAAGATGCACGCCAGGATAAATCGTACAACCAGCCCCAAGATAACAATCCTCCTCGATAGTAACCGGTCTCCCCTGATACCGACTCTGCGAGCCCTTGCGCTCCTGCATACTCGAATGCGCCATAGAACTAAGCAACGTAACATTCGGCCCAATCCACGTATGAGCCCCAATATTAATAATGCAATCATCAACAAACAAACAACCCTGGGAAATCATCACATCTTCCCCAATATGAATATTATACCCGTAATTGCACGTAAACGAGCTTTCAACAACAGCCCCCTGCCCAATCGACCCGATAGAGCGGGGCGCGGCCAATCCAGGTGAATTCGCCACACTATCCGAAGGCGGGACGAGAATCTCCTTCAAAAGACGATTTTGCTCCTTCGAGCTCAGCCCGTTGACAGGGTTACAAGCATTATTGAATCGCCACAGAGCGCGGCGGCACCGATCGCGTTCTTCGACCAACTGCACGTCGAAGGGACGGTAAAGTTCTCCGCGGATCATTTTCTCTTTTTCGGTCTCTTCGCCTGAGACCGCGCGTCCGGAGATCTGGTGCTCGATGCTCAGGGCCATGCGGGCCTGTGCTTGCGGGCTGTTTGTGTCCATTGGCGCGGTGGGTGGGAGGGGCGGTCGTTGTTGTTGCTCGACTGCTCCGCCTTGAAAGAGAGGCATGCTGGCTTTGGGATGGGGGCCTGGGGGGGACTTCGCGGATTGGGGGGGACGACCGCGTAGTCTGGTTTCGGGGGTCCTTCGCGAGGTGGCATTTCATGGACTGGGGGGGACTTCTCGATAATCTGGCTTTGGGATGTGCTCGGAGACGTAAGCGGGCTGGGCTGCACCGGCCCATCCTCGTTTCGACCATGATGCATGGGTGCCAGTTGGGCTCGTAGTATACTGTTGTTGTTGCTGTTGTGGTGGTGGGGGTGGTGGGGGCGGCTGTTGCTGTTGCTGCTGTTGCGGTGGGGGCGGTTGCTGTTGCGGTTGCTGTTGCGGTTGCTGTTGCTGCTGTGGTAGGGGTTGTGGGGGTGGTGGTGGTGGAGGGGGTGGGTGTTGATGTTGATGTTGGTGTTGATGTTGGTGATGGTGTTGGGCTGACCGTTCCCCCTCATCTACCGCAGGTCGCATCTTCCGTTCGGCGTGTTCGACCATTCCCGGCCGCTCATGATGTTGGGAATTTTCTGGTAGATACTGAGCCCCAACCTCGGCGTAGCCATCTTTAGACTGCAATGGAACGGGTGCCTTCGCACTGGATGGCTTCTGCCACATACTCCGCGACGTGTAACCTTCACATAGAAAGCCTCCACGGATGCAATTATTACCTAATATGCGATGTTAATGAATGCTCCGGGGTTTGTTGCTCTCTCTCAGTAGTATTACTTACAGGCAGGGTGTTGTTCGTCACATTTCTTTTTCCGCCGGCGACACGTCATACAGCCAGTCTTGGTTCGATTGCTGAAGACGCGTTTCCTCTTTGGTGCCACCTGAACGGCGGCCGGCGAACGGTCGGACGAATAATTTGACAAATTCGGTGGACCAATGGAAATGGACTGGGACGGGAGAATGCGAGAAGCTATATCACGTTCTTGACCTTGAGCTTCACGTTGCAAGGCATCGGCCAAGTGGGCATCGGACGGATCGAACTGCTGGGCGCGTTGTGCCTGACTGATCAACTGTGAATCATAATCGGGCCACGGGCCGGATGGTGCATCATTGGTGTCGGATCGATGGGCCGATGCAGGTCCAGGATGGGAAGTTTCGAACTCTGAGACTGAGCCCGAGCCCGAACCTGACACTGACCCCGCTCCATTGGAAGCGGGCGGGCCATCAACATCGGGATGATCTAGAGAACCACGATTGAAACCGGTCAGATCGCGTGGAGAGTGATCTTGCTGCTCTCTAGACTCGGATCGCTTTCGCTTGTGGTTAGGGTGGTTGTGGTTGGAGTTGGAGTTGGAGTTGGGGTTAGGTGACGGTGAAGGTGATGGGCGTGAATTGCCGCTGCCGCGATCGTGGTCCTGACGCTCAGCCGAGTTGGAGTGTCCCAGTGACTGACCCAGTCCTAGACTTGGTTCCCTCGGACCAGAAGAATCCTGATCATTGTGAGGTTTTGATGGAGCGGATACTGAATCCCTTCCATTTACCGCGGTGAAGCGCGAAGGACTGTGGTCGGAAGCATTCTCGTGGTTGCTCATCACGGGGGCGGTTGCGACGGCGGTCATGGTCCACTTCTCTCTCGCGCGCGCTCTTTGTACTCACTCACTCACTCCCTCTCTTCCACAATGTTACAGTGTCTCGGAAGGGACCGAGTAAATAATGTATGAAGGTCAAGAAAAAGGGAAAGGGAAAGGAAGAGGGGGAGGAGGTACACAAAGTGTAAGAAGCAACCGCCCAGAGGCGCCGAAAAGCGGCAATGGGAGGGGGGAAACCCGCAGGATGCGCTTGCGAGCTGAGAAGGTCAATGCACTGACTCTGAACCTGAACCTTTTTTCTTTTTCTTTTTCTCCTCTTCTTTTGGGAAATGCCAAATTAATGGAGGTTCAGATTCTCTTCCTTTCTGTTTGGTATCGTTGTACTCGGCCGGGTTAAGGGGGGGGGAAATCGCGGTAACCTCGCCTGGGGTGGGGCGGAAGCCGGGTGGTTCAGCGGCAATGGGGAATGTCAAATGGGATAGAATGGGATGGATGGGATGGAATGGGGAATCAAGAAAAGAATTAGGGATATCAGAGATATAGAGTAGACAGTTCTAGTATAAAGAGTAGAGGGGGAGGGAGGATTAAAGAGAAGGGTGTAAGGTGGGAAGAGAGAGAGAGAGAGAGAAGAAGAAGAGGGAAGAAGGGAAGAGAAGGGGCGAATTGAAGAGGGAGAGGAGGGGAAGAGAAGAGAAGAGGAAAGAGAGAGAGAGAGAGAGAGAGAGAGGGAAAGAGGGAAAGAGAGGGAAAGAGGAAGGAAGAGAAAAAAGAAAGTGCTATACACTCCAAAGTACTTTGACTAGAGTACTTCCGGGAAAGAGCTGGCCCCCTCTTACTCTACACTACTTACACTACACTAGCAGTCTAACACTACACTACACACCTCTCGTACGCCTGAGCCACATAGCGACACTCTTCTCTGTGGTCTGGCTGACCCTAAACCTTCCGGATCCCTCAATTCGGGCCAAACGAATGGGGGGCACTGGGGGCGAAATAACAAAAATAACCAAAGACCTGTTGGCGCGCGAGATCGGCAAGGACGGCGTCACGGGTCTTCGCCAATCGGAAGACCAAAGCGCGATACGCAGTGAGGTGTGCGCGGGTCTGAGACAACCATTCATTTCCCGACCGGAGCGACGATGGCGCGCGTTCCCAGGCGCCCCGTCTGGTCCGGTGGAGCTGACCGGCCAACACCGCGCGGGTGCGGGTTGGGCGGTTATGCTTCGCTTATCAGTGGTGGGCATCATGGATGTGATGTGATAGAGAGTATACTTACCGTAAGGTAAGTATGATCCATCCCTGAGGGCACTGTTGAGGGCTCCCTAAATTATAACTACTCTTCTTTTATAACCCCTAAACCCCTAACCCTTTTGCTATAATTATAGTTGTAATATATACTACACTAGAGATGGTACCTAGGTATGCACAACTCGTACTCCCGTGATACTCCCGTGACACTCCCAGTAATAGCCTACTTAGGGCACTTGTTTAGGGTTCCCTAAAGAAATAAACCCCAGACTCTTTTATTTTAGGGAACCCTAAACAAAGGCCCTAAGTAGGCTATTGCTCTATTACTCGATCACTCGATTATGTTATTACTATTACTATGTTACTCTGCTATACTCGATAGCTCCGCTGGGACGCTGACTAAGATCACCAACAACAACACTCACCGCCAGTGTGATTCCCATCTTCCCTGTGGTCTTTTCATAGATCTGATCTGATCTACTCCTTTCTCTCTTCTAGTCTCCATCTTGAGCTCCATCCAATCATCCTCCTCCCTTGGAGCAGTGCGTGCTGGCAAAAAAAACCCCCCCTCCCCATACCCTACCCTACACTTTGGAAGTTCCTGGCCGACCTGGCCGACCTACCCCACCAGGTTTAGTCTTCCTAACATCAACCTTCCCCTCCGCCCACCTTCTTCCCCTTCCATCAAATCACCACCCCCAGCCAACCGCCCTGGCTCCGACTACTTTCTTCCCCTCCCGTGTCTAGCCTTCTTTCCAGATTGTCTGTCTGGCTAGCTCTTTGGTGATATCGGCGAATTCGCCAATCTCTGCCGGCGTCATGTCTCTTTCCGTTTCAGAGCTGGACAACACTGTCCGAGCCTTCTTTGAAGGCAAAGGTGACGTGGTATGTCCATCCTGTTCTTCATGCAAATGCAACTTCCCACGGCTAACCCCCAATCCAGCAAAAACAAGCCCAACAATCTTTGACCGAAGTAAGCTTGCCTTGGCCTGCCGCGCGCCGCGCGCGCTTCCTCTCCCCCGACGCGAAGATTCTGAAGATTCCGCCTCTCCCTCTCCCCCGCCTACTACGGTACTGATCCGATCGACTTGCCTTTTAGTTTAAACAAAATCCCGATGCCTGGGTCACCGTGGGTAACATCCTTCAAGAGGCGACCTACCCTCAAACGAAGTGTAAGTTGGAGTTGGCTTTGCTTGTGCCCTGGTCTTTGATGAAGAAAGGCTGACTCGTGTTTAGATATCGCCCTACAAGTTCTTGACGATGTGATCATGACCCGTTGGAAGGTCCTGCCCAGGGAACAGTGCCAAGGTTAGTTTTCCAGTTCCTGAGGGGAATCTCACCCCGAGGGACCTCTCCCCGGGACCTCCCTCAAAGCCTTTTCTAACAATCCCTTTTTCCCTTGTAGGAATTCGCAATTTCATCGTGAACTTTATCATCGAAAACTCCGGCTCCGAGGAGAAGCTCCGCAGCGAACGCGCCTTCTTGAACAAACTGAACCTGGTCCTGGTTTCAATCTTGAAGCAGGAATGGCCACACAACTGGCCAACCTTCATCAACGAGATCATTTCATCATGCCATGCCAGCCTATCCATCTGCGAAAACAACATGGCCATCCTCCGTCTCTTGTCAGAGGAAGTCTTCGATTTCTCCCAAGACCAGATGACCTCGGCCAAGGCTCGAAACCTGAAGACTTCCATGACTCAAGAGTTTGCCTCCATTTTCCAGCTCTGCTCCGAAGTCCTCAACACCGCCAACCAGACCACCCTCGTCAAGGCAACTCTCGAGACCTTGCTCCGTTTCCTGAATTGGATCCCGCTGGGCTACATCTTCGAAACCCCCATCATCAATACCCTCCTCACTCGGTTCCTCGACGTTCCCGAGTTCCGAAATGTCACTCTCAAGTGTTTGACCGAGATCGGCGGCCTGCAGATTGGCGCTCCCTACAACTACGATGAGAAGCTGGTGTTCATGTTCACCGAGACCCTGACCAAGGTCTCCAACGTCATTCCCCTGACTATGGATTTGAAGGAGACATATGCCCAGAGTAACGGCAGAGACCAAGAATTCGTCTCGAATCTGGCCCTCTTCCTCTCGAGTTTCTTCAGTGCTCACTTGGATCTCGTCGAGAAGTTGCCCAACCAAGATTACCTCACCCACGCCCACTTCTACCTGATCCGAGTCAGCCAGATTGACGACCGCGAAGTTTTCAAGATCTGTCTGGATTACTGGACCCGGCTGGTGCAGGAGCTGTACGAGGAGATGCAGCAACTCCCAATTACCGATATCAACCCTCTGGTCACAATGGGCGTGAGTGGCCTCTCCAACGGCGGTGCCCCCCACCCAAGCACCCTGGCCAACTACCCCTTGCGCAAGCACAAGTACGAGACCGTTCTCTCCAACCTTCGCACCGTAATGATCGAGAAGATGGTCCGCCCCGAGGAGGTTCTGATCGTCGAGAATGACGAGGGAGAGATTGTGCGCGAATTTGTCAAGGAAAGCGATACCATTCAGCTTTACAAGACCATTCGCGAGTGTCTGGTCTACCTGACGCATTTGGATGTGGTGGATACCGAAACTATCATGATCGATAAATTGGCCAAGCAAGTTGATGGATCCGAGTGGTCCTGGGTCAACTGCAACACTTTGTGTTGGGCCATCGGTTCCATCTCCGGCGCCATGAATGAAGAGACCGAGAAGCGGTTCTTGGTCACTGTGATCAAGGACCTCCTGGGCCTGACCGAGCAAAAGCGCGGAAAGGACAACAAGGCCGTCGTCGCAAGTAATATCATGTATATTGTGGGCCAGTACCCCCGCTTCTTGAAGGCCCACTGGAAGTTCCTGAAGACTGTCGTGAACAAGCTCTTCGAGTTCATGCACGAGACCCACGAAGGTGTCCAGGATATGGCTTGCGATACATTTATTAAGATTGCTAACAAATGCCGACGCCACTTCGTGGCTCTGCAGCCGGGCGAGAACGAGCCCTTTATCGAGGAAATCGTTCGCAACATGCGCAAAATCACGATGGACCTTTCACCGCAGCAGATCCACACTTTCTACGAGGCTTGCGGTTATATGATCTCCGCTCAGGGCCAAAAGACTCTCCAGGACCGCCTCATCGAGAACCTGATGGCGTTGCCCAACTCCGCTTGGGACCAGATCATCGGCGAGGCCAACCAGAATGCGGCCATTCTCCAGGATTCCAACACCATCAAGATCATCGGAAACATCATGAAGACCAATGTTGCGGCTTGTTCTTCTATCGGAACATATTTCTATTCCCAAATTGGTCGAATCTACCTTGACATGTTGAACATGTACAGGGCCTCCAGCCAGCTCATTAACGACGCCGTCGCGAATGATGGCCACATTGCTCCCAAGACCCCCAAAGTCCGGGGTTTGCGAACCATCAAGAAGGAAATCCTGAAGCTGATCGATACCTATGTTGAAAAGTCCGACGATCTCGAGATGGTCAACGCCAACATGGTGCCACCCCTCCTCGAGGCGGTCCTCCTCGACTACAACCGCAACGTCCCGGACGCGCGTGAGGCGGAGGTCCTCAACGTCATGACAACCATCATCCACAAGCTCCACAACCTGATGGAGGATAAGATCCCTAGTATCATGGACTGTGTGTTCAGCTGCACTTTGGAGATGATCAACAAGGATTTCCACGAGTACCCAGAGCACCGTGTGCAATTCTTCAAACTCCTCCAGGCAGTCAACCTTTACTGTTTCCCTGCATTGCTGAAGCTCGATGCCACTCAGTTCAAGTTTGTCATTGATTCTTGCATGTGGGCTTCGAAGCACGATAACCGCGAGGTGGAGAACACCGGTCTCACCATGTGTCTCGAATTGATGAACAACATGGCCGAGACGGACCCGCAAACATCGGCGATCTTCTTCCGCCAATTCTACATCCCAATTCTTCAGGATGTATTCTTCGTTCTGACCGATAGCGATCACAAGGCTGGTGGGTGCCCCAGTTTCTCTATCCATTCCCGTATACATTCCCGCTAACACATCTAAATCTAGGCTTCAAATCACAAGCCATGCTGCTCTCTCGTATGTTCTTGTTCGTCGAATCCGGAAAGATCCAAGAACCCATTTACACCGCGGAGCAAGCGCCCGCAGGAACCTCGAACAAGGACTTCCTGCAGGAATACGTCGCAAACCTCCTCCAGAGCGCATTCAAGAACCTGCAAGAGTGAGTTGCCCCTTCTCAGCCCTCCTTCCCATCCCCCTCCCCCGCGCCCTGCTAACCCTCTCCAGCGCCCAAATCAAGCAATTCGTCATCGGCCTATTCACCTTCACCGACGACCTGAACAAGTTCAAGACCCACCTCCGCGACTTCCTAATCTCCCTAAAGGAGTTCTCCGACGACAACGCCGAGCTCTACGCCGAAGAACGCGAGCAAGCCGTTCGCGACGCCCAAGCCGCCGAGCGCGACCGCGCCATGAAAGTCGGAGGTCTCCTGAAGCCCTCGGAGATGGAGCAAGAAGATGAGCTCTGACTGGATCGAGAATACCGCGAATTGGGGCCGGAATCCGAGACAGCGAACGGCCTTGACGGCTGGTCTTTTTATGAGCTTTGATTAGATGGGAGGCGAGGCATTAGAGCCTGGCCTGTTTCTGATTCGGATCTCTGATCTCTGATCTGATCTACTTCGACGGCGTAATCCTATGTGATGCGATGCGATGCGAACTAAACCAAACCCCAAACCAACACAACCAACCCTTTCTAACTATTTGATCCCCCTTTGTAACTCTGCCACTATTCCCAGTGATCAGGTCGTGTCTGATATTTGAGATAGCTTTCAACAAAAGAATTTTCTATTAAATTTAGCCTGTAATGCTGACTGTGTAGACAGACGTAGGTAAAGCTACTAGTAACTTGGAATACTATATTCTGATTGATAGATACTCTTTGGCCGTTTAGCTGCAGCCACAGGCTTGACATACAAATCACCACGTCATCATACTACCTAGCTCACCATCAAACATTTCCAGTGTGTACTAATACTTACTCACAACCATCCTTATACCCACCTGGGTGGGCATATACTAGTATACAATAAACCATTGTCCTGCATCCCACTGGCACTCAACCCCGTTACTTAAGCGCCTCTAAAGCGGTGAGCTTATCAATCGCAAGGTAACCCACCTGCCCACCAAAGTTTCCAGCACTCACCAACCTCACACACCTCACACCACACCAAAACCAGAACCAACCTTGCAAAATGTCCCGCTCAAACCAAATAACAACCCCACAATCCACCACCACAACCACAACCTCAACACCTCGCCCCTCCTCAACCCTACCCACACCCCTCCCCCAAACCCTCCGCCTCCGAGGCGACGACAGCGCAACCGGCAGCGCAAGGACCAGCGCCGAACCCGAACCCGAATCATCCCGCCGCATAAGATGGAGCACCGACGTCGTCGACAACGAAGGAATGGGCAAGAAGAGTTCAAAAGGTACCACCACCCCACCCCACACCCCACACGCTAAAAGCAAAGCAAAGCAAAGCAGTCACTAACAAACGTAGTATGCTGCATATACCACAAAACCCGCCCAATAGGCGAAAGTAGTTCCGAATCATCCAGTTCCGACGACAGCGACAGCGACAGCGAGAGTGAGAATGAGGCTGATCGGCGGCGCCTTCGGAGAGTTGGCGGCGGGCGTGGACATGGGCATGGGCATGGGCACGAGCATGGGGATGGAGATGAATGCGGACACGGGCACGAACACTCGCCTAAACAGAGGAAGACCAAGCCAAGGAGGAAACCCAGTCCGAACGCTTATGAGAAGATGCCGAAGTCTAAGCCCGCGGGGTCTTGAGTTTATTTGGAGCGTACGGGATATAGTTTTTACCTTGGGATGGAATCTGGGCTTGATGCGGCTTGGGTGATGATATTCATACATACATGGCTGGGTCGGATGGGTTGGATTGGATTGGACAGGACTACGCAGGACTACGCCCAACACCATCATTAGAGCATTGCGATGCGATGCGATGCGCCCGGCCCGTGGATATATCGCTGATATCAGTATGGCTTGATCCGGTTGCTCGTCATTACCTTAGATGCGGAAGAGCGAGCAGAACTCGGGAGCAAGTGCTTCACGGGTGAAGGTCAGGTCAGGGCAACATGACGGGACTAGCTCAGATCAGCTCAAGGAACCCCCCATCTTCCTCAAATAAAGATCGGATATTCTTTTTTGCTTTACAGATACAAGCAGGAAAGTCATCAATACCAATCCAATTCGCAACAATTAAACAAGAGGGTATCTGTAACGCCGCAGGGCAGTCTAAAGTAAATACAATCATCCAAACCATGCACCAAGAGCTCAGCTCAGCTCAGCTCAGCTCGCCCCATTCAAACCATCATACTTCTCCTTCTGGCACCGATTCTCGTTTCTCGGGCTTCGGCAGCGGGTAATTTCCACACGTCATCATTATCAAAGCTGCTATCCGCTTGTGATGACCACTCATCGTCCACAATGGCACTCTTCGGATTCGACGAGTGTCGACGAGATTGTCGGGCAGGTTCACGGGTTGAACGCTCATCTTTGTCGGAAGGGAGAAGCTCGTCCGTCGCCGTCGACACTTTACGTCTGCGCCGAGATACTGCAATCGTATCTGACCCTCCATCTGACAAAACATCCGGCAAGACCGCGGCATGTCCAGGTGTACGTGAACGTGAACGTGAACGATCCTCGGTCTCCGACCTTTCAACAAACTGATCATCTCCATCAAGACTTTCGCGACCAAGCTGGAAGCTAGAGGATCGGCGATCCGCCACCGCGTCGGCCATATCCTTCGTCGAGCGACGCATTTTAGCCCGAAGACTCGGCTCCGCGTAGCTGACCACTGCACCGCGACGTCGGGAGGGACGCGAGACACCCGTCTCGTCAGACATATCCTCCATACTCTCTCTCGATTTCGCAATCGGGGAGTCTTTGACAACAGCAGCAGTGATCTTTGTCTTCGGCTGACTCGACACAGCATCTTCCGTAATCGATTGGTTGGCACGTTTAGGTTTCTGCATCAGAGAAGGCGGGCGACCACGAGGTCGTGCAGATGGTGGTTTTGTCGTTTGGCTCAGCATCTCCTTGGGGGTTTGAGAAGGCATATTTTTGTCTCGTCCGAGTTTCTGGCGGGACTTGCTGTCTACTTGTGAGGCGCGGGATTTCTTCGGGGAGGCTAGGTTGGAATTGGCGCTTTCTGTTCGTGGTGGTTAGTTACAGTTTCACTTAATAGCAATGGTCAGTGGAAGATGGGCTGGAATTCTTACTTGGTTCAAGAACCTTCCGTTTCGTGGTGTTTGCAGAGCCTCGTTTCATGTTCACGGGCGTTTTACTGGGAGAAGATGAACTCTCTTGGGCCAGGAACTGGAATGTATCCTTCTGCTTCTGGGGACTGCGACTCAGTCGACTAAACTGGAAGTCATCCTCAGGAGCCAGATCGAACAAGGCATCGTCGTCAAGACTAAACTTGCGCTTAGAGCCGAATTTCAAACAAGTTCCAGTGTTCGTATCGGCCTCCACCTCCGCCTTTGAGGTTGCTGTTGCTGTATGGCCGACACTCTCCACCTCATTATCGCTGGAGGCAGCTGCCACTTCGGGTCTCCTTTTCTTCTTGCGGGTCTCGAGGGTAGCGGGGAGGTAGGCTTCGGGGCTAGGCGAGAGATTGAATTTATTTTCCAAAGGTATTTCGTCCGATCTGGTCGTGTCTTCGATCGCGGTCGTAGTCGCAGTTGCGGGCTCCAGATGATGCATCAACGGCGATTCAGGCATGCAGGAATCACCCTCCACAAGCTCATGAACTTCTTGCGGCCTGCACGAGAGTTAGCGATAGCCCTTAAGCGCTCCCCCCCCCGTTCATCTCAAGCGGAACAAAACTCACTCTAACGTTTTCCTCGGAAAATATTTATCTTCCAAGATAGCAGGTAATTTCCCATCCTCGATTTCCGCATTGTAGTCCGGATCATTCGCGCGCGGAGGCGCCTCCGCCATCTTAAGACGGTCGGAGTTAGCGACGAAAGACCGATCCTTGAACATCTTCCCAGCTTTGCGAGGAAGTGCTCCCAAATCCGAAACAAGACCGTTCAATTCGGCCATTTTCGCATCGAGACGAGCTTTGATTTCGTAAACGCCGCTCTGGAGCGCCTTGGCGGAATCCAGTCGCTCATTTTCTTGGGTGAGGGTGATTATTTGGCCGCGGAGGGAAACGTTTTCGCTGAGGAGGTGCGAGACTTCTGATTCTAGGCTGCGGATGCGCATTGATTGCATGGAGTTGACTCGCATGATTTCGCGGTTTTGTCGGACGAATCGCCTCTTGACTGAAAGCATGATGGTTAGTGGATTTCGAGAGGCCAGAGGCCAGATGTACAGGCAGAATCAACTTACGAGCGTCGACTGACTCGGCCGGAGCCGCGTAGTCATTGAGTCGGGCCATGGTGGGATGGCACCGAGATCGAACGCAGGCAGGACGTGGAGTGGATGATGCTGCAAGGTAAAACGGGTGAGGTAAACATCAATGTTGATGTTTGTCCGCTTCAGGTTTAGCCCCATAACTGGATGACTCATCTAGCCCCTCAGCGGGTCACGGGAACGCAGTCACTGGGACAAAGTCACGGGATCGCGTCCCACTATGATCACATAATAATTTATTGATGAGATGACGGTGGAAGCGGACTAGAAACGATTTGTTTGCCTTTGTCTTTTTGCCTTCCACGCATCCCATCGCATTCCCCCACGCCTAAGAACGCCACATTCCTTCCTCCCTCACAGAAATGGCCTACTCGTCCCGACCAACCTCAATGCTTCCAGGCGGACTACGCCAGCCAGCCAGCCAGCCCTCATCAGCGCTGTCGACGCGTATCGCGGCCAAAAAGGCCGAGCTCGAGAATCTCCGCCAACTACGCGATTTGAGCGGCACCCTGGCCATGCAAATGCAGGCGCTCGAGAGCAAGATTGCCACGTTGAAGGATGGCACGGAGGGTATGTTTTTTTTTCTATCTCAGCCCTGCGATTCGATTCGATTTGATTTCCCAGGGCAGGGTTGTACCACCCCGACCCCGCTGATACTGATTCGATCCAGCGGTTGCGTGCGTACTTGCCAATTGGGATAACGTTCTTCGTGCTATCAGTCTAGCATCCAGTAAGCATCGCCGATACCCTATCCGATATCATATCACCCCAGCATTCCTTATCAGGAGGGGCTATCAGGAGTCTTAGACACTAACGTCATGCGCAGAGAAAGCTAGTGGTCTTGACGACGCCGCCGGAGCCGAGGGGGGCCGATGACCTGACTGAAACTCGCTTGCCAGCCACCTTGGTTCGCATCCCTGCTGAGTCAAGCGACAAGGTTGGCGAGTGAAACAGAGGAGCAGAGCAGAGACAGGGCAGAGGAATTGGCATTGGCATCATTAGCAATGCTCAATTTCATTGAATGTCTGTCCTTCACTCTCTGTCATCCCCTCTCTCCGCCTGCCACATATCCCTCGCCTCTCCATCCAGTCCAGCGCTGCCGATTCGACTCGATTCCGTCATTTCACCCAGTCGCATCGAATGCGGAGAAAAAGCCCGGCCCGGTTGGGATGAACATGCAGCAGCCATCTCTAGCTTCAGCTCCAGGTACTGCACTGCACTGTACTGCACTGTACCTGTGGTTCTGTTGAGTTCCTTGGCCTTCCCCCACTTTTCTACCCCTTTTCTACAGCTTACTTGTCACCCCTGGGCCACGGGCGCCACGATAACCCTGGGCGGATCATGTAACGGGTCCTCACGGATGCTCATAGGGTCGGGAAGGATAAGATTAGAGAAGAGGGGGGGTGGGAAGTGGGAGAGGACCTTGGCACGAAGCACGAGCACGAACCTTCCCCCGCATTTGACGGCAGCGCAGCATGGATTAGCAGCATTCCTCACTCATCGCGTGACGGTGGTTAGCGTCCCATGCAGCTAAGTTTATCGAAGGGACGTGCAGGAGTGCTCTATAAAGTTTTTGAGACCAATGAAAGGCACCAATGAGGGAAGGGTACCCTACGGAGTACATACATATACTACTGTGCGTATCCCTATTATTTAGACCAAATTAGACCAAGTTAAGCCAAGATGAGTTAGACATGAAACCGCACAGACTTGTAATACCAACCGGGGGGGGGATGTGGCTAGGATAGGAATAGGAATAGGATGGAATAGGAACTCCACTTCATCCTATGGCGTATCAGAGACTCCGTAGTCGCCATCACCATCGCCATCGCCTCCCAAGGTAACGCTCAGACCGCATGTGCGCAGATGACAGGCCCGCGAGGTCAAGGTGGAGCCCGTCGATGATTGCCCGTTCGAGGTTCCTGCAGGAATTCGCTCAGGTCCGTTGCTTTTTTTTTGTCGTAAGCGCCCGAACCACGCCATATTTTGGTGGTGCAGACGTGCAGGTTGGTCAATAATTGGCGCAGTACTGCGGGGGGGACCAGCAGACCGTGGGAGTTAGTGTGAAGATGGAAGTAGACTGAATGTATTCATATCATCATACTGTACTCCATACAGGTGATCCTCAACCAGGTACTCAGGTACCTGAGTACCTCAGTAATAGTGGATCCAATACATGCCTTGTTGCCTCGCACATTGGCCAACGGGTGTGTGGCATGATTGTCCTACCGAGTGGGGCCCCTATGAGGTGATGTTGATCGTGGTGATGCCCATGGTTTACTCTTACTCAATACATATCTACGCCTCGTTCCGCCTTGAACTTTTCTTTCCCCTCCATCTTCACTACCACCTTTACCACCTTTACCACACTTCCATCATCTCCATCACCTCCATCACCTCCCATAATATCCATCTACCATGACCACCATGTCTACCGAGTGGTCTCTAGATTTCTGCCTGGCCTGTGACCGTCAAACATCCGGCGGTCCCTACTGCTCTCAAACATGCAGACTCGCTGAACTGGATCGTCCTGAAGATTCTTCATCTTCATCTACATCTCCTCGACCAGCCAGTGGCCCCTCTCATTCGAGGTCATCTACCCTTGACTCGACTCGATCATCTCGAAGTCTGTCAGCATCATCCTCTCAAACCTCTCTTTCCTCCTTGAAAAGTCACACCTCCGATACCACCATTTCCGATCATCTTCAAGATGAGCTACGCGACTATGCGAGTTCCTTTGATCCCGTGCGAGATTTAAAGCGACGCTTGACTACTACTTAATACTATTAAGTATTGGCTTGATTCGACAAATCCCTCATCTCAGCTGAGATGACTCCACATCAACAATCTCTCAACCCCACCTCGGGCACCTCCAACCTCCCACCATCAACCTCATCAACCTGATCTACTTCATTTACCTCACTTTCGGCCACCGCCCAGCGAAACACAACATTGCATCATTGGAGGGGGAATTAAAAACCAAAGGCGTCTCATTGAAAAATGACTTGAATTTACACGGATTATCATGAAGGGCAACACCCCGCCCAAATCGGCTTTATATTTGACTCTGTTCTCACGACCATCTCCCCATACCTATACCTATACCCATACCCATACCCAAACCTATACCCACTGCTACCTATTATACTATGATATCCCGGAGTTGCAAGGATCGGATCTAATGGACACCCCTCTCAATTCGATACATCCACCAGACTGCTCGACTGTTATAAGGCTCGGCGATCGCCTGTGCTCCGCTTGTTTATTTGATTCTTTTATTTTCTTACTGTTATAGCTACGGCTCGCTACGCACAGGAACCACAGAACGGTGCAGAATGTAGAATATCTGATATATTTCAATTCAATCCCACGCTCAGAAGCGATCAAACCACCCCAACCCCCATCCTCTCAAGTTTCTCATTCCTCACACGTACCACGTACATACACGTAGCATGTACATTTCCATAATGCGTTGTATAGAGTGGGGTGACCCTAATTCACAGAACCACGGGCTCCACACAAGTGGATCGTCACCGGCGAGGGTCCACAGGCGGGTGTTTTTTCCATTCTCTCTCTCTCTCTGGGGTGGAGTAGATCTTTTTGGATTCCTTCCTTTATACTTTCCACTTTCCCATCACCTCCAATTGGCCGGGCCACACTCACGCCTTCACAATCTCGCCCAACGCCTTCGCATCTTTGGGCACAAATCGCACCTTATACTTCTGCGGAATAGCAACCAGACTCGTAGGATCCGAGTTCCCCCTCACAGGATGCCAATCCGTCTCATCATGCGGTTCGATGCGGAAACTGTTCAGTGTCCGCATGAAGACGAGATAGAGCTCGCGGTTGGCGAGCAGTGAGCCCGCGCACATGCGGTAGCCCATGCCGTATGTGAAGATTGGCGCGTCGGGTTGTTCGAACCAGCGCTCTGGGCGGAATTCCTCTGGGTCAGTCCAGACGTCGGGGTCTATTGAAGTCAGCCAGTCAGTTGGTATTTTTTTTCCCAGTTCATACGGGTTAGGATGGATGAGAGCTGGCTCCACTTACCCATATTACAAGCCCAAGCATTGAGGAAAAACACCGTCCCCTTAGGAATAACAATTCCCTCATAGGTAATATCCCGAATGGAAGTTCTCGGAAGAGCCAATCTCAGAACGCAAAAGTATCTACAGAACCGTTAGAACAGGCCTCACCTCTCGCAAACCCTCACCCTCACCCTCACCAACACTGTGACATACCTCAAGCACTCCCTCACCAAAGCCGCAACATAAGCACACTTCTGATCATCATCAGCATCACACATCGGCTGACCAGCCCCATAAAACTCCTCAATAGCCTTCGCAGCCTTATCCTGCACATCCGGCCGACTAGAAATTAGCCCAATACTCCACGCAACAAGCGTCGTAACCGTATCAAGCCCGCCCGAAAGCATCGTCAAACTAATACTAGTAAGTTCCTCCGCATTCAACTTAGCCTCCTTATCCAAAATAACATTCGCCTGAATACAAGGAACATGCGTCCCCTTCTCCATCCGCTCATCCAGTCCCCGATTCAAATCCCCCAAATACTTATCCCGCCGCAGCCTCATCTCCGCCGCCTTCTTCGAATTAGAACTAAACGGATTCAACCTCAGCAGCGGAATATAATCCTGCATATTCCCCGTCGTTGAGCGGAATCGGCTAATCTCCTCCTCGACGTGCGTGATTTCGTCGAAGAGGGCTTCTTCCTGCGAGGCGATGCGGACGCCCCAGTTCAGCGTGAGCGCGAGGCTCAGACTTAGGCGTTGGATCATGGGCATCGGGTCGACGGGGGTGGTGCCTGCTTTGCCGTAGCGGTAGAGCTCTTCCACGAAGGACTTTGATTCGACGTCTCAGGTGGGAGACGTAGGATTCGACGGATGGTCTGTTTAGGGCCGAGGCTGCGCCTTTGCGGCGGCGTTTCAGCGAGTCGCTGTAGGGCGATGTGCCGATTGTTGTGCCGGCTGTGTTTGATACGATCTAGCGATATAAGTCAGTCTCTCGTCTAGCCCGATCTGGCGTGGCTAGTCCCTTGACTACCTAGGTAGTCTAGTGCTTGTGACAAGTAAGAGCATCCAGACTGCACAAACAGATAGTAAACTCATCCCAACTCAACTCACCTTGTGAAAAGTATAAAACTCCGGCCTCGAGCTAAGAGCCTGCGCATTCTGACCGAAAAGAACCTTCGCCGACGCAGCAGAGTTCACCACAACGACGGGAATATTACCCAACATAATCTGATAAACAGCCCCATGTTTCTTCGACCAAGCGCGATACTGCTCCGCAGCATTAACACGAATCTGGCTTAGATTTCCAATCAACGGTAAGCCCGCCGGACCCCCGAGACCCTTCACACGAGCCGAGTAGCGAATAAACTCGTTCAAGATAACGTAAAGAATAGGCACCACGACAGCCGCGACACCGAGAGTCTGGAGTGGAGACTCAAGGGCGCGGGCTTGAAGGGTTGATAGTAAGGCTGCGATGGCCATGGTGAGGACCTAGCTAGACCTAGCCTGTGCAAGAGAAGGGGGAAAGACGAGGGTTGTGAAAGGCTTATTTTGGTGAATTTTGACCAAGGTCGGCGAGAGAGGGCATATTCTATAAGGTTGGCCGGCTACATGGAATGGAATATTTCCGTCGCTGTGATGCGGAGGTATACAATGTTACCCCACATTTTGTACCCCAGGTGTGACTGGCTGGATTCCGCACTCAACTATGTAGTACCCGGGAAGGGCTCGGATCAATTGTGTTTTGCTAGTATTTTGTTTTGATAACGATGACCATATTACAGTTGTATATTCTATATTCTATTGTGGTATTCGACACGCAGTAGAATATATCCAATCGTAGACCTGTAGCTGGTAGTCTATGACACTCTCTCCGTTGGTTATTGGTCGATGATAGGGCGGTGAGTATGAAGATTCTTTCTGCCGGAAATCACGGAAATCAGCCGCACTCCCGGAAATCTTGCGCTGTCCTACAATGGAATTCCTCCATTACAGGCCCTCTTTTACCTAGGCACTCGATATCTATAGTCTTTGATTGGCCATAGAAATAGCCAACGAGGCCTACATACTACTAGGCTTCGCACTGCACAGATATTTTTCTTGCTTTCTCATAGTACTGTGACAAATCACGTGTTAGTGCCTGGGGCATGAACTTGTATCTGCGTGTAGCTTCTTCTTCCTCTTCTTCATGCTTAGTAGTCTTACGAGTACCACGACTTTGTTGGTATCATGCCTACACCATATATAGACCTTCCTCATACCTGGATGCTTTACATATACCACCACCAGAATGATGAGAAAGACATTGTGTCCCCAAGCCCAGGGTACCCTGGCCACTCCATTTGTACAACCTGGATGGATGCAATTGAGACATGAAACCGCATCAGATGAATCCAGAATACTCACTGGCAGTAGTAATACTATTTACTGCGAATACCCATAGCCTGGGTGCCCTGCAGGGTCCCGGGAGCATTGACTGGTCGCTGATCGCACAGCTAGACCCGCCGCTAGTGGCAATGGCCTCAGGGCTGTACTCCATCCAGAGCATAAGTATAAAGATAAATATAAATATACTGTAATCTCCTATGCAAATCTCCCACTGATAACAATCAGCTGCCTACCAGAGGTCTACCTGGCCAAGTATTGAAGCACGGGAGAAAAAAAAGGTCCGGCTCCACCCAGAACACACAGGAGAATGCCTCATCACATTCCACCAGAAATCCTGCAAGGAGGAAACAAACCTGGAACTTGATTGGAATTTGTTTCCACTGTACTCCGTACCAAGTCCACCCATTGTATCCCGGTTTCTTAAAAGAAAAGACAGGATATCAGTCAGGGACCTCCAAACCGGTCAGTGGAAGATGACAACATCAAAGGCGAACCAAGTGGGTGGATCGACGAAGACGCGCCCCTGAAAACCGGGGCCGCGATCTGGAAGTGGATCGAGCCGCAAGTCAGCTGCGCATGCAGAGATTTGTTGGGCCCAGACCTGGTGTGCTCTTAGCGGATAAGTTCTGGATGTCTTCTTTAGGGTAAGGGGATGGAGACCTAGGGGATCTGCCTAAGAGTTCGGGAATGTCCACCGAAGCTGTCCCTTGAAAAATCGAAATCTCTGCGCGGTCACATGTAGTCCAAGTGGACACAGTCGAGTCCACCTTTGAGCACCTTGAGCTCTGAACTGAAGATCTGATTGGTGGGACAATGAGCACTCTCATCCAGTTTGTGTGGTGCATGGACACCGTCATGCTGATCCACCTGCCAATCCAATGCCAATGCCAAAGCCAATCAATGTGGACTGTGCAAGCTGGAAGGCGAATGACGCAGGCGCAGAGAGAGGCGTGCTTGGCCCAGGAAGAAAAAAAAAGGATAAATCGAAAGGGTGATAATACTTCCGCCAAAAAAGAAGGGGTGGGGGTAAAAAAGATAGAGAAGGTGTAGCGATCTCGCAAATCTTGCCTGTCTTAGAACAAAGTCACGGTATCACCTATGACTGACAAGTAGCCACAAGTTTGGTTCTTCCCGTGATTATCTTGATTTCTTCTCCTCTTCCACTACTCCAAATCTATTCTTCCTTCATCTTTTCCTCCCTTCCTCCTCTCCACTCTCCCATATTTCCTGCTCATCCCGACGAACCCTCCCACAGCTCGGTCCCCCCTTCCAATTGACCCGAGCTCTACCCTCAGAACTCTCCTACCTTAACTCCGAAAACTCGACCTCGACCTCCCAGATCATCCTACACATAGCGCTTAGATAATGGCCGCTCGTCATTCGCGCAAGCTCCTGCGACCTCTGCTCTACACCTCCGCGGCCGCGGCCGCCGGAGCGGGCCTTCTCTACATCTCCTACCGTCCTCGTAATATCCCCGGTTTTGAAGCACCCGCAGTTCCACCCCCGGATACCACGAGGGCAAGCTCGTCCCTCCCAGCTTCCCTCTCATCAAATCTCGCCTCGAACAGATCCAAGACTTGAAGAAGAGCCAGCAAGAAGACGAGCCTTATGACCTGTTGGTCATTGGTGCCGGAGCTACCGGCTCCGGTATCGCTCTCGATGCTGCGACGCGAGGATTGAGGGTCGCGATGGTTGAGCGCGACGATTTCAGTTCCGGAACTTCTAGCAAGAGTACTAAGTTGGTTCACGGTGGTGTTCGTTACTTGGAGAAGGCTTTCTGGGAGTTGGATTACAACCAGTGAGTTTTTCCTTTGCCTCTGTGGGCTTTAGTGACCGACCGCAATCTCCGCTACCACCAGCGCAACCCCAGCGCAACCCATCCCACCCATACTGATCCGATTTTTCCTTAGGTACGCATTGGTGAAGGAGGCTCTTCGTGAGCGTCGCTGGTTTTTGAACACAGCTCCACACTTGTCATCATGGCTGCCCATCATGGTGCCGCTGCAAAAATGGTGGCAGGCTCCCTACTTCTGGGCAGGTTGCAAGGCCTATGACCTTCTGGCTGGCTCCGAGGGCATTGAGAGCTCCTACTTCCTGACCAAGAGTAAGGCCATTGACTCTTTCCCCATGCTGAAGCGTGACAATGTGGTCGGTGCCATGGTCTACTATGATGGTGCTCACAACGATTCTCGCATGAATGTTTCCCTAGCCATGACCGCCGCCCTCTACGGCAGTACCGTGGTGAACCACATGGAGGTCACCGGTCTGACCAAGGATGCGGATGGAAAGCTGTGCGGTGCGGTCATGAAGGATGTGATCCCCGGAAAGGATGGCAAGGAGAGTAAGGAGTTCACGATCCGCGCCAAGGGTATCATCAATGCCACTGGTCCCTTCTGTGACTCTATCCGCAAGATGGACGAGCCCGAGACCAAGGAGATCGTTGCGCCCAGCTCTGGTGTTCACATCATCCTCCCCGGTTACTACAGCCCCTCGGACATGGGTCTCATCGACCCGTCTACTTCTGACGGCCGTGTCATCTTCTTCCTTCCCTGGCAGGGTAACACCATCGCCGGTACCACCGATGCCCCCACCGAGATCACCGCCAACCCCGAGCCTTCCGAGGAGGATATCAACTGGATTCTGAAGGAGATTCGCGGTTATCTGGCTCCCGATATCAACGTGGAGCGTGGTGATGTCCTGGCCGCTTGGTCCGGTATCCGTCCCCTGGTGCGCGACCCCAACAAGACCAGCTCCCAGGCTCTGGTCCGCAACCACCTGGTCTCCGTCTCTGCTTCCGGCCTGTTGACCTGCGCCGGTGGTAAGTGGACCACCTACCGCCAGATGGCCGAGGAGGCTGTCGATGAGGCTATCAGCTCTTTCAAGCTGAAGCCCCGCTCCCTGACCAACATCCCCGACATCAGTGGTGTTGGTGGCAGCGGCCTCGTGGCTGACGGTGCTACCCTGAACGGTACCTGCCAGACCCACCAAGTGCGTCTGATCGGTGCCCACGGTTTCTCCAAGACTCTTTTCATTAACCTGATCCAACACTTTGGTCTCGAGACCGACGTCGCTAAGCACCTCACCGAGTCCTACGGTGACCGTGCCTGGCAAGTTGCTGCCCTCTCCGCCCCAACCCACGAGCGTTTCCCCGTCCGTGGCTGCCGTATCTCTCCCCTGTACCCCTTCGTCGATGGCGAGGTCCGCTACGCCGTCCGCCACGAGTATGCTCAGACTGCCGTTGACGTCATTGCCCGCCGTACTCGTCTGGCCTTCCTGAACGCCGAGGCTGCCCTGGAGGCCCTTCCCCAAGTCATCGATCTGATGGGTGATGAGTTGAACTGGACCCCTTCGCGCAAGGATGTCGAGTGGAAGGACTCACTCAAGTACCTGGCCTCCATGGGTCTCCCTCAGACTTTCATGAAGCTGTCCCGGAAGGAGGTGCAGAGTGGCCGAGTGATGGAGCTTGATGAGGAAGCATACAAGAACTTCTCTCGCACTGGTAAGCCACCACCCTATCTACCTTCTACCTACCTATGAACACTGCTAACCATCACCAGAACCCCCCTGCCGATATCCTCGAGCACGATGCCGTTGCCACACCTGAGAACGCCTCGGATGCCTCCAAATAGATCTTCTCTTATATATATAAACTCGACTTGTACAAATAGAAATGTTTCCTTAATGTTCACCTGTGTTCACGCGTGCTTTCCTTGTCTCTAGGTCTAGACCATCTTCTATGCGACGGCAAGTACGCCTCTCTCAACTTTGGTGTTGACCACCAAAAAGTATAATCACTCAATTGTGACTTCCTTTCCGCGAGATTGCAAGTTTTCTATCTTCCAACTACACACCTCGCCTTTTATCCCCGATTTCTGTATTTTTGCAATGACATTGACAGCCCAGCAAGGGGACAATACCCCGCGCCGACTTGAAGCAAATGAGTTCAATGTCGATGACAAGCCCGTTTCCCCGGCCGTGAAAGACCCATTCGGCGATGAACGCGATGCGACGGTGAAGTATAAGACCATGACATGGTGGTGAGTGATATCTGATATCTGATCACTTGTCATGCCTCTCCTCTTCGCCAACTTCATTGAAATTGATCTCCGTTTCATCCAGGCAAGCCGGCATGAGTACGTTCACCGTCTTTGCAATCATAATCACCGTGTCGCTAGAACTGATAGTGTCAGTCATGATCGCCGAAACCATCTCACTCGGCATCCTCTCTCTGCCAAAGGCGTTGTCCATCTTAGGTCTTATTCCGTATATACCCACTCTGCTCTATCCTGCTCTACCCTGTGGCTTTGCTGACCTGACCTGACCTGACCTACCTTCCAGAGGCATCTTTACCATCCTCCTGATCGGATCCATCTCCTCATACACCGGGTACACAATTGGACAACTCAAAACCCAACACCCCGAGATCCACTCTATGGCCGACGCAGGCGATCTCCTCTTAGGAAAAGCCGGCCGTCGAGTCCTCGGATTCGGCCAACTAGTCTTCTTCATCTTCGTAATGGGAAGCCACATCCTAACCTTCTCAATCATGATGAACGTCCTCAGCGACCACTCAGCCTGCACAATGCTCTACTCATCAATGGGCCTCTTAATTTCATTCCTACTAACTCTCCCCCGCCGCCTGGAGCGCCTCTCCCACCTCTCAACCGTGAGTTTCATCAGCATCATCGGCGCAGTATTAACAGATATGATCGGCGTCTCCGCAAGCAAAATGGCCGCCAGTCCTATCACGCTATTTTCGTCCCCGGCACCGACTGTCCACGACGCTTGTCTCGCAATCGCAAATATCATCTTCGCTTATGCAGGCCATGTCGCGTTCTTCACTCTTTTCTCGGAACTCAAAGATATAAAAGATTTCCCCAAGGCCCTTTCCCTCCTTCAACTGTGCGAAATGGTCATGTATACGATTTCCGCCATTGTGATATTTCTCTATGTTGGACCGTCCGTTACCTCGCCCGCTTTGAATTCCGCAGGTATACTGTTCCGCAAGATCTCGTATGGTATTGCGATTCCGACGGTACGTGTATTTACTTCTCTTTAATTTGCTTTTCATCAATACCCGAAACCTACTTGCTAATTTTCTCCCACCTCAGATCGTAATCGGAGGCGTCGTAAACGCCCACGTCGCAGTCAAATTTATCTACGTCCGCATCTTCCGAGGTACAAATTCAATGCATACCCGGTCGTTCACGGCTCGGGCCGCGTGGGCCGGCATATGCGCTGTGATTTGGATTGTATCGTGGCTGATTGCAGAAGGGATTCCAATTTTCAACGACGTGCTCGGTCTTGCGGTATGGACTGGGTCAGTGCGGTTGAAATCGAGTTTCGTTTCTGATTGGTTTTCCCAGAGTTCCTTATTCGCCAGCTGGTTTTCTTTCAGTTTACCGGGTTTCTTTGGGTTATATTTGAATCGAATAAATCGGGCCCCAGCTGTTGCCGCTATGAGGTGGAAAGAGAGAGCTTTGTATTGGTTTAACGTTTCTTTGGTGGGTTTGGGGTTCGTCTTTGTGAGTTCTTCCTGGTCCACTGATATCCCTTCCCATTCTCCCGTGAAAGATCCAGATTTCGAGAGATGAAGATGGGCAATCATACTGACCTTATTACTATTCTAGTGTGTGATTGGCCTATATTCTTCCATTCGGTCCATTGTTCGCAATTTGTATGAAGGGATTGGAGGTGAGAGCTTTTCTTGTGAAGACAATTCGATTTACTAGACTGCAGTCTGCAGAGAAACTTTGCTGGAACTCGACTTCGACCTCGACCTTGTTCCTGAACGTCACGCTATCTTAATCTTGCTTTTACAACCCAGTCTCCTCCCCACTTTCTTTTGGATGTAAGTAGAAGCAAGCAGTAACAACAATACACTGTCACCGGGCTTGGGCCCGAATCAATGCTAAAGTTAATATTAATATTAATGCACAAGGATCAAGCCCAAGACCCACTTGTAGAAATCATGCAGGGCCGGGATTTGAATGAAGTCGGTCAGGTAAGCCTTGTACATCAACCCGCAGACTGTAGGGTAGGGTAGGGTAGGATAGGGCAGTGGTATACGCACTCTTCTCTCACCGTCTTGTCTGCCTGCACCTCGTAAGAACTGCAGCACCGTGTCTTGGCAGGCCAACCGAATGAGAAAGGACACCTTCACCGGTCGTGATCGTGGTCGTGATCGTGATCATGATGCTATCCACGGGTACCCTGCAGAGCCGCCCTCTTGACACTGAGATCGACCGTGACTCGACATAATCTAACCCGCGGACCCGGCTATGAATGTAGCATCAAGTGATTCAACTCCGGCGAAACCATATATCAATCACACCACCGGCCCAACTGGTCTCTAGTTCTCCCCGTTAATTAATACCCTACCCTAGACGATAACAGCTAGCAGCTCACTAACCGACAGCCCCAATTTTAGCTGAGGCACAGAACCAGTCGGAGAATTCCTGATGGATTAGCACTAGTAATACCTAGTACCACGCTATGTACAGCACTGGCACACTCCACGATGTCACCGCGGCTCTCCGGCTTATAACCATTGGCACCTGGGCATTTCACTGGAAAGTCGAGATCAAGTTTATAAATATAGATAGCGGCGAAAGACTTATGCCGAGACTCTATTCCAGCAAGGATTATATTTATATCTGTCTTCCAAGGTTTGAAAGGTTAATTAATTTCTTGTTGGCGGAAATTTCCACCCGTGCTCCGTATCATATGATTCATGAATCATGATACTCCCCAGCTAGACGCCAGTCAACTAGTAGTAGTAGTAGGTATATGTAAGTATGGATGGATGGATATTTGTACACATGTATGCCCTCCGTCTCCTCTCGTCTCGACAGGGAAGGGGACCAAGAATTGAGAAAAAAAAACAGACAAGAGACATAACAAGCTGAGCTGTCCCCTCCCCGCCTCTCCCCAGCAACTTCCAAGGAACAAAAGCAACAATTTGAATTCGATTAGATCCCTCCACTCCAGAAATATGCGGAGATGCCCTGCCCTTGGGAACCCAACGCATGTGTTCCCGATAAGTGACAGGGATGTCAAACTGCACCCTATCCAGTCCTGCCCATCCTGCTGCCCGGCAGAAAAAGAAAGCAGAACGTAACGGCCATACAATTTGTATTCTATCCCCACTTTTGCTGGGATCGGTGATTTGATGGGGGGGATCGGTAAAGTCTCGAGGGCGAGGCTGCGCCAACATGGGCTCAAGTTGGATTAGACTTCAAGTTCTTTCTTTCATTCTCTTCCAAGTTTCCCCCCCCTCCCCCGCAAATCCCAAATTTCCTTTTTAAAAAAACTCCCCCACAAAGCAAAGTAAAGCAAAGCGCTTCCCATGAAACCAAACCGTCCGATTCAACGCCGTCGATGAATTTTCTCCCCCCACCCCATTTATCCGAGCCCGGTGACGAAGAAGGGCGGGAGAGAAAACGTATGTAATTGTAGTTTGTATCGATATTTCGCCCATGCGAACTTGAGGGGTGTAGCAAGGACAACCAGTCCAATTCTTCCCTCGCGATTTGATCCGATTCGCGATTCGCCGTTGTGCGCCAACCGCCAAAATGCAGACGCAGACGCAGACGCAGACGCAGACGCAAATGCAGTCTGATCATCGTCGTCATCTCTCGACCGCCTCGAGAGTCCATACATAACACAGTACGCATGGATATGGCACAGGTGCGTGGTCGGTGCCGCTGCATCTGCATGATTCACGCCGGACCGGCATCCACTTCACATACGCAGCCCAAGCGAAATGCGACCAAAAAAAAACGAAGCGAAAAGAGCCACACAGACAGACAGACAGACACGCACCGGACCGGACTGGACCACCACCAGAGCCGGTGAATTATTTCAAGTCTGCATTCGGGGAACCGTAAGAATTCCAAAAGCGCGCGACGGCTTGTTGAGCGACGGTTGAGCCGCGGTATCGTTCGAGGAAGTAGTTGAATAGGGCGAACTCATCTCGCGTGAGGACGTAGGTATCCGGATCGCGCTGGATTCTCGTCCATAGTTCTGTAATGGCTGCTTCGAGGAGGGCGGTTGTTTGCGCGTCTACTGAGCCATCTTCGCAATTCCGCGCGCGTTCTAGCGCTTGTCGGATGGCTGTTGGGTCTTTGGACATGGCGAGGTAACTTGAAGAGGAAAGGAAAGGAGGAAGTGGTGGTGGAATAGGTTGTGTTGTGCAGTATGTGCGAATAATAAGAAAGAATGCGTAGTTGCTTTATTCTTCCCAGGGCTTCTCGGTTTCAAGTTGTTGTATTGTATTCTCAACCTCAAGACTTCAAGGGTATCAACGCGTTCAAGTTGTAAGTTGTAGGTGGAAGAAAGCGAAAGTTTGCCGCAGACCGGGTCGCAGCGGATTGAAGAGGGCGCCCGAAGGGCTGAATTTGAGGAAGAAAACGTCTTCACGGGAAAAATAAATTCTGCATGCGACCAGACGGAAATCCGAGTCTTTTCAATTATAAAACGGAGCCGAAGTGGAGCAAGGGAAGGGGGGGGGGGAGGGACCCAGCCCAGTAGCTCCGAGATACCAAGTGTAATACCCGGGTGGAAAAGACCAGCAGGAGAATAGGATTTATTTTAACCAGGCCCCGTTGTACAAGGACAGGTACAATCCGGTCTTCATCCCGACAAATTAAGGTAAGGAAGTGGAAAAAGCATCAATGCGGAAGCATACCAATTACCAAGTACGTATATCAAGAAGACGGGAAGTCCGAGTTAGACAAAGGTAGAGCAGAGCAGAGCAAAACAGAACAGACCAAAAGGTCCGGAAGCAAATTAGGAAGAACACGATGCACACATCCTGGTGGACTGGGGCCACCTGCAATTAAGAAAAAGAGCCAACGTGGTGGGGGTGTGGTTTGCCATGGACGGGCTCGCCCGCGCGGTGGAAGCGTTAATGGTTAGCACAAGGGCCCTTGGCGTAACGGTTTTTTCGGGCCAGAAAATGACATGCTCCGGCTAGGATCGAACTAGCTGGGGAGGATCGAGGCGAGACCACGTCGGTGGAGTCTGTGATTCGTTGAAATGTTATAGGGTTCAAGGGTCGGACATATCGCTAAAAAGCCATTAGATTAGCGGCGCGGCCAATCCGACTCGCCTGTGGGAACGGCTGGATGCATGTAGTACCCCAGCCCCTCTAGTGGTCCCTCCAGTGGTTGCCCCTCCCCCCCAGAAGGTCCAACAAGTCCGGTGCATCAGACGAGTGGGGATTCTATAGGGCCCACCGGCCGGGGAGGGATGGATGGGAGGGGAGGGGACCGTTCTGACTTGCTTTGTTGAGGCTCCTTCAATGATTGCGGTTGGTCTCTCTCATTCCCACCCCATTTTCACTGCTGCGAATCATCGTTTTCTGCTTGGAAATATCCTGGTTCCGGGTTATGTAGCCTTGTACATCCGGTACGATGTGGTTCGTCTGGCCCTTCCCACCGGGATCGTCGATGGGAGGCAAAGCCTGTTGTGTGTGTTTTTTTTTTTTTGCGGGCCCCATGTATGTACCCATGTGTACTCCGTACCTGAGTCGGGCGGAGAAGCTCTCTCACACTTTCAAAGATTAGCTCGGCAATTCGGAAGCCATGGATCTAAGTGGGTTTCGACTTGCCGTCTGCCGGCCGGACAGGAGGTCCTACATTCCACCTGTCCTGTGGAGTGAGAGTAGGCAATATTGCGTCAACTTTCCGATGCTCTCATTTCCGGAGACGAATACGCGCAGTACGGTGGCCGTGCTCGCCAACTAGCAGGGGTTGTAGCAGGGGAGTGCTCCCCTGCTAACAGGGCTCCCACTTCTCATGACTCGCATCCAAGCGGCTCCATCACTGCGCGCATCTATACCCAGCGAGACATTTTGAAACAGACCAGGAAACACAAGATCATCAGGACGATCCTGATTTTTATCCTGCAGGAAGACGGGAGTGTGATCGGAGAAGATCCATCTCAACCCCTAGCCGAAAAAACCGGGAAAAAAAAAGATACATCCGAAAAGTCCGTCAGAGTACTCCGTAGGTACTCCGTCCATATTGCGTAGAGAGTAACCATCTCGGAAGCATCCACGCGGCCAGCAGAGGCTCAGGGAAGTGGTGGAGCAAAGTCAAAAAAAGACCTTTTAGCATCGGCACAGCGCCCAGATACCCAGATAGGGACATTGCGCCGGAATGAAAGTTCTTCTCTCCACGTCTCTGCCGAGCACGAGTAACTTGATTTTTTGCGATTTTCCCCTTCGCTTCGTTTCGTTTTGACTTTTCTTATTTTTTATTTATTTTTTATTTTTTTTATTTTCATTGGTTTTAAGGGGGTGCTTCGTTTCAGAATCCTGGAAGCCCCAAAGCCCTAAAGGAGGGTCTGAGCTTGTGGCAGCTCCACCATAACTTTAAAAATGCGTGGAGCGGTGGTTATGGTTCCGGAACGAGGGCCGAGGAGCCACGTTCCACTCGATGCTAGCGT
Organism: Penicillium manginii; assembly: GCF_028828005.1. Lineage (NCBI taxonomy): Eukaryota > Fungi > Ascomycota > Eurotiomycetes > Eurotiales > Aspergillaceae > Penicillium > Penicillium manginii. The sequence goes on along the minus strand of NW_026643109.1, from coordinate 2,007,028 downwards.
GTGTTTGGTTTTTCTTTTTCTTTTTCTTTTCTATTTTGGAGACACTCACGAGGCAATTGGTGACACAAGCTGGGAGGCGAGAGCCGAGGGATGCTCGGGGAGGAAGCGGGTAATCTTCGGCCGAGACGAACGAGCTAGCTTGTGTTGGTGCTGTGCTACATGTATGCTTGATTAATATGTATGTCTGGACGACTAGCACAACTTGGTACATAAATATTTCATTATTCCAGGATGTGAATACGGTAGGTGGGTAGTTTTATACTAGTACTAGTACTCGTAGTACTTATATGGATCCGGCTTTTCCGAGTTTACAGCACAACATTCTACTACCATGACTATATATACCAAGGTAGGGAATAGCCATAGGACAACTTGTATGTTTAACTTGAGCATTCAGCCTGAGACTCTGCTTGTACCTCGGGTAGTTCTCAATAATCGGGGGCTCCATACATTGCCCGATGAGAGGTACGGGCATAGAGTATATTACCTTACTACCTAAATAGCTAGAATAACTCATAACTTCAAGCGTGTCTACCTAGGCAAGTCTTGGATATATCGCCTTAGCTATTCATTTTATACCTGAACATTCAATTGCATGTTGTCTCAATGTCCTTCATACCTAGCATCCCTACGTGTAGTAACCTTCTCGAGTAGGCAGGTAATCCCATTCCAGAAGATGTACATAAACACAGAGTGATAATTTGACAATTAACACATGACTATCCCTTACTACAACTATAATGAGCTAGTATAGCTACCGTTGTAGTAAACATAGTTGACTCAAGTCTCGCTGCTGACTCGCTGACTAATCATATAAATCTTTCCCGCAAGAATTCCCCACCAAGAACATCTTGAACGAACTCAACTGCGCCGAGAGCCAATTCCCTCGCTGTCCTCTACCCCTACGGGATCCTTCGCCATGGTCTACTACTTCACATCCAACGTGGTCTCCCCTTCCGCATTCATATACGTCGGCAAGGACAAGTTCGAGAGTATGCTATTGAATCTCCAACTAGCCCCGCGGGAAGGCAACATTGAACATTGAACACTCCTAACGGCTTTGCTTGATTAGACGAGGACCTGATCAGCTACGGTTTGGACGAGGATGTTTGGTATGTGAATGAATGCCTTTAGACTCAGCAGTCTCGCGCTTGATCAGGAATACATACTAACCGCATTCCGAAACAGGGTTGGTATCCTACCCTCGAACAAACACATTGCGCGCCAACCGCTCTAATGCCATGTCCCTCCATAGTTCCACGTTGACAACCTATCGAGTGCCCACGTCTACGTCCGCCTACGCGAAGGAGAAACATGGGATAATATTGAAGGCCCACTTCTAGAAGACTGCGCGCAGCTCACAAAGGCCAATTCGATCGAGGGTTAGTGTGGATGAAACCTGCCTGGTGCTGCCGCTTGGGGAAAAAGAAAAAGAAAACCCCTCAAGGCAATCGGGGACTCAAAGAATCTTGGAGACTAACAAGCATACACAGGAAATAAAAAAGACAACATCACAATCATCTACACGCCATGGTCCAATCTCAAAAAGGACGGCTCAATGGCCACAGGCCAAGTCTCCTTCCACAACCAAAAGCTAGTGCGCAAGATCCTAGTCCGAGAGCGCGAGAACGCGATCGTCAACCGACTGAACAAAACCCGAGTCGAGAAGTTCCCCGACCTCCGCACCGAGAAGGAGGAGGCGGCGAAGAAGAAGCGCAATAGCGAGCGCAAGTCGCGCGATCAGCGATTGGAGAGGGAGAAGCTAGAGAGGAGGGAGCGGGAGCAGTTGAAGTGGCAGAAGGATCATGCTTATGATGATATGTTTAGTGATGAGGCTATGATGAATAGCAGTAACCAGGATCGTGGAGAGGATTTCCTGGATGATTTTATGTGAATATCGTTCATTTTGTAGGTATATAGGTGAATCTGGACAAGCAAATGAAGATATGACCAGTAGTAAAATAATTGAATCATAATTGAGGGAGTAATTAACTGCTAAGACTCGGAGTATATTTGTGGAGAGCAATCCCGCTAGGGCGGAAGGGCCAGCCACGCTAGCGGAGATGTTGACAGCTTCCAGAGATCCCATCGGATACATCTCTGTTCCTCCCCCCCACCCCCTCCTCCTTAACTTCGACACACCATGCCCGAAGACAATCCCCCGTCTGCTGTTCAAGGTATATTCACCTGAATACCCCCTGCCCCCTGAGTTCTATCACTGACCCCGCCCCCACCGGTCACAGGCGCGAAATCCAAGAAGAACAAGAAGAAGGGCGCAAAGGCAAAGGCCAATAATGCCCAACACATTGGCGAGGATCAGGGGCTTGATAATGCGGCGACCCAAGATAATGACACTCACGTAAGTACTGGATTTCTACCAGCCGCCATTGTTACCCCCCCTGCTGAAACGTCCTAGGACAACCCCGACACTGACGCCGCGGACGACGATGTGACGAATTCCACCGGCGACGGCGACAACAGACCCAATACAGCCGATAGCAGCGTTCCAAGCCAAAGCCAACCCGCCGATGACCAGGACCACACCGATATTCCAATCCGAGAGACTAGACACCCCGCATCGAACGATGCCGAATCCGAGCCCGAACCGAAAGACCGCTTTGACGCCCTGGTACGAGACCGAGACTCACTCCGTGCCGAAGTCACCGATATGCGGAAATCACTAGAGGAGATCCAGTCGAAACACAAAGCGGACATGGAGGCGCTGCAGGAGAAATTGGAAGACACCGAGACAAAGAAGGAGCAGGCAGAAACGCAATTCCAGAAGCTTATGGAGCGAGTCAATGCGATCAAGTCACAGCTCGGCCAACGACTCAAAGAGGACGAGGTAAGTACTCCAGATACTGATAATGATAGCGTCGTGAACCTTTACTGATACCTCCCACAGGAAGAATTAGCCAACGCGCGGTCCCAGATCGAAGACCTAGAAGACGAAAACGCAGCCCTGAAGTCACAGCTCGAATCCAAGTCCACAGAATTAGTCGGACTATCCGAAGAATCAGCCGAGAAGTCAAAGGAGATCGCTACGCTACGGGACCGATCGACACTGTCCCAGCAGAACTGGCTCAAGGAGAGAGACGAGCTGGTAGAGCAGGAGTCATATCTTCAATCCGAATTCGAGCAGGCAAAGGAAGCCATGCACAACTGGGAAGTCCTCGCCATGGAAGAACGATCCATCCGCGAAAACATGGGAGAGAAGGTCGCAGATCTCGAAGAGCAATTGAGCAATCTTCGAGAGGCTTATGAGAAAGCCGCTGGTGATCGCGACAGCCAGCAATCTACGGTTGACGGTCTGCAGCGAGCGCTGCAAGAGATCCAAACAGCCCGGAAGCAGGAACTCAGAGAACTTGTTGAGAGCTCCGACTCCCAGCTCGAGGAGCTGAGACGATCTCTACGCGAGGCGCAGCAGCAAGCTGGTGATGCAGATAAGAATCTCCAAGCGGCGCAGGAGGAGCTTGAGCGGGCACGACCTTTTGAAAAGGAAGTCAAGGAGAAGAACCTTCTTATCGGAAAACTTCGGCATGAGGCTGTTACTTTGAATGACCATTTGACAAAGGCGCTACGCTTCTTGAAGAAGGGAAAGCCGGAGGATAATGTGGATCGGTATGTTTGCCCGTACACACCAGGCAATGAATATGCTAACATTTGACACCAGTCATATTGTAACCAACCATTTCCTACATTTCCTTGCGCTGGATCGATCAGACCCAAAGAAGTTCCAAATCCTCCAGCTTATCGCAGCCCTTCTAGGCTGGGATGATGGTGAGTTCCGCCCTTATACCCTCTTATCCCCTTTGTATATGAACCCCTGCTAATATACCCTTTAGAACAACGAGAACAGGCCGGCCTTGCACGACCCGGTACTTCAAGTACTGGCAAACTTAGAGTACCAGGCACACCCCTCCGCACCCCCAGCACGCCAAATCTAGCCACCGAATTCATGGACAACGGCGCATCAAGCAAAGAAACCCTCGCCGAATTATGGTCCAACTTCCTAGAACAGGAAGCCGAGGTTGGCAAGATAAGCGCAATGCGACGAGGAAGTCACCCAGGCCCGTCCCAGTAAAGTGAGACTGCATCATCCCATGTTTCCATATTCATGTATAGAGCTTTCAAAGAGAGGAGGTCCAACAATTATTCAGACAACTACAATTACTACACTACTACACAACCTCCTACACAAACTATAGACTCGGAGCTAAGACCGATGTACTGACCGCCCAATTCTGCCGGACGTTTTCGTAAATTGTGGGAAACTTCGACTCATCCCAATTCATCCATGCATCATTTCACTTTCGCGCGCGCTCTCCCTTCTTTCTCAACATCTTTCAGCGCAACCCGCTCTGCACATAAAATGTCCAGCGCCGGTATGTCTTCATCTTCACTTCCACCACCACCCCACTCCTCCGCAACCTACCAACAACCAAAACCACAACCCCACCCCAAACAAACCAACCTAACACCAAACCCAGTCCAAAACTTCCGCCCAGTGGTAATCTCCGGCCCAAGTGGCACCGGCAAATCCACCCTCCTAAAACGCCTCTTCGCCGAATACCCCACAAAATTCGGCTTCAGCGTCTCACACACAACCCGCGCCCCACGCCCCGGCGAAACAAACGGAAAAGACTACAATTTCGTCACGCGCGACGCCTTCAACTCCCTAATCGCAGAAAACGGCTTCATCGAAAACGCCCAGTTCGGAAGTAACCTGTACGGTACATCCGTCGCCGCGATCAAGACCGTCGCGGAGCAAGAACGCATTTGCATCCTGGACATCGAGATGGAAGGTGTGAAGCAGGTGAAGCAGCGGGAGGATCTGAATGCGCGGTTCGTGTTTCTCGCGCCGCCGAGTATGGAGGAGCTGGAGCGCAGGTTGAGGGGGAGGAATACGGAGACGGAGGATAGTTTGCAGCAGAGGCTGAAGCAGGCTAGGAATGAGATGGAGTATGCGGAGACGGGGGCTCATGATCGGGTTATTGTTAATGATGAGATTGAGCAGGCTTATGCGGAGTTGAAGGAGTTTATTGTTGATGGGGGGCGGTTTGGGGCTTAGCCTACCCAGTACCGTATAGAGATGGGCTGGACTAGTTGAGGTCGAGCTTAGGGCTGGTGGGATTCGTCATTTTTTGCGATTTGTTAAGTGTATAGATGCTAGCTACCAGGTATCCAGCTGCAACTACCAAGATGTAATGGATGGAAGTTGGGTTGGACTGGAAGCCGGAATGAGAATATTATTAACCCCAATGTAAAGCTGGACATGCCTGCTCTCACATAGAAACCCATATACCACACCCTCCCATCATTTTGCAAATACAAAACTAGACCTCAGCATAGCATCAGCCTCAAGCCAAGAATGACAAATCTCTCATGAGGGATAATTAAGGAAACTAAGTACATGGAAAAAACCAGATACCGAATGTGAATGTTCAGCGCTGGTTGCCAGACTCTGGTTATCCCCGACAAGACAAAAAAATCCTAGATAATAAACGGGGTGACCGTGCTGTGGATACAGAATATCGGAGGCGGAAACACGCAAAGAAAAGAGAAAAGTAAAAAAAAAGGGGGGATATCTGCAAGGGCCTGCTGGCGTCGAAAGGGACAGGAAGTTTTCGGAGGTGGTGGGAGAGTGAGAGCGATAGCGAGCCTGGCCGAGCTGAGGAATTGGTTTGATATCGTTGGCGCATCAGGGCGGCGACGGCGCGCACGCTTTCGCTATGGCTGAGAAGGACCGTAACGCAACGCCATTCAAGAGGAGCTCAGCTCATGCCGAGTCAATCTAGTAGCCGTTCATGGCAGCGCGTTGAGAGTTGCGGCTCAGCTCCCGGTCCGCAGAGGGACTGATGGGTCGGCTGCCACCGGTAGAGTGGCCGCCCTGGGCGCTGCTCTCCTTCAGAGCAAGCAGCTGCTTGGCGCGGAAGGTCTCGTAGTGGATCTGGCTGGTGGTCTCGACCAGGTCCTGCAGGTGGGTGCGGGTGAGGAAGTTGCGGAGGTAGACGAACTCGCAGTGAGTCTCGTCCTCGACGTTGATCACGCCCCAGCGGTTCTGGCGACCGCGGACCTGCTTGCCGTTGACGACGATGGTCTTCTCACTGCCGACGACGGAGAAGGGGATGATCTCCTGTATAATTGTCAGAACCAGAAACAGAAAGGGAAAGGGAAACTTGGTTGCGGCGGGGGGAGGGGCTTATATCTCTACCTTAATTTGAGCGTTGATAGAGCGCTCCTCATCATCGAGCTCGTCATTATCGTAGGGGTACATCTTGAGGTTGTGGAAGGAGAACTCCTCCTTAATGCGCTCCTTGAAGGCCTGGCGCTCCTCAAGGGTCAGGGAGTCGGACTTGGCGATAACGGGGACGACGTTGACGACGTCAGAGAGCTTCTTGAGAACGACGATATCGATGGGCTTGAGACTGAATTCCGGGAGAATCAATTAGCACAGAGCATATTGGCGGGGAGGCATGAATTCGCGGGGAAGAGGAACTCACGCATGGCCGGAGGGCTGGATGAAGAACAAGCAGCAGTGGATACGGGTATCTTGGATATAACGCTCACGCTGCGCGGTAAGCTCCTTGCGGAGGTATGCCGAGTGCTGGTCCTTGATGTACTTGACAATGGGGTCCCAGCTGAGATGTGTTAGCAAGTGTATTCCGCTGTGGTTGTATGGTCTGGTTCTAAGACGGGTGACGCGTACCATCGGTCATTGTTCACCTGGTCACCGTAACCGGGTGTGTCGACGATGTTCAGACGGAGGCGAACACCGTTCTCCTCGATGACTAGGATATCCGGTCAGCAAGTGTTCCAATGCGCAGTCCAATTATCTTATAGTATAATTGGACAATTCCCCCAGGCACACGTACTATGCGAAACAGTCTGGATCTCGGTAGTGGAACGAACGGGCTCTTGAGGGGTGAGACGACCCTTGGAGTCGATCAGGTGGGATGCGAAGATGGTGTTGACCAGGGTGGATTTACCCAGACCGGTTTGACCTGGAAGCAGGGGGTGTTAGTATTAGTTGAACGAATTGCAATAGATCTGATCTGATCTGATCTCATGGATTTCATCAAATCTCCCAGTAGGCCTCTCACTCACCAACACACATGACATTGAACTGGAAACCACGCTTCAACAGCTTCCGCTCGATCTGAGAGGTGATGCTGTCGAAACCGACATGGCTGTGAGGGAAAACGGTAGGCTGCTGAGCCGAAGCAGCAGTAGTAGCGGCGGCCATTATGAAGGAGTAGGTGGAGGTAGTGAAAAGAGAGGAGGTCAAGTTTCGATTTCCCCAGGTGAAGATGGAGAACCCCTTAAGGTCGAATGTTATTTCCCTATCAACTCAGGGGTGGCCCTTGCCTAGTTGGGTTTAGCGTGTCCGTCTTTTTCTCCAACTCCAACATTAACACCGTCAACACCATCAAACATTATCATTGCCTTCACCACCACCACTTCACCATGGCTCTGCGTCTCTTCGCCCCGGCGCCCCTGCGCATCTCGCCTACTTTTATCCCCTTCGCTTTCGCCCTCCCAATCTCCATCACTATCCCCCCGCTCCTCGCCGATCTTTGGGAATCCGTCCTCCGCGCCGTCCCCAAGAAGAAGACCTCCCACATGAAGAAGCGTCACCGTCAAATGGCCGGCAAGGCCCTGAAGGATGTCCAGTCTCTGAACAAGTGCCCAGGCTGCGGTCAGGTCAAACGCGCCCACTTGTTGTGTCCTCACTGTGTGAGAGGTACGGTCCATTCCGGAAGAACCGGAGAGCCTTTGAGCCATCACATCACCTATATGATGGCTCACATGGTGATCGTGTTAATACCCAATTGGTCCGGGCCCAATAATGCTAACCAATTGCCAATTATTAGATATCAGGGATTCGTGGAAGACGGCGCAGACCACCGCATAAAGGCGAATCGATCGATCTCGACAATGATCATGACGGAAGCGAGCTAGGCTGGTCTTTTCACGACAAAGCCTCACCTCACCTCACCTCACCTGTGGGCTGGCTGAAGCTTGAATGGAGGAGAAGGAGAGAAATGCAAGAGCATTGAGTGTATTTCTACAATTGGGATTGGGATGTGGCTACGATCCACTGCATGGCCTGGCGTTTGAATTCTGAATTCCCGGCAAAAAATGATTCACCTGTGATAGCATATATGTATTCCACCTGGGCACACATTTGGTCCAATTGGCCAAACAAATAAAAACAAATTAAATAAACCACTGCATATGAAGACATAAGATATTAATACAAATACTATCAAAGTGACCCTGGAGTTCCCCACTGGTTTACTGAGTGGCTAATGTGGAGAGGCCTCAGGCGCAAAGGCGGAACTGCAGCTTCTCTCCACCAAACGTCATCATCCACCAAGAAATAGACCGAACAACCACTCGGAAGCAGAATGGTGAGCACTATGATCTATCTGATCTGAACCGCAAAGAGAAAACCCACCGTTATACCTGATAGCTAATTACCCAATCAGTCACGACAATATCTGGCGTGGGGCACTGCCGATAATGGTAGGTGGTTCCCAATGCACACAACTGCGCCGAGCTAACAAAGTCAGCACACCCCGTGGACATCTTCTCCGTAGCTGTAACAGACAAGTCAGTCCTGTCAGCATCAGGAGCTCCATCAATCAAAGTCCACTCGACCCTCGACACGGAATTCCCACTGGTGCAGTCTCTCGATGGCGCGCACACACTGGGCTGCCACCACATCGTTACCGGCGCCAAGGGCACGCGCGCCATTAGCGCTGGATTTGCCGGCGAGGTCAAGGCCTGGTCTTGCCAGGATGGGCACTGGTCGGCTGACCAGGTAGTCTCAGGTGGGTAGATAGAGTCAATTTTACCCCTCTATGTGATGGGCCCCGGTCAATGACTGATATCATCTCCCCGCAGCGAATCTCACAAACGTGGATGCTTGGGCAATTGCCTTATCCGAAGATGGCCAGTATCTGGCTGGTGTTTCTCAAGACGGCCATGTTCGGGTGTGGGATCTCAATGATAATGGCACTCAAATACGAGACCATGAGACTAAGGGTAGCTTTGGTACATGTATTGACCTGGTGGGTTACTTATTTTATTACCGCATTTGCTTTCCTTGCTTTGCAAAGATACTCCAGGGCTTTACTCTTACTGACATTGCTACCACAGTCCCCCGATGGAAAATTCATAGCCAGCGGTCATGAAAACGGAGCTGTTTATATCTTCAAGACTGAAGATGGCCGGATGCCATTTTCTTTGTCTGGTACGTTGCAATTTCCAACTCCGAACATTCATTCATGCGCTAGTTCTAATTAACACGCCTCACAGGTCTGGTCAAACCTGTCCGAAGCGTCGCCTTCTCACCAGGAGGAAAGATCCTCGCAGCGGCTGGAGACTCCAAAGTGATCGTACTCTACGACACATCTTCCGGTCTGCAGATTGCCAATCTTTCGGGCCATAGCGCCTGGATCTTGTCTCTCTCTTGGAGCGATTCGGGCGAGTACCTACTGAGCAGGTGAGTGGACCGCACTAGTGACCCGAGTGTGACAATTATCTTCAATCAGAGGCAAAACCTAACTCTACTCCAGTTCATTCGACGGTAAGGTCAAGGTCTGGTCAATCGACACCAAGGCTTGCGTCGCCACCCACTCTGAGACCGAAAAGGCTGTCTGGAGCGCGAAGTGGCTCCCCAAAGCGAATAGGTCCGAGGGATTCGCGACTGGGGGCGCGAATCGGAGCATTGCTTTCTACCGGGAAGCTACTGGTGGTTGAATGGAAGGCTAAGCTATTTACCAACGCGTTGATGATCAATAATGAAAACGATTATCCTGTGTATAGAATACAGAAAATTTCCATATCAAGGATATTTCCAACGCCAGAGTGATCATATCCACATCCATTCCCATTTCGTTCACTCAATTCATAGTCTCAGCAAAAAGCTTCCTCATCCTCTTAAGAAAAGCCCCAAAATCCCGATCCTCATTAACAAGATCGACTTCCCGCTCCAAAGCCTCAGCATCCAACTTAGGCCTACAATGAAAAACCTCATAATCCCGACTCGCAGTCCCCAACTCAAACCAACCCTCCGCCTCCCAATCCTTCTCAGAAAGATGCGAATAAACAAACTTCAACCGATCCTCCCTTCCGGCCCCCTCAATCCTTAAACAAAGATAATCCTGCCAAAAGTCCAGCTCGGGGTTATTAAGTCTAGATTGCGCATCGAGATGTTTCGCGTGCGCCTTTTGCGACTCAACGCGCTGGGCGATAGATTTCTGCGTCTCGGCAATTTGCTGGCGCAGACGGTCGCGTTTTGAAAGCCGCGTGTCGCGCTCGACGGTTATGGACGAGATGGCTGCGTGCATTTCGGCCGCTTCGGCGGATTCTTTGGATAGGGTTTGGATGTGGGTTTGGGTTTTCAGGTTTATTATTTCGATGTCGCGTTGGCGCATTCGTTCGTCTTCTGCAATCGTGATATTGAGTTAGTGGTCGAGAAAACAAAGATAACACAACAAGATTCATGGCGATCGTACCTTGTAGTTCGGCGAGGTTGATGTGGAACTGATTGCGTTCTTCCAAGACTTGTTTGCGGCCGCGTTCAATGACGGCGTCAAATTTGGCTGTGAACTGGGCCATGCGATTGCGTAGATCTTCGAATCCGAAGTTGATGCTGGGGAGTGAGTCGGCCATTGAGGGGGCATCTGCTGAGGCGAGGGGCGGGCGCATGCCGCTCGTTGAGAGGGATGGGTCGAAAGTAGAGGCCATAGTGTGGGCCAGGGTTGGATATGATAGAAAAAGTGTTGGCTTTGTCTTTACGCGCGATGCGATGGAGAGAAGAAGTTTGAAGTGGGGATGTTCAATGTTAATGTTAAGGTTGAAGTGATGTTTGGGTTGCGCCGCAACGGGCTTATCGATAAGAAACATCCAATCTCAAAAAATCCAATCGGGCTCGACCTTCACCTTCAAGCTGAACTACTTCAACTTCGATTCCAGGCGCATCTCTTCAACTTGGACCTGGTGTCCTTTCCTTGACTTTTGTCTTGTGGGATTAGCTCTGCACCTGCAGGTCCGGACTTCAACTTTCCACATCGACATGTCCTGGCGGGGCCTTGCGCATATTGCGAAGCGCCAGCGCAAGGCAAGAAGGTCCCATGGATGAACATTCCGAGAGTGCTCTACACTATGGGCACACAGGAAGAGCTGTATATCAGCCAGATACACATTCCTGGTCCTTTGCTCGCTCATTTACACGGCCTTCCTTAATCTCAAATACCGGGTTGACTCGAACAACAGTCCCGTCACCACTGGCCGCAGTCCAACGTCAGCGTTTTATCGAGCATCTACCATCCTCAGGACAGGGCCTGATTCCGAAAGTTCTCCCTGACCTGGCATCAGATTGGTCCTCTGTGCGGAACGATGCGTTTTCAAGAGTAGTCGCCAATACGATCAAGTCTTACGACCCTCAAGCCTCTACCTTACTCGATCTTGGATATGCCGATCCCGCTCTGGAGAATCTGAATGCTCGGCAGACTGTTGCTATTGCTGCTGCTGTGACCGGAGAATGCGGCAATATAATTACGTTCCGAGTACTGGAAGAAGATCACGTGCAACTAGATGACGACCACCCACTGCGTATCCCATGTATCAGCGACGACGACGACGACGACGCCGAATGGTCGAGACGAGGAGCTCCAATCCTCCAAGTCTGCTTTGCGCGATCCTTAGAGGAGAGACCGCACTGGATGGCCGCTCGGTTACCAGACGTAACAGTGATATTTCGCCCTCGTTTATACCGTCGCGAAGCTGTGCCGACATACGTTCCCGAAAGCGATATTGCAGAGTTTGCAGTACCACGGCGGAATTCCCCGCTCGATGCAAATCCAGTATTGGAAATATCAGTCATGCAGACTGGAGGTGCGCCGCATGCTGATGTTACGTTCAACCCTTGGTATCCTCGTCAATTTGGCATCATCGACACGGAGGGTTATTGGACTATCTGGGAGATTACGGGCCACCCTCGAAAACGGAAGTCGGCATTTGCGGCGAAATGTTTGAAGAGAGGCTCGCTGCCTTGGATGGATCAGTTTCAGGATCCGAACGGGCCTCAGTATGATGGATGGGCATCGATCGAGTGGGTCGGTGATGTGTCAACGGTCCTTGTCTCTGATCGTCGTTGCGTTATGGTTTCTTCAATAATCGGAGATGAGACTCGAGCTTACCCGGTTAAATTGGGTCTGTCTTTACAGTCAGAATGGGTCCTGGATGTACTCAGAAGTGCACAAAACACATCACATTTCTTCGTCCTCACGACCACTCGATTGCTCTGGTTTGATATGGCCGATGCACAGCCAAATAGAGGCGGAGAGACGCCATCCCTGGGAGCCCGGCTGGCCTGGCGTCACTTCCGAGATCCTGAGGACCTCACATTACGCCTTAGTAGTGTGCAGATGGGGAACCATCTACAGATCGTCCTTTACTCCCGCCTCGCCACGCTCGTGCAGACGTTTCAAGTCCCCGTGGTAAACGAGGAACAGACAGAGTCTGGTTCTGCACCTGACTCTGTCATGCTCGATATCCCATCCGCAATGGAGGTATCTTCGCTCGGGGAAATTTCTCACACCCCCTATTCAACCTTTGTCTTCCGACAAGTTGGCTACGCTCCCATCAACCCAGCTATTACAGAGTACAATACCAACATGACTCTCGTCAAATTATTCTGGTCCGACTCAACCTTCGCCGTGCACGAAACTCTATTTCGAAGCGCAGATGCAAAGACCGAGGAGCATGATGACCTCGCCGAGGAGAGCCATGAAAGCCATGTCCTACATCTGAGAAAGAAGTTACCTAAGTTACGTTCGAAGATGAAAGACGACGATGATATTGACAAATTTATTGTCGATGACTGGGATGAATCTACCGTCGCTCCCCCACGCGCGGGTATTCAGAACAGGCTCTCAAGAAAGAGCGACACCTCATTCGATTCGCAGTGGACATTAGACATGACTACTATATACGAAGCTGCGGTGGCCGATTTGCTAGCCGGTACAACTAAGAGTGATTCCGAATCGCTCAATCTACGGCCCACTCTCACCCAGTTGACCAGGGGGCTGCAAAACAATACGCTGAGTACACTTACCGAGTGGAACACCACTGAAACATTGCTCGAGTTATGCGACGGCCGCCCCCTACTTGATGATATCGACCAGGGCGCCGAGGATCTAGCCGGACTAGTCGCAACTGCCCTGAGATTCCAGGATACCGAAACCCAGAGAAGCTTCATGGTTTTACCGCTACATTTCTCGAAATTGTTTCATGGTGTTCTCAATGTAACCCAGGGAGCCCACTCCGGAGCCCGCTCCGGATTAGATTTCCTGGATACATATGAACAGCTTGTTACTGATTGGGTGACCAGTCTTCCCCATGGAAAACAAGGCATACCCGACCAAACCCGAATTCTCAAAGAGAAAATGATTCGCCAGATAACTCTCGACCTCTGCCTAGCACGCCTTGTTCGGATTTCCAATCCAACTGACATGGCGGCCCGGGCCGTGGCCATCGAATCGACAAGCCAACGCCAACCTGCCCTGAAACCAACGAAGACATCCTCGGGAACTGCTATCTCATTACTCTCCTCTCAGAGGGAATTACCAAGCAGTCAGATATTACCTAGCTCCCAGGTACTCCCAAGCTCAGCGCCCTCGACCGAGAAACCTTCCAAGAAAGACAACCAAAAACGACTATACAGCAACCTGGCCGCATTCACAACCCTCCGAGAACCACGTCAACCCCGAAACGTAGCCATGCTCTTATCTCACTGGACGCCCGGCACAGACCCATCAACCTACGAATGGAACAAAACATCCCAAATGCTAGAAAACGAAGAAAGCCAGCGAATGTCCGGCCCAGGAACCCCACGAAGCCAAAGCAAGCGATCCCGATCTCGATCAAAATCAGCCGCGCCAGATGTTGAAGCTGCAGCTACACCTACATCTACATCTACAACGGCCCTGCCAATAACCCTCCCACCTACACCCGTCGCACCCATGATCCGAGCAAGAGCAAGTCAACCCAGCTGGCCAGTGATGGCCCTCACTTCCTCGCTACCGATGACTAGCAGTCAAACGGTCATTGATGAAGAGCCAATGACTCAAATCGAACCAGGACCGTTCGGGACACGCGAGAGTCTAAAAAATACGTCTAAGGCGAAGAAGAAGAGGCGGGCTGCTGGATTCTAGGAGTGGGATTTATGCTAGACATTGCTCAATCATTACAGCAAATCAAAGGGAAGAAAACCACAATAAGAAATAATTAAGACATGGCTATGGTCAAAGACTGAAAACAAAGTACACACTATTGAAGGATGTAAACAGCGCACCTAAAAGTTCAGCTCGGCGCGGCGCTCTACTTTTGACCTGCAGTAGCACTTCAATAGTCGGAAGTTAAAATCACACTTCCTGGGAACTGACTCTGTACTCCGTACAGCTTGTGAATTAATGATACTAGTAAGTGCCCACGTGGCCGCACACTAATAGGAATCATGATGGCAAGGTTGGCTATAACCTCAAAAATAAACTGTAAACTATCGGGATGATGAAACATGGTCAATTTCATTCCAAGGTTCTTCTCAGAAGGATCGATAAGAAGGCTTCGGAATGTGACGTACACAGAAAAATTAATCGGAGAATACCTCGATCTCGGAAAATTATAGCCGGATAATTCTATCAGGTAAGTAAGGGGCTATGCATAGGAGCAGGAACTCACACTGACTTGTTTACTCCGTACAGAGTGTGTACTCCGTAGATCACAGTTCGCTGCTGATCAATTTGTGGGGGGAGACACCGAGGTTTTCCGAGGATGATCTGTACGGATGCGACCCGCTTTTTACTCTAGCTGTAGTACATCTAGTACATATTTTCGATCCTAGTGTATGGTTTTGCAGCGTATAGCAAAAGCAAATTGATGTCAAATAACCTGCATAATCTCTTGTTTCGTTTTGTTAGATCTTACCACTAAGATAGAAATGGGGTTGTGGGTCGCAGGGAACTGCGACCAGAGGGTGTGTATAATTGTTGTTTTGATGATTCGATAGCCCGGGAGATCGAGGAACTATTGAAAAGATATGCCCCCTTGTCCTACCTACGGAGTACTCACCCTTGACCCCATGAACTGGTTGGTAGGCCACACTGCCTCAACACTACAGACATCTCTAACCCAGATTATTGTGCTCCGTACTCCGTACTCCGTGCAGTGATCTAAACACTACGGAGTAATACTTAAGGGTTTAAGACAGCAGTGCTTCATGCCAAGGAGAATACCCCATAATAGGTAACAAATTGATATGGCTAAGGGGGTAAAATATCATTGAAGATCGGCATGCAGGTTCAGCTGGCATTCACTCACGATCCACTCCACAGTCCCGATTCTGATCACCCCACGGCCACAAAAGTGTATAAAGGCAGCCCGGATACACATGGCTCTCCACGCGCTCTCCTTAATACCAAGAATTTTCTCAAAAACTTTCCTTGTCAAAGCAAAATAGTAGGTGCTTCTTCCAAAGCCCTTCAGTACTCGAAAAAGAAATTAATGATTAATGTCAATCTATTACAGACTTCAAATCATACAAAATGAAGCTTCTCGCATCAATCTCCTTTTTCGTTGTCGCCTCTCTCGCGGCCAAATACCCTGCCGGCACCAACTGCCACTCAAATCTAGAGTGCAACGACAACTGCCTAGATGGAAAATGGACAATCACGAATGTGCAGGGTGACTACCAGCTTGTGTGCGATCCAACAAAAGATGACCCCACTCAATACTACGCCGCTTATTGTGAACGCAAACGAACGACGCATAGTAGCGGTGAAATCACCACTGAGAAAGGTTTTAATACCGAAGGTACCAAAGCAGCATGCGGCAAAGTTGGGGGGGGGCTTATTGTGATGATTTGTGCTTCCTTTCAGGGAAGCGCAGCACTCAAGGCGATATTTCCCAGAGCTGGGTAAATGCCTGTAATGCAGAAGACTCAGAAAGTGACTTCATCACCTCTGTGACGGCCAGCGAAGCAGTTTCTCACGGATACGGGTGTGATGTGAACACAGTTTTTCCAAACTCAAAGCGGGATATGGCGTTCCGGGCTTAATCTACACTATCCGGTGCCTGCTATCCTGGGAATGGTTCAATTTCAGGAGGTTTATCATGTATCTTATGCATATACATAAAGAGGTTAGATTACGACATCAGAAAGGCCCATGTCAGGTTGAGACTTGGTTCTTATATTCTAGTTCTCAGGTTGAACCATCTAACGATGATATTTTGAGATAAGATGAGAGATTTTGTACTTTGTATCTAGCACTCTCATACTGGCAAATTAGCCAGAACAATACAGTATAATGCTCCATTTTTGGATCTAATTTTTTCAATTCTCCAAATCGACAACCACTCTCCCTCGCTGCCCACAAATTTTCGATTAAATACTAAGGTCCCTTTGCCGACACTGTAAAGTTTAATCCGAAGAGTAGGTACCTCATTGTCATAAGTAAAACAATTACCAACGAGAACCATTTTCAGACTGAAAATCATACAGATGGAGCTTGTCGCGTCAATCTCCCTTTTTTATTGTATATAGTGGTGCTCGACTTAGTGTATTATATCAAGTGTGGATTTTCATCAAGTATATAGCCTTCCAGTACAAAGTTACCAGGAAGGAATTTCTTTGCGAGTTTCACGGGTACCATTGCGTTCGTTATGCTCTGGATAGATGCCAAGATTTGGTATCAATTTCCTCTTTTGGATTGGTACTTTCCGGTGGAAGGTGCGATAAATAAGCCTCCCCCTTCCCTTTTGAAACCTTGAAAACTCGTACTAGTACCTAACTAGGTAGGTCATACCTTCCTGACCGGACTGTATCAGCAAATATTTCCCAAATAGCTTAGGTAGTCATCTCATCCAGTAGTACCTCTTCCCCTTGTCAACCACTCACTCGTCCCACTCAGCCCTAGCATCATCTCAAAAGACCCCCACTGACCAGCCATCGAAAATCTACATTATTCCAAGAGAAAACCTTGTCCCCTGGTTCAGTTTTACATACCAATGTTCCTCTGTCTATACCCGCCAACCAGATGTCTCACCTGGAAAGCATACCTTCGTTGACCAATGACTCCACCGCGAAAAGTATCTCTCCATCAACCTCGTTAGATCGAATATCCGACGATCACGACCTAGATGCACTGTTCATTCATATTGATCTAATGGCCTCACTCATGTCGACTGTTTGATTTGACCGGGAATGACATGGCGTCCAGGGGCTTTCTGGAGAAAGCAGAAATCACCCATCAGACGTTTTCGCATCTGGCGACAACTGTGTGGGCAGAAATCAAGCTACACCAAGACGCAAAATCTGCCGAGAAAGCCGCTGCGGACAATTCACACTCCATATCAGGGATGATTCAGAGAAGAGAGACATCCCTATAGGCTCAACAATAGGTGAGTCACACCACTAGTTTTTCAATCGAGTCCTTGCTCAAATTTCACTCTAGAATTGGAGTCTTGGTGTGGCTCATACTGATCCTCTATAAAAGAACGTGGTTTCCTTATACGAAAGTGAGAGATACTATAGTCCCATTCACCATCGAATCAGGCTTGTCCGAATTGTCCCATGAGCTATCGCACGTCATGAATACATTAATAGTCGGTGGAGATGGTCTTGTCAAAGCCTTCGTGATCTTGAATTTGCCACTGCATCGTTCAACTTGGAATCATATGTATTCTTTCATTCAAGATCTGATATAGTGTAAACGTTAACTACTTTGGCTCGTGCGTGCTAGACAGGATTATCCGAATGCGGAATGGCGGCAACATCATGTTCCGTATTCTACCAGCAGTCACTACTCTAAACAGACCTGAGAAACTTGACAAGTACACTTCTTCCCGAACCAACTAGTCAACTACAATATTTTCTTACGTACCCAGGGAAAATCACAACAACTTGAATGAGAACCTATCGATTGACGTGAATTGGCAACTGTATTGTAATAATCCAAATTGACCATCTCATAAAAAGTGTACCATTACAACTTTTTGTTCAAATTTTTCTCTGCCCTAGAATATGTTTAGCTAATCATGAGGCATGGCGAGGTTATATTACAATGCATTATTGTGTTTTGGGTGCAGAGACCGTGTATACAAGCAAAGGGCGAGAAAACTTGTAGGATTATCATCTCATCCAAAAGACCCCTGGGCTGAAGCTTAGCTGCATCAAACCCCCCGACTCACCCGGTGGGGCTCTCCAATCGCACAGCCGAGCCGTGACTTGGCGGCTCTTCTACAACGAGTCTAGGCTGACATTCTCGTGACACGCTCTTTTAGGGCCAAAACAACCTCAACACGCTCTCCAATTCTAATAATTTACCATTCCTTATATCCTAAACTCCGATCAAAATTATCAATATGCTCAATGCTGTTGCGCTGATATCTTTTCTTCTCTCGGTGCGGTCTACCCTTGCATCCTAGGGAAATGGCAACCTCTTTAAACGAGATGCATGCGATGGCACTGACGCTATGCTAATTCTCTACCACGATTACCTGAATGATGTTTGCCCACAAAAGTACGAAGTGAATTCAAAGGGGGTCTGTGACCATATAAATGCGGAAAACTGGTGTGTTGCGTATTGTCAACAGTCAACCCGTTTTGTTTATTGACAGGAGTTTCCTTTGGGCCCTTAGTGTGAAGGCCCTTGCGATATTTCCAATTTCTCTAGGAAAATGACTTGGTCTCTTGATGATATCCAGTTCTGGCCTGAATTCGAGAAAGCAATGAATGAAGTTATCAGTGAAGGCGGGCAGTCTTCTTTCACAGCTAATGTGGGGCCGCAGTGCCTCTCAGTCACGTGCATTTCCCAATGTAATTGCTCCTCCAATGCATTCCAATCGATATCATGGGATTGAGACTAGATTTTTTCGTTCTTATGCTTGCTCTCGTTGACCGACATGACTAAAACGTGTCATCCGATCTCACCATTCGGCTACGTAGAATCCGGTCTTGAAGCACCTTTCCCAACTTAGCCCTCAGGACTGAAAGCCAATAGGCACTTAGAGTCAGGGTCACTGTTACGCGTTGCTAATTGACCACTGTTAGTGGCTCAACAGTTGGTGAACGTACCTTGTTCTCAAAGGGTAGAATTGCGTATTGCTGAAGGACGGCTGGATCCGACGTCGTTCAAGCACCACTTGTAATCCTCAAGTATCGACTCGCAATCGTACCGTTGCTATGCTAAGCCTTACACGGACTCGGATCCTATTGAGTAACTTCGAAGAATGTGCCAGGTAGAGCGCCAAGTAGGTCAGTCCGAAGAGCTCCCCTACTTGTAGTATGTTCGTCACGAGAGATGAGACTGAATGAAGAGCAACCCAAAGGTATGCTGTACATGTAACCAGCTCCAGACAAACTCAATCATCTCGGCTGAAAAGTCCGAAACAGCTTATTTGCCAATGGAGCCTTCTCGAGACCATTGGAAGTAAGGAAGCTCCGATTTGATACGAGGACACATGGCAGGGCTTTTTTTCCTCGAGGCTTACCTGCTTGCGATGAGTGTCCACGGACACGGATGATAGTTGTTATTGCCAAGATCAATTAGAAAAGCGGGAGTACTATTTTACTACGCTATGTACCAATGCAGTAGCAAATGATACTTGATTCAGGGCTCCATAAAATTTTATTGATGCTCTCATTTTGCTGTCCTATGCCCACAAACCCGTCCATTCCCAAGTAATACCACCTCAAACATGTAAGTTGGAAAACGCAAACCCAGCCTAATTCACTTCGCAACTTCCTCCCCTTTCAGCAACATTCCACCCCCAAATCACCCCCTATTGGCCCAAGACGGAACCTTTGGCTCCCATGGGTCAAACTTTTCATTATTCCTCGCATCCCAGGGCATCCACCTATCCAACTTCTCCCCCAACTTATTCAAATCACTATGCGCACTGCCCCACTCATTATTCAACAACTTCCGATTAAAATCGCAGTGCATCTTCTCCAGCGAAACAAGCGGCGCCCGCCACCACCTCCCCATATCATTCTCAATCTCATCGTCCTTGGCCTCGGCTTTCCGCAGCGAGTGCGTACCGCCCGATCCCAGGTGATACACGATCTTGGCGTGCGTGCCCTCGAACCGGACCGTGGACGAGTGGTGCGTCGTATAGTCGCCGTGTGCGGACCAACTGACGAAAAACACCTGGTCGTTGAGCGTCCAGACAATCACATGCTCCCAGTCATGCCTATGCGCGTTCCCGGGGCCCTGGTCGACCTCGAAATAGTATCCGTACAAGTACGCGCACCACCCGTGGTTGCACCGCTCGCGGACGTACGTCTGGCTGTGCTCCAGGCGGTCCTTGTCGCGGCAGCCAAAGGGGATGTAGGGACCGTGCGTGGAGCGAAATCCAAACTCGTTGTCGGCGTCGGTCGCATTCGCAGCGAAGACGACTTGCTCGTCATCGGCGCCGGCAGCTCGCGGAATCCCTGGTCCCGTACCTGGCGGACGCGGTGGAGCGAGGTTTGGGCCGATGCCAGCGTTGACTCTGTAGTCTGTGCCGATGGCTGCGGTCTGGTAGCAGCTGTCCTTGTCGAAGTCGAGGACGGGCTGGAATTTTATGGCGCCGTCGCTGGCCGTGTCGCCAAAGGGAGTGAGGATTTCTGCTAGGCTGGTTCCTAGCAGGAGTGGGAGGAGGAGGTGTAGATTTGAAAGTTTAAAAGCGAGCATTATGGTAATTGCCCTTTCGATGAATGGGGGTCAGGATTGTCTCTACTCAAGGATAGAATGCTCGATTCCGGAGCCGTCCTCGGCCTTTTCATATATCCTTCGCATTGTGGCATGTCAAGAGGGGAAAAAAAAGAGCACGCTATCGCACTTCGCAGCTGAACCACATTTTCTCCTGCCGTGCTTTGAACGAGGAATAGCATAGCCTCACCTGAATTGTCGGGCGCGTCTCAATGCATAGATGAGGATCCGAGCGCAGTCGTATCGTGCGACGCCACAAACATTTGGCTAATATAAGCAGGGTGATACTGTACTATAACATCCCTGCCGCGGATACATCCATGGCAAAACGTCATTCTGCATATTAAATCGTTCTATTCCTCTTCTCGACTCACCGACCCCACTAAAGTCGCCGACTCGCCGTTTACTCGACAGGGATCTTTCAGCCCTAGCGACGTGGCCGGCCTAAATCCCGTGGGCTATTTTGCCCGTTCTGTATAACGGTCTTAGATCAGCAGAGGTAATCGCAGATTGGCTTTGCTTTGCCCGGCCAAGGGTCCAACCAGAAGTGGTCGAGACCGGGCGATTGGTTTCAGCTGCCATTTCCCTAGGACAGATATTGAGCCCTACATGCTTCTTGGACCCTTACGTCCCTGCCGCGTCGGCGATCCCGCTGCGCACTTCGCACTTCGCACTCGGGCTACCAGTGTCTAAGCAGAAGTGGCATGATCTTGCAGCAATCAAGCATTGTGCTGAGAAAGTCGGTATATACTCCGATACAACAGCCCATAATGGCTTGCAGAGACGGCTGAAGAAACACGAGAGCTGAACAATTTCGGGCGTATGCAACGTCTTTGCTTGATCCTCTGGTCAAAATATGCGCTCTAAGTCGCTTGGCATTCACTGTTCCACCGGTATCCCGTCTCTCATTTCTGCACCGCCGCTGGTCGATGAATGTTAAAGAGAAGCCGAGCCCTCTTCGAACGGCAAATCTATCACTCAATCTGTTGACTCTATCAAGCCCCAAAATGGCCGCCTTCAAGCCAAGCGACATCCTCCTCCTCCTCACAACAATCTTCTCCCTCCTCCAACTATCCTCCGCCCAACGAACCCCAAACGAAAACCTCGTCCTAGCCGACTGCGGCATCGGCCTCGGCGTTAACGGCGGCTCCACGTCCCGCGAAATGATCTACTACCCGGGCGACGTCTGGACAGGACAAGGCCTCCAAACCAACAGACCAACAATGATGGTCAACGTCCCCTGGACGGGTGCGTACCCCTGGGGGCAGCAGGGCGGCGTGTCGGCGCGCATGCCCAACGGCGACGTGTTTACCGTGCACATCAACCCGAACATCAAGGACCCCATGGCGGCGGGCGACGCGTGGCATTTGTTTGAGATGAATGTCCCGCTCAAGTGTTATTCGTATCATTATATGTGGGTATATAAGCTTGATGATGGGAAGTGGTGCGAGAGTGCGTATGTGTGTAATCATCGGGGGACGCCCACGCCGCATCTGAAGCCTGCCCCGGCTCCGGGGCCGGCGCCTGCGCCTGCGCCGAATCCTAGTCCGCCTCCGATTTGTAATGTGTTGAATAACTGATGTGTTGGGGGTGCTGAGATGGAAATGCAGAGCTGGCTGAGGTTGGTGGCTGTGGTTATTTGTGGAATGCGGTGTGAGGGCCCAGGGCTTGTTCATCGCAAGTCACTCAAACAAGGACGAGTGTGGATATTGGTCTTGAGTACCTATTAAAAAGAACTGTGTAGTGAATTTTATTTTCATGTTTCCTGTTTGAATTCTAATGGGCCGACAAGTACTAAAAAATACTGATAATTTACTCCTACAGCGGAAGAATTAATTTCAAGAAATGGGATCAAAGTCACTGCGTGGGTGACATGCGCGGTAGAGATATTTACTCTGTTGAGAATCTACGGAAAGCACCTAGTGGTGCATTCGATGGTACAACAATATTTGTCTACACCGACTGTGAGACTCGATTGCCGCTACCTATGGATCAGCAGAAAAGTTCAATCTACAAAATGCCGGGCGTCGCTCTGAGCCACGTTCAACATGCTTCTCTGTATTTGGAGGGTTATAACAGGCGGCAGGTCCTGTAAATCGATCAGGGAATACCAATCTAATTCTCCCATCTATTTTGTCGAAAGTCAACATATTTTTCAATAAATTGCGTACCTAGCTCTGGAGAGAATAAGGCTTCTGACAACAGAGACTACATATACGGGGCTTAATTAGGTGCACAGCACTATATCTAGGCTCTTAACAGTGTCGACTAGTCTCATCCACCACTCATCTTTCATCATCATCTCTCTCGCCCCCATAATGGTAGGATTCGATAATCCCTAATGATGGAAGGGTGAAACGAGGACGCGCAAAGAATGGTGGATACTCAAGTCACTTTATCAGTTCATTCTATGCAATGAGAGGCGGCTATGTATTTTTTTTACAGTAGAAATCGCGTTTCTCGGTGCAATATAAGCTTAGTACTAAAGAACCACCAGCTAGATCCACCTGGCGAAATTGTGAAGCTAATCTATTCGTTTTATCCCGTGGTATACGGTTAGGCTGTAGACTGACAATCGGACTGGTCACATAAGGTCGGAGCCCACTCCCCCGGTTTTTTTTTTCGAATAGTGAACATGACAAAACCAAACCATGCTACACATCTTGCAGGGTACCAGGATAGCGCATCAATTGGCGTTTGCTACTTGTGATCAAACGATGCAATACAAGCCACTAAAGACGAACGGGTTTAGTGTATATACATGGACCCCACAACAACTAACTCTACAAGGAATAAAAGATGTGATCGAAATGCTAGCTTGTACCATGGCGTCAGAGTCCACTCACAAGGGTGATTCTTTGGGGCTGATGGCCGGAGAAGGCCATTTTGGCCCCCGCCACCGCACAAGCTTCTTACATGTACAACTCGCCTACTATATAGGGCTAGTTCCTTTTAGGAACAACCAATGGTAGACTTGGAAGAAATGAACTCCCAATCTTTGATGTGAACAACTGGTGCATGTAAATAACTTTTCCTCCCTAAACCAACTCATATCAAGTCCCCAAGACAGTGAGATTTATGCATAATGAAACAGCCATGACGTCGACGGCTGTATCTAATGATAGAAATCCATGCGTGACTAGATGAGATCTCTGCGATGAGTTGCTGATCATTTTTCGCGCACAGTTTATAAGAGTCAAATTGGTCCACCTGTCAGTCGACTCAAGCATAGCATTTTCAGGCACCTCTCCCAAACTCTCTTCTTAAGTCACTTTGCGGATATCCACCGCGACTATGTCCGTACACGACTCTACCCATTTCCCGCCAGGGACTCATATGCTGGATGACCGTATGTCACTTGCAAAGTCCACCCTCTCCCTCATTTGTAAGGTATCTGACTTTGATACAGAAACTAGCAATGGAAGCGACAATCAACAAGTCGTTCTCAACCCTACACCCTCAGATGACCCCGATGACCCATTGGTAGGGCAAAAAAAACTTCAACCACGTCCCTAGGTGACCTTATGAGCTGACCAAAGCCATTAGAACTGGACCACGCTGAGAAAATCAGTGAACTTTGGTCTGACTTCTACATACGTCCTGTTCACCTTCGTCCTGCTTGAAATCAGCTCCCCCTTACAGCAGCCTGTTTACGTCAAAATCCTCGGATTCAGCATGAAAATCGTAGGCCAGGCGGGCGGTGCCTCATACGCAGGCCTCGCTTTAGGATGTATTCTCTTCGTTCCCTGTGTGCATAAATTCGGTCGACGACCCGTTTATCTTATAAGCGCTCTTATTCAATTTATCAGCGCCATTTGGAATGCGAAACTGTCGACCAGTGGCGAATGGATCTTCGTTGGATTGCTCTCTGGTATCGGAGGTTCAACCGCCGAGGCTATTGTGTTGATTACTATTGTCGATCTGTTCTTCGTCCACCAACACGCTCGTATGAACGGTATCTTCCTCTTCATGCAGAGTCTCAGGCGCACTGGGCGGCCCCATCGCCGGCGGTTTCATTGTCAACTCTATAAACTGGCGCTGGGTCTGGTGGATTACCGCCATCTGCCTGGGCGTTAATCTGATCCTGGTTATCTTCGCCTTCGAGGAATCCAAATATGTGCCGCGATCACCTGTGGGGTATTCGAAGATTTCAAAGAAATACGAGAGCTCGGATGCCAATGAAACCTCCTCGGCCGATATCAGCAGTGGGAATTTATCCTACGGCAGCAACGAGACTCACTATGACCCGCATCAAATTATGGAATCCCAGACCTATCCTCGCAAATCGTATTGGCAACGCATGGCACCGTGGACGAAGACCGATGGACCGGTTCTCCGCAGCTTTTACCAACCGTTTATTGTTCCTTTCATGTTCCCTGCTATTTTATTCACGGCCTTCCAGTACGGCATGATGCAGGCTTGGTTCGGTGCCACTACAGTGACTGCACAGGAAGCATTGCCCAATCCACCTTACAACTTCAAAACATATGAGCTTGGTTTGTTCAATCTTGGAGGTTTCATTGGTGTCATATTTGCCGCGCTCGTTACCATTTTCCTGAGCGATTGGCTTGTTATCAAGCAGGCTCGCCGAAACGGGGGTATCTTCGAGCCTGAGATGCGTTTGTGGCTACTTTTCCCCGCCATTATCTGTGTTGCTGCCGGTTCCCTCGTTTACGGTATTGGACTTTCCAAGGTATTTATTCTCTTTTTTGTCCCTCCCTCTTTCGCAAATGATTAATATGTCTAATAACTCATCGTAGACCTGGGCTTGGTACGTCCTTGCGATTGGAAATGCGATTTTTGGCTTCGGATTCATGATTACTTCCGAAGTTGCCCTGTCATACTTGACCGACTGCTATCCCCTGGTAAGCTCGAGTCTTCTCACGCTATCGTGGTCATTCAGAAGGAACTAGAACTAATAAATTTAGATTCTCAATGACGCCCTTATCTCTGTGGTCTTTATGCGCAACCTTCTCGCAGCGTGTGCTAGGTTCCCAGTTAGCTCTTGGATCACCGGCATGGGGATTCAGAACATGTTCATTCTCATCGTAGCCATTACCCTTGCGACGCTTGCCTTCCCGGTTTTGTTCATCCTTCATGGAAAGCGGATCAGAATACAAACTGAACAAAATTATACAGAGCTTGCTGCAACTCAGCTAGCTCCGAGACCAGCTCCGCAGAAGTATTAGACAACGGAGCTAACATCTCAAGTGGAAGGTGACAATGTATACTGTGGTGCATTCGTGGTCTGGAAGTTATCTGATCATACCATTGTGACTTGGGGCAATGAAACATGGTTTTCTCCGGAGGTGTTGATTGACTTGACAACTTACAGTACTTGAATACTTGTGGCTTTGAGGAGAAAATCTAAGGATTGATACTCCTTGCTATCTCATATGTCTTGTCCTAGTATTTCATTTTGACTATTTCGAGTTCCAAAGGTTTTGAAGCATTGATATTGCTTGGTTTTCGGTTTTCTGGCCTGTTTTAGCGGACGAATTTTCTTTGGTTCATGACTTCAAGCTAGCTTGCAAAAATGACTTGTTTTCGAAATACTTATTACACTGGCAATTCTAGTAGCGTCCAAAGAATTATATGAGTCGGAACCGAACCAACTTCAACTGACTACACGTGGCTCACCAAAACCGTGACGATGGCTCGAGGGCTTTGTTAGTACTTCACTGTAGTTTACTATGAATGGCGAGACCAGATTCAAGAATCCAAAATATAAAATTCTCGTCAAGCCGCGTCAAACTTCAAATTCTCCAACGAATTTCAATCGCGTTCCCAGGTGTGCCCGATTCATACTCATACATTTTTGCTCCAGATTTCAAGGAGAAGCCAGAAACATCCGGGAATGAGTATCTCATTAAAATGCTGCTCAGGCTATTTCAAAATACCTGCTATTAAGTGCGCCTATTGTTGAAATATTAATGCCTGAGGCTTCAGTAGCCTCAGGTATACAAGCATGCAATAGCTACAGGCCAACAGTCTTTCATGTCTTGATAACATCATAGCTTCGCTCTATTTTCCCCGCCTCTGTCATTCGACTACTTCCTCTCATCACCTCTCTCCTTTCCGTAACCATCAGCATATGCCATATTAAATACTACCGCTGCTTATCCATCCCTCAATGACACACTGTGTTTCTTGAAACCGGCATATGGCCACTTCTGGGTTTTGCCGTTGACTTCCACCTCCATTGAGCCACATCCTTGAGAAACTAGATACCTGAACATTTTCTATACAGGAGTTAATAATGTTAGCATTTAACGATTTCCACAAAGAAAGTTTGCTTGAACTTGCCAGCTCGTCCCCCATCCCCTCCACTCCATTATAGTGTATTTTCCCGCCCCAGGGGTAAGGGCCATTGTCTTTGAGCCAATCCAGATCGCACACCGGAACGCTCATGAATACATTTTTGGGGACTTTGCCAGGGTCCTTTGCGTTGAGATATTCATCTGCGATCGCCTGACTTGTCGAATTCTCAAAGTTGGCGCCAAATCCAAAAGTCTTTTGTGTCCACTCGGCCCCCTTTGCCAGCGTCAATAGGTCGAGGGAATATTGTTCCAAAGTATCATCATCAGCACCGTAAATCTCGGGCCAGTCATAATTGCTCCGTATAATATCGGCCTTGATGATGAAAAAATATGCCGTATCCCCTTCACACACACGAACCAATGATCTGTGGTAGGCCTTCAAAGGAAAGTCATCACTACAGGGGTGATGGACATGTTTGTCGTTTTCCATTCGGGTGGACAGCTTCACGATAAAAACCCTCTGCGATTGCCACAGGAAGCCGATTGAGCCACTCCACATTGCCTTCAGCATAGCGTTGTTCACAGCGTATGTGTCCTTGGTTCCCACGTCATCATCAGCAAAAAGGCCGTCTTTCAATGTCGACACGATGCCTTTCGCGTCGTTTTGATAGAATATATGATTTTTCACATCGTTCTTTACGGTTCCCAATGTAACATTTCTTCCCCAGTAGGTGATAGCATCAAGCATGGCGTTCATCTGGTGGGATGTGAAGTCCTGGAGATGATTGAGTGCATTGAGCTCATTTTGAATCCTAAACAAAGTCAGATAGAACTTCACGCGGGGTCTTTCGAAGACATACACATCCTCGGCACTTGACAGCAACCCATTATGAATACCGTTTCCAATAGTGCTAGCCCCACTAGCAGCACCAGACACTCCGCTGGTAACAAGAAGACTAGACATGGCTGGAACAGCCGCCATCCACGCGGCAGATAATCCACTCAAAGCCCCGAAGAGACCGGCGAATAAAACGGCGATCCAGGTCATATTCGGCTAATCAAAGCAAATTAGGAGGCATTTTAGCACTGCAGAATAAATCCAAGACTTACATCAGGGAGTGTTGTTCGGATAAAATCAGCCGTAATGTGAGACGATGTTGCAGCAAACTCGTTTCTAGCATCTCGAACGGCGGATGATATATCCGTCACCCAGGTGTGAAAGTTGATAATTGAATATAGGGCATAGTAGTACCGAGGATTTGAGCCTTTCTTGCAAATTTCGGGGTCAAGATCTTGCACACAGGGCTTGTTATCAGCTGTATTGCTGTTTTTAGGGTTAGCAAACAGAAGCTATGGACAGTAGGCGATCTTGAAAGAAACCTACAAATCACACTCAAACTTCCCTATCCCATCTGCCTTGGATGCTAACCAGTCTACAAATGTGCCTTCGTAGTCCTCAGGAATAGAGTCAGCCCTATATTTGTTAGCGAATACCGCTCGTCTGAAATAATGATTTCTCATTCATCTCAGAAAGTAACTCACTCATCTTTGAGAAATTCTGCCATTTTATAATCAGCCCATGTCGTCGCATTCCTCATGCCCTGTATACAGGCCGCCGTATATTTTGGCTGTGTAACACCTGTCGCTGTCGTCGTGGATGCAGTAGCGGTGCTCCTGCCAGTTGCAGTGGTTAGAAGGGCCGGAGAGCCCTCATCCTGTTTACAAACAACAAGTTCCTTGACGGGAAGACCATCGCAAGTCTTCACATCCTTACCATTCACCGGAAATCCATCTGAGTCTTTTCCCTTATTCACAGTGCATGTGGCACTCCAGTGTGCACATTTGAACGTGTACCCACTAGAGTCATACTTGCAGCCCTGCAAGAAGGTATCGCCCGGATCGGTGTCGTAATTAATACTCGGTGGTAAGTTGGTACCATCCCCGCTTTTGAGTTTCTTCTTCGCATTGGCTCCGTCACACCAGTTAGGGTCTTTGCCATCCGAGACGAAGTACGTGAGCCATTTGGTCTTTCCATTCGCTAGCCATTCATCCTTGCCTTGAAGTGCAAGAATCATTGACTCGGTTTTGGTTGCCAATGCTGCATGGCCACTCGATGTTGTAGTTACAGCATGAGTGTCACCTTTTCCCGGAGACGCATAGGTAGGCCAGGTCGCTGCTCCTAGAAGCATCACCAGATATGCAGGCGTGGACCACATTCTATTGGGCTGAAGTCGAGAAACCACAAAGTGCAAGTAAATTCCCAAATTTTGAATATATTGAACAATCACTGGGGGAAGGACTGGACTATATAGCAATCAAAAATACCTAGAAACACGAGAGAAACCACTACACGTCCCAGTATATTTCCTCAGTGCCTCCAGCTCCAGGATTCATGCCAGCAAGGATGAATGGCCCCAGTTCGCACTTATTTCCTCTTCAATTACCAGCCAAGAATAGGGGGCCGCATGGTTGAGGGAAGAGGATTGGAGAAAATTGCTAAGTTTACAATAAATAGTAAGTAGATCGTAGCAAAGAAGCCATTCCAGCAGACAAGGGCCCATTGCTTACTTCTTGTAGGCTCGTTTGTACATTTCCTTTGATCATCGGTTTGAACATTAAAACTTCGCAATTGGGGCAGCAACAAAAGAACTGGGCCAAAATATCTAACACCCGGCAAAGTTACCCTGTGCCAGGCGTGGCCCCCGCCATATAAAATTTATCCCTTGGGTATGGCCCGGCGTGGCCCCCGATTCCGGCCCCAAGAGAATCCCTAGGATTTTCCTCCACCATTAAACCGATACCGCCAAGAACGCAAATCCAGATTAATAGCGCATTACTCTTGATATACTAATCCGATCGCGGGCTGTCGTGCTGTGCTTGACCAGCCCACCATGTGAGACACAGTCTCAAAAGGTTGTTGGGAAGTGGAAACTTCAGCTTTTAGCGTCATTGAAATGCGATTTTATGATACACTAGTACATGATGTTAAATCTTCATATACGACTTTCATATCACGCAGGTATACAAGATAACTTGTGCTCTCGGC
Source organism: Penicillium manginii (assembly GCF_028828005.1). Lineage (NCBI taxonomy): Eukaryota > Fungi > Ascomycota > Eurotiomycetes > Eurotiales > Aspergillaceae > Penicillium > Penicillium manginii. The sequence continues at coordinate 1,976,957 of NW_026643109.1, read as the reverse complement.
ATTTTAACAGCCCCTTGAGTGAACGGGACAGGCGATATTCAAACCAGGCATCAATAGATGATGGAAAGAGAAGTTGCAACATCCATGCGATACCTTACAGCGATAGCATAAGCTTTGAAGGCATTTATTGAATGCTATACTATCAAGAGATACAGAGCTTGCTGCCACTCAGCTAGCTTCGAGACTAGCTCCGCAGAAGTACTAGTATTGGACAACGGGGCTAATATCTTAATAAAAAGTGTCGATATCCATGGATATACCGTGACTATGGTCCATTTGAGGTCTGAATATTATCTAATCTTACCATTGTGACTTACTTCTGGGGCAATGGAACATAGGTGTCTCTCGATGTGTTAAATCACCTGACAGCTTAGAGTATTTGAATACTTGTGGCATTAAGAAAAAAATCTAAAGATTGATATTCCTCGCTGTCTCATATCTCTTATATTTCATTTTCACGATTTCGAGTTTTGAAGCGTTTATACTGCCTGGCGTTCGGTTTTTTTGGCATGTTTTGGCCGACAAATTTTCTTCGGTTTATGATTTCAAGCTAGCCTGCAAGCAAAATATGAGACTGTCTTCAATACTTAATCCGATATGGTAAAGACTGGGGGATATGGTGAAAATTCCACGATATGTTGTTGAATTTAGAACAGAAAACTATAATGTTTCTACGCAGATATTATTGAGTTTAGTGACCTTGTTGACGCTAAACCAAAGTTGGGCTCAAGCACCAGATTTATACTAGTAGAAAAGCGCTTCTATCGTGAGCCCTGGAGCATAAATGGAGCACGCCTATCAGAGGATATTTTCTTCCGGGGTCTACTATTGTAAATTATTTACTAAAGCGATTGTGCATTTTTGTCTCCTATCCTCATTTTCTTTGTTCTTTTCTTTGTTCTTGGCCCCTCGCCAACTATTTAAATCATTTCTTTGGAATCGTATAACAGCCTCCCAATCAAAAACACCACGAGCAACAACCGACGATTCTACCCTTCTTCTGATATCCCGAGAAAGATACTATGCATTAAGGACGAAATTCTCAAGGAGCAACGATCTAACATAAGTCGAGACATTAGTAAATTATTATGTTATCATGTTATCGATAGAACCGACCTTAAAGGACTTGAAAGTCGGGTGGCTTATAAACTGAGCGGCCATCACGCAGTCACCATTTGTCGGCACGCCATAAGAGCTGCCCTGGCAGTCTTTGCGATCATAGACGTAAATGTTCCAGCCACCGCCCTTTCCATTGAAAGAATAGAAATCGACATTCTGGTTCGTACAGCCCTGGGGCGTATTGGCAATCAAGGAGGCGTCATTACGACCGTCGCAGTGCGCGCCTTCCCACAGGTTAAGTTCATAGTCCCCCAGAGCAACAGCAGAGGAGGCTGCGAAGATGACAGAGAGTATAGTAGCCGAGACACGCATGATGGAATATGATTGAAGATTTGTAGAGGATATTGAATGCTTGATGGTTTTGAATATATTCAAGTTGGGTTCAGACGGAAGTATTTATACCTTTCTTACACGGTGACTGAGTGTAAGTGATCTGAAATAGCGCTACAAAAGGGAGAGATAACCGGAAAACTGGCCCCCAGAGCCCACTTAAGGAATTTTTCTTGGCGACAGATGTACACAAGTTCTCCAAATGGGTACGTGGGTCATGATACAATGATCCAAGCTTGATAGAGAAGTGATAGTCAGTTCTTTAGCTAATGGGTCACATAGTTCTTGGCAGGGTCCACGTATACTTAGCACATATAGGATAAAAATGGGTTACTGCAAATGAGAGAACTACTATTCTGGGGCTTTATACAGTTGGAACTTGACACTGCTATGTATGATGAGTCTTAGACCGCATCGAAGTATTCAACTGCGGTTTCTTTTAAGAAGCCGGCGCTGACAGAGACGCACCAACTCCAATTCTATGGATGCTTGACGGGACTGCGTCTCTTGACAACTTGCTGAGATCTTGCACTCTGACTAAAAATGGCCCAACCCTCAGTGAGACACAGCTTGCCAAGAACGGCCCCCAGCGGCCCCCTGTGGATCTATCTCTACTATGGGGCACAGTTTGGTCGCCACTCGCTTCTTCTAATTGAACGACTCGCTCGGGGAGACTTTTGTATGGCCCGACCTGATGTGAATGAAAATGTTGGGTGCGTTCATGTACTAGGCGTGTACAATCCACGGTGGACGATTCAAGATGACTCCGTCTCGCAGAGTTTAGCGCTACAAAAATGAAGCTGCAAAAAACTCAGGGTATATCATTATTTAATTATCTACTTAATTCAAATATTCCAATGTTTATTAACATTATGAAAAGTAAAAATGAACTAGATACAGCTCCTACATATACAAACATTTGAAATAATCCCATGAAGCTGTACCCTATTTCATCGGAAGTGGAGCAAATTACCCCATACTAGCGCCTTGATCATCACCAGGTTTGTTGCCTCTTGTTAAGTCCCGGGTCAGCTCAATATTCTATGCCGGAAAATCGGCTGTACATTACGAATTATGAATCTACAAATGTGCATCACAGGCTGTAGAGAGAATTCATGCTCAGGTGGAACCTTGGAATTCACAAACACATTATACTTAAGTTTCCTGTCACAAGGGGCGGCATTGCACATGTTAATCTCAATTTTGAGATCATTTTAGCAGAATACTTCCCAAAAATAACGCACATGTGGAATGAGGCCCCTCACTCGCCACATAGATATATGGGGGCTGAAAAAAAGAGGATATCTATACCCGCCAAGATTTGTCAGTCGAGGATCATATTCCCAGACACAGAATGCAACTTGCCAACCACGCTAAACCAGATTCATCCAGCCAAAAGTGGAGCAATCTTTAATAAGTAATCCGATATGGTGTCCGTAAATGGGGGATACGGTGGAAATTCCATGATTTGCCGTGGACTTTAGAACAGAAAACCCTGGTGTTTCCACGCAGACATTATTTCGACATAACTTGGGGTTGGGTACGGCAGTCCGTACCCGCCACAGACCCCAGGCTATTGAGTCATCCTGTGCCCACAATGCCTATCCTTTAGATAGCTTCTTCATACCACCACTATCTCTCTCTGCTATTGCTAGTATTATTATCCTACCCCTCCTAATAACTACTAGCTAGATAGCAGTAGGGCAGTTTTTTAGCGATAAAATATAATTATTTACTTTGAATTGTGCTAAAGCAGCGAATTGGAGCGCGTGGCGTAGAGGTTTCTGCCAGTCAAAAGTTGTTGGGTACCTCGCGGGAGATAAGCCAAAAATAGGTTAGGATATGGACACGGAATTATATTAGTCGAGCGCCAGTTCTTTACAACAGCGCTTCTATCATGAATGCCAATGAAATATACATTCAGAGGATATCTCCTTCTAAGCTCCACCGTAAATTATCTTACCCCTTCCCTGGGTTACATATTTCTTTCCAAATGACCTTAGAAGCCTTTGATGTACCCTCGATCAAGATGTGCCGTCCGAGTCCAGTAACTCTTTTGTTTAGAATACGTTTATCAGAGAACCTAACCCCGAAGTTTCCGCGTTTGTTTTCAATGGGACAGAAGAGAAAGTACGGGAAGCTAGAAATTCCTTTCAAAGGTAAATATGAGTACTTTTTCTAGAAATAAGATCCTCTTGACTTAAAAGTGACAGGTTTTTAGCGAATATTAATTTGCCTGAATATAAACACTAGCTTTAAGAGGAAAATCTAATTTTGAAAGTTATAAAAAGTTACTTTGGCTACTATCACCTAAATAGTAACTTGGAGCCAATTCTGCGGAAGTCTAGGGGCGCCTAGCGACTGATCAAGCCAGGTTTCCCGATCTTTTACAGTCAGCAGACATATCCTGCGTACTGCAGTTTCTTCTGTTGTTCCAAAATTTACGACGTTTTCATGAAAACAAAAAACCTTTTCTATTGGTTTGCGTTTGGCTAAGGCGGCAACCGGTTGGTCATGGTTTTTCCTGGTGCCGGGGTATGAAGGGGCTGCTGTCGTTGGGCGGCCAGGGCATTCGACTAAACCGAAAGAAATAACAAAATACAAGAAGCAAAAACAAAAACATACAACAGATATTGTATGTCAGCGGTCACCTAGCGCCCACGATTCTGTGTTAGGCGGCTCGCCGCTTTGTTCGGCACTCGTTCCCTTTATCGGAGGAGCCAAAACTGACATCCAAAAGTCGAATTCGGGAAAACTGGAGAAAACCTAACCAGGTACCAAATTACACATGAGCGATAACATAAATAGTTTCCGGTCTTCTTTATCAGTCTATCCGTCTGCTTTGACAAACTGCATTAGGGGGGTTCATCCCTTTCAAAATCCACCCCAGAACATTGAGTAGCTAAGGCTATGCTAGCTAACCACCTCAAGGATGTATATTCTAATTGATCCATTCCATGATCTAGTGTTTTCTCATGTGGTACGGCGCTTCATAGCCGCAATCGATCCAACAGATTTTACACTGTAATTAGTGAAATTTAGGCCAGCAGAAAACAGTGCTTCTTGCAAGCCTGGTCTCCAAAATTTCCCAAGGTTCCCTATATAATTTTGGGACACAGCAGCTACACCTGGTCCTCCACACCATCATTGCAATGCCACTCAATACGTGTGATAGCGATGCCCTCTCGAATATATGAGCAACGGCCACGTATATAAATCTTAGAGAGTCAATTTAAACTCTTCTTCTTGAACAACCACTCAGATCCTACTAGTTTTGTTGGTGTGGTGGTGGTAGTTGACCGTGTTAGTTTCAAGATACTATAAGTAAAAATTACGTGCTCTGCATACTGATTCGTTAGAGAGAGACAATTTGTATGGGCGGAATAGTTTCAATCGGAGGCCCTTTAAGGTATAGCAGCGAGGTTATGTTGTCAAGAGGCCGGGTGCACTCTTTGTGTCCCAAATTTGTATGGGGAACACCAGTAGATTTGGATACTGAGATAACAGGCGGCCCCTAAGAGCGGCGAGCTTCAATAACGTATAAATACAGTATAAACCCTGTTGGGTCGATCGGAATTTGCGGCTACGGAGCGCCGTAATGGGGGAACATTCTTCATATAGCAAAGCAACGGACTTATGACTTTTAACCTCACAGATTTTGGTCAGATAACTCCTAACCAGATCTGCATGTGATTAACTTGCATGCTGCCGGGCTAATACATGTTGATTAAATCACTAAATCTGTGTCTCTAAAATGACACACGCTTTCTCACTCACAATCCTGCCCTTCAGCATTACTTCTTGATCAGACTCAAGAAAGGGCTGACCCATAACCTTCAAGAACTCAATGCCCCTTGCAGTCTCTTCTACCTGGTGTGCCAGCATTAAACCATGCACACAGATCTTGATACGATGCTCTCCTCCAGCAACGTCTGGTGGGTTAACCTCCTGCCCATGTATATTCTCAACCCGCATGGTCTCTGCATTGAACAGATCACCAGGTCGATAATGTACTATCTCGAATCGCTCTGTTGGTGAAGGAATGCATGAAGCGCGAAGATCAAATGCATGTTCAAGCATGAAGTACGCCTGACTTCCAATGTTCTTTCTATTGTCCTCAATTTTCGATTGGTCCATAAGAGGGATAAGAATCTTCATCAGTTCATCCCGAACATCCTCGCAGTGGGGTTTCAGGATATGGTCCTTAAAGCCCTTATCGTTGATCATATCGTCGAATGTAGTGGCATGAAATGTTTCCAGGAAGCCTTCGGGGGCTAAGGATGATATGTCAACAGAGTGTCTTTATCTCAAATAGGATTTAGTCAGATCTCACCACAAAGCTCGATAACCCGCTGATATTCTCTCGCAACAAAGCCATCACAATGGAAGACTGCCCAGATATCAGAGTAAAATACCCGATCCCTAATGAAAAGGAACAAAAATGACCGAAAGACCAGCCAGGGCTCAATGAATAAAAATCCGACATCGTCAATCGTTCTGGTCAAAATTTCAAGAGTGTCGTGGCATTTTTCATCATTTGCGATTAATGCTCCAAATTCTTGTGGACTCAAAAGACACTTCTTCAAGGAATTGGCAAGGCGAACCACAGCCTTCTTAATTTTGATCATTCCCCCATCACTATCAGATGGTCCCTGTGCCCAATTACATCTTTGGTGATTTTCCATAAATTTATCGATTCGACAAGCTTTATCAACTTTGATGCTGAGCCGCTTTATCACTGAATCTCGAGCTTCTATCTCATCAAGGTCTGCGCGGCTGGGGTGACTCAATCTTCTGCTCGATGGCTCAGTCTGGGCAATCTTTCTTTCGAGGTCTTCGTTTTGCTTCCTCAAACATTCAAGCTCTGCTTCCATGTTTGTCACTTCTTGTGCTTGGGCGGCTAGCAATGAGTGAATCTGCTTCTTGAGAATTCTATTCTCCTTCGCGTAATCCTTGTGATCTTCTTGTTTGCTGATAAGATCCATTGCCAAATTCGACAAATCCTCGCTCTTGCGGCCGACCAAAGTGGAGCTAGATCTTTCATTTTTGACATAATCTGGCCTATCACCTGTCTCGTAATATTTTTTCTCCCCTCTGATCACAACAGAGTCAAGCTTTTGCATTTTCACGCTCGGTTGTTCGGTTACCTCATATTCCTTGGCATTGCTAGCAATCTTCTGACCAAACTTGGATAGGTTAGGGAACGTCGCGTAAACAATCTATAGAGTGATGTCAGGTCTGCAATCCTTGAGAAAAAAAAGCCATGACCATTTCTTGTACTTCACAGACCTTTTTTTTTTGCAACCTTCTCGTCCTTGCTTTTGCTGATGTAGACGCACGTGCCGATTTTGAACGCTTTTTTGACGATTCTCTTTCTCTCAATCCATTTCTTGGGTTGTGTGTTGAAACAAGTTTGTTGCTCTGTGCTTCAACAGAGGCAGGTCTAAACCTGTCAATACTCTTTGGAACCCGCTTTAGATAAATTATGTCGTCAAGTTTGATGTCGGAATTGATGTCGCGGACAGCCGGACCAGATTCCATTGGCACGTAGGTATAACCCTTCATTCGCTGTTGGCAATTCTGAAAATCAGATGAGGCCTCTTCGATCTCGACGCTAGGACTCTTGGTGGCCATCTTTGAACCGTTTGAATAGAGTGATAATGATTATTAAAGACCCTAGGGTTCAGGACTTTGAGAAAGCGCGTCTAATCCTTTTTCAGTTAACGTGTTCGCGGCCGCCCGCATTTACCTTCGCTTTTCAGGTTTCAGTTAGCCTAATCTTACCTCCAACTGGATCTAGAGCCAGTATCAGTGCTGAAGCTTCCGCAACGGGTGGTGGCTTTGTCTTTCTCTCTTCAGAGGAAATGAAGCTAGGCAGGGACCTGAGGGTGCGCAGAGTTTTTCCAAGTCTCGTGATGCACTAATGCAACTAGTGATAACCCCTGTCACCTCAGAAAAACAGCATTGGGGGCGGTTAGCCGAAATCTCTACATTTTCAATTTTCCCTCCTTTTTTTTTTAAAAAAAAAAAACAACGGGCGGAAACATTCTTTACCCTTCGCCAGACCACAGACCAAGTTTCTTCTTGCATCATGGGACGAGGAAGAAATCAAGCACGGAACGCGCCCCCTCGAACGCGTCTCAGGGCAAAGAAGTCGCCATCGCCGCCTTGTGATGCCTCGGTCGGGGATAGCGATGCTGAAATGCCAGACGCTGATCCCGAGTCACCCTCAAACTTTACCTTCATAGTTGCTCTCGACTACGGAACCACCTATACCTCAGTTTCTTATATCAAATTTGACCCCAAGGATCGGCCAGATGATATCGACCTTCATGAAATTCAAGCTATTCAAAACTGGCCAAGGGCACATGGTGGAACAAACCCACAGAACAAAGAGGAAGTTCCGAGTGAAAGCTGGTATGCAAATGGGCAGCATTACTGGGGATTCCTAGCTTTCAAATTACGCCAGACACTTCAGATCCGTCGAGAGTCGATCGTGGGCTTAAACTTTTGTCCAAAAGTTCTGCTTTCTGGTAACGACGAAGATGAGATCAGCAGGCAAGAGCTCCGGCAAACCTTGGCGACCCTTGGCAAGAAGGAAACGGACATTGTGACGGACTATCTTGTCGAAGTTCTCCGACATACAAAAATACAGCTCACATTAATTGAGGGATATAATGATTCTTGCGATGTTGAGCTTGTTTTGTGTGTTCCTGCAGCCTGGGATGCAACTGCTCGACGTGACTTGCAAGAAATCATGGGAGAAGTTTCTAATAGAGCCCAGTTTGGAAGCATCTATAATTTTTGGATGATTCATGAGCCAGAAGCTGCTGCGGCCATGGTGTTGGAAAGTGAGACGCGATTGGGAGCCACAAAGACAAGGATCAATTGGAGCAAAGTATTATTACTTCGACTGAGCAATAGATTATTGGATCCTGCTAACTGGTTCATGGTACAATAGGGGGATACATTCATCGTATGTGATGCCGGAGGGGGAACTGTGGTATGTTGTCTAGCAATATACCATTCATTCGGGACTGATGGTCGAAATTGAAGGATACCATTACATACCGAATCGAAGGAATGGTTCCTGTGCGGTTGGTCGAAGTGACAAAGCCGATAGGTGAGCTAGATACAAGCTCTTAATTTCGCTTTTATAACGATGAATTGGGTACTAGGGAGCCACTGCGGATCGAAATACATCAACGATGCTTTACAACGCAAAGTCTTATCCATGCTGCAGGATGAGACCTACCTCGAAACGGATGGAAAGACATTGAAGAATGTTGTGGATAAGAGCGTCATGCATCAATTTGAGAATGAGACCAAGCAGAGTTTTACAAATGAAGAAGGGGAATCCTTCGAAATACAAGGCCTCAGAGAGAATCCAGACAAGCATTTTGAAAGCTCATTGCTCAACGTTCCACGGTTTGTTGAGTTTCTTTATTGACTTTATTAAGATTTCCAAATGTGTCTAACGGTTAGATACTTTAGATCTGTCATCATGGACTGCTTTAACCCAAGTATCGATGGCGTCATTAGACTAATTGAAACACAGCTTGTAGCTGCAAATGCAGCCATGAAAAGAACGCCAGAATCAAGAAGAGGAAAACTAAAGGTAGGTCAATTCTGATCTAGCTTCCTTGTCTGTTAAGTTTGCCTTCACTCATGTTAAACTAGCGAGTTTTATTGGTTGGCGGCTTTGGCAATTCGTGCATGTTACAGGATTCTCTCCGTGCTAGGTTACCAGACGGAATGAAACTTGCATGCGATCTACGCAAGTAATATGCCTTTCAATATGATTGATGCGATCACGAATTTGAGTTTAAACGCTGATAAATTCGAAGGGATCTGTCGCAAATGGTCTCGAAGGGTGCAATTCTACGTGCAGTCAACAAAAAGAATGGTCCTCGACGTCAGATGTACTCAAGCTATGGCTTTCTCCAAAGTGAGGAGTATAACCCTGAAGATATGTCACACAAATACTATGATTCCGTGATCCACAATGATGCAAATGGAATTTCCTATGTTCGAAATTGCATCTCCTGGCTTATCAAGAAGGTACGTATGCGGTATTTCAAATTTTCCCTCTGAATAAAACTTACAAATCTTACAATTGGTTTGCAGAAACAAAGACTTGATACAGTTCATGTTTTCACCTGTCAAAGCTATCAAATATTTCGGCAAGGACAAGATTGGATGCTCTATGAGAGTATTTATGTATCTGATGGTGACGTCGAGGATAACTTGCAGTACAACCATGGTAGCAACAAAAGTAAGTATTTTCTCGTCACTTATTTGAAGGGCAAATTGAAGCTAAAAATTAAGGTGCAATTGTGGCTGGTACAATAGAGGTAGACATGAGCTTTCTCAGGGATCAGGGTCTTGTACAAGCAAGGCAGCGTGTTGCTACAAGCCCCTGGTACTGGTTAGTTGAGTATGATCTCGTCATGGAAATTCAAGGGCTCAATCTAAAGTTTTATGTCAAATGGCCTCGTGGTGGGGAAATGCAAGGTCAAGCCGGCCAAATCCCTATTGCCGCCGCTTTCAAACCCGGTACGGCTTAATCAACCCAACATATAGTTTTTTTTTCTCTTCGCCAATTAGGCAAGTTGTGTCAACGGGCCCTTTCGATATGGGAAGATTATGCGTGTGCATGAAGTCGAGTATCCCCACAAGATCAATCCGAACTCATTGAAGCATCTTTTTCAGATGAAGAGTCCTCGGAGAGGATATCTATGTACTCAACCTGACGTGCTGCACCTGCCGTTCCTTCTGTAGTCCGCTGTTCAATCTCTCTTATCCAATTTCGAATCTCCTCTGAATTGCCTTTATCCACCCAGTAGCCATTGGGCGATGTTGAGCGATTCAAATATCTTGAGTATTCTTCGGAGCATATGCTTGATTTCAGCTGTATGGTGGTGTAGTAAAGCCCCCTTTCTGAGGTGAATTTTACAAGTGCTGATGCTTTGTCTTGATCGTGATTTCCCTGTACAAGGTAGAGACAACGTTTTGGCATGTCTGCGCTGGCACTGATATTATCAACAAGGACACATCCATTTTGGTCAAGTTGTATAGGTGCCAAGTGAGGCCAAATTCGTGTACCGCTAAAGCGAACAGTTTGCTTGCGTCGAGTTTGAAAAAATCGAAGATAATGATCTCTTGGCTCACGGCGACCGACTTTATGATTATCGTAGATTATTGTCACGAAGTCGACCACGATATGAGAACTGTCAAATTTCCAATCGGCCTTCATCAAAACCCGTCGGGCACGCGATCTTTTCCCCTGTGAATGTGTGGTGTTTGAGAATGACACCATTGACATGGCTGCTGTCAGATTATCAACGATAGATTGCTCTCTGAGTTGTTGAATAAGAATAGTGATTTTCGACTCGGTAACAGACACATTGTTCAAGTGAGCGTTGATGTTCGTTTTGGGTGTCACGTAGTTGATGAACTTTGACATCGCACCTTCTGATATGGCAAGGTATGTCAATTGGCGCACAGGTTCCCATTCAGCACCAATGAACATTTGTATTGCAATTTTGAGAAAGTAGATCTCATCAGATTGTGGGCTTAGACCGAAGGGCTTGTTCGAGGATTCTTCTGTCCATTCACATTCCAGGGCGAACAATGTATTTCCCGTTACACGCCACGAGTCCTTCAGAGTGCTCAGAAGCACAGAAATCTCTGAGTGAGTGGCATCTTCTGATTGAAAGGAAAGTAGAAAGTCTTCCACATCGTCTTCTGCAAGAACTAGTCCAAGAAACCTGGTCTGGAGTACTGATGCATCCCTAATCACACCATGTGGAACAAGATCTAGCTCCCATGGCCAGTTACTGCGAAATGACTGGCTGAGCCGGCGTTCAGGGGCAGAGAATTGAGTCTCTTGTGATCCGTTTTCCGTCCAAGTCGGCTCTCTGCTTTCAATGGTGGAAAAAATATCTGGGTCAGGATAGAGGATCTCTTCCATAGATAGAGCATTAAGCTGGGCCAGAATCAATGGTCGATATATATCTCGAGCCCAATCAAAGATATAGTCTATAATGAGAAGAATCTGGAGGGCTTGGTCTTCTTTGGTAAGATTTCCTTCCCAGACCGTGATCATGTGCTTCATTTGTTTAGCTTCCAAGGTTTACTTCTCAGTACCAAAAGAGCAATCAGTTCCTGTGAACTTACAAATTCGGCCCTCCCCGCCCTTGTGCTGTGCAAAACACAAGCTGAGACATTCCAAAACTGCCCCGCATAGCCAATGAACCATACTAGTGGCTCAAATGTCTCGTTCCCGGTAGCTGTGCGGAGGTCCATTTGTAACTGCAAAAGGCGCTTGATTGCAAAGATCGTTTGCATTCCGATAGCATGAAAATCAAATCCACTTTTATTTGATTTCGCCTCTATTATCAGGAATGGAAACAACAGGCCATTTGATTCCTCTTGGTATGGGCTGACTTTCACTGTATCGCGTAGCCTTTTCCGCTCTCCATCTACAAGTGTTCGGCTATCGTCTGAGTTCAGTAGCATCCTGAAATTCTCCGTTTCGGTCAAGCCAATTGCTCGGTCTGGAAATTCAGTGCGCTGTTGTCCTGCGCTATCGGACGGGACCGGAGTAGAATACCTGATCGATTCTTCCGCGCGGTCGGAAAAAATCATGTTGATTCCACGATCATACCTTTCCTCAGACACGTTAAATGTTGGCTTTGCTTATAATAATTTCCGTAAGAACATGTAAGAAAACGTACTGGTCATCACTCCAACCTTGAAGGTCGCTTGGGCATTGACAAGGGTCTCGTTTTCCACGTCGCTGCTCTAAAGAAGCGACTTGAGCAGGAAGATTCCCGATATAAAGACTGTCGGCTGCAGCTTCAATCTCTGATCTCCATAATCTGGCTCGACATCGGGTACTTCAGCCGTCGAGGTTCAGTAATCTTTCAACACATCGGAGGCCGATGAAGTAGCTAGCTTCCCGTTTCCAGAGATTTTCGTGCTTACCAAGTGACTTCAACTGTAAATCGGTAGAGAACGAACGATTCGACATTCAGTCTCCACCCTGGCTCATTCCTCCTTTCATTACCCAACTTTCTCGTGATCTGAGCAAGGAACCGACTTTTTTCTTTATTTTCTGCTCTCCATGGCTTTTCAAAAGAGTCAATTGTGACATCAGCATTGTATTCGCTGTCTGATACCGCTCCCAACTTTTTTATATCTTCAAATAGCTTGCGGTGGGCACTTGGCCAATGACCCCGACTGACATATCCCATGTACCGGATGCCACACCTCTCGGCCTGTCCCACTCGCTGGCGAAAAGTAACTTCTTTCATGATTTGAGGAGTATAGTTTGAGGGTATGGGGACATGGCAAGATTTCAACAGGAAACAGGAAACAGACGGCACCAGCGACATGGTGTTAGTGACACCAACACCGCCCGGGGCTGCCCAGTGGGGGCTGGGGCGCAAAGGTCCACCGAGGCGGCTATTGAGGCGTTTTTATTGGGTCGAAGAGTTGAATGATATTTCTGGAAAGGGCTGAAGGGGCTGAAGTAGTGTGCAGCAATTATTCGCACCGACTGTTCCAGCTCGGATCGACTATTGTACGGGCTCAGACTGTACGAGAAAGTGAATTGTGTGAGTGTGAGTGTACCACGTGGCGACGGAATCGATTTTGAGTAATGGCGGGACCGCGATGCGAACCCCTGAACCGCCCAACCGCGACGAACATGAAGAATCACCGCCGCGAATTGGAAGGGCATAAACCAGTGGTGCAGATGCTATTGGATCGATGTTCGGACGCCAACGCCGTAGGTCGAGACTATGGCAATGATTGGCAATGATCTCCAGGTCGCGGTAGACGTAGGTCAAGAACACACACATTCCCAATAAAATGAATAATTACTAGCCTTTTAGCTTGACATAAATTTTGCAAACAACAGATCGCCGATTGAAGGTTGCGCGACTAGGTTGAAAAGAGCGTAAGTGCCGATAAAAATCACCCCCGGTCGTGCGACTGCGGCTCATTATATCCTAAGCGAGCGAATATGTGAAAAATCGACCGATCGTAGTAGCTGCTAAGCTTCTCTGGCCAGTATCTATAGAAGCCTGTTTTACCATTGGCTTTGACTACGAAACAGAATCTAACTTAGGAGTTAGATACCAATTCAAGAGATCATGGCGAACCAATACCAAATATGAAATTGATTGGCAGACTAAGGATACATTTGTTGTCTCTCAATTTGTGATTCCTGCATTCTGAGTAGGGTAGCTGAGCAAAGGAGCCTGTGCCTAGCCACTTGTCCCGCGGATTTTGAGACACTTCGCATTTTCCTCCGCCTTCGTCTCTTCTAACTTTCCTCTATGATATTTCTTTAATATAATTATGACTGAGGCAGAAAATTAATAATCGGCCTTATTTTTTGTTGCTCTCCGATTCAGTCCGTCAGATCTACTCGGAAATGAAGATACCGTTACCTTTTTTCAACAACCCCCCCGGAGAGAAACACCAGAAAACAATAGATCCAGCGTGGAGAAGAAAGACACAGCAAACTATGCAGTTACATCCCAGCATAGTTAGTTCGACCACTCCAGACAATGGTCGAAAACCCGATCTCTATCGGGCGGCCGTCACAGAAGACGTGGCGAGAGTACTATCCATAATGGAAAGCCAGCCCAACCTTGGATGTGAGAGGGATTTCTTGGGGAGAACTGCATTGCATTGGGGCGTGGAGAAAAACCAAATATCTTTTGTGGAGAAAGTTATCAGACAATCTGGTATTAACGTAAATACTGGTGATAATTTTGGTCGAACGCCATTACACTGGGCCGCAGAGAAAGGATACCCAGATAGCATGCAGTTGTTACTCAAAGGTGGAGCCGTTGTTGATGCTCAGGACACCTTCGGGCAAACTGCCTTATTTCGAGCTGCTTAGCGAGGAAGACTGGCATGTGTGGCACTGCTACTTAGCCAGGTCTGATATCCCTGATCTGAAGGGGCAACTGCCTCTTTACCTGGCAGCTAGATGTCGCCATATTACGATTATAGAGCTGCTTCTCAACAAAGAAGCCAATATCAACACTGAACCTGCTGGGGGCAATAGCCGCAGAGCTCTCTAGGCCGTAGCGGGTGGTGTTCATGTCAGTATTGTGAAGTGGCTTCTCAATAAAGGAGCTGATATTAATACTGAACCTGCTGGGGGTGATGGTAATACAGCTCTCCAGATAGCAGCAGGTAGTGGTCATATCAAGATTATAAAGCTACTTCTCAACAAAGGAGCTAATATCAACGCTAGGGGCAATAGCCATACAGCTCTCCAGGCTACAGCAGGTAGTGGTCATGTTGGGATTCTGAAGTTGTTTCTCAACAAAGGAGCTAATGTCAATACTAGGGAATATGGCCTCATAGCTCTCCAGGCCACAGCAGGTGGTGGTCATGTCAAGATTGTGAAGCTATTTCTCAAGAAAGAAGCTAATATCAACACTAAACCTTCTAATTTTAACGGCCACACAGTGCTCCAGGCTACAGCAGATAGTAGTTATGTCAAGATTTTAAAGCTACTTCTTAACAAAGAAGCTGATTTTAACACTGGGCCTACTTAGGGTAATAACTAGATAGCTCTCCAGGCCGCAGTAGGTGGTAGTTATATCAAGATTACAGAGCTACTGCTTAACAAAGGAGCTAATATTAACACTGAACCTACTAATTATCACGGCTATATAGCTCTCCAGGCTGTAGTATACAGTGGTTATACCAAGATTGTGGAGCTACTTCTTAATAAAGGAGCTGATATCAATGCTAAACCTAGTGAGAGTGATAGCTGTATAGCCCTCTAAGCCGCAGTAGATAATAGTCATATCAAGATTGTGGAACTACTTCTTAACAAAGGAGCTAATGTCAATACTGGAGATAATGACCACACAGCTCTCCAGGCCACAGCAGGCGGTGGTTATATCGAGATTATGAAGCTGCTTAAAACAGCCAGTACACAGACCTCCAAGTTAAAGTTGCCAGGGTACACCTTTGAATCATAGTATCAATTATGACAATCCATGTTACGAAATCTACCTTTCTCGACTGTAGACCTCTACCATCATGGATGAGGTTTCTTCCTCGAACTCCCTAGACCTCCTCTATAGATGGTCACATTGCCTCCCAGCAGGTGTATCTGGCTCGCAGGCAGATCCCCCGCGCAGCGGCCAGCGTCAACCAAATATCTAGTAGAGAGCAAAGAGTAGCCTCATCCTCTTTTCGGGGTGATCCGGCATCCTTTCACTGGGTTTATCAGCTTGTTTTGAAGTCTTTACACTCTTGATGAACTTACACTACTGTATACTATCAGAGGATGCATCCGTAGTTCGACCTCCATAACCAAAATATCCGGATTAATGAAGATTTATGAGCAGTCTTATTCTACAGAGGTCGCCTCCGCATCTTGGGTTTCAATCAGGGTGCAGATGCTCGGGCTAGATGGGGGTGGAGGGTAGAGTGGTGTTTATTGGTGATCACCGAGAAGCTGACGAGACAAACGCTGGTGCAAGGGGACGGCTGCGCTTCGGAGCTTAGCGGATCAATAGCACTTGTTCATACTCCGCACTCGGGTGTGCAACTTTGGCTATCTTCGTGAGATCTGTCTTTCGCTGCGCAGAGGTGTCTGAGGGGTTTAATGGAAAGTTGGCGAATGATCAAATCACGTTCATGATTCTAGAAGGTGCAATGACTTGTCTATCTGGCTACGAATTCTGGCTTCCACAGTTGCAACTCGATCTAGACTTTGTGTTAGGAGCACAAATTTATTCAACGGTGATATCGGGCAATTTTACTGACCTAGCGCCTTTGTCAATGTTTGGTACTTGCACATTTGATGAAAAGTGTCTGGACTTGCTTAATTTCAGGCGTTTTTCCTGGTGCGATGGTTTTAAAGTCGGAAGGACGCAAAGCCTTTTGTTCTCCGAGATCTCAGAATCTGTGCTCATCTCAGATCGCTTTATATAGCGTGTGATCGTGTGATTGTTGTAGAAAAAATTTAGGGCTGGTGTTGGGCATTATGGAGCGTTCGAAGTATATATCAAGGGGAATGAAATTTCTCAATCACGAAAAGCCGTTGATGCATGAAAAGGCATTTCCCACCGCTCCGTCCAGCCAACCTCTTCTCGTGCCGCTGGCAAGGTATACAGTTAAGATTTTAGTTCGTCCTTTTCGCACCGAAGGTGAGCGGTTACTAAGCCCTGATGATAGGTGAAGGAAAACGTGATAAGTGATGGATCCACATGATAGGACCACGGTAGAAGATCACCACGGCATGTCCTACCCGTAGTATGTATATGTTTAGCCTCAGGCCCCGATATCGTTTAGCAGGGCATTGGTTCAAGGAATGCCATTTCTCTTAGTTTTTCGTATTCACTTCTGCGCCCTTCGCCGACAAATTTTTCAATGCGTCCCTCGAAAGAAGGTAGCCAAGACCAGACTAAACTGTGGTGTCTGCGACAATGTATCTGGCTCGTACAGCGTCAGCAATAGCCAGGTTTTAGGCCCCCAAAAGATGGCAAACATGAAGGTGGGGGTGGTTTGCAATGGCATTATAAAGCACAGCAGATTTAGCCGAATGGCCACGTCATCGGTTCAGGGTGTTCAGGGCGTTCGGGTGCGGGACTGAAGGGACTGAAGTGGTAGGGCGGCAAGGACACTAAACCCAACGAATCAAGAAAAAAACGGGTGAACAAAAACATACAACAGCAGGGATTCGCATGTGGTCACCCACCATACTACTAACCTGCCGGCGTGTGGCTTAAGTACGGCTGAGCGGACGGGAAGCCCTGTTCTCCACACCCTATGGTCGTATGTATTAGGTATCCGAATCAAATGGCCATTTGTCAGGACCCACTCCCAAGAGTCGTATTCTAGGCACCACATCGAGCATGTTGCTGGACTAGTATTTCTGCATCGCAGAACTTCGTCATCCCGAAGGGTTTTCAAGACCATATTGGAGGTCGATCATGGCCTTCAAATGCTGTTGAATATAGCAGCCGGTATTTCTCCTCGCGGCGTATTAATTCACCATTGATTTCCCCGATTGGGGAGGTCAAGAAGGTCTGTTGTATTCCGGTCCAGGCCGAGACAGGAAGATCTAGGGTCGCCGTTCCAGCCCGGATATCGCGCAGAATTAATGTCGCCGAACCAGTGAGTAAAGCGCCAAGCCAAAGGATACCAAGGCGACGTTCCCGATTTGAGAGAAAAGTGGCCAACGACCATCCCTTTGCTGAAGGTGTTGTTGTATTGGGAACCGCCAATGTCGGATTCAACCAGGCACTTACGAGGTTACTACAGCTTGCACAATCTAGTCTTTCTTCCTAATATAGTTAGGAGCACATCTGATGCTATTTTCAATCTTGGTGATCTAACACTTGCGACCATTCCACCTGATCAATCAATGCAGAACCTGCTTTCATTTTGCCAAAGTATCGCTTCGCAATGGTGCGCAAGATGGATTTGTCTTTGAGGAGAACCAACGTGCATGTGATTTGCGCACAATTCTGTGCCTCTTAAACTATATAATCTCATATTCCTCTTGCTTCAAGGGCATTTCGTAACGTCTTTTGGAAGCCAAAGACATGTTCCGGTCCTAGCATGGTGTAATGAGCGCCTCCAACGTCGTGAAAGCGCGGTGGCGATCGTGAAAAATCTTTCCATTGACTCAAATGCTCAGTTACCCATTGAGCTTTTGAAGAAGCCGCCACCGCCAGAGGATTGCAGTAGAAGACATCTATTCCAGCAATAGAACTGACAGGATCGTAGTCAACTGCCATGCTTTGTAGAGCAAAGGCCAAACAAGCCCATTTCGTGATGGCTTCCGGTGAGAGGGCCAGTTCAGCTAGTCGATTCTCATCGGCTTCCACCATCACCTTCGCCAGGGTATCTTCCCGGGTAGCATCTTTCAGCTCTACCGCCAACTCCCGCGCACGATACTCGGTAATGAGATCTAAAAAGTAGGAGAGATGGAGGAGGCATTCTCTATAGTCTAGCTGACGCATTCGAGCTTTGATATGGGGCGGCAGGTTGAAGGAGCCAAGGAAGCGTACTTCGTCTCCATTGTTCTCCAATACTTTGCCTACTTCAAACGCCAGCATGGTACCATATGAATAGCCTGCCAAGGCATACGGTCCATGTGGTTGCTCTTGTTTGATGGCGGCATGGTATGTGCTAACAACCTCTTCAATGGACGCAAAGGGCTCTTCACCTTCATTGAAGCCACGAGCGCGCAAAGCATAGACCTTCCGGTCTGCCAGGAATTTTGCAAGGTTCAGAAAAACTAGAACCTCGCCCACTCCAGGATGAACGAGCCAAAGCGGTGTTTTCTGTCCCTGGGACTGCAGTGTAACTGTAGGGCTATACTCACCGGATTTTTGATGACTCTGCTGAAATTTCATGGCACTGGCTAAGTCGCGGACAGTGGGATTCGTCATCAACGTTATGATGGGGATTTCATGAGCGAGATTTAGATGCTCTTCGATTTTCTTCTTCAGTTTGATGAGTTCTACCGAGGTGATTCCCATGTCGAATAGCGAGGACTGTACATCGAACTCCTCTTGGGGCAATTCAAGAGAAACAAGGAACAGATCGAGTAGTTTCTCTTCTAGTTCATTTGAAGGATTAGCGCGAGCCGTCTTCCGGTGCAGCTTGATCGATTCCGAATTAAGTTCTTGATAGGATTTGTAATCGCCTTTCTCAAATGCCGACTTGATTTTGGTCCGCGATAGTTTGCCCAAGGCTGACTTTTGCAACTGTGATTTAT
This sequence comes from Penicillium manginii, assembly GCF_028828005.1. Classification (NCBI taxonomy): domain Eukaryota; kingdom Fungi; phylum Ascomycota; class Eurotiomycetes; order Eurotiales; family Aspergillaceae; genus Penicillium; species Penicillium manginii. The sequence goes on along the minus strand of NW_026643109.1, from coordinate 1,957,732 downwards.
CCACAGGTATAACTTCCGGTCGAGCACCGGTGGTCATCATGGTAATTTTGGCGATGGCGTCCGCTGTTTTCGCTCGCGCGACGTTATCATCGGGAGCATAGCTTGGCAGATACACCACGTAGATAATCTCTGTGTCACCTCCTGAGGGAAACGAGGAAAAACAACACGTAAAGCTAGGGACCAGACCAGGTATTTCACCTGGCTGATCTAGCGCGGTTTCGATCTCTTGCGGACTGTATTTAACGCCGTTGACAATCATCGATTCTTTGGCTCTTCCAATCATGTGGAGATTGCCTTTGTCGTCAACGGAAGCCAGATCGCCGGTCTGGAACCAACCATCACTGGTAAACGATTGCTCATTTGCTGTCGGATTGTTGAAGTATCCCTTGAAGAGTATCGACCCCGACAGTTCAAGGTTTCCAACGGTTCCACTGGGCGCGATGATATTTTCCGCAGTACGGATTCTCATGTTCAATCCTCTTATACATTTCCCTGCGGATGCAAACTCAAGACCTTGTTTGATATCATAGCCAGGAAAGTCCAGATTATAGATGGCGCCGCCGCAGGTCTCTGTCATTCCGAAGCCCGTAGCAATAGTACTCTCTGGAGCGCCGTATCGAGTCAGCAGTTTTACCACTGCAGCGCCAGTTTTGGTGACATTTGCCTCGCCACCTGAGGCGATATATCGGAGGCAGCTGAGGTCCCAGTCATATGTGGTACAATGGTTCCCGTGGTCCTCGAGCGCGGTACGAATGCGAGCAAGGAAGAAGTTCGGCGCAAAGGTACGGGAAACGCGATGGCGGTCTATGATATCGAGAAAAGCCACGGGGTGAGACAAGACATCCGATGCATGCACATGGACCTGATCTTTGTGTGCAAAGAGGGCCTGAAGATGAATTTCCACAATGGCTGCAACATGGTCACAGTGGACCCAGTTCAGGAACGAAGTATTTTCCGGTAATGGAACCACTTGATATTTGCTATCGAGTGCCAAAAAGATCTGCTGATGCGTGAGAATTACGGCTTTGGCGTGACTAGTGCTTCCGGAAGTCAACATCAGTATGGCAATGTCGTCTGGCTTAGCGTTGCGACAGATGTTGCGCAATTCAGAATCTGGGGTTTTATCCACAGCCAAAGATTCGAGAGCAATGGGCGTGATGGCATCCTGTCCTCCGAATTCAAACATTTTGTTGGCTGTCGTCAGGCAACTGGGCCCTTTGAAAGTGGTAGCCAGGTGTCTCAGATGTGATATACGTGCTGAAGGATTGTTGGATAGTGTTGTAGACATTGCTGGAATACATCCGGCCAGACTGACAGCCCAGAACCAGACAATGTTTTCCCAGTGTGTATCCAGATGAATGAGAACCACTCGGCCTGGAGAGAAATCTGGGCGGCGGCGAAGAGCCCAAGAAGCCTTCTGAGCGTCTTCTAGCAGCTGACGATAGGACCATGAGTATGGCTTGGTGGTATTTCCGAGCGGATAGCAGACTACATGACCACTGCTTTCCTGGTTGGCGGCAGCCTCCAGCAGGAGTGTTAGGTTTGTAAACGTCATTTAGGGCTCAAAATACCTAGATACAGATGTTTATCCAGCTAGTGAACAATGATGGAAAACAGTGGGTTACTGAATTTTCAAGAACTTTGTATATCTTTCCATGGACGGTGAAGATGAGTTTGAGGATGTGGTGGCTGTATGTCTGCATGAGCCTTGCTTCTTGACATGAACGTCTCTGCTGGTCTCAAAGTGCATCGTGTAACCCCCTTTTACCCCCTTGTCAATCGACATTCCAGGCTTACTAGGATGGCGCCTGCATGCATTTGACGCCTGCAATCAATTGATACTCCACTTGGTTCCTGTATTCATCGTCGACATTCGGTGTTGGGGCTATATCCAGGGGTACATAGCCACGAACGACGGCCTTCTTGGACTTTATTCTTCTGGCTTCATTCAAATAAATCATGTATGACCTTGAAAAGGTAAATTGTGTACTTTCCCTCCTTGGCCATGCACAGCAGTCTGACCGTCTACCGCAGATTATCATCATTGGAGGAGGGCCAACCGGCCTCGCAGCAGCCATTCGCTTAGCTCAAAACAACAAGCTAAGCCCGGTCATTTATGAGCTTCGCAATCCAGGAACTGCAAGTCTAGGTGGCTCGCTAGGAATTCCCGCCAATGGTGTACGAGTCCTGCACCGTCTGGGTCTCTGGGATAGCATCCTTCCGCGCAGTGTCGATATCACAAAGAACGTCGTACACTCCACATCTGGCAGTGTTTTGAACGAAGTTGATGTCGCTTCAGAGGCAAAGAATCGGACAGGCTTTGGTTATCTTCGCATCAACCGCGTGGATTTGGTCCAGTGTTTGCGCGATGCTACGCAAGAATACGATATCCCGATTCACTACGATAAACAGATCCAATCCATCGACGATCTCGGGGATTCCGTCACGGTCACCTTTACTGATGGCACTAGTGACACTGGCTCTCTCCTACTGGGTTGCGATGGAATCCACTCCTCGGTACGCAGAATACACGTCGATGCAGAGATTGCGCCAGAGTATTCGGGAATCTCCGCGATATCATCTATTGTCGACGACGTGACAAATCGAGATCCTAAAGATACAACCTCTTTACATTCGACACTCACACCGCATGGTATGCTTGCAACTGCGCCATGTGCTGACAATCAGATCTTCTGGTTTTTCAGCAAGGAGGTGCCTCTGCCTCAAGGATCGAGCTCAGCGGACGTTCGTGATGGCTGGATGCTTCACCGCCAGAAAGAACTGGCCGACTGTCGAAACTCACTGTCCAGCGTTCTAGATTGTGTAGAGGGGAAGTGGGGAAAATATTTGCGGCAGCTTGTGGACGCAAGTCAGGACGTACATTTTTATCCGCATTATCGCATACCTCTCGGTGGTCGGTGGTTTGTTTCCTCGGATAACCCACAGGGATCGCCGCGGGTCTTGTTGCTCGGAGATGCCGCGCATGCCGTGCAACCTCATGCTGGACAAGGTGTGGCCTTGGCACTGGAAGATGTGATCCTTCTATCTGGACTGCTGGTCCAGTACCAAGATGGTGACCACGCAGGCCTGCAAGGGGTATTTGACCGGTTCGATCAAATTCGTCGTCCGCGTATACAGCGCATCAACGAGGTTGCAATGCGTAATGGAAGGATGCGTCGTAATCAGACACCGTGGGCAGTATGGTGCAAGGAGTGGTACATGTGGACTATGCTACGTATCAATCGGTTTTGGGGCATGTCTATGTCGGGTGTATTGAATGGGGATGTCCTGTATGACGTTGAGAAGGAGCTAAAGCAGGTAAAACCGAGAGAGTTGAACTAGAACTGGAAGTCTGTAGTGATAAATTTTTCACATCAACCTGGAATTCTTTTGCTGAAGCCAAATGCTAGATTCACAAATATTTTAAACATCTCGCAGTGTGGCCGAAAGTTCTCCTTAACGTGTGAGAGCATCATGACTATATCAAAGACTACCGAACTAGGGTGGATAGGCATGTCAAATTAGGGCGAAAATGGTTGAGCTTTTGCTAATCTCCAAGAAATACTATAGGGCTTGGAAACATGGGTCTTGCCATGGCATCAAATCTCCAAAAGCATCTGCATTCCCAAGGCCTTTCGCCATTGCGCATCTGGAATCGTACGACCAGTAAAGGCGAAAATATCACGAACCTCGGTGGGATCCAATGCGAGACCATAGCGGGATTGATCAGCCAGTGTGATATTATTTTCATCTCGGTATTTGCTATCTGCATCTTAAGTCTACTTGGATGTCTAATTTGAATACTTTAGCTAAATAACGACGATACGTTGCGAATCGTCCTTAAAGATATCATCCACACCGCAAATCTGACAAACAAAATATTTGTGGATACTACAACTGTTCATCCAGATACCAGCAAAGATATTTCTGCCAAATTGAAAATGGAAAAAGCGTCTCTAGTCTCAGGTATGCTGTACGGTTCTCCCCCATCCTTTTCTCGTCTATACTAATCCAAAAAGCTCCTGTTTTTGGCTCCGCTCCAATGGCTTCAGAATGTAAGGTTCTAATAGTTGCTGCCGGCGAGCCTGACTCGATCCGGAACATATCCCCTTACATAAAGGGCGTGATAGCGCGTGATATGCTTGAAGTGGATGAACGCCCGGAAAAAGCGTCTCTGCTGAAAATTATTGGGTGAGAAGGCTTTCGCTATTTTCCCTTCGTTCCAATGCACGACTAAGCGCAATTCAATAGGAACTTTCTCGTTTCTGGTATGACGGAAATCGTCGGTGAAGCACATGTCCTCGCCGAAAAAAGTGAGATGGACCACGGAATAGTTGAAAAACTGTTGGAAGCCCAGTTTGGACCTCTCCCAACCATGATTTCTAGGCGATTGACCCAAGGGGTTTATATTCCACCCAAAGGTCAGTCTACGCGATATATTGTAGGAGCGTACTGACACACTGAACCCTTGACACTAGGCGTATCCCCGTGGTCAAATTTGGATCTAGCTCTGAAGGATACTGGACATGCCATTGACTGCGCAGGAGCGGTGGGAACTAGGCTGCGAGTTGGGGAAGTCATACAAGATCATCAGCAGCGTGCCAAGGCCTATTCCAAGGAGCATAAAAGGCAATTAGACTCGGCAGCCTTATACGGTATTATTAGATGCGATGCAGGCTTGGATTTTGAGAGTGAATTTGTGAAACAGAGGGATGCTTAGAGAATATGTGTGGTATGCAATATGTATTCGACTTGTTGCAACCAGCAGTGCATCCTCTAAAAAGAGACATAAATACATGGAGCTACTGTATACTCTCTGCAACTAACTCACCGCTATTCAAGTGCAGCTAGGAAGTGATGGCGAGGTGAAAAACTTGCAGGATGCCTGTGGGTCCGCGTAACATTGTACGCTGTTATCAGGACGAAGAATGCATATCAAGTTACATCCTTCTCTGCAAGATTAATTCACCGCTACCGGGGTGCTTCGACAGGTCACAACAAGATGATATGCTCTACGGATCGTGTCTGCATAGAATTTCTGCATCAAAAGTGTCTTGTATAATGTGGGAGATCGGTTTCACAGTCCTTCAATTGCTATATCATATCCCCTGGGCTTTATCCATATCTTCTTTCATTTTGTACGTGCTACCGGTGCCGAGCAATGGATCTGGGTAAACTTGCATCTTCAATCCGTGATGCAACAGAAATTATTTCCAGTCAGCCCATTGACTCTCAGCAACTAGCTGAGTTGTCACAGGCTTGCGAGAGTCTTTCCGCAATAATCGAACAGCCGAGGTCACGGTTAGAGAAGGGCACTCATGCGGTAACTATTTCAGGCGTCACGATGATTTTGTGTTCACATTAATCTGAGACCCAATAGATGACCCCAATAGTAGCTGTCAGGATTGCTATTGATATGAACATATTCAATTTTGTTCACAATTCCCCAAAGGATGAGTTTGAGGGCTGGGAGATTATCTCGCAAGTGGGTGGGGATTCGTTGCTTGTTTGTATGTAAACTCTCCTCTGTCTCATTACGAAAGCCTTACCAATTACTTGGACTCGATAGCGCGGATACTGCGGTCTTTGACAGCCTCTGGAATCTTCAGCGTCACTTCGACAGGGACCTACAAGCCAGATGCCGTGATTAAAGACCTCGCTCGAGGTGGTTATCTAGAAAGTCGGATTTTGATGAACTTGTAAGTCTGAAAACGTTGCTTCCCAAATGTTCTCACTAGCTGAAATATTTGCACCAGTGATATTCATTTCCAAATTTACGCAAAACTTCCCCAATACTTGAATCAAACCAAATATGCATCGCCCTCGAACGCCTACGCAGGGCCTTTTCAATCGATCCTGAATACAGACCAACATTATTTTGATTGGATGGAGTCACATCCGATCCAGCTCGATGCCTTTAATCGTACAATGCAGGCTGGTGCTATGCGCGACAATTCTGCGCGATGGACCCAGATATTTCCTATCACAGAAAAATTGAAGATCTTCGAGGGTCAAATGGCTTGTACTGATAAAGGGCTTCAATTTGTGGATATTGGAGGAGGCATCGGCCACGAGATAAAAGTATTGCTGGATTCAATTCCATCTCTTCGAGGTCATTTTGTTCTTCAAGATGTATCAAGTGTCATCCAAGATATATTACCGGAACTTTCGAGATCTACGGATATACGATCAGTGCAGGCTATGGCGTACAACTTTTTCGAGCCACAACCGGTAGTCGGTGCGGATTTCTACTTTTTGGGCCGTGTTCTGCACGATTGGCCAGATTCTCAGGCACGAACCATTTTGCAGCACATCCGAGATGCGATGGACGAGGACTCAGTGCTTCTCATCCACGACCGTGTGCTGCCGGACTTTGCTTCCAATGTTCATCCTACAGATGCTATCATGGATCTGAATATGATGATATTATTCTCATCGCTCGAACGAACGGAAAAACAGTTTCGAGCGCTGCTTAGTTCCGTGGGGCTTAAGCTGGTTAATGTGTGGCGGTCCCCTACGGCTGGCGTTCATCGACAAGCGGTACTCGAGGCAATTCGGGCATGATAATGAAGCAATATACGAAGAGTTTTGCAAAATAAAATACCGCTTGGATTACATATGATGGTTCATAGACATTGCCATATCTGCAACGAAGCAAAACATGACTATGTTTCATACTTGTAATATCGGACATGAATTTGTATGTTTGCTGGTCCCAAAAATATCCTCAATTAGCTTCAATCCGATGTAGCACTCATTTATCTTAGAGGCTATCATAAGTCATTTCTTGCCTTGCCAAGGGTCAGATGCACGAACAGAAGCGAACATATAGTATCGGGCTTTAGATAGAGTTTGTATAGTCTAAGCCGACTGGTTTATTGCTATTACTTTTAGAAGGGCGAAAGCATACTGCGAACTTCTTTCTTATTCATAACGTGTCATTTGGCTTTGGAATAGCCATAATTCATTTGATCAGAAGTCGAATGTGACTTGCGTTCAACAAAAGGTTTGCACGTAAAACCAATCACATCTACGTCGATGAAAAGAACGGAATTATGATTTTATAGAGCTGTGAACAACTTTAAATCTTCAATAAGGCTAGCCAGCTTTGCTGAATCAATGTGATACTTTGAATGATCTCAGCTTATGAAGCAGCTTGAATTAGTCCAAGGGCGCCTTGCTGAAGATTGACCGTCATTCCTTGTACAATATCATCGCGAAATTTGTTCAGATCCAACTTGAGCTCCTCTTTCTTGATGCGATCACAGGTTAACTCACCCAACTTATCTTTACCCAGCTTCTCTTTATCTGTGAACATGTTCATAGTGCCGTCTACCTTGCGAATCACACGCATACAGAATTCCACTGAATCGGCCACCTCTTCTGTACTCAACTTTTCTCCACCTACTTCCACAGTTCCTTGGATAACTAGGGTTATTCGATTAGTATCAAGATCCGAAAGATTTCAGGTCAAATTTGTAAGATAAAGGGACACTCACTGGGTCGGAAAAAGCTGAAAGCACGATCAAAGTTTTCTTCGTCATACTCATTCAATACAGGACTCTCCAGTCCTGTGATTTGGGCGTATGCACTGGTTACCACAAGCAGAAACCTCGTATAAGACTCTCTGATCTTCTCCGAGTGCCAGTTAGCTGCTATCTCTTCGCTGCAATCTCCTTTGATCGCCGCGCAGATTGAGGCAGAAGCAGATAGAGCTCCAGTCAATGCCAAATGTACTCCCGAAGAGAACAGAGGGTCGATGAAACACCCGGCATCTCCAACAATGCGAATGTAGGGACAAGCGTATTTCGTGGCGCTGTATGACCAGTCGGTGGCAGACTTGATTTCCGAAACAAGCTCGGCATTTTCGATTAGTTCAGAGATCATTGGGGCATCATGTACGTTCTTCATAAAGAAGTCCTTCGTATTCGGTGACTTCATCGCCTTCTTTCTTGCTGTGAAGCTGGTCTGCTGCATCACTAAGCCAACAGAAGTTGTGCCGTCATGCAGAGGAATAAACCACGCCCAACCAGTTCCATCTAAAAGCGATTTTAGCATTTTGAGTGTCTTATCATGATTCTCGTGCAAATATTACCTTTGAGACGAGGGAAAAACGGATCACCTTCTGCAGGGGTACCCTTCCCATATGTTCCAGCATCTTTGAAATATCCCCATGTGGCAATGTTTTTGAGACCCTCGTTGTAACTGCGGTTCTTCATGTACTTGGTACTGATGAGACCAGCTCGGCCACTCGCATCCACTAGGTAGTCGAACTTTATCGTACCACTGGCGCTTTTGTCCTTGGATCTCCAGGAAGCTGACACTGGACGTTCTGGCTCCGAATCATCATGGCCTTTCTGGCAGCCAATTGACTTGAATTCGACCGCGTTGACCTTGACTCCATCGAATACTTTGGCCCCGCTATCTTTAGCGTGTTCGAAAAGAATTTGATCGCACTCAGAACGGACAACATTCCAAGCATGTCCTCCAAACGCAAGGAAGTTTGTGTCTATTAAGCAGTCAGTGGTTGATGTTCAAGTTGTAACACAATGTTGATTTACATGCTGCGGGCTTGCTATTATAGCTGAAAGATGCCCCATTCTACATTGATCTTTAGCCGGCTATCGTCTCATTTTTGGAATCCAGCTTCGATACTGACCTTATGTCTGAACCCGTGGTTTTCGAATTTTTCATAAACCTCTATGAATTTTAAGAATTCCCTTGTAGATGGTAGTAGGCTCTCACCAATATGGTATCTGTATCTCTTGTCAGCCCCGAGCTACCTTCTTGGCTTGAGTATACCTTGACTGACCGAGGGAAAATATCAGCTTCCAACAATACGGTGGAAATACCTTCCCTTGCCAGAACTGAGGCAGCATAAGACCCGCCAGGCCCGCCACCTACTACCAAAACAGTGCATTCTTGTGGGATTGACATGCTGACCTCTCTAGAAGGGCACCTTTTGAATTATTGAAGATGCTTTTGAGAAGAGTGTAGACCAGTGTTAGGGTGATATCCTATGGAGATATCTCACATTTATACCCCGATCAATGTGGATATTCTACTGGTACCCTATTAGTGAAAATAACTGTAAACTTGGTTATTTTTTACCAAGACATTTAACTAGTAAAGGCTGAGTCTCATTGGATAAGTTTGACATTCCAGGTTTCTCAACAGAGAAGAAAACGAGGTCAGCAAAAGCGAGAGAAATGCTCAGTCTGAAATTCCTTGCTTGCAGCCATGATGCTGTGAAACGCTCTTACTGCAGCATTCTGAATTCCGTGCTCCTTGCAGGTTTTATCGCTGTGGTTGACATTTTGTATACTAAGCTACATATGCAAGATGGAAATATGTGATCGGGATTTATCGTTCAATTAAATTCAGCACAATATTTTTACACCGCAAGTTGATCTGCCACGGAACTTCCGATTAGAGCTTTGGAAAGCAACGACTCCCTTGCTGGAAATTCTGCCCTACGCTCGTCAATCACGGCACATGTTTTGACGCCTTTGTTACCACAACTTTGACGCAGTAGGTCTAGACCACAAGTAACGAGGTCAGAGTAGCCAGCTCCCATACGCCTTTTGTAAAAGCCTCGAAGATACTGGATTTATCTCTTGTCGCGGTTTTCTTCTCGTTAATTCTACCTACAAAAGCTGTCAAGTTCGACATCACGCAGTTCCGCTTCTACGACTTCTTTCTAGTTGCCAAATATTCATCCTTGGGGTCTGTAGTTAAAGTCGCTTATGGCTGAAATACGCGGTCACTATCACATCAAGTTTGATTATATCAGGTATTCCTTTGTGTAATTGAACTACGGTTTATCTTGAAGGAAAAAGTTATTGAAGAGAAGATCATAACAAAATGAGTGATAAGTACTCTAATCTACCTTTCTATTTTCTTAAAGAGGACATTTATTCCCAAGTGCGGCACGTTGTGCCTCTTGATTTTGAGGTTCTCCGGCAAGGCCCTCTGTAACTTGATCTCGAAATGAAAGACCAGGTACGCCAGAATGAGCCGGAGCTCATCCGCTGCAAAAAAGCGCCCGGGGCTAGATGATTATAAATAGCAGGAATTAGTACATCAGACCTCCATGGTTGGCAGAATGAAGAATACCAAAGTAGAAGAGACTTACCAAACGTGTTTTCCATCTCCAAACTGAAGGTAGTGAGGATTCGTAGAAGTATATTTGAACATTTCCGGTGTCTTGGAGTTATTGGCAAGTTCATAGAACCGTAGACCATCAAATTCAAAGGGGTCTTTCACGTATTCTTCGTCAAATAACATTGGTGCGTTCGGTGTCATGAGAACTGTCCCCTTTGGAATATGAAGACCATTCTTGAATCTGAAGTCTTGCTTGACAACACGAGGTGTCCCGGCATGATCAAAGCAGTTATAGCGATGTGATTCCTTTATGAAGCTGTCCAACACTTTCATTGAATCAATTCCTTCCTTGGTCCAAGTATCATTGTTGGCCCGAAGAACCCCGATGACCTCCTGTCTGATAAGACTAATATATTTGGGCCTTGTGGCAAGCTCACAGAGACACTGGACAAGAACCACAGTAGTGTTAAAGCTAGCTCCGAAAGTATTTGCAGCAAGTAATTGGGCAATGTCTAGCTCATTCAGATTATAATCCTTCTGCTGCTGGGTCCATCGCCAGAACCAATCTGTTAAGTCCTGACAGTATGATAGTCGTTTGGTTAGCTCGTATATCCGCAGAAAAGAAAGAACCTGGCCTTTCCTGGGCCAAAGCTGCAGATAAAGAACAAGAAACTCACCGAAGGCTGTTTTCCTGCCTTTTCCCTCTCTTCTGATTCCATCTTCCGTGTGTTTATCAAATTAAGAAAGAGCTTTTGCATCCGATTTGATAAATTCACAACTTTGGATGACCGTGCTATAATACTTTTGGAAGCAGAAGTCAATATCAAAAATATCGAAAGTCATATGTCAGAGCTTACGGTTTAAGGAAGTCGGGGAATCTGCGAATATATGGGCCTCCAACAAGCATTTCGGCTGTGTAATCACAGAAAAGGTCGATGCTCTCTGGATTGCGACACTCGTCCCCTGCTAGTAACTTTGCAACCAGGCCCATCACAAGGCGGCTGGCGATCGTATAACAGTCGAATTGATTCCAATCATCATCGCTCTGCAGGTGATTATGAATCTCTTGTTCAAATGAGTGCTGAATCTCCTCGATGAAGCTTGGAAAGTATTCATCCCCTGACCTGGTGCGGGTTCGAGACCAGGTAAGTGCTTTGCTCATCATTGAGCTCGGTATTTTATGAAATAGTCCAGGGGCCGTAAATCTGGATTGAAAAAACTATAGTAATATCGGACATTAGTCCAGCTCAGCCTGAGATATAGTATGCTCTTACCCCTTGAATTGGAGCCGTGGAAGATAGGTACTCATCTGAAGCATTAAGGTACTCCCTGATCATGGCATCATTGCAGATACAAACATTCCAGCCAGTTGGCGTGGCCACTTGAAACGCAAAGTCCCTGTGCTGTAAAAGAGTCAGTGACTTGTATGACTCGAATGGAAATATCTGGAGCCAACGATGAAAGGTCTTACGAGTTCATATCCTTCTTGAAGCAGCTGGGGTCCGCATGTACCCCAACGACGGGCATTCTTCCAAAACTGAAAGACTCCCTTCTCTCCCACAACAGGAACATCAACCTAAGATTTCATCGTTTCAGCAAATTTCAAAAACTCCACATGGGAACCTCAATTATCACAAGAAATCTTGATAAGAGCATAAATGAAGGGAGACACACCCATGATCGATAATATCGAAACCACTGACATATTGACAGCACTATCAAAGTTGCGCTTCCTATTAAAACGAGTGGGTTGTCGAGTAGAAAACCATACAAAGCCTTAGACATTGACATGATCCTCAGCAATAAATTTTAACTTGTTTTTGGTGAAAGCAGATATCTGAACCTTGGCAAGATTCGGAGACCATGTACAAAGACCGAGTAACATAAGTGGTTTCAGTCACCGCCAAAAATCAGAATATCGTTTCTCTCCCCGCGACGCAAGGGCGCTACAGGGGTAAACTGCATACTTCTGGCGTCGTAATAGCTCACTCAAATTCCAATGCAAGCATGTGCGTGTAACCTGACATGTCGGGATATAGTTCCGGGTATGTAAAAGCAGCTTTCGGGAAGGTTCTAGTCAGTTGCCAATTCGACCTTGTGGGTCACCTGATCACTACCTACGGAAACCAGGCAGGGATGCCCTGGCATCCTGTAAGGGTCTACTCGGTCTGTAGGACGATGGAGGAGAAGATGATGTCCTATTCTTCCTTTAAGGGAAGGAGATATCGTCCTCCGTCATCACGTGGATGACAGACCGGTCGCTAAGACTAGATAACTAATGGCGTCTAACACATCCTGTTGAATTAAGGGATACTCTGGTATGACATCGTTCCTGGTTTCCATGAGTAGCGATCAGGTGACCCACAAGGTCGAATTGGCAATTGAAGAGAACCTTCCCGAAAGCTGCAAAAGCACACTGGCAAATGATTAGATCGTGGTATATAGGAAACTGCAACTGCACAACAGACGGCATGCCAGATTGGGTAAGCCCGCCATACTCCGCCTTCAGCCTATCACTGTTGCTACGGCTGATCTTGACTAGCAAACAAATAACCCAGCAGAAAATTCACCTTGAAGAAACATACCACAACTCGGTTGGTAGACCCTGTCCCCAACAGAGTGAGCCAATCTCATTAGCTAAATTATCGCAATCTCGATCCTACACTATTTGGGGCTGGGTGGTTCTCGAAAGGGGGTTTTTTGCGAATTTCCATGGACTTCAAATTGAAAATTGGGTTCCAGAGAGAATTGAGAATCAACCGCAGAACAATGAAATTCATGCTGGGCTAGAGATTTCGCATCCGATAGCAACAATCATGATAAAACGTGCTAATCAATATACTTGGAATGAAGGCGTTTTGCAAGTCGGTCTTGCTGATCGCTGTGAGCCACACACCCACGAAGGCAAAACAAGCCACCTGCGTAAAAAGAGCCCAAGAAATAAATCTCAAGGCCGAAAATCCCTCTATGGCGTACAAACCCCAGCCTTCTTTGCCACCTGTCTTCTGAATAGAAGGCAAAGCAATTTTTTGGTATCATGGGCAGGACTGACATAGTAGAGTTACCCCACGAAGGATTTTTGAGACCCTTTGTTATATTCTTAGCTGCTATTTTTTACCTGGGTCTTAGGCGAATGTACTTCGAAATCGTACTCTGGCCGCAAGGTGGGAACTTCATTCGAGCCAGGATCGACTTCTTTATGATTGTCGCTGAACCAGTTGAAACTGTACAATGAGCTCATGATGCGTTACGGAAGGGCTGATTCACTGACTTTGATAAATACAACACAATGACAGGATTTCCAGGTGAGATAGTGCCTGAAACGGCCGCGAGCTTTGATGTATTCAGCTTTGAGGATTCTGTAAAGCTCTCTATCATTGCGTAGGGTTTGGGAATTTGCCAGCACAGAATGAAGCGTTTCTCGAATATCACTCCAAGGTCTGTCAACACACCAATATATTTCTTTGAAGACAGGCAATCTTCCGTTGGCATTTTCATCTTATTCAAGGTCGTTGTCTCCAAGATGGCCCATGCTATTGTCGAAGGTAGGAGAAGAGCCTACGTGGTGGTGAGCCGAACTTCCGGATGAATTTTCCGGTTAATTATTTCTGGAACCCAGATAGTCAACATCCTGTTGGTAGCGTGGTAGAGCATACTTCGATTGACTCCTCTCATACGGTAATATAGGCAAAACATGTTTGGCGGTATCGGTTTGCTTCATCCACTGGCAAGTGGATATAAAGCTCTTCGGGTCTGTGCTTGACATGGATTGGTAAGTATTTCATACGCAGTTTATTAGACATACTTACCATCTATTTCATTGTCACATGGCCAGGTGGGCAAAGCACATACTGTTGACGCACTGGCCACCAATCAACATGAGCTGCCACAATGGTTTCTATGGCCAATTTTGTTCGATCGAGAATCAACGGTCTTGGTATTAGAGAAAAGCATACGTAATAAAAACCGTCAGAGTAATCTTGTTCATCGCGACATTATAGCTGGGAATAAAACTTGCGAGAATTTGAGGAGGAGAGGTTTACACTCCCGGCTCTTGAAGCCCGAAAAAGTTTTTACATACCCGGAACTATATCCCAACGTCTTATAAGATCGAAGGCTGTCTTGCCCGATCTGTCCCGAATATCGCCGTCTGTATCGTAATCAAGAAGCAACTCGATAAGTTGGATTTCCCCAGAGCTAGCCGCAATTTACAGAGCTATCTGGCCCTCTTCATTCTGGATGTTTGAGTCCGCGCCATTCTCAAGGAGTACTTATACAATGTCTGCGTGTGTTTCTAGTACAGTAGTCTGGAGAGCAGTTCCATACCGACTATCCTGAACCTTGACTTCCACACCTTGGTCAAGAAGCAATTGTACAATCTCCGTGTATCCATCAAAAGCAGCAGCCTAGAGAGCAGTTCCATGCTGACTACTCTTAGTGTTGAAGTCTGCGCGCCTTCGTCAAAAATCAGTCGCACGACCTCCGTGAGTCTTCATGATGCTGCCCTGAAAAGATCCATTCGTCACTGTCCAGCTTTCTGAAAGGTTCGTAGGTGAGACCTATGCAAGACTGATGCCCAAGGAGATAGAAGGCGGATGTGATGGTTCAAAACAAATTTCTTATTTGGTGTATTATTGAGTGACGGATAGATAGCACGATCTGGTTCGACCGTGTCTGTAGAGAAGGGGAGAACCAGGTGACCTTCACTGCTTGGAAGTGGTGTATACTGTAAAGATAACCCTTCGCGCAGAATATTAGTATGAAACATTATCTTACGGCGCCTTTACTTGAAAGCTCAATAAATGAGCCATTATAATACTTCTATAATTGGCGAGAGTAATACGCAAGATAAGTAGGGAATCGTAGATGCCAGGAAAAACTTATCTCATGCGAAAGCAGACGTCCAACAATTCCATATTTCGGCTCGGCTGAGAGCGCAAGCCAGTACGGCGATCGCGCGACTGGCAGATCTGCTTACATTTTCCTCCACTTCTCTTTCGAGGCTTGAGCGGGGTTTACACTTTTCTCATTCTGGCGTTATATGTCGACATCTACACCCCCCCTGATCCTATATGGATCTGGAAATCTAGTAAGCGTCAACCCCAGTTCCAAAATAGTTGTCAGCCCAGTCTTGCAAGGCGCTTGGTCGACCTCCATAGTCCGAGGCATATTTAGAAATGCCGGGTGAGTAAAGCACCAGGAGCATCTGTGTAGCGGAGCTCGGTGATCTGGATCAATAGCAAAAATGCCTTACCTGCATCGACCAGGGTGGAGAGCGAAAAGAGGGAAATATCAAGGAGTTGGGCGGAGAGGGGGAAGGAAGAGACTACATACTACCACGCACAGGAGCGCAAAGCGACCCAATACGCCAAGCTAGATCTATGTAGCCAAAAAATGGAGCAGACTTCACCAATTAATCTGATATCGTGTAAATAGAGGTGACGACGGAAAGACCACCATTGTGCGTGGTTTTCCGGGGTAGAATCGTGGCGTTTCCGTATAGTGTAACATGTAGAGCTTTATAGAACTACGCACGGTGAGGCAAATCGATAAAGAACGCTAAGCCGGAAAGAATAAGGCTAATAATAGAAGCCCTTTATAACGGTCCGATATGGTTTAATGGAATGGCCACGATGTGGCGTAGTCAAGTATCAAAAACCGTGGTGTTTCCACATGGATATTTTGACTGAGCATGGCGCCTTCACGCTATACCTAGTTAGGATTATGAGCCTAGCATTAGTTACACCATAACTATCTAATCTAGCCCTATGGGTCGAGTGGAGTCCGACCGAACCCGCAGAATTAGCCACGCTTCCAAACGCCGCTCCTTTTCCGGTTACGTCCCAAGGTTAACAGTCAATTACACTTTTCAACGAAAATAATAACGTCACTGCTAAGCTTCACTGACTGCCTGATTTATTAGATAGACAATCAATAAGAAGTTAGTTTCCTAGATTCTTTTTGACCGTATTTTAGCCACCTCAGGACAATCATCACTTCTTCGTATTATATGTCTACGGCCCGATATCCATAGAGTTTATTACTACGAAGATGTTCTCCAGCTCATGTGAGCTCCTTCATAGGGACAGCTTCTTGCAAGACCTCCTTTCAAATATACCAACATATAAATATGAAGGAGAAACGCAATTCTGCATGATTATGGATATAGAGCTCCGCCGGCTTGAAAAGTCAATGATTGCTCAATCCCAGCAACTAGGGGCTCCTCGGGAGAAGGCCGACTATCCGGGAATGAAAGACGATTCCTTGTTGTCTCGTAACGTCCAAAGGGGGAATAAACAGCAGACCTATTCACATCGAGTCACACGTTCCTTCCTAAAAGACGAATCGCCCAACATCGTTTCCGTCAACCAGCCGAGCGACTCACTTGGTCAAACAGATAATATTCTAGACGGCGAGCTTCCCAGTGATTGCGTCCTCTTCTACATCTCTAGCCGTTCAATCCAGTCCGATATCCTTGATTCCCCTGTGCTGTCTCGCCCCAACCGCTATTCCTTCGATCTCGCAGCAAACCTTCTACTCGTCAAGATGGTCACAATAATCCACTCTGACATCGGTCAGTTTGTCAACCTCGCGCTGATCCGCATTATTACCCAGATGGGTCTTGCAGCCAACGTTCGCTTTTACGCCGGGGCTACAATCAGGGAAGAGGGCCGTGGCAAAGAAGCAGATCAAGGCTGGGGACCTCTTCCAGTCCCTCAAGGTTTTCACCATAAGCCCATGGTGACCCTAGAGGTGGGAGTTTCCGAGTCTCACATAAAGCTCCGGCGGGACGTTGAGTGGTGGCTGCACCCAGCCAAAGGCAATGTCAACACAACAATCACAATCAAGGTCGACAGGAAGCATCCCCGGCTTATGATTGATCGATGGGAGCGTATTGATGGAGTGGTTCAAAGCACTCAGCAGACCGAAATCTCAAAGGTCAATGGACAAATGGAATTGTCCAATGACTCTCTGACCATTCCCTTTGAATCTCTTTTCCTACGGCAACCAACTGGAAATGAGAACGACATTACTCTGGATAGAGAGACTCTTCAAGAACTAGCTAATAGAACGTGGAGTTTACAGGGGCTCTAAGATAGGGTTCTCAGATTGTTCCTCCTCGCTAATTATTCGCTGAATATCATACTTGTCCAAAATTTACTATTTTATTGATCTTTTCCTCTTCATCCGCCTTCTCACTTTCATCTAATATATTAAGCTACCCAATACTTTTTTCATTGAACTACTATTCCCCTTCTCTATTTTATGGTCAGTTAGTCTACCATTCAGCGCCCAAGTGGAGGCTGGGGTTGTGCCGCTTCCTCCCGCCCCCGGAATGCGAAGTATATTATATAGAGTGGTCTAAATTTTTCGCTGCTGTTCTGGCTAATGAATTCATATCCAAAAACTTCTTACAATAATAAAGGTTTCAATATTTAATATTCTAAATGCTAAGTATAAGAACCTCTAAAATTTCTCAAAAGTTGATGTAGTGTTTTCGGTAAGTAAAAGAAGATCCCAACAGAATTTAGAGGATTTTTATCGTAGATCTGTGAAGTAGGAAAACTTGGCGTTTAATACCAGATTGGGCAAGACAATGTTATTAAGTACCAAATTTAGCAAAAGGTAGGTCTACTAGAGAGCCGCTTTAGCACAAAGAAGACCATCTTTAACCATTGATATCTATATCAATATACGTCTAATCGGTAAATAAAGGATACCTTCCTATAGCCCTTGTCTTACTATGTAATATATGTTTCCTCAAAGTAGAAATTTTGTCACCTAGAGGGTGAGTTATTTCCAGACATTTGACCTTTAAAATGCCCATAAAACCCATAGGCACCCTGTCCAAAGGCGGGTAGCGAGATTCCGGCCCATGGGCCGCCCATTGCACAGGTCTAGTCTAGTCCTGGGTCCAATATTTAGGCCCAAAATTAGGTCGTGCGTAAGTCTAGCCCCGAAGCTCCAGATACCTTGCCGCGGGTATACCCGCACCTATTTGCCAGGTCTAGCTATAGCTAACAGTATAATTTTAGAATACTAAAAAAAACCACTAAGAAATACACTAAGATTAATCATAAAATTAATGGAATTTAGGGGCCTAATACATGATTCCTCCATACACGTCACGCCTAAAATCCCTCCATGGCGGCTTCCGCCACAGAGCGCCAGTGGGCCACGCGGTCCTGCGTCTGGCCTCGCGGGCACACCTCGACAATGGCTCGAATGTGATTGACTGCTGTCTGCATCATCTCTTGCCTTGCATTCAGCTGGGTCTGCTCCAAAATATGCTTTACCCCCTTTTCTCGGCAGATTTGCTCGCTCCATGCGGGTCTGCTCTGCCTTATCGTCAGGGTCCCATTTTATGTTCCACAGGAATGCCCGCGGGGGGTTCCACCTCGGGCCGGGAACCACCCCGCTGAACTCCCAGTCTCAGGACCGCGGTGATTGGACACCCTGGCTGGTCCGGGTCGCACATGATGTTGGCAAACTGCATATCTTTGTGTGCCATGATGTAGGCGACGCGGTTGAGCTCTGCCTGGTTGTCTGGCCGCCGCAGCTGCGCCATGAACTCGCGGATCCGGGAAATCAAATCACGGTAGGGCTCCAGAGAGGGATGGACCTCGATCACGTCAATATACCGCTCGAGGCAGCTGTTCGTATACGCCGAGTAGCTAGGGAACCCCTCGGCTGGTATGGGATTGAGACTTTCGAGTGTCTCCGTACTCTTGACTTCGGTCGAGGCAGACCAGTACTTGTCCAGGTCAGGAGTCTGCTAAAAGTTTTCGTCGATAGGTGGTCCGGAGGTAATCTCGCCCGTAGGTGTCAGGGTCAGCCCGCCCACATACCCCTCATGCCAGGGTTGCGCATGCAGCTCGATCAGATAATCCGTCAGTTGGTGGACCATCTGCTTCTTGACCTCGTTGGATAGCGTTGCATATATCTGATCGACGCTGATGCCGGACGCTTTCTCGAGTAGGGTAAACGCATGTCCGATCACGTTGTTCTCCGTCGCATCCGACTGAATGATGGCCGGTACGGGAATAGAGGTATGCTTACCGACCCAGGTCATGATGCCAACCTCGTTGCGTGTCTTGATGCCGGGTAGCTGCCGGCCAGAGACGCGCAGCACGAGCGTAACGGTGTTATCCTTGTTTGCTCGTGCTGTGATACCTTGTGCCGAAGCGAAATGGATGAGATAGATGGAATGAAAGGCGGCTTTGACCTGCAGGGGCTCGATGGAACTTGGCGCAGGGAGATCCAATGATAGGATCAACGAGGTGATAGTCTCCGCGCTCAAGGCAGGAGGCAGATAACTATCAGGGGTGCCCATTGTCAGGAATTAAAAAGTCTCCGAGACAAGAAACAATGGGAATAGATTCTTGGAAACAAAGATGGCGAGGACTCGCAAGCGGAAGATATAGGTGTAACGGGATTCCCGTACTAACGCGCTACCTGTAATCCTTTATATATGTAGTCTGGAAATATCAAAGCAAGAGCTTTGATATTGTGGCCTCTTTTGGCCGAGTGGTATAGAAATGCAGACACTAGATCACGTTACAATAGGTGGATTGCCCAGGGTCAAAGAGTGCGTAATAGAACGGCGTCTTTATATTGTCAACGTTATAAACAGAGTGCTGGAAATTACGTATACCTATGCAACTCGTTACATACGCGGAGGAAAATGCCGATCAGTTATACATATAACCAAAAAGTGTCTTAGAATCAGGGAGATAGCAGATTGGCCCCTTATCAGCGCTCTCAGAGGTTGTCAACTATCAGTAAATTTACTAATTATTTAGAGAAATCACCCTACTTTGCAGCCATCCGCCATGGTGATGACATAATCCATCCAGGCGACACTGGCTGCTCGGTGCGCCACACAGAGGAGCGTACTATCCCGGAAGGACTGCTGCAGGATTCGCTGGATTATCTCATCCGTGCTGTGGTCAACATTTGCTGTTGCCTCATCGAGCACCAGGATGCGCGGCCGCGCCAGCACCGCCTGCGCCAGAGCCACTAATTGCGCTTGACCCGCGGATAGATTGGTGCCCCCAGCCAAAATGTGTTGGTCTAGCACTTTTTGGCGGTCAACGCCGTCAAATTGGTCCTCGATCTGGTGCCATGCCACTGCTGACAATGCCTCAAGTATGTCTGCATCGTTGCTGCGTCGAGAGGGATCTAAATTCTCACGCACCGTGCTATCGAAGAGCACGGCATCCTGAGCGAGCACATGAACAGATCGTCGATGTTGGCGCAGTGAGACCGTCGCCAAGTCCACATCATCAATCTGAATAGTGCCTGCTGTGAGTGGTACAAGGCCCGTTATTGCCGCGATGATGGTCGATTTGCCGGAGGCTGGACGATATTTGACTGTCAGCCAATCTGTAGTTCTGGGCGTTCCAAAAGTCACTGTGGTATCGAGATTTGTAAGAGATATATTAACGCACCGCTTGGGCCTACGATCCCTACCTTGGCACCCGCGGGGATGATGAGATCAAAGTCATAGAGAGACGGTTGCGAAGCTTGAGCATACGTGACTTCAACTCCAGAGAATACCACGTTGCCACTCTCCGGCCAGGAGGATGCGATTTCTCGTCCCATGGAAAAAGAATTGATCTCTGGGGCAGGCAGCATCAGGTACTGATTGAGACGCTCCATAGAGTTCATTTCAACATCGAGGTCAGTTAAGGACCACAGAAAAGTGTCCAGGTGTTTCGCTATTGTGATGCTCAAGCTGAGAGTAGTCGATGAGAAGGATGGTTTGCATCCAGGAATAAGAATAGAGAAGCGAGGAAACTCATAAGAATACCTTTAGAAACCCCTTGGGTATCTTACCCCGTGGGAAATGCACGTCTGAGACACGCTAGAAGTTAACATATCAAATACTCAAAACTGCATTACATACAAAGGTTGGAAGACATGCACAAATGACGCCAACCGATTGCTCAATGGAGGAAATAACTTAGTAACTATTATACTAATACTATTAGACCAGCCTGAACGGAGTTAAGCAATCCTAGACCGCACAGTGCGCAGGTTGCACCAAGTAGCAGGACGGAAACGAGTTCCACTCGCAAAGTAACCCACGTCTCTAGTGCGTAGCGGACGCTGATTCCGGCCATGTTCTTGGACAGGACCGCGCGATGCCGCTCCTCAAATAACTCGATGGCGGAGTACGCTTGGATCGAGACCCGCGCACCCATGGCCTCGTTGATCACGGCGAGGACCGGGGAGCCGAGCAGCATTTCTTCACCACGCAGTCCTATTCACTCCCACATGAATAAAGACAAAACGAAGGAGGCATACTGGTGATGTTTGTCCTGCAATTAATGTGTTAGACGCGGATGTCGCATTGATGGATGCGTATTCATATTTAGTCTACTATCTCGACCTCAACTGTTGTATAACTACAACGCCAAAAATCTATGTATGTTGATACAGGATTAAGAAATCTGAAATTCAAATTGATAATGATAGATATCTAACAGCGCTGTATCTAAAACCGACAGCTAAAAGCTAAGCTATTTGTATAATTTGGTGATACAAAATTCGGGCCCCTCGGGCTCTTTATCAAGAAGCTCTTCCGCTGCAACTTATTACCTGGCTATACCACAAATCTAGCCAACGGCATAGTTTGCAGGGTCTGACATACGTAATTTTTTAAGTTAAGACGACCGCGGGGAATTATTGTATTGCCTGACATCAAGCTAATTCAGTATCGTGGTCTGGTCTGCTGAGATGATAGACCAACCTTGACAAAGTAGGAAACTGAAATTATCCTCTGAGTCTAGCTAAGGGAGATTCCGCTGTGGGGAGGCGTGCAGATACTAAGAGACTAGCTATCTTAGAATAGGAAACTGTGGTCCAATAATGTTCTACTTGACCTCACCCGGGAAAGGTTCGTGAGAAAGTCGCGCTAGCCAGACAACACCTACCCTATACCGATAGCACACAGAGCTACGTATCGACCAGTAGCTGGGTGACCTGCGCATGCAAATGCTCTGTTATTATGGGTTCTGCAGCTCGTTGGCTAGTATACTTGAACGCACCACGGTATTTTACCACTGGAATGCTTTCCACATCTCGAAGCGCCTGCCAGATTGGGGACCCAACCTGCTGCGCCTTCGGCCTATCACCGTTGTTGCGGTCTTCGCCTCTCTCAAATCCGTCAAAGCAGCTAGTGCATCCATCATTTGGTCTCAACCAACCGCCAACAATTCATGAAACTCACAGGGGTTCAGAGTTGACAACGCAAAGTCAGCGGCAAGGGCCACAATTTGTTCTCCGCCCTCAACAGTTGACGCAGCACGCTGGTTCCCGAATAAGACGACAAAAGCTTTGACTTAGCCCAATCGACACAGATACGACAATTGACTAGCAAAATGGTTTCTTGTAACAGGGTGCAGGGTACGGGTGACGATAAAGATTGGGCCAATGTTAGCCTCTCAGCGTCCACTGCGCAGTACAACACGAGAGACTGAGTGAAAATGAATGTTTGCCGGTATATCGAGAAAATGATATTTGCGTATTTTTGTTCCACAAACCGAGCCACTTACAGAATCCCGCTGTGATCGCCAAAGTGGCAGTGATCATCGTTTCAGCTGTTAATGTAGTGAGCAACAAGCACCGGAACTCTTATAGCCTAGCCATAGTAACTTGACGGGGACACACCGTAATTTTATTAGCAGATCATCAGGTTGTGTTCTAAGGGTTCAGGGCGCTTTAATGGATGTATTTTCTTTTTGCCTCACCTTTCCTTTTGAGGGCCCTGATATAACGTATAAACTTTCTTATAGTAGAGTTTATTCTTTCCCAGCAAGATAAAAAAGTATATTTTCTGCTTAATCTTACGAGTAAGATTATGTACCTAGTCACTTCTGGAGACTCGCTGTTAGTATGGATCCCGGAATGGACCGGCATCCTGATCCGAATAATATAACTATATTACCTTCTTTAGTGCTAGAACTAGACCTGGGCATGGGCATGCCTATGCCCAGGTCTACTCCGGAGCCAGTTCAAACTATGATCAAGCGAAGAATTATCTGGTGAAGAAAGCAACACTGATCCAGAATTTCTATGTTGGTGGTCACCTAGCGCCTACGGTGCGCATGTCCCATGGTAGCTGCCACCTGATAGTTGTGAGTTACAAATATTGTCGTCATAATTGATACCCAACCCCTATCATACACGGCAAGCTCAAGTCCATTTGGGATTTCCCATATCTTCAGCTGCGAACATCGAAAATGATGTCCTTTCAGGATTTTCTTCCGTCAACCACACCCAGATATAGATATAAGGGTTATCGCGAATGTCTTAGACTTTTCGAAGAAGAGTATGAAAAGTTTGAGCATGAAGAAGATCCACTCGGATGCGCGTATAACCCTTATTTCATTATGGATATTGACGAGCGCTCCTTCCTTGAGTGTTTTGTAAACTCGGGGGATAATCTACTGACGCTGTCTTGGGAAATTTATGATCATGTCTACCAGTCCACGCTATTGAAAATGGAGTCCCCAGCTCACGCTGTTGCCATCGGGACGTTCAACACTATCTTTTCTGCCTGGGCCAGGAGAGTGACCGACCCCATTCTATTCAACACCACCACCAGAACTGTCCGTGGTAGAAGCCGCACCAAGAACGCCGATATCTCGTTCACACCAGCGGAGGTGCCGAGTGGTCGGTCGCATAAGTGGCCAACTTTCGTTGGCGAGGTTGCATGGTCGGAACCTCGCTCAAAGCTGATAGAAGATATGAGGTTCTGGCTAGAAGACCAGGAGAATTCTGTCAATGTCGCCATAACAATCAGTGTGCTCCGCGGTCGGATTTTGATCGAGAGCTGGGAAGTGTCTGACAATAAGCCTCCATCGCCGACCCAAAAGATCGAAATTGTGCGCAACCCTCAGCTCGGCTGCCCTCAAGTCAGTGGCCGCTTAGAGATCAAGTTTTCCGATGTTTTTTTAAGGGAGCCCAAGCCTGGGGCCAGGGAGCGAAATTTCATCATGACAACAGCGGATATGCATGAGTTGGCGACTGGTATCTGGGAATACCAATACTCAGCCAGCTCAAACAACTCCCAGTAAAGGCACAGTAATGATTTGGCAGTGTGGACTCCGGGGCATTGGTTGTTATTCTTATTGTCATTCTTATTATTCTTATTATCATTATCATTATTAGCGCCCGTTCTCATAGTCTGACTCCAAGAAGGTATTTTCATTAACCAACATCATAGTTCCACACCTAGCCGCGATGAGGATTCCGCTGAGGAAATACAACTTGAAGACAGCATATCGACGCACGGCGGGCAGGAACATCAAAACCGATTGCTCTTGCGATGTAAACGCCGATGTAGGGAGCATACAGATGACTTTTTGGCCCTTTATACTAGTTAATTCTAGCTCCCTAAATATAGATAGCACCTCGATATAGCTAATTATATTAGAGCATAATTTAATCTTACTCGCTAAAGAGATCCGAAAAGAAGACGTAGTACGCTTTAGACTTACCTCTAATATAGAGAGCGTAAGTTTAATATAAGGAACGCCGAAGATCACCTTTCTATCTATACCTACGGAGAATAGCTTAGATATCGATATTTTAGCATTCTCTATAGGGAAGCTATATCTAAGCGAAAGGGGCGCAGTTTGCAGTCGAGGAGTCGCGCAGGAGATAACAAGGGTAACGGAGCTCGGTAATCCGGGTCAATGACAAAATGCCTCAGCAGCAGAGCACGGACGAAGATGGGGCGAGCTGAGAAGCAGGGGGCGAAAGAAGAAATGTTGGATCCAGGGGGGGGGACTATACGGAGTATACAACCACGCACGGGCACGCACAGCGACCGTCAGCGCTAACACCGTACTTGATAAAACTAAACTGGGAGTAGCCTCCACCGTACCCGTCCGATATGGTGTAGTGGCTAACATCGCCGTCTCTCACACGGCAGCCGGGGGTTCGATTCCCCCTATCGGAGTCTATCGCCTCTGCTAATGAGCAGAGTATTCTTTTTTTGAATCTCTATTATATGCCTGTCCTCTTCAGTCTTCTCTTGAAGTGCCTGCAATTTTGAGTTGGTGTTGAGTGCTTTTTTCTCTGCATACTTATCGTTAATGCCCGGTATCCTACTTGGAATCATTTCCAGGTGGCTCATAAAGCTGTACCTCTTAAGGTTGTCGTGGAATCGAGTCCTCGCAAATGATGATTGAGACATTCTCGTCCGGGCGGGAGACACTGGATTCTATTCTGAAATATATTATAGATTGTAAGGTTTGAAGTTCTCACGAGAACCTTGAAATTAAAAGGAAAAGGAAACCTTTCAAGTCGAGTTACGGTTAGCAAAAGCAGCCTGAGGTTTTCTAGAGCAGAAATTATAGGCAGGTAGTATACTGACTTCTGTACCTAGGTAGGCTGTGACTGGTTGCTGATATTTTATACATAATACAAAATATATGTACAGCATGTCGCACCTGGGCAGGAGAGAGACACTGAGGTTTTCCGAGCCCTCGCTGAAATGTACTGCTATAAGCTATTAGTTAGTACCTGGGCATGTTTCAAGTGGATCGATAATTCGATATCCATTAAGATGAAGCTATAGGATTCCTTTAGTCCATGGTCCTACCTCCCCTTATTGCCCATATGCTCATACCCGTCGGCATGGCGGCATTAAACCTTCCGAGATCATGTATACTTCGAGGACCCGTGACATGTAACTATACCATTACCACTAGTACTGACTACCTACCTAGGGGTAGTATATAAATATTCAACAAGGATCAACCAGGCCGTATCCATCGGCTTCGGATTATTTAATAGAATGACGTGGTTCAAATAAGCCCATCTCCGCTCAAAGTGCGCGTTTATTGCGTGATGACAAACAGCCAGTCCTATATTCTCCAATCGCAGAAACCGCTCAGAGATGACAAATTGCACCATTCCCACCTAAATCTCGTAGACTTAAAAGCTTAAGGCACCAAGCAAAATAAAATAAACCCATGCTATAGTACCTGCCACTTTCCTTTCATTTCCGTTCTGCCGAACTAGCCCACCCCCTTGCTTTGTTTCACCCACGCGGCCTGGTCTTCTCCCTTCAAATTCAACGCCACTCCCATTTCCACCAACTCCACCTCCTCCACCGCTTCCCTCAAAACACACTCGAACACACCATGTCCGACCACCAATACACCTTCAACATCTCCATGAGCTGCGGCGGCTGCTCCGGCGCCGTCGAGCGCGTCCTGAAAAAGCTAGACGGTACGCCATGCATACCCCGCCCCCGCCATGCCTTGCCCTGCCCCTCACGACACCTACCTTAGACCTAGTGCGCTGCTATGGCCTTAGCTAACTAACCACCCTCACCCCAGGCGTGAAAACCTTCGACGTGAACCTCGAATCGCAGACCGCAAAGATCACCACCGAACCGAGCCTCTCGTACGACACTGTCCTGGCGACTATTAAGAAGACCGGCAAGGCGGTTAATAGCGGGGAGGCGGATGGGGAGAAACAGGCTGTTTAGCCGAGATAAGGCCGTGAGGATGGGACAAAGTTTGAAGATTGGGTTTTGTTTTTCTCCGAGAGAGTTTGCGGAGGAGATGAGACCTATGATTTATCCGCCGGGTCCCGTTGAGTGTCATTTGAGAGCGCAATATACCTCTGCATTTTTCCTTGCATTAAATCATGATACGTTACTTGATCTACTTCAAAAGTCCGAGGACAGGAAAGAAGGAGAAACAGCCCGACAACTGCAAATCTCGCACGCAAGAAACTTGATTGGAAGCCCAAAGGCGCAATCTAATCTAGACAAGACGGATGGGTATCATAATAAAGTAGAGTAGAGTCGAGTCGAGTAGACGAGACAAAGGACAAAAGCACCGAAACAACCATGCAGATGCAATGCGATACAATCCCGCAAACGTGTTCATATGAAATCCCGCAACTTTGACCGAACAAAACGCCTCTCCAGGAGTACTCGTGCTCGTATTCGCAAGAACAAAACAAAATCAATCGACAATGACAACATGTCTGCTGCCCTCGGATATGGACTGGGGCTGGGGTGTCTGCGATTCCACTCTTTGTACGTAGATGGGCCGGCTTTGTTCGGCCATTTGGAAAGCGCGGGGGTCGTGGACGCGTCTGTGGATGTGAAATGTTAGTTTGTCCCTGAGTGATCCCGAAGAAATCATCATTCCCGTCCGGAGAGGTCTGGAACCTGGAACGATGTTGGTCTGGTCTATCTTACCGCTTCGGGCCGGGCCCGCTCCCAGGACGTCTGTCACGAGCGCCTGCGGGAGGTGGTCCTCGGGGCTGGCGATTTCCAGACATAGGCATAGCCTCTGGATGAGGAAGAGTCTGGTCGTGAGAACTGTGAGTAGCTCGGGAAGCTGGAAGTAGGTGCTGCTGCTCCGGTAGAGGCTGCGGCAGGGAGTGAGACGGAGGAAGATCCTTGGAAATAAAGTGCTCAGGAATCCTAGCTCTGAAGGGCTGGCCTTGGCCTTGGCCAATGGGATCTCCGGCGCGCGGCTGCGGCTGCACCCTTGGGCGTTGAACGTAATACTCGACCGGACGAACTTCGCGAAAATCAACGTGGCGGACAAAGCCGTCAGCGTAAAGCTTCACATTCAAGGGGGCACCGGGAACATGAGGGCGAGAGTGAGGACTATCACCATCTTTCCAGGCACGAGGATCAATCACTGCAGGTCGGGTGTGAGGGCTACGATCACCATAGTAAGTAGGGCGGGAAGAAGCGACGGGGCCGGTTCTGAGAATGCGATCATCTCAGGACCATTCCACTGGTTCCAGGAGGGCCGGACTGTGAGTGCATATCGGCGAAACGAGTTCGATCCAATGCTGGTCTGGCATCCTGCGGGGCCTGGGCCTGAGCCTGTCTCTCTCTTTGGTATGGATCTGCGGGAACGAGGTAGTCCCGATGAACGAAATTCCCGTCCATTACGCGATACTCGGGACCGAGATCATCGCGGCGGTATTGGCCTCTTGCGGCCAACCCGTCGGAAACAGAAACCGGCATAGCAATGGGCCTTGTGTTCCAAGGATCGGGGCGCGATTCCTGGGATACGGGCGGGGGTACGTGATAAGCCAGTCGTCGTCTCTTGGAGTTTGGGTCATCTGGACTGCCAGGCTGAGACAGCTCTCCTGGCTGTTTGGGTGTTACGGAACGAAGACTCATCCGTTTCGTCATGTTCTCCAGTCGGACATCCGCCTTTCGCTTGTCCTGTGGCCAAGGTGCTTCGATTGAGGGTAGTACGTAGTCCTGGGAGGTAGCATTTGGTCTGGTCGCATGAGAGATAGGAGCTTCAGTCCGGGCGCCAAACTGATTCTGGCTAATCGAATGCAGTTCTTTGTGCGCGTTAACGAAAACTGGCGAGTTTGCGTTGTTATTGGAGGTGGGGATCCGCTCGGGACGAGCATTGGAAGTCAAATTCAAATGAGCCTTGCCTGGGGGTGGAGGGTAAAGAGCATGTCCAACGGAGCGAGGACTCCTATCCAAGAGGTGGACATCAGATGAATTCTGTGTAGTTAGTACTGGTCGTCCACTGGTCCCATGTTGCTGGGACACAGTTCGTTGGCCCTCCAAAGGCCCGCGTCTGTCCTGGATACCTACATAGCCATTTCCTGCTGGTCGTTCTGGAGCAGCAGCCGTACGGTGGACAGTATTTTCAAACCGACTGTGACCTGGAATGACTCTAGGGGAACCTTCCAACGGCGGAGGAGGAAGCTCACGGCGCCTGGGAGAGTCTGCGAGTTCACGAGGAGGGGCTAGGGGACGTTTTCCGTGGCGTGGGCTTTGCTGCTCGGCCGTGACACTGTTCAAGCGGGCCTGTTCGGTGCCATGTGCGGTGCCATTAGTCCCGTACTTGGTCATTGCGCGGTTCCACGCCTGGTATCGACTAAATCCTCGGCGATCGACGGCCTTCTTGGGTACTGTATGCACAAATCGGAACCCCGGCGGTGCTTCCTCGGACATCTCGCGCAAGGGGTCCAGGGTTGAGGTGTTCACAAAGTTAATGGGTTGTGTTTGAATGTCATGGGCTCTGGCATGACTGGAAAGAATTTCCACGCTTTGGTCTCGGTTATCTCTTGAAGTGAGGACTTCCTCCTCGATTTCACTGTCATCATCGTCATCCGAGATCACGATGACCTCTCGGAAGACATCTTCAAGGACCTTTTGGCCATTCTCATCATCGCCACGCCAGGCGACGAGCTTGGCCAGAGTCGGCTGTTCAACGGTCGATCTCGCCTCGTGAAAGGAGCCCGACTTCAAAAGCTTGTCGTAATCGGTGTAGAGATGGCGGATATGGGCCACCACGGCAAGTTGTGCACGACGAGCTAGAGGCAGCTCGGAGGCTGTGCCTACCTTTCGCTGACCCTATGTATCATAGCTATCAGGTATTCCCGATCTTCCAAATCCGTCTGGTGAGTTCTGAACGACGTACCTTCTGAAAAGCAGTTTTAATGATCTGATGTAAATCATTCTGTGGAATGTTAGGGAAGAGATCTGTAATCGCGTCTCTTGCCTCCGTGTTGATGGTCAATTGGTCTTTGTTGGCATCAGCTGTCGGGCGAGCCTCTTTCGAGCTCATGGTATGGAAAGGCACCGCCTTTCCGGTGCTGGTGAGATAGAGTCCCAACTCCGAACAGACCGCTGCGACCACAGTGCTCGGGAAATGGTAACCTATGCGGTGAACATGGAGGGATAGATTATGGGTTGTTGTATGCGGGGTGGTCTAACGGAGCATGAGTAGAGTTCAAGGGCCATGCATGACTGCATGAGATGAGATTAATATCCTCCTACCGAGACCGCATAGATCTGAGATCCTTCTTTTCGGCATCTTTCTTTGCAAGCTGTAGTGAGATGGGGGTTTCCAGCCGGGATGAAAGTGTAACCGGTTGGAGCGCGTGCTTCGAAGCTGATCTATATCTCGAGTTAGCACAGCAGATAGGAAGAAAGGGAAGGAAAGGAAAAGAGTATATAGGTTTATAGATCAAGACAAGACAAGTCTCCTCTTTCGTATATAAATCTCTCTCTCTCTCTCTCCCACGAAAGGGAAACACACAACACTCTGGAGTTTCTTCTTCTCCTGGGTGACCGACTCCATGATCACTTTATGTTTTCGAGCTCTCCGCTGAACAGCGCGGCTGGGGGCGCGCCGGACCGAAGCCGAGGCGGCCCTCCTGACAACGCGGGCCATTCTGTAGGGTTGTTTGCTTAGAAGCAACCTCTTAGAGAGGTCTTTCACACATGGTTTCAAGGGGGGGGGTTGCGTTGGTGGCTGGGGTGATATGACGGAGATCGGAGAACACGGGCGGTCAGAGCATAAAAGTACGATAGAGACGGGTTGGGGCCGAGTGTTAAGGTGAGTTGTTGAGTTGGGTGGACGCGTAAGAGGGAAAAAAGGACCACGTCCTGTTTCCGGTGAAAGAAACAACAGGAGGAAAGTTCAGTAAAGTAATAAACTCGACAGAAATAAAAGTCCCGTGCAGAATGTGAATGTGGATGTGGATGTAAATGTGAATGTTCTGAAGTGGGGGGGAAGTTGAAGTTCGGTGCCCAAAGTTGCCCGGCCCATTTAGGTTTAGCGTGGCAGGAAGGAACAGCTTGGTGCATTACACTCCGATACACTACACTACACTTCACTTCACTGCACTACATTACATCCTTGACTGAACACAGCTATCTCTACAGCTGTATAAGCAGCTATTATACAATGGCCACCGTTGTTCCATCAAAGACTGCCGTGCTTCATGCATACCGTCATCTCTTCCGGCAAGGCCTCAAGGCCATTCGATACTCTGCGCCCGGCCGCTATACCCTACGTACCATTATACGAAGGTCTTTTCGTTCCCCCTCCGAGCAATTTGACGCGTCGCGCATTGCCAACACTTTGCGCTTCCTCGAACGGGCTACGGCCGCTGCCAACATGGAACACAGAATTGTGAAAAACATCCTGATCACTCGATATTGGGAAACTACCCCGATTGGCAAGGATTCTCGCATGTAAGTGGACATGAAATGGCCCCATTCCATGCGGCCCAGTGGGGAAGAAGAGAGGGAAAGAGAAACATCTTGATTCTGATTGCTAACTTTGCACCCCAGGCTGCGGAACTTGGGACTCGTCAAAGAGGAGACGGTCCTTCGCAAAAGTGCCTATGAACACTTCAATTTGACCCTCGAACGACTAAATGAGAGTCTGGGAACTTGTCTAAGATGAACTCGAGTATATGGCCCTTGTTTATCTCAACCCAAACAATGGTTGTCTATCTCATTTGCTACCTCCCCTACGTTGGGCGTCCGTGCCTTTCTTGGGCAGGAATCCAGAATGCAGTGAGGAAGCAGCTGACCTAAAAGGGTATCCAGCCACCAGAGTTCGTCCGTTCTGGAATTTCCAGTCGTCGCTTCTCCCTTGCGGCCCGGCATCGTTGGGTACAATGGTCCCTCTTTTGACCTTTTCGTCACCTACCGCGCTTTTACGTTTGACGTCTGACCAGCCACCTGCAAGGCTGTCAAATGGGACTGACTAGTGGAAGAACCCCTTCATCACCACCAAACTTTCAGCACCCGGAACCCTATTCTTTTACCCCGAATAGTTCTCCATCCAAGATTCTTTTCAAGGTCGGCAAACAGATTGGCTGCATAAGGGGCTGCAGATCGGATGATTTTTGCGGGGAAAGACAAATTGGTCAAGAATAGAATATCAAATGGTATGGAATATTGTACTAGATATTACAATATATGCTCAGCTGTGTACGGAGTACACTGTGACCTCTTTATTATATACATACACAGACTCTATTCTATTCTTCTTCATCTTCTTCATTCGGGCAGTGTTGAACGGGGTAACTTTGCTAGCGCCGATCGGATGATTCAGCAGAACGTCACATGCCAAACAACCTCCGATCTTCTTCCTCCCCAAGGCCACACAGCCTTCTTTCACGAATCTAGGGACGTTTATCTCGTATACGTCCATGGATGATCACTGCATTTGATGTGATCCCCCATTCAGCCCTTAATGAGCAGCTACGTCAACTCGCTGCTGGTCGAACTCGGAATCCGTGCCCCCCCACCACACGGACGAAGCGGAGCACTCTCGGGGCGACGAATCAATAAAGCTGCCTAATAACAACGATCCTGTTCTCTCCCCTGACCAAGATCGTATTACATCGGATCTACCTGCTGGAAATGCAGGGTCGCTGCATGGCCCTAGCCCTCCTTTCTTCACGCCTCTCCTGAAAGACATGGATCGCCGAACTTCGGAGCGCGAGCGTCAGCACCAACACCCTCGATCTGTTGAAACGCAGCACGATGGCGAGTTCCCCAGCGAGGACCAGTCCACACCTGTCACCACCACCATCACCAATAACATGACCGACAATCCAAACCATATTGATATGAATACACAAAACCTTGGAAACATGCGCCTGCAGGAGGACGAATCGGGCGCCATACAAACTGAACGATCTGGCGGCGGAGATACACAGTCAAGACGAGGATCGCAGGCAGGGCCAGCGCAAAACTTGGACAATAGACTTAATGCTGATGTGCTGGCTTCATCATCATTGCCCGCTGATGATGGAATGGGATATTTGAGGAAAAAGATCATTGCAATTCGGGACCGAGACCTGGACAACAACGAGAAGGCGCGGATGGTCCACAATCTCATGACGGAAAAGTACAACAAATCGTCCCGCGCATCGATGCTGAAGTCTCCAACCTTAAGCAACTCCCCCCATGCATCATCCACCCAGCTCACCCTTGCCTGCAATGAATTCATCGCCAGATCCCTGTCATACGAGCCCGAGCCCCACCTTGGACATGCCAGCCCCTCCATACGAGAACCATTTCGCCCTCACCACTGAAGATTTGCAACCAACTTATGTCCCACGAGTCGAACCCGATTCCCCAGTTGTTGAAACCGGGGATGAAGCCGGCGACGAGGCCGGTGACGAGGACACAGAAGAATTGGACGAGGCCTCTCTAGGCTGTCAGCATTATAAAAGAAACGTCAAGCTTCAATGCTTCACTTGCAAGAAATGGTACACGTGCAGGTTCTGCCACGACGAAGTCGAGGAGCATCCTTTGGTTCGCCGAGATACGGAGAACATGCTCTGCATGCTCTGTGGATATGCCCAGCCTGCAGCCCAAAGTTGCCATCAATGCGGGGAAGATACAGCTCACTACTATTGCGATATCTGCAAGCTGTGGGACAACGACAGCAAGAAAAGTATTTATCATTGCCACGATTGTGGGATTTGCCGAATTGGCCAAGGACTTGGGAAAGATTTTTTCCATTGCAAGGTGAGTGCTTTGGCTTATGTGGCTACCGTTGGTTGGGTCTTGGCTTGGCCGTACTAACAATTCACCTCATAGACCTGTTGTGTGTGCTTGCCCATATCCATAGAGGATACTCACCGATGCATCGAAAGATCCACCCAGTGCGATTGCCCCATCTGCGGGGATTACATGTTTACTTCCCCAGAGACTGTTGTCGTAATGCGATGCGGCCATAGTCTCCATCACAAATGCCTTTCCGAATATTCAAAAACATCATTCCGATGCCCAATCTGCAGCAAGACCATAACAAACATGGAGTCGACATTCCGAAACCTAGACCGCACGATCGAGAGTCAACCAATGCCCGCTGAATTCACAGATACCAAAGGACTCGTATATTGCAACGACTGCGGCGCCAAATCGATCGTCAAATATCATTGGCTGGGATTGAAATGTGACTTATGCGAATCTTATAATACAGCCCAGATCCGCATCCTGCAAGGGGACGTTTCTGCGGTCCTTGAGGAAGAGGGTGTGAACGAGCACGAGCACGAGCATCAGCATCAGCACCAGCACCAGCACGAGCCCAACGAGACCCCCTCCCGACTAAGATCAGCATCGTTGCATGTGGGAGAGGAGGCCTCGACATCCCTGGCAGCACTGCATATGAACAACACTCCTCCTTCACAGTCCCGTCTCAGTGTACCGGGATCAGCTGGTCCCGATAACCGCTTTGTCTCCTACAACATGACACACAACCGTGCGATCTCGCCCGTAGTCAGCAACTACTTTGGTCTACCCACCGAGCGTGAATCAGATAAACCATCTTCTCTGCCATTCTTTGGGAACCCGCTACGATCAGAGGGTGACACCGATTACGGGGCATTGAACTTTCTAAGTAAAAAGCTTCGAGATCGTTACGGATTTCTTTCGAACGATCCAGCGACTGTTGAGCGCAAGGAGGGAGCTGGAGGTGAAGGCGAAGGCGAGGGTGAAGAAGAGGATGATGACGATGAAGCAGAATCCTCTTCTTCTTCCGGATCCGAAAACGAAAATGACGATGACGACGACGATGGAATTGACCCCATCGACCTCCTCGGCCATCGGTGATTGAAGATACCATCAACATAATTGATTATCGATCATTGACAAACCCATCTCTGAATAATTTGAACATCCTGGTAACTCATCTTGGAAGTGATCTCGCCTTATTCCCGTCAACGCATCACATCGCGCACTGCGAAACAACTGGACCGCACAGTGCGAGATGATTAGAATTTCTGCAGCTCACATTTTATCGAGCCATAACCTTGGGCTTGCGCCTGTATTCACGAAATTTGGATCGAACCCACTTCTCGCTAGGGTGTTTCGTTCTTCACCACCCCTCCAACAAAGTCGAAATTGACTTTTCGGGATCCTGACTGAGTCCAAGCTTCTCGAGGGCAAAGACAGCCAACCCCGATGAGACATACGCCCGAAACAGCTCTCACGTCATCGGTAACCATCAATCTCGGCCTACCTTTTCACGTCAATGGTTCGCCGGGGCAATCTGATCCATAAATAGCCTGCTTTACCAGCAAGGCTACCTGCATTTGCCAAATTTAGAAAACCTGCATAGCATCACGACGGAATGAAAACATTGAAACTTGTAAATTGAATTGAATATTGCTTTAAATCCGTCGATAGAGTCTCCCCACGTTTCTCTCCGCCTTCGCGTTCTCCTGCTCCAAAAACTCCATGTCAGTAATTTAATGATTCATTAGACAGATGATCTGACAGGCAGCGACTCCTGCTTCTGTGGCACATTTTCCATGTGCGCGGTGGGAGTTTTGTTCTCTTCGCCCGCGACTGTCCTGGCTTCAACTTTCTCAGAACCACCTTCGCACTCTCCCGCCTCAACGAAGTCCACATCACCGAAAATCCTCTCCATTCGTTCCAATGATACACCTTTTGTTTCTGGGAGGATAAAGTAAACAGATACCTAGTCCACGTATTAGCATCACTAGGATCAAAATGAGGAGAAAATACTCAGAGCAGTGTATAACCCTGGATAGGACACAACTTACACCCGCCGCAACATTAAGACCAAATAACAGCCAGTAGCTATGACCTCCGACCTTGGCATTAAAAGAAGGCCAAGATTGAGTCAATAGAATCAACCAGCATGTTTGTCCAAGCATTGACAGACCAAATCCCTATCAAAGATTAGCATTCAATTTCGGACCCCCATTTCATCGAACAACAGGGTATTATCTCCACAGCCTCTGGTTGCTCACCTTATCGCGAACATGCTGGGGGAATATCTCCGCAACAACCGCAGCAGCAATAGGCCCATTAGACCAGCAATAAGTAAGGCCAACAATGAACAGCATTGCCACTTCAACAATAGCAGCAGCTTTATTCGAATTCGAAGGGAAGGCGGTCGTAAGGCAAGACATGATCAAAAGAGCGAGAGCTTGGATGGAAAATCCAGCGAGAAGAAGACCTCTCCTCCCAAAGCGCTCGACAGTAAAAGTATTGACCAAAACAATGAGAAGTTGAAGAACGGCCTGGATCCCGTTGATAGATAGGGCCTGGGACCCGGAGTCCCATCCGAGACTTTGGTAAATGAGAGTGGCGTACATAGTCAATGCAGCAATTCCACCGCACTAAATTAACAACAGCACTAGTTAGAAAACTGCCAATGAAGTAGAATTAGAGAAGAGCAGGGAGATACAGCCATTCGTGACCATACTAGTAGCATTACCTGTTGAAGACCCGCAGCATAAAACCCAAAAGCAAGACGCTTCCGCATACTCTTATTCTTGAGTAACCCAATATACCCCGTCTCATATCTCTTCCGAAAGTCCCGCGAGACAATCAGCTCATGGAACTCGACGCGAATTCGTTCATCCGAAGGCACGCCGGACCGAAGCCGACAAAGAACCTTCAGACACAGCTCAGGCGTTTCGGGGTATTTCTCCAGCATGAAGCGAGGACTTTCCGGGTACCAAAATGAAACAAAGATAAAGGCAAGACCAATCGGGATCTGAATGAGATTTGAGACTCGCCAGGCGATGTTATAGGGCGATTTGTGAAAGGACATTCCGTAGCCGGCCCAGAATGCTATCAGTGTTCCTAACTGGTATCCGAACTGGGAGACGGTGCCGACAAAACTGCCTCGTAATTTTGTGGGTGCGCATTCGGCGACGTAGAGGTTTGTGGCAATGTAGACACAGCCAAATCCGAGACCACTGGGATATAAAAATCTAAGTATCAGAACAGAGCTTTCATGAAATCATCGGGGTCCTGGAGGTCCCGAAGTAGGGTCAAGAGAAGCTCACGTCAAAAGTCGACCTAGAATCAGGACGCCGAAATTGTTGGGGATGACTTGCACCACTCTGAATCTCGGACACACTAGTCAGTATATTATTATTTGGCAATATCTGCCAAGGGGAAATCAAATAATCTCATACACTCCAATAATCATAATGCAAATAGAAATTCGCAATGCCCAAAGACGCCCCAGCCATCCAGCAAGGAATCCACCCAGCCAAAGCTGAGCCAACCCTATAAGGAACTGAAGATTAGTCTTTGCTATACAAAATGATAGAAAAGAAAGCTGCCCGGATGGGAAAATACCAGTCATGGCCCAAGGTATAGTCGCCACCAAACCCGATCTATTAGCATCGATGCTATAGTACTCGATAAACTGCTTATCAGCCAGAATGACTGTCATAATTCCTGCATCATAGCCGTTGAAGCAAGTCGAAAAGACCATGCCGTAGAGAAGCAAGGCCGCAAAGCTAGAAAAGTTGAAGGTCAGCGGGGTCCAAGTCACAGAAGCAGCTTCCTCAAGGCTTGTGTTGGGGTTGCAAGTGTTCCCTACCGGTCATCTTTAGGAAGGAATTTCTCCACGATACCCATTTTCGCACAGATTGCCCCAGGGCTATCGAATATTATATCGATGGAGTGGATTTAAAGCCAAGGGCATGGTCTGACGCTACAACTCCGAGCGTAACTATGCGATCAACGTGGTATATATACCATTCAGCACCTGAGCAGCACCCGGAGTTTCGGGTCTCCACATCAATGTGGGGTGATTATCTGGGGTACAGAACAATTCAGCAAGCACTGACCAATGCCAGCCCAGACTAGTAGTAGTCAAAAGGCTTCAAGTTCTCTTGCGGGGCCGAGCAGAATGACTGGTAAGAATCTCCCTACCCGGCATTGAACCCCCGGCATCGGCTTCGCTTCCCCCGCCGGAGCATCTCCGCCGGAGTCTTGCCATGCGGACATCCCACTCGGAGCAAGCGCCATTGCCGGCGGGGAGTCATCCGTGACGGCTTCTCTGCATCTCTGACAGGCCGAATGGAATGGGATAGGCCCGCTCAAGCTCCGAGAGGTGTCCCGGACCCCTCGGCATATAAGAAAGAAGCGAAGCTCGCGCATCAGCTTACATTTTCTTTCCCTTTGATTCTGATTCGATTTTATCCCGATCTCAAAGTATACTGTATCTACGATGGAGTATCCACAAGAGTCTTTCGTCAGGACGACCTTCACCCCAGGATCATTCTGGGCCCGTCGACGCGAAGTCGTCCGCGCCCAAACACTCCGCCACCAACTGCAGATGCTCAAAAAGACTGGGCGATACGAAGCATTTAAACTAGGCTGGCATCCGAGCTACTCAGATCCTCCAACCGTCTATCCAGTTCCAAATCACCAATTCTGGGATTCCGATGTAGCGAAGTGGATCGAAGGTGCTTGCTACTTACTCACGGACGACTTCGATGCCGAGATAGACGAAGCAGTGCAGGAACTGGTGGCGATGATTCGAGGCGCGCAGCACGACGATGGATATTTGAATATCCATTACTCTGTCGTCGAACCTGGCAAACGATTCACTAATCTACGGGACATGCACGAATTGTACGTGAAGCTCTTGAATTCAGCATACAACCCTTATTTTAGGATTCAATTTAATGCTTTCCAGATATAACGCAGGCCATCTCATCGAAGCAGCCCTCGCCCACCACCAATTCTACAAGAACGACAAATTGCTCGCGCCAATTTTGAAATACGTCGATCTACTGGCTTCTACATTTGGAGCGTTGGAGTATCAAATCCCTGGCTATCCCGGACACCCGGAAATCGAATTAGCACTACTGCGTCTATACAAAGTAACCCAAGACGCCAAACACCTCCGCCTAGCCCAATTCTTCATCGAGGAGAAGAGGGAGCCCGCACGGCGGGAAGGGGAAACGACACTATTACGACGTGGAGAGGGAGGCGAGAGGCGAGAGTGAGCATGATTTACCGATGTGTTATCCCGCTGCGAGAAGTTACTGGTAAGAGCGAACCTTTGTCGGTATAGTCTTTGAAACAAACACTAACGATAGCTGGCCAGGTATCAACAAGCCCACAAACCAATAATCAATCAAGAGACGATCGAAGGACACTCAGTCCGCGCAATGTATCTTCTCACCGCAGTCGCGGACCTGGTTCGAATTTCCACATCGCCCGACACCACAAGTGGGCTGGCAGGTAAATATCTACCTACCCTCCACCAACTGTGGTCAAATATGGTAGAAAAGAAATCCTACGTCACGGGTGGTATTGGGGCAATGAAGAAATGGGAAGGCTTTGGAATCGACTACTTTCTTCCCCACGGAACTGACGAGGGCGGGTGTTATGCGGAAACATGCGCGGCGATTGGAGTTATGATGCTTGCTGAACGCTTGTTGCAGGTATGACTTACGCTATTCACCCGGTGATATCGATTGGGTTCAAGTTCGATTAACGATACCCCAGATCGAATTGAAGCGTGAATACGCAGATATAATGGAACTCTGCCTCTACAACGCCGTTCTAACCGGCATGAGTCTAGACGGTAAGGCATTCACTTACGTGAACCAGCTAGCCTCGTCCGACCAGGATCTCTCCCAGCGCCACGAGTGGTTCGAATGTGCCTGTTGCCCACCAAATGTTACCCGAACACTTGGGTTTCTGGGCGGATATATCTGGAGTCAGCGCGTTGAAGAGTCGGAGGCGAGTGCAAATTTGAAAGCAATTGTCAATGTGCACATGTATACATCCGCAACGGTGAATATAAAAACAAAAGTATCCACGATTCAAATAAGCCAAAAGACAGATTGGCCGTGGAATGGCGACGTTGACTTTGAGATCCGTGCCGAGGAATCCGAATCCGAATCCGAATTCGACCTCGAGTTACGATTGAGAATTCCCGGCTGGGCCTCTGAATGTTGGGAGGTGAGTTTAACCTGATTCTGGCCCCAGAAGTGATACAACTACTAGTACGATGCTAACTCCGCAAAGATAACCCCGCATCCCAATAAAATCGACATCCGAGACGGATATCTCTACCTAGACCCCGAGTATATTCGCAAATATCCGAAATTCCACTTCTCGTGCCCAATGCAAGCACGCATAGTCCGACCTCATCCACTGACGATGCAGCGAGTCGCATATGTCACGCGGGGTCCGATTGTGTATTGTGTGGAGGATATTGATCACCCGTGGGAAGGTGATCATTTTAAGGTATGTGAAACCTACGCTACGCTATTATTTTCTTGGATGGCGACTGTAGGATATCTCAATTCTAAACGTGCTAACAATAATATTTGAATACAGAGAACTATATTCGATCCGAAAGTGCCATTGCGAGAGGAGAAACGGTCCGATCCTGATTCCTACGTGGCTCTGCTTGCAAACAAAGGCGCTCTGGGACAACTCGATACTTCTGCATGGGATGGGCAGATCGTGGCCGATGACCA
Organism: Penicillium manginii; assembly: GCF_028828005.1. NCBI lineage: Eukaryota > Fungi > Ascomycota > Eurotiomycetes > Eurotiales > Aspergillaceae > Penicillium > Penicillium manginii. The sequence goes on along the minus strand of NW_026643109.1, from coordinate 1,917,574 downwards.
AGGCGAAGGAATAATTACAGGCGAGTCAAGAGATCTTTGTTTTATCCCGTATTATCTACGTGCGAACCGAGGAGGAAGAGGACAGATGAGGGTAGGACTACGAGTTCTATGAAGGGAAAATTCCGATAGAGAGAACCCTAGATTTAGATCTTCACTCGTAAACAATGTCAAAAATAGCGAAAAGTCGAACTACACATCAATGCAAACACTTTCCAGAACACCGTCTCGTAGAATTCAATTCATGTTTATAGTAATAATGCCATTCCATTCCAGTCATGATAGTATCAACCCCCAACCACATCCAATCCAAGTCATGACCAAACCATAAACCACATGTCGTACGCCCAAGGAAATCATTCATGCATACCCTTTTAGGATTGTTTGAAATCGTCACACCTCACCTCCCACTCAAGAAGTAGGAAGGGTAACCTGGGCAACGCCATCGGTAACCTTCTCAACAGCGTCAGCGTCAACGCTAGGACTCTCCGCACCACCCTTAGCGGTAGCCTCGACGCCCTTCTTCTCCTTCTTCTCCTTCTTCTTAGCCTTGGCAGCGGCCTTCTTCGCAGCAGCCTTGGCAGCCTCCTCTTCCTTCTTCGCGCGGTCGGCCTGAGACCCACCGAATGAATCGCGCCACTCGTCCGCCTTCTTAGGGTCGATGCGAGAGAAGAGATACTTCGCCTTGCCAATCTTGTGGCCGCCCTTCAGGCTGGTGGGCTTCCAGCCGTCCTTGAGATCATCCAGGGAGGGGATCTGCAGGAAAGGAGCCTCGAGCTGCTCCAGGATAGACTTCGCAGTCGTGGGCATGTATGGGGCGAAGACAGCAGAGAGCAGGTGGATCAAGTTAAGCACGGAACCAACGACGGCAGCAGCGCGCTCGGGCTCGTTGGCAATCAACGAGTTATCCAAGCGGTTAGCTTGGATGAGACCGTTACCGGCCTCGGCAATCTTCATAGCAGTGGCGACACCAGCGCGGAGGTGGACGCTCTCCATCTCGTCGATATACTGACGAGTGAGAGTAGTGACCTCCTCCAAGAACGGGTTGAAGTCCTCCGGGACGGTGAATTCGGGAATAACGCCGCCGTAGGATGCAGTCACAAGCTTGATAACCCGGTTAACAAGGTTACCCAGCTTAGCCAACAACTCGCTGTTGTTGCTGTCGACAAAAGAGCGCCACTCAAACTGGGTATCGCCAGTCTCGGGTCGGTTCTTGAGCAGGTAGTAGCGCCAGACATCAGCGGGGACGCCGGTATCCTTAGCATTGGTACCGAAGACACCGACACCGCGGGACTTGCTGAACTTGCCGCCCTCGTAGTTGAGATACTCGGTGGCGCTCAGGTGGTGGTTCATAGTCCATGTATCCCGGGTACCGATCTGGGTGGCGGGGAAGATAACACTGTGGAAAGGCACATTGTCCTTGCCGAGGAATTGGTAGAGCTGGACATCTTCAGGATTGCGCCACCAGAGCTCCCAATCATCCGTGTAGTTGGCCGTAATGGATGGGTATCCGATACAGGCCTCGAACCAGACGTACAGCACCTTGTTATCATATCCGTCCAGAGGAACGGGAACACCCCACTTCAGATCACGGGTGATACCACGATCCTTCAGACCCTCCTTCAACCAAGACTCGGTAATAACGCGAGAGTTCTTGGGCCAGTCTCCCTTTGAGATAGACTCGGCAGACCACTTCTCAACCTCGGGCTGGAGCTTGTCGAGAAGAAGGTGAATGTGTTTCGTCTCGCGGCGCACGGGGGTGGCACCGTCGAGCTTGCAGCGGGGCTTGATAAGGTCGAAAGGATCGAGAAGGTGACCACACTTGTCGCACTGATCACCGCGTGCATCGTCGTAGTGGCAGCGAGGGCACTCGCCCTCGACGTAACGATCGGCCAAGAAGGAACCGTGCTGCTCGCAGAATGGCTGCTCAGCGGTGCGCTCGCCCAGGAAACCGTTGTCGTAAAGGCGCTTGAAGATGGCCTGGGAAATTTCGGTGTGCTTTTCGGTAGGGGTACGTCCGAAGTGGTCGAATCCGATACCAAACCATTCGTAGACTTCTTGATGGATCTTGTTGTACTTGGCGCAAAGCTCCTGCGGGGTCACCTTTTCCTCCAACGCCTTTGTTTCCGTCGCTGTCCCGTACTCGTCGGTACCGCAGATGTATAGTGTAGAGCGTCCGCAGGTCTTGTGGTATCTAATTAGGAATGGGTTGTGAGCTGGGATCATCATATAGAATCGCGGGGTTCAGGGCCATCCATATTGGGCTGATCTGATTGAGTCATACCTCGCAAAGCAATCGGCACTCAACACAGAGCCGACGACGTTACCCAAATGGGGGACATTGTTGACATAGGGTAAAGCGCTAGTCACAAGGATATTGCGCTCGCCCTTCTTGGGCAGAATTGGGTCTGAAGTCATGTTGGTTGGGGGGTGATGTAAAAAGAGCGTTGGAGGGGTTGCGGGAAAATGGAAAAGTGGACATCTCGTGACATTCGCCCCGCATATCAAAAATTAATTCTAGAGCTCTCTTTGTTCCAAGGCTACCTTGCTTTCATCTTGAACCCCCTTACATATATCTGAATTCATATTTGATCATGGACTCCAATCTACTCGACAGTCTTCTTGACATTGAAGAAGACTTCTATAAAGAAGGTTATGACCTGGGCGTCGCCGATGGCGCTCATGCCGGCTATACCGAAGGCAGCGTCTTCGCCGTGGAGAAGGGCTTTGAGAAGTTTGTAGAGATGGGCCGTCTCTATGGGAAATCCCTTGTCTGGGCTCAACGACTAGCAGACTCTAAGACCAAAGCTGAGACATCCGAACAAAGCCCGACTACGCCAGTCAAGACCAATGCCTTGTCTCTTGACCCATCGATAAGCAAAGAGCTGCCCCAATTGCCTGCACACAGCGCACGACTCGCCAGAAACCTACAAACTCTCATGGAATTGGTTGATCCGGCCTCGTTGGATATGAGCAATACCGAGGAGGCCGTGAATGATGTGGATGAGCGGTTGAGAGGTGCGGCCATCAAAGCTAAGCTGATTCAACGAGCTATGGGCGAAAGCGAAGACGGTATTGGATCGATTGCCAAAGATGGATCAAAGCCTGGAGATGGCACTGGAAGCATTGAGGATATCAGTGCATTGAATGTTCGTCACTGAGAGCCTCTATTCATGGGCTGTCAAGCAACTACGTCGCCCATCGAATCCCCTCTTCCATCTCAATTTGAAGTGTTATGTCTGGTATCGGAGGCAACGGCTACATCAGTCAAAGTGCGGATACCAAGGGCAAACACCGGTTGCAAAGTCACATTTGTGACATACACCGACGCCGCCTAAGAAACTGAAAAAAGGCACGATTGAAGCTTTGCCGAAAGTCCAAGGTCACACTATCTAAGTGACCGGAAGAAACGGCTATCTGAGCTACATACAAGCTACAGCTTAGACCACCGATGTTCTCGCCCGGGAAGATTCCATCCAATCTTCAAAAAAAGATATCATCACAACCACCGCCGAGCAGCAATATACCTACTACGGGAGGTTTCTTTTAATATACACAATGCCCAGGTGTATACCAAACACCTGCTAAAATCCTTATGCAATCTCAGTCAAAAATATATTGATATCATAATGAATCCTTCACTCAAAAAGAAGGTCTAACTTTTTCATTCATGCCAATTCGTAAAAATCCCTACAGGTCCAAGCTACGGATAGCCATAGCCATAGCGCCCTCCTTGGTCTTATGACCACCAATGAAACCACTAGCGTGGACGAAGATCGCACCAGCAGGCAGCTTCTCCTGACCAGACTTCTCAGCCTCGGTAGCCATAACACCATCTAGGTCCTGGTCACGCACGCCGCGCCACGCCTCGGGGAGAGGCTTACGGGAGACAAAGCTACCCTCAGACTCAGAAACACACTGCACACGCCACTTGGAATCTTCAGCCGCGGACTCAGGGTACAAGACGTAGTAAACTTGCTCGGCACCGGCGGCAGCAGCCTCCTGCTCGAAGTTGTACAAGTGTTCCTTCCAGGGAACGCCGCCCTGGGGCAGGATCAAAATACGGCCGGAAGAGTGGGCGTCGGCGCGGGACTTGTAGGCGTTGCCGACGGTGGTGCGAGCGGGCATCCACGAGTTACAGGCCTGGTGCAGCTTGCGGGCGAAAACGTTTCCGATCAGGGTACTCGCGCGGCCGAAGAGGGAGTCTTCGTCCTGGGGCTCGCCGGGTGGGCTGGTCGGGTCGGGGTTGTTCATGTCGCCGACGATGGAGGCGAAGGGTGACGCCGCCGTCCTTGAAGCGCTTCTCCAGGTTGGCGGCGGAGAGGGCGGCGGGGTCGTAGGCGGAGATACCGTTGTCATTGGCGTCGATGGCTTCGATGAAGTCGGTGTACAGCTTCTCGTACAGCAAGTCGACGTCGGCGTGGTCCTCGGGCAGGGACATGTGTTGGGCGATAATGGCGCGACCAAAGTGCATGTACACCAGGCCGGCGGAGGAGAGCTTGGTCTCGTGCTTGGGGAAGGAGGTGGAGAATGTCCGCTGGTGGTGATCATAACGGTTGATGGCGGCGTCGTAGACACCGCCGACATCGACGACGGTGTGGCATTCCTCCAGCTGGGCGGGATCGCGGGTGCGCACGAGCGGGGAGGAGGCGTATGTGGGCAAGAGACGGAGCAAGTAGACGGCGAGAGCTTCGTCGGCGTGGAAGTGGCCGCTATAGCGCCAAGGTTAGCTCAGGGTTCTGAAAGATATCAGCTCCCAGGAAGCGGGGTAGGGAAGCTTACTTGTGAGTCCCGATCAAGGGGAGGAGGTCTTGAGCTTCTTTGCAACAGTTTCGGCCATTTTGAAGGATTGACGAGCACGAAACATAAACTTAATGGGGTAAGTTAATGAGTATAGAAAAAGCGGCGCGCTATTAGGAACTGCTCAAAGCTGGCTGGTCCGTCTTATCGGGGTGTCCGAATCGGGTAATTAGGGCAGGATGTGGGGGCTACTAGCTATCACGTGTAGTCATGACCCCACGTGAGGCACGTGACTTCACGTGAGGGCAAGTACAGCGAAGTACAAGTAGAAGTACATGCACACTGCACATAACTATAGATGTTATTCGCTAGTTATTCACTATTAAGTATATAACGTAAAGTACCAGTACATACATCTAGCTGATGCAGTCCAATCTGATCACTCTGTCCGAGCACAACGATCGTGGTTATACTTCTTGCACATCATTTGAGATTGATAGATCTTCCAATAAGATTGCGTATCCCATTCCTACTAACTGGCTAGTTAGTACCTAACTAGTAGGTGGTAGGCACAGACTGCAGTACAGTAAACATCTAGTTACACCCCATTTCCTTAGGCTATCTCGTAATTCACCATCGATCGTGCTTGGACCGCCACTAATCTCGAATCTCTCTAACTCATCCTGCTCCCTTTCTTTTTATTTCTTTCTCATACTGCCATTCTTCTGATATTTTCACATTTTCCTATTTTCCTACAATACAAACTACAGTACTAGTACTCAGTACTAAGTACTAATACTCTGGCATTCCCCTCCACCGCCCTTCCGCACGTGAAAGAAGATAAGCTCGAGAACAGAAAAAGAAAAATAAAGTCACTCGTGTGCCTCTTTTCTTTCCCACCACCCCCATCTCCTTTGCGCGCCCCCGCGCATCTTTCCTCCATGTGGCTCTTTCGGGTCTTCTCGTCGGCCGTCTTCCTCGCCGTGACCGTCTCCTCCATCCCGCTGGCCTTCGACGTGGGAGGCAAGACGTGCGGTCTGGCCTTTTCGTTATCCCTGGCCACCTTCTACTTCCTCTTCTCCTTATTGAGACTCACCACCCCAGAGCGCTCATGGATTCGCTCTTCGTTGATCGTCATCATTCGCTCTACCCAATGGATCCTCATTCCCATCTTGTTGATCTGGTCCCTGAACCGCTTCTCCGTGGACCCGGATAATAACGGCGGTTGGGTCGAGCGCACCTTTACTGGAAAACGCGCGCAAGATAGCTCTGTTAACGAATGGATCTTCGGTCGCGATGGCTTGGTGGAAACAGTCACTTTGGGTAATTGGGACCGTCTGTTGCGATGGTCCACCCCCGTCTTTCAACTCGCCGAGGGCTTCTGCAGCTTGTTGGTCATTCAGGCCGCTGGCCAGATCACCCGATGGCTCGTGAATCGCGGTGGTCGAAGTGATAGCTGGATGGTATGTTTCCCTCCCCTCCGAGCGCAGTAATTGCGAATGAACACGCCGCAAGCGAATGAATAAACCGACTAACCTCCTTTGACTCGCAGATCGGTCTGCTCGTCCTCTCAGCAACAGTCATCTCCAGCTCCGTCTATTTCCTCTGGCGCGTCCTCCAATTCCCCGAGATCTCCAACGTCGACGCGGCCCTGATCGGCGTGTCGGTGACCTGCGCCGTGATCCTATGCGCCTGGGGAATCGGCAGCGGCCGCGGTAACCCCGTCGAGAGCTCTCTGCTCTTCGCCTACATCGTGCTCTGCATCTACCAGATCTTCACCGACTACCAGCCCTCGCATCCCATCGAGCAGATCACCTCGCCTGCGCAGGCGGGTGATTTCCCCCCTCTCCCGCCCATCTTCATGGCTTCGTACACGACACTCATGCACGCGCTCTCTCTTCTACCCTCGATTATCCACGCACTATTCAACGTCATCACGGCCGTCTTCAGCGCCGTCACACCGTCCGTCCTGATTTCGCTTGCTTATCGCCTGTTGGTACTCTACGCATCTACGCGCATTATCCCGGCCGTGCGTGAAGCTGGTGCTCGCGCTCTTTCCCAGGAGGCTTCTCTCGACGACTCGGATGCGGCGGGGCAAGTCCTTGGCTTTATGAGCTACTTCGCCCCGTCCATCCTGATCGCTGTTTACACCAGTCTCTTGATGCAGCACTTCGCATCGGCGTCACAAGCAATGGGAGGCAGCGGCGAGTGGTGGAGTAGCCAGGGCGGCGGTGGAGGCAATATGTGGCGATGGATTAATCTGGCCTGCACTATGGGTCTGTACGCGGTTGAGCTTTGGCTTGGAGAAAACGATGATCTCGATCACGGTCTTGCTGGACATTGGAAGACAGATTGATTTGATAGCTTGTGTTTCACCCTGGGGTACTCCAAGCCTCACAAGGTATCTGATCTTCTTCAATCTCCATCCGTGGCAACGCAAAATAAACATGCTGCAGCGGTCGTCCCATTTCCGACCCAAATCCAACCCCCCCACTGGCATACCCGTGAAACAGAAACCTTGGCCGTGGTATATTCTTCGCCCCGCATCACGGTCTTCTAGCTTCTTTAGCTTCTTGAACAAGGCCAGGGCCAGGACACCGACCCCACCCACCATTCCCCGGTGTATCAACTTTCGATTTTCCGGCGCCATGTACCCCCATGCCCACGAGCATTCGGACGGATTTAACCACGGTATTCCCTTTATCTCGATCACGACCAGCACCACCCTACCTACCGGCGATTTTCCATATGACGCTATACACGGGCGCATCTGAATACTCTCCTCCCCACCCTGGCTTTGTGACACCCCCGCTTCGCTCTCTGCGCATGTATAACTTTTTCCCCAAGTCCATGTCCCTCTATGTTCGGAGCTCGCACAATACCCACTCCTGTACGCACACGAATGTCATTTCATTTTTTCTGCGTCCCACCTCCCGTGGCTTATCCTGGAGCCTATCTATCTATCCCCCATACCCACCAACCCAAGCCCCTTATGACCCAAGCAATGATACCAGACGCAATTTTCTTCGCTATTTCCAAGTTCTTTTTTTTCTTACCTTCCTGCCCACCTACGCTACCCCTGGGTGTTGGCTTGGCACACCTACACTTATACCCTTTATCGCTTTCTACTGGCTTCGCTTCTTAATCGACTCGACTCGACTCGACTCGATCATAATACTCCATGCCCAGCCTCGGTAATGTGTCGTGCCATTCCGTGGTCATCACCTCTTGCTTGGCCGTGCTGTGCTGTGCTGTGCTGTGTACATAATATCCGGAATCCCTTCGGCAAAGTAAGAACATAACATACCATTATCTTAGAGCATTATTCGTATGGGCCGTGGTTCATGGTTACCCTCTGTAGGACAAAACAATCTCGGAAGAATCTGGGATCTTCCACCTACCCTACCCAACTTAAATAAGCCCAGACTGAAAAGTAAAAGTACCTACACAACTCCACACGCCCTAAACAGCACAACTCAATACAGTCAGAGACAATACTTGCTATACTATACTGCTGTTCCATGTAATAAACAAATTGAAGAAGAAAAAGATAAATAAACAAGAGAAAAGAAAAAGTAGTTCTGAATATTCATTCTTCCTTGCCCTTCCCTGTCGTGGCTTGCCTTGCCGTGCCGTATCTGGCACAAGCCGACAAAAAGTAGAAAAAGAACCCCCGAACACATCACCATAGCGCCAGGCTTTTAAAAGTAAAAACCACTGAGAAATGATCCCAACCCGTCAAATCAAAATCAAAAACAAAGAAAGAAATTCACACAACAAAAACCATGCAATGCATCTCGATGAGGAAAGAAAAACGTAGATAGAAAAGACGGAGTTATCAGTGAGTGGGGTGGTGGTGGTGGGCAGACCAGACATAGCCATAATCATGACCATGACTATAGTCAGCACGGACAGACATCAATCATATCAACGACGCCAAACCGGACCGAGCCAACCCTTGGGAAAACAGCCCTGCCACACCACACCAAACCACCTAACTACCCTCACCGCTGAATAGGAACACCCTCCCTCGCAGCAGGCGGACTAACACTCTCATCCTTCTCCTGGTCCTGCGGACCAGAGCCCTCGCTGAGACTACTACCGCGATGCAAGAAGCCCCCCCTCCTTAGGGCTGGCGCGCTGAAAGCCCACCGAACCAGGGTGTCCGCTGATAGAGCCGGGGATCTGCTGGCCGCCTTGGGCACTGATGCTGCCGTTGGTTTGTGGGGCGGGGTTGGTGCCGGGTGAGGTTGCGGTTAGATGGGGGATGTTTTCTGGGACGGGGTGGCGGGATCCGATGCTTGTCACGTCTTGGGCTTTGCCGGCTTTGCTGAGGGCGTAGTCGCCTGAGTCGAAGTATTTGCGTTCCTGGGGTCGAGTTAGTGGATTGGTTGGATTGGTTGGATTGGTGGAGTGGCGGTGACGTTTGGGAATGGGAGGGAGTAGGAGTTCATCACTTGGATGGAGATGGAGAGGGAGGTGATGAAGGAGGGGGAGAGGGAGGGAGAGGAGCAGAGCGGAGCTGAAGGTACTGTGACTCACCTTGAGTTTGTTCTGAAGGAGGTCTTTCTTGTTGGGCATTTTGCCGTAGAGGCGGAATAGACGCTGCTCATCCGAGGACATGGCCTGGAGGGGTTAATATAATACAACAGAGGGGTAAATTAGGTTGTGACTGGGAGATGAGAGCTCACGCTAATGTCGACCTTGTTTTGTTGATGGGGATTCATGATGGTGGATGGAATGGTAGTGGAAGTATTGGGGGGGGGGGGGAGAGAAAGAGAGAAGTTAAGGCGAAGTCCATGACGGAGCTGTGGACTTCCGCGATAAAGCGCGGGGTGATCAATTACTTACAGCGTACAGCAGTTATTACAGCAGTTTGCAGTGTATTCTACGTATTCTACGCATTTGTGATATTTCTATTTGTGAAAGATTCAATATTCTGTTTCCTGTTAATAATTAATACCAGATATACTATACCTCGTATACCCATACCTATACCTACCTTAACCCACCCGAAATCACTTCACATCGACCCGCATCCGCACATTCCTTCCACTTTTCTCCCAACCCCGCCACCATGAGCCAAACTACACAAAGAGCCTTCGTGGTCGAACACCTCGACCCCGAATTGGGCCCATGGTCCGCCCTTGAGTACGGATGCATCGCTCGCGAATCCCATGATCGTGGCGCCCGATTCCTGCTCAGTTCCGTGCCCGCAGAGCTGCAGATGCCCGCCGACCTGGCGGCCACCCCAGGCCTCGAGGTGGAACAGCGCAGTGTGGAAGATATCTTTGCTGACAAGAAGGAGCGTGTTTGTCTGCTGGACCCCGCTGCTCAGGTTGAGTTGAGCCCCGAGGACGGTGATAACTTTGATGTCTTTCTCTTTGGCGGTATTCTCGGTATGAACGAATCCTTTAACATTTCAACCCGGTGACTATGGGGAGGAGAGGAGTCCCGCACTCAGAGCAACATTGAGTTTGGAGGCTAACATGTACTTGTATTTCCTGGATGACTGCAGGCGATGATCCTCCTCGCGGTAAGTGCTCTCTCCATACAGCGTACACAGAGTACATGCATATACTCTGCATGTACTCTGTATTGGATCTACCTCACTGACAACATCAATCATAGATCGCACCTCAGAATTGAGGAAGAAGGGCTATGTTGGCCGCCGCCTGGGACCTAAGCAGATGACGACCGACACAGCGGTGCGTGTCACTCGTCTTGTCGTGCATGAAAAGGGTAAATTTCTTCTTCTCCTATACATCCTCACTATTATCAAGCCACTGCTAACTCTTCCAGTCCCCCTGGAACAAATCTCCTACGTCGACTACCCAGAAATCCTGATCAACGAGCACGAACGGACTGAGATGCCGTTCCGCTACGTGAAAGATGCCGCTGGCCAGCCAATCATGCCTCCGGTGAGTGCCCCTCCAATAACGCTAAGATACTTAGGACTTAGGGGCTTGTGCTGAGACTCTTCAGGGATGGTGGATCTGATTAAGAAGGACGCCGACAAGTCCATCGATCTATTCTAAACGTAAAGCCGGCGGGCTTGGCTGGGTTGTTCCACCGGTTAGATCAAAAGTACTCTGTTCAGGGCTAGTGGTAGGCACTGCTAGTTATTTATATCTGTTTCATATTTTCCTTCCTCTGCCCTCCTACATAAGTACAGTAGTACTACTAGTAGTCGTATCATGATCGTATTCTCTTTCCTCCCACTACCTGAGTACTAGGTATCTTCTCCTATCTTATTCTGCTCCTCTTGCGGCCAATCTTTCTCTATAGACCGCCCGAACAGGCAAGGGGCAGTGAGCATCACGCAGTTATATACAGTATCGTATTAGTATAACAGTTATACCAAGCACTGTGTTTTGTAATAAACACATAATACCAATACATAACCATAACCCAATGCCACGCCAGCCTGTCCGCTTGTTTCGTCATCCTTTGAAACCACCTCAACTTCTCCCTTTTGCTTTAGCAACACGTCTACACTTCTTGTAACTTCTTTTGGCCCCAAATTCACCCTTCTTTCCCCTCCTTTCATCCCGGCCTCGACGATCGCTTGATTCGCGCATCGTCTGCGCCGGGCCTCTGCATCTGCATCTCATCCCTTCCACCTGGGCATGATTGCGACCATCATCAGCTCTATCGCCAACACCAACCTACACCGTGACCCGCTACGATGATCCCTATACCTTCTTTCGCCCGCTCAAAGGGCAGCGCCTTGGTCGCTCTCATCTTGGACTCTCGCTCTATTATCACCTTCGCTAGCGACGGCCAAATCAGCCGCTGATTACTATGTTCACGATCTTCCGGGCGCGCCCACAGATGGGCCGCTATTGAAGATGCACGCCGGGTGAGTTTGATGCGCGGAGGGAACCAAAACCTTCTCTATACCCAACCTTGTTTCCAAGGTTCCCCATATCCAATACATCCTTTTGTCTCATTCTAACCATTCTTCAATCTAGCCATATCGAAGTCGACCCAGCCACAAACGGCAACCTATTCTTCTGGCACTATCAAAACCGCCACATCGCAAACCGACAACGGACGGTGATATGGTTGAATGGTGGCCCGGGATGCAGTTCTATGGATGGCGCGCTGATGGAAGTCGGCCCCTACCGCGTGACGAATAATCAGACATTGGAATACAACAAGGGTTCTTGGGATGAATTCGCCAATTTACTCTTTGTTGATCAGCCCGTTGGAACTGGATTCAGTTACGCAGAGACAAACAGCTATCTGAAAGACCTGGATCCGTTGTCGGCGCATTTTATGATATTTTTGGACAAGTTCTTTGCCCTGTTCCCCGAGTATGAGAAGGATGATGTGCGTGAAACCCTATCTGAGCTGGCTGTTGAAGACCAATGCTAATTGATACCCCTTGACAGATCTATCTCGCCGGTGAATCTTGGGCCGGTCAATCTATCCCATACATCGCCAAAGCAATCCAGGAACGAAACAAAGCCGCGAAGAAAAACGGTAAATCGAAATGGCCGCTCAAGGGCGTACTTATTGGCAACGGCTGGATCTCGCCCAAGGACCAATATCCGTCATACTTCGATTTCCTCGAACGAGAAGGCCTTATCGAACAGGGCACCGATACTTACAAGAAGCTCGACGCATTGAACGAATACTGCAAGACGCAATTGAGCGAAGCCGAAAACAAAGACGCCCTCAACGTGGAACCGTGCGAACTCGTCATGAGGAGTTTCCTGGACCTGACCTCAGAAGCCGGCCAATGCTTCAATATGTACGACGTGCGCCTGAAGGACAAAGTCACCAACAGCTGTGGCATGGGTTGGCCTCTCGACCTGGACAACGTGGAACCCTACCTCCGACGAGCCGACGTCGTCAAAGCTCTAAACATCAACCCGGCAAAGGCATCTGGCTGGAGCGAGTGCAACGGCGATGTCGGAAAAGCCATGTCAACGCTGAATTCAAAGCCTGCCATCACGCTTCTCCCGGGCCTAATCGAGTCCGGCCTCAACGTCCTTCTTTTCAGCGGCGACAAGGATCTCATCTGCAACCACATTGGAACAGAGACAATGATCCACAACATGAAGTGGAAGGGCGCCTCCGGTTTCGAAACCTCCCCTGGAGTCTGGGCCCCACGCCACGACTGGACTTTCGAAGACGAACCAGCCGGCTACTACCAGCACGCCCGAAACCTGACCTACGTCCTCTTCTACAATTCCAGCCACATGGTCCCCTACGACCAGCCCCGACAAACCCGCGACATGCTAGACCGCTTCATGAAAGTGGACATCGCCAGCATCGGCGGCAAGCCCGCCGTCTCGCTAATCGACGGCGAAAAGCTACCCCAAACATCCGTCGGCGGCCAAACAAACAGCACCGCCGCAGAAGAACAAGAAGAGAAGAAACTCAAAGAAACCGAGATGCACGCCTACACCAAATCCGGCGAGGCGATTCTAGTCGTCGTCATTATCGGAGTCCTCATCTGGGGCTTCTTCATCTGGCGCAGTCGTCGCTCGCACAAGGGGTACTACGGTGTTAAGAATACATCCGAGATCATGCCGCGGTCTGTCCTGGATCGATTCGGGAATAAGCGCTCGACGAATGATGTCGAGGCTGGTGATTTTGACGAGTCCGAGCTGGATGATCTTCAATCCCCTGGTATTGACCGTGAGCACTATGCTGTTGGTGATGTCAGTGATGAGGAAGCGGAGGAGGGCGATGGCCTGCATGATAGTCGTGCTGGGGCAAAACGTGGTAGTCAACAATGATTTGAAACAGCATATTGCGGGCGCAGGCATGGTGCCTTTCATTTTTGATGCTTTTGTGTGATTCCCCTTTTTTTGATGTGCATCAGGTAACCGTTGCCTGGAGTAGGTCTCGTCTTGTCTCGGATTGGATTGGATCGAACTCGGACATTTCCATAGATTAAATGTTAAAATATATCCATTGCTATGTATAAGCAATTGTCAAGTTCTCAATTAATGAGTACTAGTAAAAATCCCCTGTAATAATTCATTCTACGAGTCCCATAGATATCAACCCCACCTCAGCCAAGCTTAACTTGCGGCCAAAATTTCCCCTCCGCACTTCACCCCTCACCTTCACCACCCTCAACTCACCTTCTTCACATTCACCTCCCACCACTGGCACACAGCCACCACATTCAAAATGGCACCCTCAAAACTCACCCACATCTCCGACCTAACCCCACCCTCCCTCGAACGAACCTGGCTCACAACCCCCCCACCCGACCCTCCCCATCGTCGCAACCTGCAGCTCCGACAAAACAGTCCGAATCTACTCCCTAACAAACTTCACCCTCCTCTCAACAATAACCGGCGGCCACAAACGCAGCGTCCGAACCGCTGCCTGGAAACCCCACATCACCGGCGAAAGCGTCCTAGCAACCGGCTCCTTCGACGCAACAGTCGGAATCTGGCGCCGCTGGGACTCCTACGGCACCACTGACACCACCCCCACCACCACCAACACCACCACCACCGACGCCTCCGAAGATGATCACGGTGACGACTCCGACGAAGAATGGCGCTTCGCCGTCCTCCTCGACGGCCACGACTCAGAAGTAAAATCCATCTCCTGGAGCCCATCAGGCCTCCTCCTCGCAACCTGCGCACGGGACAAATCAATCTGGATCTGGGAAGACCTCGACGACGGCGACAACAATTTCGAAACAGTCGCCGTAATGCAAGAACACGGCGGCGACGTCAAATGCGTCTCATGGCATCCTGTCGAGGAATGTCTCGCCTCCGCGGGGTACGACGATACTATTCGGGTTTGGAGGGAGGATCTCGATGATTGGGGTCAGGTTGCTTGTATTAAAGGGCATAGTGGCACTGTTTGGTTCTTGGATTGGGAGGGCGTTGATACTTGTCCTACCACTTCGTCCTCGACAGCAGCTCCGCAGGAGCTGTCAAGCCAGTGGCGTTCGCAGCGAAGTCTCTCCGGACCGAGACTCGTTTCCTGCTCGGACGATCGTACAGCGCGCATTTGGCGCCGCGTGCCGAAGGAAAGTGCCAACTCGGCGCTGTCATCCGCGCAGACGGGGATTCCGAGTATTATTCGGCCTAGCGGGACGGATGAGGAGTGGGTGGAGGATAGTTGTCTTCCGCATGCGCATGAACTGGCTATCTACGCTGTTGCTTGGAGTCGGCGGACGGGGATTGTTGCGTCTGTTGGTGCTGATGGGCGGATTGTGCTTTATGAAGAGCGGTTTATTGCGCAGGAGGGTGGAACTGTAAATTCTGCCGACGCTGACGCTGATGCCGAGGCTATGGATACGAGTGATGATGCTACGCCGGCCCTGTTGCGGACGGAGTGGTCGATTGTTGCGGTTGTGGATGGAGCGCATGGGATTTATGAGATCAATCATGCGGCTTGGGCTAAGAGGGCGGATCGGGGTTCGGGGGGTGAGGAGGAGGAGGTGCTTGTCACGACGGCGGATGATGGGAGTGTTAAGGTTTGGGGGTTTCAGCGGTGATTGAGGATTTGATTGAGATGGGGTACTAGTATATATCATGTCACGACTCGGATCTTATTTGATGATACTGGTACTCTCTTAAGATCTGGTATAAAATGGATGCGGCGGATCCGGGGTTTACTGGAGGCTGTCACAGACTTCCAATCTGGTTGCGCCACTGTACAGTACCTACCAAAGTACATTGCAATTAAAATTTAGAATAAAATGAAAAGACACATTAATCGAATGCTTGAAACCATGATATAACTTGAATCCTTCTTGTATGAATAAAATGTAGTATTGCAGAACTTGAACCTCAGTTATAACCGATCTAAACGCCTTGCCTATACAATGCGCAATACCCTGCCAATCTGCCAGTGCCTATCCCATCCCAGCGTCACTGAAAAAAAAAAGGAAAAAAAAAAACTCGCAAAGCCCCCAGAACCCATTAGAACCCGATCATATATGTATGTATTATCCAAACGCCGCCGAATCCCATTACTGCAAAGCCCCCTCTTCATATACACGTTCATAAACAGCCCCATGACACAACCAATCCACTTCCTTAACCTTCTCAAGCTCATCAACCAGCTTCCCCACCTCATTGACAAACTCGGGCATACCCGCACCAGCAAGACTCTGACTAGCCGTCGTCGTAGCCCGAACTCGCTCCGAGGCACTAGACGCACTAAGTCGGGAAAGAACATGGCTCCGCAACCGCGAAAGCATCAACTTAGCAACCGGATCCGAAAAACTAGGCGCCGAAACATTCCCCACCCCATTCTCCGCAAGTCTAGAAATTTCAGGATTGATCTGGACAACCTGCGGAGCAGCGGTGACAACAGCTTTAGCAACAGGCGCCAGGACGCGGCGGATCGTCGACGAAAGCTGCGCGCTCGCATTCGGTGGCATCGGGTGCGTGGACTCTAAGATGGACTGGACGCGCTCGGCGCTGATTTCGTTGAAGTCTCAGGGACATTATGCGGTCGGCTTCTGTTTTCCAGTGGGAGCGGGCGTCTCTTTTCAGCAGGTTCTTGGCTGTGAGGAGGATCGAGGCTGTTGCGACGATTTGGAAGGCTTTGGCGTGTAGTCGTTCCAGACGGGACTGGTCTAGGACTAGTGTTTCGGGGATGAGATCCTCGGAGACGATCGCGTTGCTTAGGACGAGGTCTGCGAGGCCGTAGGCGTAGACTCTTGATGCGGAGGGTTGGGGTTCGCCGTGGATACTTTCTGGATCTCGCTTTTTCATTTCGTCCACGATCATTTTGCGGTGGGTTCGCCAGAAGCGGCGTGTTTTGCCTAGGCTGGTTGAGCCGTCGGTTAGACCCTTGTCGAAGGTTCGTTGCTCGTAGCCCGGTGCTTCTTGGATTAGTTGGGGCGCTGCGACTTGGATCATGAAGTTTGTGTGGTCTAGCGAGAGGAGGTCGATTATTCCCATCAGTCGGGCTAGTTTGTCAATCGCGTCTCCTGAGGTATCTTCGGCAAAAGCCTTGACTGCGGTATCACGGTATGGAGCACAGAGACGGGGCAGGATATTGTTCATGAAATCGAAAAAGTTCTCGTAAGAGAATGTCCCCGCTTTGCACTGGCTTTCGACCAGCTTTGGGTCCAGTACTTCGCTGATAAGCACGTAGAGGGAGTTTCCGGGTCGTAGTGAGCGTAAGAGTCGGTCTTGAATGACAGTGGCCATGGCAACAGTCCAGCCGGTGCCATGTCCTGCCTCGACATCTTGCCTCATTTGCTCACACATGTGTTCCATAATCTTCTCCCGAGGACCAGTGTAAGAGGTTTCCTCGATCTTAAACTCTTTGTTTATAAGTAGCTCATGAACTAGCTCTCGGTTATCAGGCAGAGCTGTGAGGATCTTTGTAAACCGCTCATGCGGCGATGTGCGCTGCTTCTCGAGTTCGTGAAGGACCGTGGAATCAATATTGTTGAATGATTCGCTGATGGGAGAAGTGACGTTTTCAGACAAAACGTCCGTCGACGAAGCTTCAGCAACCTCAGCGGATCGAGGAATAGCCTGCTTGGAGGAGGATCGCCTCTTTTCTCGCTTTGCTTTCTTCAGCGAGACCCGGACCATTTCCATGGCACGATCAGATCCCGCGAGTCGCTTGAGTCGGGCTAGGAGAAGAATCTGGTTCTGTCGAATACCCTGTCGATAATCCTCCGCAACGCCGCCAGCTTGATCATTCTTGACGGTTTGCCAGATGAGCTCCAACTCAACGAACTGCGCCAGCATGATCTCAATCAAAACGGATGAATCATGCGACTTCCAAGCATGGAACGCGGAAAAGAAAACATTATGCGACTCGCATAGTATTTGAAGATCAGCCGTAATCACTGTCGGCGAACAACAGCCGGACGAAAGCAACGCAATGACCTGATCAAAAGCCACAAGAAGCTCCCTCGCCTTGGAAATAAGATCCTGCTCCTGTTCACCATCACCGCTCAAAACCTCAGCCGGATGCGTGACAATCAAATAGCTGCTCAGAAACGTGCGCACAGCACCACGCTCGCCCATCGCTCCACCCTCCATATCCTGTAACCCGCACAGCCGAAGAACCTTGGTCATAGTATCCAAAACACCACGGTTCGACAGAAAAGCTCCCACCTTCTCAAAAGTCATTTCCCGCACCTGCTCCACCGAAAGACCCAATCCCTCAAACTCCAGCATCACAGCCTTAGCCCGATGCGTCCTCCACACACGCTGGATCTTCCTCGCCGCCGCATCCCGCGTCAGCGACTTCGTCACAGACCGCGCCATCTTCTTCTCCTCAGCAACAGGCAAACTCCCCGTCCGCTGCCTCCGATGCGTCTGCTGATAAGCCGTGCGCCGCTTCTCAGCCTCGGCCAATTTCTCCGCCATCTCTAGGCGAATGCGCGCGTGTTCAGAGGCCTGCTTCTCGCGCTGATCTTCCGCCTTCTTCTTCGCGCGCTTGACCTGGTCCTCGCACTTAGCCGCAATGTCCGCAAGGAGGCGTTCCCGAGCCTGCTGTGCAGCCAGCGCTCGTTCCTCGATATGCAAGTTCCGGGTAGCCGCCTTTGACAGCGCGGCGCGCAATCTCACCTTCTCAGCATGTAGGGCGCGGTCGGCCAGTCGCGCTTTGCGAGTCTCGATGATGGTCGTTCGGCGCAGGTGTTGGGCGATATTGTCTGTGCTGGTCGAGCCGTTCGAGGAGGCGGAGTGGATGGAGGAGATTGAGCTGCGGCGCGAGGAGGCTGTTGAGCCGCGGCGGACTTTGCTGTTGCGGCGGTAGAAGCGGGCGGCGATGTGTGGTGGGAGTGTTAGTGGTGGTGCGGCGGGTTCGTCGGAAAGCATTTCCACGTCTGGTTCGCTGACGGTTTCGGGGGAGAGGGGGGTTGGGCCCGCGTCGGGGAGTTGGATCTCGATATCCGAGTTACGACGCATTTTGACGAGTCTGTAGCTCGGGGCGAGACTGCTTGCTCTGCGCTGCGCTGCGCTGCGTTGCTCTGCTGCGTAGGTAGGACTGGAGGGGCAGTCCGGACTGATAAGCGATTAGAGCAAACAAGGGGATAGTCAGAATCGCAGGTGCAGTTTGACGTGCGTAGAGGGACAGGTTCAGTGTCGCACTGGAGATCTTATATGAAGGTTCAGGATTTTGAAAGGAGGAGTATGAAAGCGTGAAACGGAGAAGATGAAGGAGTATGCTCGTGCTTGTTCTCGTGCTCGTGCCCGTGCGGCCGGGGTTGCGGAGAGATCTGTGCTGCGTTTCAGAGTGAAGGAGAGAAAGGGGAGGTTAAATCATGGCGAAAATGCAATAGTAACAAGGGATAGAATAGCAGAAACAAAGATGACCGAACTGGAACTCGCTCCGAAAGCAACCTTGGAAGCAGTTCGGAACTGTTGAAACAGATGGAATCCCACCGCAAGCAGCAGAAGACGTCAACAATGCTTAGATAAGCTGAGATGATGACATGAGAATACTCATATTGGGTTAAATGTATACATGGTAGACTATATCGATAGTATTATATTTGGTCTAAATACCTACTTGGAACAAGAATCTACATGCCATGTTCTAGTCAAGTTGATCTATCGTGTTTCTATAGTTCCTGTAGTTCCCACTGTAGGTGCAGATGCACTTAGTCAGACAGCCACGCGTACATATTAAGTACCTAAAGGTAACTATGTAACAAACTATGGGGAAGATGTACTACTTACGAAATACGGAGTACCAGGTCCGGAGTAATACTGAATTAGCACTGCTTAGCCTGTTTCAGATCACCGTTTTGATCGTCATCATCTCATCATTTGATCTCATTTCATCCCTGACACTCACGGTCACTGCCACTCATGCTGGCCACGGGGCCATATATTTACACTTTACACTACTCGCACCACTATAATATAGGTACCAGGCTTCAGGTTAAAGATCCCATTTGCAATTCTCTTTTAAAAGTAAAATACACGCCGGTGTGAAAAAAAAAAATTGGGTTCATTACATGCTCATAGCGCCAACGGCCAGACAAAGCGAAACGCCCAGCCAAATTCCTCCGTGTCTCCTCCCCATTTGTACTGTCATTTCAATCAACGCTTGCGAGCTCCACCAGGTCGAGGCTTCATCTCATCCGGCCCCACAGGGTGCAGCATGACCTTGTTCGTAGTCTGCTGGGTATTGGCCGAGTATCCCTTACTCCAATCGTAGCTAACAGCATACGCAAAGATATTGCCATTGCGGCTGAAAGCAGTGCTGGAGATCGGACCCCCAACAGACGGGTAGCCCTTGAGTCGGTGCTTAGCATCCTTATCCCAGAAATGGAACGTGCCGTCGCTACCGGCCGTGCTAAATGTTCCATGCACAGGGTGGAAATTGATCGAGTTGACAGAGTAGATGTTGCAGATGTCCCGGTTCGCGGGCGGGGTTTCACGATGACACTTGAAGGAGAAGTTGGACGCAGAGTCCTTCTCTTCGACGTACTGGATGGCACAGCGGCCTTCGATACTGCCGACGGCGAAACCGCTCGCGTCCGCGAAGCAGCTGACTACCCGCGTCTGCCACTTGAGGGGGGGATTGCATGGTCTTGTAGAATTTGGTGGGGTTGTCGAGGTTGACGATGTTGATGTATCGGTCCGCGGTGCCGATGACTAGCAGCTTGTTCTTGACATCCATTGTGTAAACGCGGTCCTGGCATTCAATCTGTGCGATCGGGTTCGACTGTCGCAGATCCCAGTATTTGACTGTTTTGTCCCATGAGCCGGTGATGAGGAGCGGAGATCCGCCGACGGATGGGTTGGGGATCATGTGGACGCTTCGAATGGGCGCATCGTGCGCGGCGACCTGGACGGGGGTCGTAGCTCCGGCGCCTGAGATCGAGCATGCGGGCGGCCTTGTCGGCACCAGCACCGACGACCTTCGATCCATCCTGGGAATGCATTAGTTTGGCAGCTCGGGTTGGGGAGAATGTATAGCCAAGGGTATTTTACCGGAGACCAGCAGCAGCTCAAGACGGGAGCCTCGTGTTCGAATAGAGCTTTTCCATCACTCAGACCTTGTTCGTTAATCTCGTAAATGCGGACTTTCTTATCCCACGATGCAACAGCCAAGTGATCGGAGGCGGGTGAGAAGGCCATGTCAGAGATGCTATCCTCGGGAGGTTGGTTGAGAGCTACATCTTTTGAGATGTCGCCTGTAGTATTCGCCGCACCGGCAGACGCGGACGCAGCGCTGGCGCCGCCGCCAAAGAGAGTCGACATCACAAGGGCGCGCTGTGATTTGTTTGAGTGAGGGAGTTGCGGGCGTCGGAATGTGAGAGAAAGTGTGATGAGCTGTAGCGTGACTCACACTACGACTAAGGCCCAGCGAAGGGCGAAAAGAGGGTTTGGTGAGGGAGGATGGGGGTGTTTGGAGAGAGCTGGAAAAAGTAATTCGTGAAGCTGGTTGAAGCCGGCCAATCTCGAGCGCGATGCCGGCAGAATTGACAGACCGCCTTCTGTTTACAACAGCCAACTATAAACACTACCACCATCAATTATCAAAGTATTTAAATAGGGCATAGATATGATTGGATCTATCAAAGAGAAAGGGTTTAGAGAAGGTAATATTCTCAAAGCATTCTTTTGAATTTAAATAATCAATAAACGCAGAAATATCATATACTAGGGTCATATAGCCATAATTTGGAGCATGACATCATCAAAGGCAGTTTGGCCGAGTGGTCTAAGGCGATTGACTAGAAATCAATTCTCTTCGGAGGCGGCGGTTCAAATCCGCCAGCTGTCGGTTTATTTTTTGCTTTTTATAAAGCAATACCTAGTGTAGTGGGGAGGATTCTCTGTATAAAGATAGGAGGACCGAGCGCTGATAACTGAAACTGAATGGTTATCAAGGACTACTTGGATAGAATCAATTTCTCTTTGTTATGCACTAGCTTCATACAATTTACTATGGTTTTGTTTTTCGTTTGGCAAGAAATCGGAATTTTTGAGATAGCTCAGCGCTTTGTTCGAGTTGCGTCCCAGTTGAATCGACCTTCGTATCAGAGAGTGCGACGCCAACAAGCACCCCCACTTCACTAGGTACTACTAGTAGTAATTTAGCTACCTTTTAACATTTTTTTAGAAAATACTAGTAAGCTTCAATCCCAGATTCCATACTAGAAATTGTACACCATACCCACTGCATCCATCCAGAGCTTGATAACCATAAGAGTGGTGAACATATCTGGGGTTCTTACACACCTGGGCAGACAGAAGAGTTCACAGAGTCCGCTGTGAAAGTTCAAAATTTGACCCCAGAGCAAAATCTGCAGGCTCTTCACAGCGCCGTCACGGAAAGTCCACATCATAATATGTATGTATATATATATCCCTCTCCCTCGACGTCTTGGAATGCTGGCGGGTTGGAAATACCTGGGGCCTATCGAGAACCTTCCAATTTGTCTCGAGCCAGGCTCTTGTCAATGGGAAGGGCTGTGGCTCCGGGGCTTTACTAGTAGTAGTGTGCCCTGGTCAAGTTTGAGCGGCAGAGGCATCTGCTGGGTTGTTATCGAAACCCTAAATTTACTTTTTGATCAACTACTAGCCTTTTATGACCTTCCAAGGTTGAATATATATGTCCAGGTGTCTTAAGAAAGTCAGGTATGTTTTTCTTGACAAGAGACTTTCAAACCTTGGAATTTGCCCGGTGTACTGAAGCCCTTCCAAAATGGGACATATAGTAGGGATACTAATGATGGATAGTATGTTGTGACCTTTAAAGGGCAAAAGAAGACCCATGTTGCATACTAGGTGACAAACCACTTGACCTAATCTCCCATCCCATTTATCTTTGTGTCTAGTTCCTTCTGTCTCTATGTAGGTACACGAATTTTGGGGTATACTACTAAAGTACAACTACTAGTATCTACTATTAGGTATGACTATCAATCTAGGTGCCAGTCAAAAGGAAATGTTCGGGCAGGCGTTGGGCAAAAGAGCCAGGGCCAACTTACTCGTACTAGATGTCCACCGGGCGGGTGTGAACCTCCATTGTTCAAGTTCCATATGCCCTGAACTTCACCAGGTATCTAGGTAGACAAGCTACTGGTAGGGCTGGAGTCTTCCAAGTAAGGCTTGAACCTTCAAGTTGGGAGTTCAATCTGGGACTCCGAGTCGGAGGTTTTGATACTTAACACTAGTACTTAATTGGTACACGGTTCTGACTTTTAATTTGGTTGGAATCCATGGATATTTAAAGGTTCCAAGGTTGGTACTAATATTTCCAAGTCCAACTTGAAATTCAAGTTGAGCTTAAAGAGTACTTACTACTAGGTAAGCACTGGCATTAACTATGCTCCAGGGCTTCAAGTTTCTGTGACGAACACGTGCTGATACCTGAATGTCTAGATGCCTAGAGCTTATACTGTATCTAGTATCGGACACAGAAGCTTTCTCTTCTTGTTTTTCCCTAGCTTCAAATCTTCGAGAATACCACTACTCTGTCGCTCGACCCTGCGCTATCTACACATTAGGTATATCCGCCTCAGATTCACATTATACCTGAGTAACAGGTGAATTACAATCAATCTGAATAAAAAATTGTTGAGGGCTAGTGCCTAGCCGGCGGGTGCCTCATGCATCCCAGGCCACCCCTTCCATGTCTAGACAACTTCTCTTCTCTCTCTTTTATCTGATCACCTGTTTCGTGCCTCAGCTTCCTCCTCAGGAAGAAGCTCCAACAAAAATAAAACGACAGCTGGCGGATTTGAACCGCCGCCTCCGAAGAGAATTGATTTCTAGTCAATCGCCTTAGACCACTCGGCCAAACTGCCTTATTATATAATCTCCATGATTAATAATGCTATATAAAGTTGTTTTTATCTTATCAAAAACTTCCGCCTCTCACCGCAGGCATACATTGATTACAAAATTAAAGGACTGTTATATAAAGATTTATTTGATCTCAAATACCATCGAAATTCGCCTGGGCAACTGATTAAAAATATCTTCTATGGTTAATTCGATAAATTCCTGGGGTTTCTAAAAATTGCTTGTCAGATTGTCCTGGAGGTAAATACCTATAGCCTAGAGGTCACGGTGCGCCTCCAAGAGCACTCAAGGTTCCAAGGTTCAAGTTGGAGACACTTAACCGCTGTGCCACAGGTAAAAGACAATCTTGGGAGGATTTAGAATCATCGGGCTCTACACTGCTCACATGACTGGGTATACATAATGAGGATTTGGGATTCAGACAGGAATGACTGTGTATGCATACACCATGACAATATATTTATCTTGTGATATAGCATCTTCAAATTGTCAATTATCTTCTTCTTTCTCTTACGCCCTCCTAAGTATCTACTAGTAGGTAGTATCCTCAGAAATGCTGCTACTACTTTGTCACTTACAACTATGCTATCTAGTAGTAGTTACTAGGTACTAGTATATATTATTAGTACTAGTACCTGGGTATATAGGCAGGGTGCCTTGTATTGATTAGGTGGATCTAGGACAGCTCTGCGGTAGTAAAGTGTAGGGTCTTGTAGTCATAATGTTGCAACTAAATTTCATCTAAGGCAGTTTGGCCGAGTGGTCTAAGGCGATTGACTAGAAATCAATTCTCTTCGGAGGCGGCGGTTCAAATCCGCCAGCTGTCGGATAGTTTTTTTTTTTATATTTTTTATGTATATAACATATATATTTTATATATCTTTTTCATTCTCTACAGTCTTTCTCGAATCGGCTTGACCGACACACACTCAATCACTCCTTTCTGACCTCATTGTATTCCCACTGCCAAGACATTAGCGTAGAAAATTCATTGGGCGGGTAGCAGTATCTCTGAAAACTTATGTGCATGGTATTGTATAGTGCTAGTAAAATTTCGCAACGTGTAAGAGGTTTGGATTGAACTCCAAGGAAGACGAATTCGTAGACAAGCTAGGTAACTTCAGTTTTCCAAAATTCCTCCTCAGCCTGTCCATATTTCCGTTGCCGCCACCGACTTGCTGTTCATACATGTACATGTACTATCACGCTTCTGAAGTCTTTATAAAGCATCGGAAAGGGATCTATAGGGCTGATCAATTCTTCCCTTGCCGTGTTATTTGAGAGATCTCGAACTACACGAGTTGCTAGAAATACAATATGGCAATGGTATGCGGCAGCGACTGTTGCGGATTTGCCAAGGAGTTACTTGAGACAGTGCAGACCACTCAATATACAGTAGTATGCGAAATCAGAGTTACCAATACACTCTTAGAAGTTCATTCCGAATCGGGCTTCAAAACCTTCCAGGAGGATCCCAAATCGGTTTGAAGAAAGAAAAATGCTGATTCTATCACGAGATACCACTCGATCAACCGAACGATGTCAAACTGCTCACACGTCTATTCTCATCATCAGAGAATTTATACATACTGGTCAGTCACTGGAAACCCCAGTCAGTGTCTACAAGAAACAGACGGAAGTCATGTTTAGAGTCATGAATTTTGACTTTTTCTGCGTGCATATGGGCGGTGAAATAGCAAAACCAGTGGTGTGGCTTCGCTGGGAGGCCTGAAATCCGACAGGACATGCCCCGCAGCTCTCAAAACATCTGACCCTAGAAGGCTCGCGATATTCGGCTCGAAGCAAAATCATTGAGTCGAACAGATATGGCTGGGAACATAAACTTTGGGGATCGAAATTCATCGCTGCAGGTTGGAAATAACTACGGGACCATAACTACAGCAAACTCGCCTGAAGGGTCCGATCATCGAACCCACCGCGATAAGGCGCTTGCATCCTTGAAATTCAAAGAAATTGATTCACGGAAGTTAGAAATCACAGCATCCCTGAAGGAAACATGTGAATGGCTTCTAGTCCATAAGGATTACAAAACCTGGCTCGACGAGGAGGAACTACCTCAACACCATGGATTCTTCTGGATCAGTGGGAAGCCTGGTGCTGGAAAGTCCACTATCATGAAATTTGCATACTTGGATATGCAGGATCGATGCCAGATCAATAAAAAAAGTGGGCGTCATGATAATCCTGTCATTGCTTCATTTTTCTTCAACGCTCGTGGCGAGGACTTGGAGAAATCCGTCCAAGGGCTATATCGATCTTTGCTCATCCAACTACTTCAAGGCTTTCCTGACCTCCAGGTGGTACTGGATGATAAAGATATTATCCCTCCGGTAGACCGAGATGAAACTATTAGGTGTCCTCCTCTGAATGCGTTAAAGGACCTCCTCTATAATGCCATTACTCTTCTCGGTCAGCGCGCCCTTACTTGTTTCATTGATGCACTTGATGAGTGCGACGAGAATGATATAGCCGATATGGTTGATCATCTCGAGGATCTCACGGAGCAAGCCCTCAGCCAGAATAGCTCCTTTCGGATTTGCTTTTCCAGTCGGCATTACCCACATATTACTCTTAATCATGGCATACGGTTAACACTTGAGAGTCAGCCAGGTCACTCCAGAGACCTAGAGCTCTACATTTCGACCCGACTGAAGATCAAGGATGCTGATCTTCATCAAAAGCTAAAGTCAAGGCTGTTAGATAAAGCTGCTGGTGTTTTTCTATGGGTTGTGCTGGTTGTCCGCATCCTCAACCAGGAATACCGTCGAGCCGGCTTCAACTTGGAAAGGAGACTAGGAGAACTGCCAAGCGATTTGAGTCAATTGTTTAAAGCTATCTTGCTTCGAGACACAGAGAATCCAGAAGATCTCTTGCTTTGTATCTTATGGATACTTTACGCAAAGCGCCCTTTAAGACCCGAGGAATTCTACCATGCATTGTGGTCCGGCTTGGCTATGAAACAACAGAATCTGGTAGACAACGCGATTCCTGAGTTGTTGTCTTCATCGTCGGATACCTCTGATTCAAACGCCCTCAGCTCGGAAGAACCCGATAAGGTTACGATATATGTCATCA
This sequence comes from Penicillium manginii, assembly GCF_028828005.1. Classification (NCBI taxonomy): domain Eukaryota; kingdom Fungi; phylum Ascomycota; class Eurotiomycetes; order Eurotiales; family Aspergillaceae; genus Penicillium; species Penicillium manginii. The sequence continues at coordinate 1,891,007 of NW_026643109.1, read as the reverse complement.
GTTCTTCGAAGGGTCTTGCTGAGGTAACAAGGCCTGTCCAGTCGACGAAACAGAGAACCACATATCCTAATATGGCCCAGGTGCCGTTGCCAGTGCATAGGACCACATATCCTAAGATGGCCCAGGTACCGAGACCAAAACATAGGACCGAATATACGATGCCAATGCACAGGACCACATATCCTAAGATGGCCCAGGTACCGAGGCAAATACATAGGACCGCATATACGACGCCAATGCATGGGTTGTTTCAGCAAAATGAGAATGACAGTGATCATGGCAGGAGAGTTCAGTTTATCCACGAGTCTGTTCGAGACTTCCTTATCAAAGATAAAGGACTAAACGATCTGTGGCCTGATCTCAATCTTAGTGATGAGGCCATGGCTCATGACGTGCTCAAACAATGTTGCAGATTCTACATGGACCACGAACTAAGGAAGACATGGCCTGGTGAGCCAGATCGGAGACCGGGCCCGAAATCCGGTATTGGTCAAACCCAAAAAAATCCCTGGCTTAGGTCAAAAGCCAGTGTGAACAAGGGAATAGACACGATCCCACGAGGATATGCTTTCCTAGATTATGCAACTGAATATGTCCTATCTCATGCAGAGGGTGCAGCGAAATTGGTACTACAAGATGATTTCTTATCTTCGTTTCCTCTTCTTTACTGGAAAGAAACAAGAGCCTTCTACCACGGAGGTTGGGGCGCTGAGTCTTTGCCCATTGGCCTGAAGGATGGTCTTTTTCACATATTCGCTACATATGGACTTTCTGAGCTCATTCGAACATGGCGCAGGAGAGATATAAATGTTCATGCTTTGGGGGGGGAACATCAAGCACCCACTTTTTGCGGCTCTCAGCAAGGGCCATGCCGACACAGTTGCTGCCCTTCTGAATCTTTCCAGCAGCATATATAAAGGAGTGGATATTATACGTCGGGAAGACTCCAAGTCTCCTATCCGTTCTTTTCTGGCCGGAGAAGATAGCATGACAGGAACACCACTTTCCTGGGCTGCCAGATGTGGTAGATTCGAAATTGTCGAGCTGCTACTTTCGGACAAAACAGTGCCTGTCAATGATGACCAGAATGAAGAAAACCCCGCACTCGTAGAAGCCAGCAGAAGTGGCCATACAGATATTGCGAGACTTCTTGTGGAAAGTGGAGCAGACGTCAACCATCGTCACCCACTAACCCATGCCTCTCAAACAGGCCATGGGGATATAGTGAAATTTCTCTTAGAAAAGGGAGCAGATATTCTTCACGGATCTCCACTGGCGGAAGCTGCTCGGTGGGGCCACGAGGCAGTTGTGAGACTTTTGATCAACAATGGAGCCAATGTGGATAAAGGCTGTCCGCTAAGACTTGCGTCCAGTGGAGGCCATGAAAATGTGGTGGAAATACTCATCGAGTGTGGTGCAGATATAAATACAGGACATCCACTGGCAGAGGCTTCTAAAAGAGGCCATGAAGCTGTTGTCAACATACTTCTCAGCAGAGGAGCCGATGCGAACGCTCAAGATGCAGACGGTGTTACTCCACTATTGTTTGCATCTGAAAAGAATCATGGAGGTGTCGTGAAGCTTTTGATCGACTATGGAGCAGATGTCGACCACGAAGATAACTTTGGTAACACACCGCGCCGAATGATGAGTTTGAACGCCGCCACAAAGGCCAGCGTTGCACCATGGAGCCGTGAACGTAAGAAACTTTTTCAGTAAATTTTGTTTGTGGAGCGAGCTCACCGTGCCATCTTTTTATACGACTACCAGAGAATGAAAGACAAGTTATCATACTGCTGGCAAAATATCAAGTGCATTAATTTATTAGGAAGAACCCCAATTCCAATAGAACTTTCTTGTATTTACCGACCGTCGCCGAGTTTCTCTCTCCAACGTAGGTACCTGGCCCTCAAAGTTACCCAGCTAAGGCATAATATTGTAGTAAGATAAATTACTAATCAGGAGTGCCTGATAGTGCTGTCGGCTGGTATTATTTGTGCAAATGTGCAGATATAATCTAAGTTTTCACAGCATTCTACGAACATTTCGTTCATCTTAAGGAAACTTACTAGCGCTTTACAATACTATATAGACATCGTTTTAGGGTGGCCCTCAACTTACTGCGGCCCGCCCACCTAATTGTCTACACTAAGGTCTTGGCAGTGCGGCCAGAAAAAAGTGATTGAGTGTATATCGGTCAAGCCGATTTCAAGAATGACTGCATCTCCTACTTTTTTAATATTTAGGTCTTAGGTGTTTATTCTGTGATTCGAATATTATCTAAGGCAGTTTGGCCGAGTGGTCTAAGGCGATTGACTAGAAATCAATTCTCTTCGGAGGCGGCGGTTCAAATCCGCCAGCTGTCGGTTAACATTTTGCTCTGAATTGCAATCAGGATTATTTTTGGCAAAGAAAACTAGAAAACAAGGAGGGCTCATCACATGCACTGGCAGGTTAGGTTACAGATGTATTGTTGACAAGCAACCCTATGCACAGTAATGACCCAAACTTGAAGGAAATTAGTCCTCTATCACATTGAAAGCCTACTGAATGAGCCGCTTCTATGATAATGATACTAGTATAAGTTATGATAATGTGGGCTTCCCTCTTGAAGTTGGCGCTGTCCAACTGGAGTTTTGAGGTAATATTCCAGCCACACAAGAACAATGCTTTCAGAACTACCAATATCCAGAAGAGCCACGGAAGAGCCAGACTAATATAGAGATCGCAGTAACTATATATTATCTAGGTACCTAGGTATATTTATTTTGCTAGTATGCTATCGCACTATTTCATACTAGTATAATACAACTCCGTTTTTACGGTTGCCGTATTTTCCGATATCAAACCGCACCTGCCAAATTGACCACATGATCACAAAGGGTACGAATGGATCTTTCCAGGAGAGATGGAACTACTATCCCTTGTAATCTACTCAAGCTCAAATCATCCAGAGTCTTCCTCAAGTCCAAAATATCTATTTCATTGCCCGACCTTTGAGAAAGCCCGAGATACGATCTAGTTCGAAGGCCCCGACCAGATCAACGAATCCAGCCCAACAACATGTTTTCGACGCACTCAAGAGCCTGCAATCAATCCATTGACAGAATCCGGACCTTTCTTTGCAAGACCCGAGTGGAACTTGTCTCGCTCCTCTGATTCCCCAGACCACGTATGCGCTGTTCACGAATCTTGCTATATCCCGATGTCACCTTTCCAATGTTTAACTCGGATGCGAGACGCCTAAATCGCGGCAAATATCTCAGAGAAAATAGTGACAAGAAGTCACTACAGCCATGGAGCTACTGTGAAAGGGAAAGTTCCATTAAGGCGAAGCATTTGGTGGAATTCGCGCCCTCGATCCGTCGAGACTTTCGTCCCGATCTCACCAAGAAAGCCGTTTGAAGGCTCGATACAGCGCATCCATAGATGAGAACTCGCCAAAGACAGTAATCCTACCATTGACCTCAATAAGGCGAAAACTAATGTGCGCAATCATGCAGTTGAATACATAGTCAGATCGACTAAAGACATCCTCGCCGCAGACGCGAGAGCCCGAGTTCGAGCATCGACCAGTTGAATAGCGAAGTGTAATAAGCAGCGTGCATTTGTCAAACATCCACCGATAGATGTTAGACTCGAGGTGCTTAGAATCCAGAAAGGACAGCAAGAAAGTCAATCAATCGCTGGAATCCTGCTTCAAGCTCGGCTTGATCTCAGGAATGCCCCTGCGACTGATGTGACAGGGAATCGAGGAAAGTTCGCCAAGCGTGATGAGAAAACCCCTCTTCCTCGTCCAACTGAAGCTCAGAGAATGGCCACCGCTATTGAAGTTCTCGAAGCAGAATCCAGTGGAGGCAAGAAGCGCAAGCTGGGATTGAAAGAAACTCATGCTCTCAGGGTTGCGGAAGCAGTCGTGGAGAAGGACCGTCTTGAAAAACAAACAACTAAACTTGTCCTGGCGTTGAAGAAAGAAGTTGCGATGCTCAAGGAGTGTCTGGCCAGCGAGAAAAGATGGAGTGATGCACTTGCATTGGAACTCATCAAGCATGGAAATGAAGTTCCATTCAATCCTTTCCATCGACAAGAAGTTACGGCCCTGCCTGAGAAAGACAACAAGGATATTGAAGGTGACAACGATGTTCCAGACAGAGCTCGATCTGAGGATGAGAAGGAGGACACGATGGATGATCTGTGAGAGGGAATAAGTTTCTGGAAGTTTTTGTGTCGGGCGTTATTCATTTTCGTTCTTCTTTTCATTCGACATTTTCTCGTGGCGAGAATTCATTACTGATACCCAAGGGATGTTGCGGCCACCGTTATTCTCGTTCTGCTGTTTTTTGTTACACAACCAGGCTTACGCATCGAATCACATCTGTGATTCTACGGGCTCGGGCCCCATGTGTGGTATGGTGTGGCGGGTTTTGAAGGAGTTTTCATACTTATTATTAAGGTGTCGTTAGCAACTCGTCACATGGCAGAGTTTTAGTTTTAGTTCTACCTTCCCGTTAGGGGAAGAACCTTAGCAATGCATCTATCTCTTCGTCCACTGTGTGTGCCCTGGTGAATCATCATTTTAAATACTATACGGTCCCGTCAATAGGATCGGGAGTTCTCATTCTTGGCGACCGACGCAGGGAGATCGTGAATATTGCGTACAGATGCAATTTCCAAGAAGACTACAACAACCACCGCGTTCCAGCGATGAAGTTCAGAACCAGATCCAGGCCCTCATTCAATCAAAGAGCTTCAAACATCAGTCGTTTACAGCACCCTAATGGTCTTTCTAGCAGAGGCCCCAGTTGACCAGATTTCTGAAACCAGGCCCCATAACACTGAACTGCAACAGAGAACTAGCTCAAGACGCTCCACCGGACAAGCAAGTATCGAGGACGTTGAGATTGGCCTGACCGATCCATTTACCTGTCAACTGAAGGCCCCGATTGATCAGCATCCCGAAAGCAACCCTCTAGTCTCGTGTATGCTATGGGTGTTCAAAGCGAGCGGTCGCCTTGTGGAAGCGGACGAATCGACCTTTGCTCTGGTGCGATGAAATGGGAGATTGAAACAAAGATATCAGCCAAGTCTCCAGCTAAACCTACAAAAAAGACGTCAAGCTCTACTCCAGTGCCCGCCGCTCTAGTGAATGCCTTTTACAGGCCTCCTTCTGCTATAAAGAAGACCCTCAAGACCTCCCAACAGACAACCAACCAGTCCCAGGACCGGCTCCCGGACGGCGACCTGGCTGAGATGGAAAGTGTCTACCGGAAAAAGACCAAGGGGTATTCCCCTGACTTAAAACGAACGCCTTTTTCTAGCGCACTTCATTAAGATGGATCCATCCAAGCCTTCCAAGCCTCCAAATATCAGCACATTCCCGACCCCCCATGTCTCCCACATCTCCACTGACAACCTCTCCACCCCCAACACCGCCATCCTCAGCCTCCTCTATTCAGATTTCAAAGATTTTCTTTCCACAACTGAAGGAGAAAGTTCTCTCTGCCATCAACGCCCGCAATAATGGGTACGCTGCTACCACTGCCCTAATTACATACCGGGAAGATCACGACACTGGCGCAGAAAAAGACGCCAACCATCTGGAAAACCTTCAAGAACCTGCAACTCGACGATGAGTACAGGAGTATTGAAGAAGGTTTCGAGGGCACAGACTATCTACGTTATGCCTATAGGCTTCACCTAATGGGGATGATCGCACCGGAGCAGGCTTGGCTTACGGTGTCGGACAACATACAGATGGCCAGCACATGAGAGGATACTTCCTGTCCGTTCCTGATGTTTCACTCACAGCAACTGACGAAGTGGTCATAGAGTGAGGCGATATGACAAATGTGCTAGAAACGATTTCAAATCTTCCAAAATCCTTCAAGGGAAAGGTCAACGTAACTCTGAACGATGGCGACTCTGCCGTTGCCGTTCGGAATTTCATAATACTCCATAGAACAGGACCATGTCGCTAGGATAACAGGATATTACAGAAGACGTTGGAAGAAAGCGAAAGTCTACGGGGTGATGTCACGACATTAGTTTGTTAGTCTAGTTGACCTACACCTTTTGGTCTAGCGTCACGTGTAGGTGACGAGCATATCTCCTTCCTTCTCAGAAAGAATAGAAGTTCACCTTTTACCTCCACCGTCTACAGACCCGCAGGTCCTCACAAAGAGTATGAGGATGACCAAAGAACTTTCCAGAATTCTAACCACACCCGTGAGATCGTATGAACCGGTTCATGGAAACCACTTTGAAATTTGTTTCAGTGATTTCTTGCCTTGAAAGATGAGCTTTCTATAACACCTTGAGTCGTAGCTAAGGAGAGTATAGAGCTAGCGTGGTCATCTATTGATCTATCGATCTATGTGAAGGAGGTCTGGAGTAGCAGGGGAGAATCGTACCCCCCTCATTGGAATTTTCGCTTGAAGAGGCCGTATATAGAGACAATTCAATACAGACTTCGCCTATAAATCCATATAGATTTTTAACAAATGAAATAGTATATCGTGAAGGCTGGAGTCTCTTTGTACCTTCTTGGGCCATAGTCGTTCTGCATTGTAGTATTAGAAAAAGGGGGTGTACATAGAAGTAGATGAAATTGTTGAGAGATACAAAGAAGTATTCATAGAGAAATAGGGAATAGTAAAAATATACACACGAAAGAATTTTCACACCTTGTCCTTTTATCGAGCGAAAATAATTTAAAACCCATGGATCGACCCCCGACATCAGATATGGAAACTGTATTTCAAAGTTATTTTTTTTCCAAAAGTGTACTAGTACATAAAACTGGGACTTTTGAATTATTCATTCTCCACATGATTCAAGTCTGACATTAATGATACCTGGGTAGGGTTATTCGTACTGCACGTTTAAACTTGAATCTGCTCCAGGTTCTCTCCTTTCCTAGCACAACAATCTGGTAAGACCATCTAAGTGTCGGTAATAGCTTATTAACCGAGATATTCCAAGTCTATCGATTATACTATTCTTTTGAACATTATTGAATTAGTAGGATAGTAACTATAGTGTTTGTTTAGTTACTCGATAGATGTCCTTGTTGCCTGAAGCCTGGTGCTAAACCCACTTTCGTCCGTTCGTTGCCTGACAAATCGGGCACTAATATAGGCCTTAGGCACCAAAATATTCATATTGCTTCATCTCCACTTCTCCGTACAGTCTGTACAATATCATCTATAATAGTCACCATGACCAGCTCCAGAGCCACGAGCAGTATTTTGCTAGTGTCCGTACGTCCATTGTGACACAATATGATTTTTAAATTTGGACTTTGTTAACCGAGTGTGCAACACACCAAGGCTTGACAAGGGATAGCCAGCTGGCGCGAAAATCCAGGTGAGAATGAACGCTGGATCTTTATCTAACCTAGCTGGAAAACGACGCCTGATTATTACTGAAAATTCTAGTACAGTATGATTATTTAATTATCACCGGGACCAATTCTTCTGTGGATACTTTTGCTGCATGTGAAAGAGGTAAGCATTCAAATTTGAGTTTGCTCCACTTTAAATTGGCGATCATCGGAGAGTTAATTGATCCGATCAAAGGTATATGAACAATGCCGCTGGCGCACTACCCGGCCGTCACTCATTACCCAGTTTAGTAAAGGCAGCTAAGCCTCCCGGCCAGAACAACTGCAATCATGGCAAGCTTTGTTGCAGCATTTGCGAACCCATTCAACTATATCGGTGGTGTGAGTTTCAACCCCGAAAAGGATATTCACGACTTATCTGGGAAGGTCGCGCTGGTTACAGGTGGTATGTTTGTTTTAAAATTCTTGAAATCCACTCTGTATCACCAAAAAAGGACAAAATCTTTGCAAAAGAAATTTCTAACGAGTTCCAGGAAACGCTGGGCTCGGCAAAGAAACCATCCTTCAACTTTCAAAACACAAGCCAAGCAAGATCTTTCTGGGCGCACGATCGGAATCAAAAGCCACAGAGGCTATCAAGTCCATTAAATCCTCCATATCCGCTGATGTCGAAATAATCTGGCTCCCGTTAGACTTGGCATCTTGTGAATCAGTTCAGAATGCGGCCAAACAATTCAACTCCCAGTCCGAAAGACTTGACATCCTCGTCCTCAATGCTGGAGTCATGGCTCTTCCCCCTGGGGAAACCGAATTGGGCCATGAAATCCAACTGGGAACCAACCACACCGGGCATTTTCTGTTGACCAAGCTTTTGCTACCAGCATTGCTGAAGACAGCAGAGGAACCAAATTCAGACGTCCGTGTCGTGTCGCTCGCTTCAGTCGGACACAACTATGCGCCTTGCTTCGAAACAATTCTCAACCAAGAAAAGCTCAAAAAAGTCGATACCTCTGCCCGATATGGTGCTTCAAAGGCAGCCAACATTCTGTTCGCGGCCGAACTTAGCCGGCGCCATCCGTCGATCACCTCGGTATCCGTTCATCCTGGAATAATTTTGACGGATCTATATGGCTCTATCAGCCAGCGCTCTTCTATTGTTGCTCTTGGCTCCAAGACGTTGAACTTTTTCGGGTCATCAATCGCTGAGGGGGCCTACAATGAACTATGGGCAGCAGCAGGTGCCAAGAAAGAGGAACTGGTCAATGGAGCTTACTATGTCCCTGTGGGTATTCACAAACCGCATAACAAGTATGTCCGGAGTGAGAAAATGGGAAAGGAGTTGTGGGATTGGACTGAAGCCGAACTCAGCAAAGTCAATCTCTGATCGATTACCCGACTCCCAGCTAGCCTTGGAGCTGATTGCATCTCAATGTACTTAACAAAGAATAGACTTGTAAACCCAACTGAACATACCCTTTTGCGCAATTTAATAACCAGCAATTCAGGCACTACTAAGTCCCGTTTGGCTACCTGAACATCCTATCCTGTCCATTTAGGAAAGGTACTGTATATGTATTACCACGGGGGTCAGTTCTAATCAAAATATTGTAGTAGTAAATTATACACACTTTTTGGGCAGAAGGTATATAATATAGTAGAAATAGCTGGTCTTGTGGCTTCTGCTAGTAGGACCATTGGATGCCTACTTATTCTGGTACTGAGATAGTACTGGTACATACTCGTTTACCTAACTACCTGGCGGTGAGAAAGTAGAATCCTGGTCTCCTACTGTAACCTCTCTGTATTAAGACACATACAGCCACTTTTCTAAATAGGTAGGATAGAGAGTTCAGATAGCCAAATGGGGTGTCCACTTAGTAGCTCCCAGCAATTCAGACAACTTTTCAAAATATGACGTTAGGGCCGAACATCTAGGCCATAGACGAGACACCGAACAAATTTTGTTCACTTCGATTTATTCAATTCAATTAATTGTGTACAGCAATGCCCAAAAGAATTTAAGTTTTTGCGATAAACCAGTAATTGAAGTAATTTAGTCTGTTCTGTCAACGGAGGCCACTTGCGAGTGAGCCGAGGCATCTAAGCGTGTCGCGGTCGCGGCTCAACAATCTCGCCGACAAAATTGACATCCAACAGCCATTGACCCGCTGCTATGCTTTCATTTCATAAAAGAACTCTTATAGCCTGTCAAATGATTTGAATAATACCGGATAAATCTAGCTGTCTGCCCCGTTTTAGGAAAATGAGGTCTGGCCAGACTAAATGGTGTCGTAATAGACATGACATCATACATATTTCTCATTGACTTCATGAAAATAAAGTAAGAGAGGTTAAAAGGTCGATTGATGGCCAAAAAACTTTCAACACTGATTAATTCCAATCTCTATCTTGATCATTTCGAAACAACCAATATGCCTTATCTGAAACTTCGAGACGGTGCCGAACTCTTCTACAAGGACTGGGGCAACCCCAAGGGAGAAATTGTCACTTTTTCACACGGATGGCCTCTCAGCAGCGACAACTGGGAGAGTCAGATGGTTTTCTTAGTTAATCACGGATATCGTGTGATTGCCCACGACCGGCGTGGCCATGGACGTTCAACTCAGAATTGGACTGAACATAACATGGAGATATACGTGGATGATCTTCAAGAGCTTTACAAGCATCTTGACATCAAGAATGCTATGATCGTCGGACACTCGCACGGAGGAGGCGAAGTCACTCGCTTTCTCGGGAAACACGGCACAAGCCGAGTGAAGAAAGCTGTCCTCGTTGGAGCAGTGCCACCTCTGATGTTGAAGACATCAGCCAACCCAGAGGGAACCGAAAAGTCTGTCTTTGATTCGTTCAGAGAGGCGATGAGTAAAGATCGTGCCCAATTCTTCTTGGACGTTCCGACTGGGCCTTTCTTTGGTTTTAACCGACCTAATGCGCCGAAGAGCGAGGGTCAAATTCGAAGCTGGTGGGAGCAAGGGATGAGAACGAGCTTCAAGGCCGCATATGATTCCATCAAGGACTTTTCGGAAACAGATTTCACCAATGACCTGAAGAGCATCGATGTTCCTGTTCTTGTTCTTCATGGCGATGACGACCAAGTCGTGCCTATTGGTGCAGCTGGGCTGAAGTCGGCAAAACTTCTACCGCAAGGAAAACTTAAGATCTATCCTGGAGGTTCTCATGCTATTCACAACATCAACGTTGATGAGATGAACAAAGATTTACTGGATTTCATAAAGTCTTGAGTTTGAAGAAGGAAGCAACATATACGATTTCTGCTTTTGACTTTCCGTCTTTGTTCCTGATAATGATTCCGGCGATGTTCATATTGAAACCCTCGGCCTTTTGTTACTCACTGGAAACGAATGCTTAAACCCCTCCTTAGAGAGGATAGCAAAAGCTATTCATAAAGTCATGGTGACACCATCGGTAAATTAAAAAAACACTTTTCCCATAAAATTTGGTGATTAAAAACGGTCCCCGCCTCATCTAAGCAAGAAGAGCCTATTCCGTTTCGGGACGCCGCGCATAGACTCCCACTATAAGCCGAGTATGAGTCAGACTCTTTCTTTCTTGTTTATAAAATGCTGCTTGTTTCTGAAGTAAGCGTAGAAGAAGAAACGCGACGCAGATTGTTTCCAAGTTCGAGATCAAAAACGTAGCATTTCTTGTTACGCCGGGGCCAGTGAATGCTCCACTCTCCAAAATGGCGCTACGTGACCTGCTCCGAGTCCACAAGGAGATCGAAGATGTCAACGCCGATTTCCATTCTCTCCGAACTGTTTTAAGAAATACACGAAACAAATCTAAATGGAATTTTGTCATGTTCCCCAATGACGGCGCACTTTCGCATCTCCCTCTGATCGGCGAACTTATCATCCCCGAAGATTACCCGGACTGCCCTCCTGTACTTCACCTTTTCACTCGTACTCTGCGATACAATGTTGATGTCTATCGATCCCACCTCACCAACGACAACCACAGCACGATGTGCTTTGACATTCTATCGAGTAAATCCAGGGGAGGTACCTGGGAAAATGATTACACAATATCCTGTCTGTTTGCAAGTCTGATGCAAGCTTTGGTGACACAGCGAGTGCCCCAGACTTATGGCCCCGATAAGCCAGAGTTCGTTACTATGGATAAGCTCAATGAAATAAAAAAGACCGTACATGACACTTATCGGTCGTACAAAAATCGTTTCCCTCATCTTCCTACTATACCCATGATTCACGCTGTCTCAGTCGCAGCCATGCCATTCATTTTCACACGACTCGACAATGAAACTCCACTTGATTCCCTCCATTTCCAAGCCGATGACAAGTATGTCAGCCAACCAATCTATCTTCAAGATCTCCAAAATGAACAGTCCTGGTCAACAGCCCTAGACCTACGAAACCTGCATCCAGGTGTTGTCTTCTCCGTGATACTTTCGAACAAGCGGGGAGTCGACGTTGTTGGTAAGAAAAACGATACCATATTGATTCGAAATGGTGTGACTGGAACTGCGGCAAAAAAGCGAGCAAACGAACCAATCTCCTGGTTCTACCACGGAAAGCCATTGAACGACCAGAATCTCTCCGTCTGCGTGACTGTGACTAGCGACCAGTTTGTGATCTCCTACAAGGATGACGATACCAATACCTTCATCGTTCACGGAGATACTCCTATATCAAAACTTGGAAAAGCACAAATTGGGGATGTGGCAGGTATGCCATTTTACCTGACCATTTTGTTAAAACGCAAGACCGGGGCGGAAGGGTTTATCAATGTCCTCGATCAAAAGCAAGTTGGATTCATTCATGCCAACCAAATTGGGACACCAATGACAATCCGCAGCAAATATCCAGCCTCAGTGAGCCTGACCTTGGACAATGAGCAAACAGCTCGTCTACAAGGTGTCATTGATTTCTATGGGCTGGGGCTGGACTTCCAGGTCCAAAAAAATGTCTTGTCCCCGGCAAAACATACGCTCATTTCTTCGACCGAATTTCCCAAGGAAAGATATATGAACGCGATCGATGAAATGTATACCCCACTACGTGACAAGGTGGTAGAGATGAATGTAACAGCTATCATAGCGGATAAAGACTGCGTTGCTCTTTTGACAGATACCCACCGATGCCTGGAGGATCAGGCGGAACTACCATCTTTACCGGAGAGAAGACTTTCCACTTTGATAATGCGATTACGGAATAATACTGTGATGCCGAATTGTGTCGATGAATTGCTAGGACGAGTGTCTGAGGACCCTCAAAAGGACTGGATTCATGTTGGAGACGTTCATATTAAACTGCCTCAACCGATCAAGGTGGTATGTCGGTTAAAATTTGAGTTTTGAGAGTTGGATTTCGGACGCAGAACAATCATACTATCTAATTCAACTCGACTTTGCTAATAGGAATATTTTCAAAAAACTGAAAAGGATGGAAGATGATCATCATTTTCCAAAGTTCTTTCTTCAAAAAAGTCAAATATGCGATGCAGCTTCAAAAGAGTTTCATCTACCTACTAGTAGAAGGCAACCTACCTAAATTGCTTCGTCTTGAAGACAGCCCCTCGCACTGATCCATTGATTTGGAAAAATGATATTTTAATATGGAAAGTCAGACAATTAGCAATTTTGGACATCTGGAAGCTGTGCAAAATGATCCCACAAAACGCATGCACATGTCTAACCATGTTAAATACCTCATTCCAAGAAGGTCTGAATAATCCCAACATTACTAGCCACATGCTCCCGCAGTTTGATTACACCGTCATCTCGTGCGGAAGTGTTAGGTTGCACGTACTTCCACTTTGGCTCGGGGTTGGAAGCTACAATTTTCCTCCAAGACTCCAAGACTTCATCTACGACGCTCAGGCCCTCATAGAAAGGGCGGCATGCATCAAAGTCAGCCGTAGAGCGCCATATATGAATCTTGCAGAGTATCTGGCCTATCACTGGTCTGCCATGGGGGATGATTTTGGAGCGAGCGACATGAAGAGACAGCTTCTTATTCACCACGTCGTGCTCAACTGTGAGGACTTCATCCCCGTTATGTAAGATGTCATTCAATATCGTGAACAGTGCCTTGGAAGGGTAAGACCGTCAGTTAGACTCAGAAAGCCAATGTTCCATTACTGTTGACACATCAATATCTCACCTGATCAGGATCACCTCTCCAAGTTTGATGCCCAACATCGTAACTACGAATCTCACGTAGCCCTTCAACTCCAATGAGAAGATAGGGATAGTAAATGACATTCATTAGCTCTTTCAATCTTCGCTATTCTTTTTGAGCTGATAGTGGGAATACTCACGATCATCTGCTGTTGGCAAACTGTTTTCAGTATAACCAAAGATAGGCAGAATATCCTTGTTGTCGATGAAGTAGTACGAAAAAAGAAAGGCTCTGCACTCTTCAACCGATGGAGCTAAATTTCCGAACACTGTTCCCCAGGTCTCCTTTCGCTTGTACCAACGTTGAATAGCTTTCTCTGTTACGGGACTAATCGGAGGATTCACATGGTTGAAATTGAACTCTCCTGGGGCAGTTTCAGCGAGTATTTTCCCACTTCCATGCCCCAGGAGTTCGTGTATCAATGTGAGGGTGAAACGAATTGTATGGGCGTGTTTCATGTATGAATCTGCCTCTGAGGGGTGCACGTAATAGCATGGATGGCCAGGGCTACTGTTAAGCGTCAATCTGTTGCCATAAATGATGTTTTTCACTCCGTAGTTTTTCCCATCATCAAAATTCTGAATATTTAGTTATCAATCCCATTTAATATCATTTTCACACCAGAATGGCTGACGACGTTGATGTTAAAGGCTTCCTAGATATCAAAAGCCACCGAGGCAAGAGCTAGATATCGTTAATATGTACTTATAAGTAGAGACAGAGGCTTTAATACCTACAGTGAAGAATTGCGAAATCTGGAACCTGTAATTCGCTATACTCAAATGGCCCCTTTCCATTATCTTCACCTGGTATAGCCTATGGGAGAATTTGGAGAAACTCTGTGAATCGAGTAATCAGCTGGCTCATCTTCTTTGATTCATCAGCGTCTGCGATACCGACTGCGGCTAGCCAGTCAGTTCTTGCACCACCAGGGTCACGGTAGATGAACATGAAACCCGAAGCATGCTTAATTCGAGGTGCTTTACCTTTTGCCCATGCTTTAGGGCATTTCGAAATGTAACTTTGTAGTCCACAGTGCGGAAGAAATCAATAAGATAGGAAAGTGCTACCTCTTTATTAGCTGTGATGGCATATTTGCGTGCTTCTGTGAGCTCCAGTCGGATACTTTCCATTTATTTGGAATGATCACCACGCCGTAAAAATGCCTTGGCCGAGCTTTGGTCTCCAATCTGGAGGTCCCTGTATGGAAGTGGCTCAGGATCCGTTTCTGCAGAAGCTTGCAAAATTTCAAAGCAAGCGCGGGTCTCGAGGCCTGAGAGAGTATTGCAGGTGTACTTCAGAATTCGTGTGTTATCTGGGTCAATACCGAACACCAGTGGCAACCGTCAAAAATGCTCATAAAAGCATTCTGTACACGCGATGTTCGATACTAAAGTCTAGCTTTGCGGTGGGAATATTCCAGATCGGGTTGAAAAACAATAATTCCTAAGCACGGAGCCTCCATCCGGTGAGAGAGGTTTCGGGGGAACTTGACAGCCTCGAAAAAATGCAATGAACTTAAATATAGCCCCCGTCTGTGCGGTCGCTTATATAGAAGTGCAGGCATAGGTTTAACTTCCTTTTGGTGCAGTCAATCTTCAGCGATATCATCTCTATAATATGTCCAAAGTACCCCATAAAACTCTAATTGGTAACAACTTGAACGCCCAGGGGCTGCCCTTTTTTTTCTCTAGGTGGGCTAGATCCATCATGGGCCTAGGATCACGATGAGAAAGTACCATGAGTGGCGCTAGTCTCCCCATGCATTAGACTAGCACTGTGACAGCGGGATACCCGAGCCAACGAGAAGAAGCGGAAGTTCTCATCAAGCGAGCCGGGAGAACACGAAGCTTTCCTACGAGACTCCGCCGTTTTGACAGGTGATATGTCGACTGCACAGACACTGATCGACAAAATTGTACTACATAAGTCTTCGAAAACTAAGCCACGGTGTGGACCCCTCTCCCCAAAAATGATGTGTTCTACAGTGAAACTCTTCCACCTCTTGAATTAAGCTTAGCTTAGACAATAAAGTTAAGCCTAGTGCAAAAGTGAGGCGTTGTGGCGCTCTGGAGTCGGACCTGAATTTCATCTCATTCCGGCAACAGTTGCCTACGCCAATGATTTTGCCCTCGCACAAGTACATTTACATGCGGCTTTAGGCCGATCCTCATGTACTTCGTTTATGACCAATCATTTGCTTCCGATGACTGTTACTTGTAACATCATTAATGTCCTCACTTGTACTTATGTCGCCGACCCATCACAATCTGTGCTTAAACCTCTTCCTGATTTTCTTCTTTCAGAAACACCAGAGCAACATCATACTGCCCTTATATCTAGATGATGCAACCACTTTTCGCGTAGGTAGATTTCGTAGCAGCGATCCCTGAGAAACTCTGACCTTTGTTTTTCTTCCATTTCCTCAAGGGCTTCAAGTCTTGCCGGAGTCATAAAATTCAAAATGATGGGTGGTAAAGGACCTCGTTCGATCGCGGTCATGTGGGTGATGACATTCCTCTCTTTGGTTTTAGTCCTGCTCAGGCTGTATACAAGAGTCTATGTTGTCAAAGCAGTCGGGATAGACGATCATGTCTTCAACCTGGCTTGGGTATGTTATTCCTCCCCTTAACATGGAGTAAAAGGCAACTTGAAGATACAATTCCTAGGTACTGAATTATCTATAGGTTTTCTTGTTGTTGTACACGATATTCATGACAAATTCAGCACTTTTTGGATTCGGACAGCCTATAACGGACTTACAGATTGATTCGGCTGCCAAAGCTGTGTACTGGGAGATGATTGGCCAGACATTTGCAGTATGGGGGATGGCTATTGCGAAGATTTCACTCGGCCTTTTCCTCCTTCGCATTGTCGTAAAGCAGTGGCATCGAATCTCCATCTGGTTCTGCATGATGACTTTGGCTGCTATCTCAGTAACGACAAGTATTACTTTCTGGCTTCAACGCTTCCCGGCTGAGTCTATTTACGATCCGCGCGTGCCAGGCCGCACTTTATTGTCTATCACGCCTTTTGCACTTGCACTTGGGAGTAAGTGACCTTATTCTGCGGATAAAATATCCGATGGTATAAATATCGGCTGACGAACGATGTTATTTTGATCTAGTTTGGTGTGCTGTTGTGGACTTCTACCTTGCCGTTCTTCCATGGATATTTATTTGGAATTTAAACATGAAATTTAAGGAGAAGATGTCGATTGCGATAAGTTTGAGCCTAGGTTTCATGTGTGTTGCCTTGAAATTACCAATTGCGAGGATATTGACTAATCTTTGTTCATAGAGCCTGTGCTTGCGGAATTATTCGATCAATCGATATTGTGGGTATGAACAGTAGCAATTACACTGGTTAGTAACTCTTTCCGCTATCGATTTTGATCTCATCATGCTGATTATTATTTACTTTCCTCTTAACTAGAAGCTACTGTTGGTCTTATTGTTTGGTCGGCCGTCGAGTTGGCAGTCACCCTTATCTGTGTTGGTATTCCCACAGTCCGGCCCCTCTATCGTGTCATCGTCCATGGATCGAAACCGGAAAGCTCGGATGAAAGATATAACCAGCAACCCGGATCAGATCATTCGTCACGGTTCCGCATGCGAAACTTGATGAAAGACAATAGTTTGTTCAGCATGACACATGAGGGACAAACAGAGTCATATATCACCCGCAATGATAATAGGAGTGACGAAGAGGTTTTGGTGGGTGAGAATGGAATCACCCGCGATGGCATTATTGTGCGGGAGGATGTGACTGTGGAAATGGGAAAACGATATTGATCAAATTCATGATGACGAAAAATATTTTTATTTTGTTTCTGCTAAATACAGCAAATTTTTGAAGGTTATTAACACGAGAACCGGGGCCGACCCCCGTTTCGATACTGCCATAGCCTACTAAGATCGCGAGTTTTCAACTTGGCCTGTAGATCCGCCCCGTTGATACCTATATCCCCTTCCCATTCTGTATTCACACGTGATGTCAACACTGGGCTAAAATTGAGTATCTGCGTCTCCTTTTGGTCTGAATCAAGGTTGTTGAGAATAAGGTGCGGTACCCTTGATTCTGCTTTCGTTTCGTATTGACCAGGCTCCTTCAAAACCGCATTCAAATCCATAAAATCACCTTCTCGAGGGTCTCTCGTAAAACTGTTGGTTTTATCAAGAGGAAATATCGTGTCAAGATAGTGTTGGTTTAACTGATGTCCTGACCTTGGATTCACGAATACCTTACCCATAAAGCGGTTCTCGAGGTGATTTTCGGGTGCCTTCTTCGTAAAGTTAAGCACTCCAAATCGGCTCGCAAAGTCGTATCTGTTCGCATAATGCTCTATATGCCGAATTGCACGGTCGTGTCCTGGCGTTATCTGTATCATATTTTCTGTCGACTCAGAGTTCACACCGTGCGAGATGACTTGTCGATATGGATTGTTAAAATGGTTGGCTATGGAGCCAAATGTGTATATCTCAAGGTATTGCAAGAGGTCCTGAGGAACTTCGTTGAGAAGCCAGTCCAAGATCATTCCACCCTCTATACCACCCTGAGAGTGGAGGATGAAAACTACTTTTTTAACCCCTTTGCGGTAGAGAGCCTTTTTGACCAGTGCGTAGCATTCGCGAACATCTGAAGTTGCATATAGCATAGATCTTTGAATAAGACACTGAATGATATCGAAGACGACACCAGAACTTCTTCAAGTTAGTTCGATGGTTTATGAGATGGGAAAGATGAAACATACGTCTTGTTATGAACACCCACAATGGGACGATGAAACGTTCGAGCAAGACGATCGACATTATTCTGTAGCCAGTTTTTTCTGTCTTCATGGTTAATTCTGGAATCAGTTTAGAAGTACATGTAATGTAGCCTTACCCAACACAGATCCCGTTCAGAAAAATCCAGTACTCATCATCGTATCTTGCCCAACCTCTTGACTGTTCATCATTGGTTGATTTGAGACCTTCTTTAGGGATACCTCGATTCAAAAATTCGCATATGATATAGTTCACAACGAGGAATATTGAAATATAAGAAAAGAAAACTAAGACTGGGAGGTAAAGTGAAAAGAGCAAGGAAACCAAGAACGCAATCTGCAGCACAAAAAGTACGCAATGAAGAAGAATATCTAAGATATTCGGCAGAGATGGATAAAGTTCACATAATGGACCCGATGCCCAAGGGGTCAAAGGTAGAAATATGAAGGGCAGATACAGAATGTTGCGAAAAAAGAGGCGAAGATCAGAGGTAAACAATTGCCAGGGCGATCCAGTATATGTTGGAATATGCTCCGAAGTCTCATCAAAAGACCTGGTGAGAATCTCAATAGGTCGACCAGGCATGTTGAATTTTATGAGAGCGATCCACGCCTTCAAAATACCATTGAATTAATCTTGGAGGGATTTAACTTCTTTTGTATGTACTTTATATGCTCGACAATAAGGACAAGTGTCTGGAACGCGATCTAATCAGGTCTGTGGTAGTGAGCAAGGTAATCGGGGAAATTTACCCAAGAATGTGGCACTTTGGGACAAAGCGCAACTTAATCGATGACGCCTTGACACGTTAGAAAATAGATTCGGGAATTATCAGGCGAGCAAGGCTTCAATGAGAATGGTGGCCCTGTGCCATAACTGTGCATCCGAGAATTTGTTTCGTGACATCCCGCTGATTTTCACATGAATAAGTCGTCTTAGATAAACAGTGAGTGTGAGTCTCTCAGCTGCCAAGATCTCGGACTTCGTATATGGCTGCGCCACTATTTGTCTCTCCTCGTACTGCGACATTCTTCCTACGAGCAGCGATGCCAAGATTGCATAATTAGGCCGCCCACTCAGAGTAGCAAATTGGCATAATTGAAAATGAGGGTACGCTCACATGTCATAAACCAGCTGAATCGTAGATTTGCGGTACCCCGTAAGCTGCAGGTAAGGCCAAGTCTATTAGAATGCGGTGCTGCATTACTTGTTATATATGCGATATTTACCTGGCCTCACGCAACGACCAAACATCGTTTTATATGGGCCCGGTAAATTCCAGACTGTTCAAATATAGTTTAACTTCTAGATAGCATAGATACATAATACATAATACATATATATTACTTGAACCGCTCAATTTTTTTCCCATTGAATGTAGACCATTTGCGGGAATTTTACTGATACTTGAACTATCTGGCTACCATGCCAAGGCGTTTCATGGCACCGGTTCTGGACCAAAACTAACTGTGTTTCTCATAGTTCATTAAGCCCAATCACCTTATCAAGCTAAGCCGATCAATGATTGTTGGCCTGAAGTAAGTACAGTATAGTATTTAGGTATGTGGCGCTGTCTTACGGGTTATGTGGGTTTCCAAGAAATCTATGGCGTTGTTCCAAGGTTCACTGATAAAAGATGGGGGGGGGCCTAGATCCTCGCCAGATATGATGCACCGTCATAATCGGCCACTTCCCGGGCGACTATCGAATGCATTTGACATCTTCAAGAATACTTAAAGCATCTATTGGAATGTGCATCTGGTAGCCATCTTAATTCTGGTTACAATCCATCCCCAGAACCTTCCTGGCTTCTCTTCCACTGATCGCATTCACGTCTCGACGGGTGAATAACATGCCGCTACTTCCGAAAGACGATGACTCGACCCGTAACAGCAATAATGGAGTGAATGGAGTGAATAAACAAGATTCGAATGCTATTCCAAAAGCCAATGCGAGCCCCACATATGACACGGCCTATGAAAATGGCCCTCAACTTTCCTCAGTTAGGGCATCCACACAAGAAAAAAACGGAAAGAGCAGGATCAGAGACAAGTATGAAGCTTTCCCACGAATCTCTCTGCCTGTGGAGCTCATGCGAAGCTCCTACGATGTTGTGGTGATAGGATCGGGCTATGGGGGTGGTGTTGCTGCGAGCAGGATGGCACGTGGAAGGCAGAGCGTTTGCGTCCTGGAGCGAGGCAAAGAGAGGTGGCCTGGTGAATTTCCCGAGACCACAGTAGATACGCTCAAAGAACTCCACGTCAGCGGTGAGTTTGCGCCGGGGGATCGGAGAGGCATACCTGGAAAATTGGTCGACAAAGGAAAGCCAAATGGTCTCTACCAATTTGTGGTTGGAGAGGGACAGAATGTATTTCTGGGAAATGGGCTAGGTGGGACGAGTTTGTTAAACGCAAACGTCTTCTTGAAAAGCCATCCGGATGTACTGAACATGGAAATCTGGCCGGAAGAGTTGAGAGGAAAGAGCTCATGGGAGAAATGTCAGTTCAAGAATTGTGCCCTCGACTTATTTTCTTTTGACTGACATGGCCTAGATTACGAACGTGCGAGGCAGGTTTTGGAACCAGTCGAATATCCAATCAGCTTTCCTGAACTCGCAAAAGCGAATTTATTGAAAAAGCAAGCGGAGCTGATGGGATGGAGCGATAAGTATTATCGCGTGCCACAGACAACCCGGTTCGAAGACGGCCCAAATTCAACAGGAGTTTACATGCGAGCCTCACAGCTGACAGGAATGGACGCCACTGGAATCAATGATGGAAGTAAATCCACTACCCTGGTGAATTACATGAGTGATGCATGGAACTGGGGAGCTGAGATATTCTGCAACTGCGAAATTCGATACGTCACAAAGGCACCAGAAGATCGGGGAGGCTACATCGTGTATTTCGCGTGGCATTCTTGCAACCGAGATCGATTTACGACATTCTTTGATGATCTCATGTGGGTTCACGCGAAGAAGCTTGTATTTTTTGGCGCTGGGAGCATTGGAACAACAGAAATCCTGCTACGGAGTAAACAGATGGGCCTCGATATCAGCGATGACCTCGGGTCTGAAATGAGTGGGAACGGTGACATGTTGGGGTTCGGGTGAGGTCCAGCGTCCATCTTATTCAGACACATGCTAAAGCTCTTCAAATAGATACAACACCGACTTTGAAGCTAATACTATCGCTCGTTCTATCCCTTCACCAGATAGGCCAGTCGGACCATGTATAACATCAGTTCTGGATCTTCGAGACCAGGCAAATCCCCTCGATGGCTTTGTGGTTGAAGACTGTGCGATTCCTCAGGCTCTATCTCCAATCATGTTTTCCATGATGGAGCATTTGCCTACATCTCGATTTTCAACCGATAATATACTCGAAAGAATCACCAAAGCTCCTAGTCGAATAAAAGGGAAGCTACTCGGGCCATATTTTGTCGACGGGAGCGTGCAGAAGACCGCTGTTTATTTGATCATGTCGCATGATAGTAAGTTTCGAGCCTTTCAACTGTCATTTATGATCCAGGAGATGATAGTTCGGGATCTAACTATACTTAGGTAGTCAAGGGAGGATGGAACTGAAGAACGACAAACCAGTGTTGACTTACTCCGGCGTCGGCAGGTCCAAGTCGGTTTCCCGGATACATGAGATATTGAATGCAATGACCACCTCTGTTGGCGGAAGATTTGTCGAGAACCCTGCATGGTTACTGCTTGGAAAGCAGGAGATTACCGTACATCCTATGTGAGTAAGCAGTGGATTCAGTCGTCCTAAATGTAGAGGGTTACTTGCTGAGACATTTCAGTGGTGGAGCACGCATCAGCAAAGACAACAGCGGTAATAATGGGGTCGTGAATCATATGGGAGAGATCTTCCAAGGTAACACAGAAAATAAGCATCGCGGGCTCATCGTTTGTGATGGATCTGCCATTCCTGCAGCTGTCGGTGTCAATCCCTTTGCCACAATCACAGCTTTTGCAGAAAGATCAGTGGAGCTTGTTGCCCGGGACCACGGCATCAGCGTGGATCTCGAAACGAAAAATGGTAATTATGAATCCGGAAACCCGATTTCTTTTGCTTTCTACTAGTATGTCCGTGCCATCTATTTGCTGACAGTTTACAAAAGGCCTTTTGGATATGTTTGGAAAGCCCGCACACCCGTTCCCGAAGAGCCCAGATATAGAGGACCTCGAGAGTAGAATTGCACAGGCTGCCGAAAACAGCACTCCTGGCTTGATTTTCTCCGAGGTAATGTCGGGTTTCATATACGCAGGTGCTGATGTCGGTGACTTTGATGTTGCTGCAAAACGCGCTCGAGGGCGATGCGAATCGGCGCGGTTCCTTCTCAGTACAAGATCTTGGGATACTAATCAACGTAAGTGAACTAAAAGTGGACAAATGTCTCTAGATAATGGAATACTAAATGAACAGTGCTAAATGATGATCAACATTCGGCTACTTTGACTGGTACCTTCTCATCAAGCGCACTAGGGGGTATCTTTATGGTTCTTCGCGGAACTTTCCGATTGTTCAATCAAGATCCGCGTCAGCCTGAGACGGCGAACCTGACATACGACTTTGACATGATATCTCCCGCGGGAAGAATATTACATTTCAATGGTTTCAAAGTTGTCAACAGTGCTGCATATTTAAACCCCGTCGAGACCTGGAGACAGACAACCACACTATACGTGACAATCACAGATAGAGCCCACGAGGTTGTTGGTAGAGGTACTCTTCATATACAACCATCAGACTTCTCTCAAGAACTGCACACTTTTGAGCCAACTGGTCGGAACATTTTGAGTCAGATCGGATCAGGACTTGGATTTCTTGGGTACTTCACAAAGGCCCTCAGTGTTGCGTTCTTTTCGCCTCTCGGTAAGCTTCAGTGGCCGTCAACGGGCGTCAATATTACTCGGGGAGAAACGCGCTACTCGTCAACAATTCAGACCGTTGCGTCCGATGGAGTCAAATCGACAATGTTGATGTGGAATCCCATTGCGAATAATAAAGAGATTGTCGGGAAAGCACCAACAATTCTCTTCATTCCTGGGGCAGCTGTCGATCATACCATCTTCGCCCTTCCTACGATCAAGAAGAATGCCATTGAATATTTCCGTGAAGCAGGATACCGTGTTTATTGTGTCATCCATCGTATCGGTCGGACTCCTGTCGCCAAAAAGGGGTACACTCCTTATGACACACGACGGGATGTCCATGCGGCTCTGGCTCATATTCGCAAGCTGAGCGCCACTTCCGACTCAGAGAACGTCGCAAAGACTTATGTGATAGCACATTGTGCGGGGTCGGCCGCGCTCGCATGTGGCTTACTCGATGGCACGATTCCTGCCGATTGGATAAAGGGAATCACAGCCTCTCAGGTCTTCATGACCCCAAAATTTGGGAAGGTCAACAGCTTGCTGTCACGAATTCCCACGTCGATGTACAGTGGTATCATCGGCTCATACTGGGACTGCTCCAGTAGTAAAAATGACAATCTCATACAAAAGTTCTTAAACCAAGCCTTGCGATTCTACCCGGCAGGCGATGCCCGCGAATCGTGTCGGTCGGTTGTGTGTCATCGAAGTGAATTTGTATTTGGCCGGTAAGGTCTAGATCACGACATACTATTATTTTGCTAAAACAGACATTGACTAAGAATATTATAGCCTTTGGCCCCATGAGAAGTTGAACGAGGAGACACATTCGCAACTTGAGCGGTTTTTGGGAGGCATTTCCATGACCACTTTAGACTGGCTCACGAAGAGCGGATCTGTGGGTTCCGTGACCACAAATGGACCTGCATTCACGGAACTTGTCACACCAGGAAATCTTAAACGTCTGAAGGGTATTCCTATCCTGTTCCTCTCGGGGTCCGAAAATGTGGTGTTTGTCCCAGAGAACACGGATAATTCTTATACCACTCTTTGCAACACACATGGAAGAAAATGGTATGAACGAGAGGTCTTTCAGGGACGAGGCCACTTGGATCATTGGATGGGATCAACTGCATATGAAGATGTTTATCCGAGGGTAAGGCGACATGTCGATATGTTATTGCTGGATTAATTTGAATGAACGACGACACACCGGGCGAGACACGAATAATTATGCCCTGGAAATATTTTAGTGTCGCGCATTTCTTTATTTGCATAGTGAAAATGCACTTCTTGCGGCTCCGCAGACAGTCAATGTTCTCGAAAATTAAATATATCACTAAACAGTAGTATCCAAGGTAAGTGAGATGGACAATCTTGGAACATGTCAACACCAGAAGCTCCAAGTCAATAACACTAAGTAAGTCCCATCGTGCGGCGCGCCAGTCCTATTCAGGCCCCCACTAGTTATTGGCCCCCAACTTCCTGTCAGCATTTGAGACTCCTTTTCTTTTCATTCTGATCAAATTATTTCCACCACCATTTTCCACAAATCCAATATCCAGTGAGCGTGCCAGGAGGCACTTCGCCATTATGGAAGGCCTTCAAGTATTGTCCTTGGGCATGTCAAGGACCGGAACAGCTTGTAAGTCAAACTCAGCACAACATATCTGCACTCATTCTTAACCAATTTATCAGCGATGAAAGAGGCTCTTCGCATTCTTGGACACGAACAAGTCCACCATGCATATGAGCTTTACAGCCATCCCGAGCAATGTCGACAATGGCTTGCTGCTTGGGATGCAAAGGCAAAGGGCCTCGGTGAGACACTGGATCGCCATTACTGGGACAAGATCCTAGCAGGATACACCGCTGTGACGGATATGCCAGCTGTTTGTTTTGCAAAGGAGCTCATTGACGCCTATCCAGAAGCAAAGGTTGTCCTTGTTCAACGGGATGAGAAAGCCTGGCTTCGCAGCTTCAAAACAGCGGTGATAGATACCTATTTCGACAACTCACTCATCACGGCTTCGATATCCCTCTTCGATCGCGAGCTAATGCGACCGCTCCATTTCCTATGGAGTCGCCTTTTGGCCTCAAAAGACGGCTTTTTAGAAGGCACGACAAAGGAGCAGGTAGAGGAAAATGCTCTCAAGATCTATAGAAAGCACAATGCCCTGGTTATATCTCACACTCCTACGAAGAACTTGCTTCTCTTCAACCTTAAAGACGGCTGGGAGCCTCTTTGTGCATTTCTTGGCACAGAAATACCGAAGGTTCCATTTCCAAATGTCAACGAGGGTGATGCTGTCAAAGATATTGTTGCAGCCTTCACCAAAAAAAGCATGATTCGCGCGGCCCGAAATCTTGCTATCATCTGTGTCAGCTGTGCGACAGCATATTATCTGTGGGCTTGATGTTCTAGGAGTGGTGGTGTTCATGAGAAGTAGCTTTGATAAGAAAGTGATCTGATATCCAAGTTCTTCAGATACTATGCAGGGCCTATATAACGAGAAAATCCAGTGGGTGTCACGGAGAGAGAGAAAGATTCAGAAATGATAGGTGATTAAAGTCAGTTCAAAGTTCAATTAACTTGATACGGTCTAAGTTCGACCCGAATGGATACAAA
Source organism: Penicillium manginii (assembly GCF_028828005.1). Lineage (NCBI taxonomy): Eukaryota > Fungi > Ascomycota > Eurotiomycetes > Eurotiales > Aspergillaceae > Penicillium > Penicillium manginii. The sequence goes on along the minus strand of NW_026643109.1, from coordinate 1,865,200 downwards.
ATCCTTCCCTAGGTACAACGCCCATGTGGACCTCTAGATGGACCCAGAGAGTGGACGCAATCCCGATTTCTTGCTAACCAATCAACTCAAGCAAAGCCCTCCTTCTTATCTGCTGATTGGATGCTTCATCGGAATAGGTTGAGTAGTCTCCATCTGGGGTCAACCTTTTCTCAATTGGAGGTTCCATCAATCCCGCGGAATAATACCGCCAAGGGTCCCAAATAGAGATACCAAGAGGCTTGAAAGAATTCAAGTCATCGTCAGAAGTGTAAATTGTATGGGTAGTGTCTGGTCTTGGAAGTTTCTTGAAATCATTGATTCGCTCTGTAGTAAGATGCCGATATCTTGGGCTCAAATACCAAGAGTCGCCGACCTGATCATCCAGTGGTGGGATTGGTGGTGGAGCCCATACAGGGAACTCGATACCCTCCTTTAGCTCGAGGCTCAAGAGGAATGGAAGGTAGTCCCATTCACTGTATTGAAATCTCGGAGGGATCGTTGGAGGCGACGAAACGACGACTTTTTTCAAAACTTCATAGACAGTCACGACTTCGTCGACCATGGCCAACGAAAGACCTCTTTTATATGCGTATCCTTCAAGTGCCCATTTGTACTCCGTGTTCCACCGTGTTGAACGAACTGCTTCGTATATATCCGAATATACTTGCAAAACCCATAGCGCCCTGTAGACACGGACTTCTTCTATCCAAGAGGATGGACCGAAAGCAGCGTGAGCACGACGGACATGGATGTCTGGAGCTTTTCTGGTCGCATCCTCGAGGTTTCTCAACATGAGGCATATGCAAGCACAAGCTAAGCGTTGTATTTGGGCAGCGACCTTGATTATTCCACGTAGCACCTTATATGCCTCGAACTGACTCCTCCCCCGGAAGTGAAAACTGAGAGAATTTTCAGATGGAATAGACATGGTAGTGGAAATACTCATTGCTGGGAATTTTGAGCGAAATGAAGGAGTGCGGATAAAGACACTTTCACGAAAGAATCGATATATGTCACAGTTGAAAGTGTTGGGTATGTTCGCTGGAAGTTCTTGTCCCATGCTGCCGTATAGACGGATATGATGGTCTTCCACGTCGACTCTAGGTAAAGGTTTTGTTATTGAACAATTACAGAGAACCTTCTCTGTTATCCTGACACTGCCGGCTTGGAAGATCATTACCGCTCGAGGTGAGCACTGGAGCAGACTATCAAGTCCATAGAAATCATCTACATGATCGATGATCATGATAAGAACCTCCGTGGGCATTCGCTCGAGTTCATCCATCGTGTGATATACGAAGACGAAAGAAGTGAAATGTGATAGGTTAAGGGGCGGGGCAATGTCAGACTGTTTGGGGGCGCTCTGGATTGGGTATAGTTTGGATGGCGAGGTACATATCCAGCGTTTCAGATCGTACGTCAAAGTGGTATTCTGCAAAGTTGAAAGTATCGATAAGGAAATAAAACTGGAAAAGAATGATCGATTCAATATCAACCTAGAAATTCTCGAGCAAACGACCGTGGCTGGGAGATGTATCAATTTATCAATTTCCCCATCCGTTTGTACCGGTCTGGGCGCCAAGACATCAACCCGTTTGCCTTCCTCCACTCATCTTACCTGTTCTCACCTTCAATTTTATCAGAGACATACTACTTACATCTGGCTTGAATCGACAATGTCTACTGCAAGCCCTCACAGGGACACGGTCAGACCTAGAGGTCGCCCTTGTAAATCTTCTACCGGCACAGACAACTCAGTACGTACATCTCTCCCCCTTTTTTTCGTCCGCCACTTACCGGATCTACAGGAACGAAGGAGACAGATCCGCGATGCTCAAAGAGCCTATAGATCGCGTCAACAAAGCCTACTTGAATCTCTCAAGGAAAGAAACGCGCACCTGGAGGATGTTGTGGGCCAGCTCTCTCAGATCATGCACTCATTTCATCAAACCAAAGCGAGCCCGCACCTGCCACTATCAAACCTTCCAAAGGCAGTTGATCTGCTCGAAGACGAGATTACACTTCAACTGAAACGAGCTGAAGCCCCTTCTCTAAGAGAAAATTCTCAACAAAATTCTCAACACTATGCAAATTTGCCAATGTTCCAGGAAAAGATGCAGCATCTGCTCGTTCAACCCTCTTTGGATCTGGCGAAGACGGTTTATCCGCCCACCCCGGTCGTGAAGCAATCCGATTCTCCATTTTGGACCTCATTTCTTCAAACATCTCATCTGCTTATTCCGGGTGTTCCACCGACACTGTATAATGCATCTTGTGATACTTCTACAGGTCCGCTGGATCTCCACGGCCCGCCGATTCCCTACGCAACTACTCCCTTCACACAGAAGCTCTTTCGAGCGTGTGCTGAAAGTGGCCATCGCTATCTTATGAACGATACTGTTACTGATCATGAAATGTGGCGTGAATTTGGTCTCATGCTGCAAAAGGTCCCGAGGGTCGAGGTCACGTTGTACTTCAAACGAGTCCTAGCAGCAACACCCTGTAACCCCATTGAAGACTTTCGGTTCCCGTTCATCAGCCTCGGTGGTGCAGGTACACACTTTCCCCGCACGAGACAAATTTCTATCGGTGCATCTGGGCTACATAATCTACTTCCATTCCAAACGACAAATGGAATTAAAGAACTGCCTTCCGACGAAGAATGGTTCGACGTTCATGACGTCGAAGGCTTCTTGTCAAGCCGAGGAATTTTACTGAAATCCAACCGGTCGCTTCCGACAAATTCAGAACTATCTGGCACACGATTCATATCGCATGGATCCTCACAATCCTTTCTTGAACAAACTATGGAAGGAGATTGCCTTTCCTTCGATGAAGACTTATCAATAACCCCGATTATGAGTGTTGATGAAACTTCCATTATTGGAGGTAGGTACAAAGCTTCTAGTATCTAAATTTTCCAAGCTGACATCAAAGCAGAACTCAGCCGGCTTTGCATTTGTATCGGATGCGCCGCTGCATTTCGTCGACGAGACGTGGAGGCTCTAGTCTCCCACAGTGTTCAACAAATCCCAGATACGAGCCTCGACTCTATCGAGACATGAAGCCTTTTCCAGAACTTTCTCGTCAATTTTGATTCTAAATCAAACTGATCGATTCCACCAAATCATTTGTTTGCCTTTCTCCGGCTCATCACTTCTTCGCGCCAGAACCACAAGGCCGCAGCACTGGCACCTGGTCCAATGAACACAAACCCGGCCAACAAGTAGCCGAGTCCAACTTTCCAATGAACATTTGATAGTCCTGATCTGTGGAGATCGGCAATATTCACCAAACTCCAGATGAAGCTAGCTGCTGTCACGAGAAGGAAGTCATTCTGGAAGAACACAAAAACACCATCGGCCAACGTTTCCACTTGAGCGAATGAGTCTTTAGGAATGAATATCTGCATCAACGAAGTTTCCCTTGAAATGACACAGCCAATGACGACACTTAGATGGATGCAGGCTGCGATAGTTCCAGTTGTTTGATAAATCGCACGCAAGTGAAATATGTCATCCCCCTGCGACTTTTGGCTGTGCTCACTTGATCTCTTTACCATGTTGGCAATCTTTGCGAAGACATAGGTGAAGCAAGAGACCAGTGCAGGTGCCGGCTGCCAGGCCGCAATAACGACTTGTAGGCTCTTGGGGTCATTGAAAGGAAAGAAGAGCAGAATGGTGGGCACTACGAATCCAAGTATGAGCGCTGGGAGAATGAACTTGGCCGCGGGTACTTCTCGGCCCGGTAGCAGGAGGAATGCGGTTTTCCGCGAGACAAAAACGCCGGCAGCGAAGTATAGTGGCGCGATGAATCCAATTCCGCGCAGTTGGTACAAAATACCCCAAATGCTTGGACTATGCGGGAATTAGCCAAGTTCAAGTTCAAGTTCTACATTGGAGCTTTCTTACCTTGCTATCATCGACCACCTGTTCTTCTGTCGATATCCCTCGATGGTAAAAATTGCAATGAGAGGCAGCATCGACGACAAGAAATATAGCAGCTGCAATGGCTGCTCCTGGTGCGGGCTGGTAATCGCCGGGTGAAATATCGACACAAGTGTGGTGAGAATTTTGTCAATGGATGCTACACCTGTATAGGACTCACGCAAGCTTCCACTCAGGTCGTCAATTGAACGATTGACGACTGCTGCTCGGACCAAAGACCAAGTACCATTCACCTTACCAGCTGCGAACAGTAGTTGAAATGCAACTACTGCCAAGGCCGCAAAGATGGTGTACAAGAGGTATACAAACGATCCACGAGCAGATGGGGCTCTGAGCAATTCGTCGAAGAATGGAATTTTATGGGCCTTCTCGGGAGCTGGAAGCATGTTCAAGGACATACCCGAAGCATATGTGTCGACCCATCGATCTGTCAACACGCTTTTCGGGATATACGGGACGACGTATCTGGCGACAAATTTCAACACAGGAGTCTCCATGCATTCCATGCGCTGTCTGGCATGCGACTGCTTGACAAGAGACCAAGCACGGTCCTCACGTTCTCGCTGGGTTTTCTCGAAAATAGATGCAATTTCCGTTGTTGATAAGTCATTTGAGCCATTTTTCTTCAAAGACGAGATCAAATGGTTGGCCAAGGATGCCGCAGTTTCAATTGCATTATTGCCTCCTTGTCCAGTCAATGGTTCGAACTAAATTCAAGTTATAATTAGATACTGTCCAAAATTCCGAAAGGTCGCAAAACGTACTTTGTGTGCTGCGTCACCAATAGTCATAATTCTTTGAAAATACCATTTCTTGTAAACATACTCTGGCAGAGCTGTATACACAGAACTTATCTTGTGCTTGTACAAGTCTGAGAACTGCAATGTCGGGGTGATGTAGTCGTCCCAGTGCTCTTTGGCAAGCTTTTCCTCCTCTTCTTTCGTGTAACGCGGGATCTCAGAGCCATGGAGCGTTTTGCCCATGTTTCTCACTAGGAACCAGTAAGTCCTGTCTCCCGGGCCACTTGGAACCAGGTAAGAGAAATGCTCGTTGAAAACTGAGCTCATGGTTCCCTTTTCAACGCCTGGACCCCCTTCCGATATACCGAAGATGCAAGCGTATGTTGCTGGAAGGGCTTTTATCCAAGTCAGCTTCAATGTCTCAGTGGTCACAAAGGGGCTTTCCTACCATCTTGCTCGGACGGATCGATCCATGTTGGATCTAACTTTTGCGCGCTCTTCCACATCTGCTGGCGAACAGCTGAATGAATTCCATCTGCTCCAACAACGAATGTTCCCGTGAATTCCTTTCCAGATTGCGTAGTAACCGCCGCATGAGTCAGGTGATTTGTCACAGTAACCACTCTCTCAGAAGTCAGGATCTTGTTCTTTTGTTGAATCTTATCATACAGGATTTGAATCAACATGCGCCGGTCGAAAAATACGCATGGATAACCATGTCTTTGGAGTTTTAGTTAGAATCCTCGAATATCATATATTTCTCGGTGGCTAGGATGGAATGACAAACCTTTCAGAGATTCTTTCATTGAAATCCTCAAAGGACCAGAACGGCTTTCCATTCGAATCGCGAAAGAACACCTTCTCCACCGGAAACTCAGCTTCGGCGAGAACTTTTTCGTAGCAACCTAGTTGATCAAGAATTCGAAGACCATTGGGCAGAACACCAATACTTGCTCCGACTTGAGGCGCAATGTCGCGATAGGCCTCCAATACCAGAAAGTCAACCCCGTTCTTCTCCAGCATCAATGCTAGAGATAAACCAGCGATGCTTCCCCCCGCAATGATCACCTTCGTTTCTTTAGGCGGCATGATGGAATAATGATGGGGCCAAAATATTGAGCCGGTTTTCTTTACATGCTACGAATGAGAACTACACAAGTCTTTATAGCCTTGAATGGACCCACAGTTCAATCCGTGCGCTTTGTTGAAAGAGCCCCTGATTTGTATGATATTTTCGCATTTTTCCCCGTTGCCGTGCCCGCATTTCCTCGGATTCAGCCAAGTTGCGGGATTAACACACACTTCCCGTCGCCAAAATTATCCCGAATCTCCATGATCAATAATCAAACCAATCATGTTGCGGTTCAGGGTGGATTCGGGTGAATATTTGACCCACTCGCTGTGGGGTCTACCTACGGCCACGGCTGATCATCAACCGAGATTCCCAATCGAGAGAGTCCAATCAGAGAACAAAATCAGTTGAGTTAGATCAATCCTTATTTGAATATTGAACTTATACTATATCCCTCGATATTCTCTACACTTCAGCTTGAAAAATGTGTCTTGTTATCAAGATTGCCAGCTAACGTTCTGCTAGAATATGAAGTTGTCGCTCCGTTGACCAAGAATAGAGTACATAACCTACTAAGAACAGATTTAGTAGATCTGACGAGTGACCTTCGCAGAATAAAAACGATACCATGTTATCTGATTCGCTAAGATAGGATTTGATCATACAATTCCGTTCTCGATAAGTAGACTCGGATGTAATATGAACCTCTTATCTTTCAAAGGTTAAAGTAAAATGTACAGTTTCTGATTTTTACTCCTACAGTGCTCTTGAGGTACTAGTACCATTCCATGAAGGAGGTTTGTAGATCTTCCACGTCTCTAAGACGATATTTTGATTGACTTTATACACTTGACCTGCAAACCCGACGCGTATAATTTTGAAGCCCATTTGATATCCGTAATTATGCGACTATGACTGCACTAACAAAACGACGGAAGAGGTAGAGTAAAGGATACTTTAACTAATCAATCCTCCCTCAGAAAACTAATAATAAGTGCCGAAATCTTTTCCGGCTTATCATGCTGCGAGAAATGCCCAGCACCATCCACAATATCAAGCGTCGATCCAGGAATCGCCTCATTCAACTTATATGCCCAATCCACGACCTGCCAAGCATCATTTGCACCCCAGATAAGGTGGACTGGCAATTGACCCAATGTCGGAAGTTTCTCAACAATCTCCATCGTATGTTTCGGATCATAGTGTCGAATCTGGTGCTGGAAATAACTGGCCTGACCAACAGGGCCAGAAATGTATTCCAAGAAAGTGTCCAAACCGCCATCCTGCTCGAACTTATTTTTCTCATACACCCCCGACAAGATCCATTCTTTAAAAAGCGCCCGGTGATTCTCATCCGAAGCATTTATCATGTTCTCAAGGCCATTTTCCATCAATTGCCGCGTTCTCGGGGACGGATAGCTGTCAAAAGAGACCGTGTCGAGCAGCGTCAAAGACTTAACACGCTCAGGTGAACGAATACCGAACCGTTGCGCAATGGCACCGCCGAAATCGTGCGCTACAATATGAGCCTTGTCTATGTTCCAGAAAGAAAGAAGGCCCTCGAAGATTGGGACCTGCGCTGTTGGAGACGTGTCGATTGATTGATCCCACGGACGCTCGGATAGTCCGTATCCGAGAAGATCAAAGAGGTGGACTTTGTAGCCGGCTTTCACGAGATTGGGGACAATTCCGTGCCATACAAGTGAAGAGAAGGGCGTTCCATGAAGTAAAACGACCGGTTCGCCGTCTCCGAATATGCCATAGGCGATGCGGTTCCCATTGATGAGGGTGTTCTGGGTGGCAAGGGGCTCCATTTTTATGAGTAAATTTTTATCGGACGACTCTGGAGATTGTCCTGGGCATTGATTTATAGTATACCAGGGCTTGGAATTGTTTTTTTTTTCTACGTCATGGCAAAGACTCAAGTATGAGTCTACAAAAATACGAGGTTGATTTCAAAGCATGAGGGGTCGGCGTGGGGCCCGCTATAGTTCTACCAGGGCGATGCTCCCCGTGGAAAAGTTCACCCCAAGGGCTCAAGAACAGGTGATAATCATCATTTCTTTTCTCGGGCTTATGTGCTTTCACCCCCCGTATTCATTTTAATCATATTATTTCTTCGGTAGCGGCGCAATGACAATTCAAACTTAATGCTCGGCCAGAGACACCGATACCGGTCTCGATCAAGTTTGTGACGCACTGGTTTGTAGTGGGTCTCCCTGAACCATATCAAGCAAAACCGATTTAATCTTCACGTAAGCATCATCGTACGATGATCCATATTTTATCATGTCGCCGTGGCTACTATTGATCAATATGTGCGGCAAAAGCCGTTGGAAGGAGGGCTATATCCACAGCGTAAAATATCAGCGACGGAAAAACCACAATCATGTTTCTGAAGAACTCTGGAGAATCATACCGGATTAATTCTATCAGAAGAATTTTGTAACTGGGCAGTTTCATATGCGAAACAAGTCCTAAACGTATCCGCAATCAAAGAATACCCTTCAAGCACGGACAGCATCCAGCGCGCTTCTTCAAAGTCTGCATTCTGCTGTTCTGGTGATTTTTCAAGGAGATTGATATACTTCTTCAAACCCTCGAGTCTGGAGTCTAACTCGGGTGTTCCCATGAAAATAGTCCCACGTGTCGAAAGCTTTATGCTGCCTAGATTTGGGGTTGAGGGCCTTGAATCGATTGGCTCTTTCGACCCTGAATATAATATTGCCTGGTAATAGATCATTGTTAATACAATACTTCTGGAACCAAAATTTTCGTGGTCCACATACACTTTTAACTACAGTGCCGCCTTGGCTATGGGCAATGAATACTATAGGGCGCGAATGTGTCTGTGATATGATTTAGCGTTGCACTACCAGTACCTACAAGTCTGTAGATCATTTTTGCGAACATACTTCATCTAGGCCTCTCACTTTGCAAAGCTCCTCAACTAATATTTCTGAAACCGTTTGCAAGGCCGGTACTTGAGAGCCGACATTGGTGGTATGCGTTTCGTAGCCCCAAGTATAGATCCTTGAATCTGGTAGATCCAACGGTAAGAGACTTTCGAGCCAGTTCACTCCATTCGAAGCAGTCCATGATCTCTCGCGGTGCCCATTCAATCCGTGGACTGCAACAATACTGTCAAATTACATTAGCATTGAAATAATGTCCCAATGTCTTGAGAAGGATTGCCCTACTCCACATTAGCATTGGATCCGCTATAAAGCAATTTCAAGCCAGTTTCATGAAGTTCGTTTTCAGTTTCGTTCTACTAGGTGAATTCATTAATTCGAATAATCTTCATGTTATCAAGGTCATTTTCACTGCTTGCTCACTTGTTTGGTTTCTGGTGAGTCATCTTCTCTACGCTTGAAGATCCGAGAGAATTTCCGTGTTAAACGCCTCATTTTCAATTTTGGATTGTACCGGCCTTGGGTGCGCTGTGAATTTGAATTCACACCCACATGAACTTGTTAGTTAATGACACCAAAGCATGTTGTTGATAGATGTTCAGGGTCTGAAATAGGAAGTGCTAGAGTGATAAGCACGATAAGCTCGTTCCCCTCATCACGTGTCTAGCATTCACCAAAAATTTCGCATATCAATTCACTTTAATCCTAACTCTTGAAAAAAACAATCAGATTACTACTACATAATATGTCATCAAACACAGACAAACCAGGCCAAGCGCCCGGGACATCATTCGTCCCCGCCGACTCCAAAATCAACCACGAAGCCTCCATCAAATACTGGAGCAGCTTAGCAAGCACAAACAGTAACATGCTAGGCATGCTGGGCACATATCCATGGTATACACGAATTGAACTCCAAGGATCAAAGAACTTCCTCACAAAAGTGCGGCGATTACTACCTGGTCTCCCGGCAAGCGGGAAGTTCGCTCTCGGCGCGGACTGTGGCGCCGGCGTGGGACGCGTTACAGAGGGCTTTCTATCACATGTCTGCGACGTCGTCGATGCGGTCGAACCAGTCCGCAAATTCACGGACGTTTTGGCGAACTCTCAGCTCAAGACTGACGGTGTTGTTGGCGATATATACACTGTTGGCTTGGAGAATTGGTATCCCGAGAAGAAATACGATCTCATTTGGACGCAGTGGTGTGTGGGTCACTTAACGGATGCGCAATTGATTGATTATATTGTGCGGTGCCGGGGCTCGCTTGCTGAGAATGGGTTGGTTGTTTTGAAGGAGAATTTGTCGACGGATCGGCTGGGGCTGGATATGTTTGATGAGGAGGATAGCAGTGTGACTCGGACTGATGAGAAGTTCAGGCAGATTTTTGAGGCGGCCGGCATGGTTGTTATCAAGTCGGAGATTCAGACGGGGTTTCCGAAGCAGTTTAAGTTGCTTCCGGTTAAATCGTATGCGCTGCGGCCAAAGTCTTGAGGCCCGGGATAGCTTTCTCGATATCCTATATCTTGGGATAATTATTCAACCAGACGTCCGGGTATTATCTTGTGGTCGATTGCAAACCCTGGGGTGCTGCAACAGTCTTGCTATTCATGCCAATTGTTGTTGACTCCTACCTGGCAAGATCGTTTGGGGTGAATTTGGCTTGGAATCAGGTCTTTGAACTACCTGGTCGCGCTACCCACCTGGGCAGGTGGCAGCAATCAAAAGAAATACTACTAGTAGTATGATTGCAGCCGGCCGGGTCTCTCTCGTTTTCTGGTACACTTTAAGTTCGATCTCTTCACAATGCCAGTGGTCACTGCTTCCGATTTCCATCAAGCATACGGCATAGTCCACGGGTATAATTGAACTGTATCAGTTCGGGTTCAAGTTTATAATTTTCCAAGGCCACCCCGATTCCCAACGTTCAAGTTTGGAACACAAAATAATATTAGACGCAATATATGTACGTTCATTCCATTCCGATTCTCCGATAAACAAGACAAGAATGCCATTATGAATAAACCGTTAGAGGGGGGGGGGGGGGGGTAAATGTAGTGTATCCTCATCTCATCTCATTCGTCGTTCCCTATGTCCACCATGAACCAATTATGTTTCTTGGTTTTCCACTTGCAAGAAATTGACCCTTCGATAGCAGATGCTGCTGTGGCAATTCCAGGTGGGAGAAGTGAAGATTCACTGGTGACTATCTCCCTGATTAAGAATAAGGGGAATGGTGTGACACATGACACCTTCGCTTCTAAAAGGAGCAGCCAAAGGGGGGAAAGAAAAACACAAAGCTCTCATCAAAAACAAAACTCCCTTTACACCTACAAGCCACTCCCATAGTTACAAAAATTGTGGAGAAACAAGCCATGCTCATGTTCATGCTTTGGCTTCGCCGCGGCGCAACGCTAGCAATGCCCGGACGTCGGTGACATATTGCAGTGCCTCGAACATAGGAACCAAGTGCAGCAGATCGTTATCCGTTGGGTCGTTGATCCAGCCCTCAATCGGGACAGCATTGTCTATAAGAGATGTGTTAGTTTGGCGGAAGGCTATGAGGAAAACTATAAGAATAGATGCATACCCTCGTGGAAAATGTAGCTCAACGGGCTGTTGTCCAAGATCATGACCTTGCTCAAGTCGGGTTCCACAGAGCTGAGATCTTTGATATACGCACCCTGGCGGAACGTACAGTGCTGTCGGTAATAGCGGCCCTGGAAGTACTTGCGCTCCTGCTCGAGCCAGTCGATCACGGGGTCGGCATACTCCTGGACACTGGCAGTGAAGATTACCAGTTTGTACCACTTGGAAACCTTGCGCAAGAACTCGTCACAATGCGGCCGCTTATGGACATAGTACAAGATGGGATGTTGAGGACCCAGAGTGGCCTGTGGCCCACCCGGTGTCAAGGCGGTGGTCATGGGCATGGAGAGCTTGACCTCGACCATATGGCCACTTGACATACGGCCGCCCTTGGCAAGCGAATGGATGAGCGTCTCGTCGAGGTCCAGTACCAGCGTCTTCTGTGGGAGTCGGGCATTGCGCGGAGCAGCGGTATATGAAGGTAGTCGCGGGGGAGGAGAGGCCGCGGCGGATCGGGGGAGGAATGCGGGTATTTGGTGATGCGGTGAACGGAGGAAGAGGTGGGAGATTTCAAGCTATCGGCGCCCTGGACGCGGGTCACACCCTCGGGCATTGGATGGCCAAGGTCGGTACTCTGAGTCCGGCGCTGCCTCTGTCGTTTAGAAACCTCCTCGTTATGTAGCTTGATACGTATCGATCGACGCGGGGTATTATCATCTGGGTTGGTCTCGGGGAAAGGTTCGATGTCAACGCTCGGTGTCCTGCTCGAGGTTCTGCTATGTCGAGGTTTCGCGCTTGTAAGGCCTTTGATACTCCGTTTTTCTGTATCCGATTCCGAGGTTGTCGATATGATGGAATCTCGTGATGTTTGCGGTTTCACCTTGCGGGTGGAGCCACTGCGCCGCCGACCTTCTACCCGAGGAGGAGAGGCCCCTTTATCCGACCGGATCCTGGGGTCGGCAGAAGGGTGGCGCCAAATTTTCCTCACTGGAGCTAAGAGCGAATAGTGCCCGTCATCGTTTTGGAAGCATTGGGCTAAATAGATGCCTGGTGCCGCTAGCGTAGATAGAATGAAGTGTATCGTTTCCGTGATCGCGTCGAAGATTCGGTGGGTGAAAAGTCGCCAGGTACTTTTAGTTACCAGAGTTCCATCCTTTTGAATTCCGTGGAGTAAAGTCGATTTCTCGTCATATGAGTGGTGATTATCGTCGTCATCATCTCGGTCATTGGCTGATGCGACACCGTCGTAACTCTTGTCTAAAGCAACAGTGGACCGGAAGTTGTCGGTGCTATAAGATCGATGCTTTGCGAAGTCGGTGGGCAAGGTCTCGCGCCTTTTCTCGCCCTGGGATTGTGATCGCGGACGCGGTGAGCTGGAAGACTGGCCGATGACTCGCGAGGAAAGGATATTCAGCGAGTTCATCTTCCAACAAGGCCCACGGGGAGATAGACAAGGAGATCTAATAGAAGATGATCGTGAGCGAATCGTCACCGCATAAGGTAGGCCATGGGCCAATATGAAGTCGTCAAGGGTCGTGGATCACAAAGGGGGGAGAGAGAAGAAGAGACGAGGAGGAAGAAGAAGAAGAAGAAGAGAGGAAGAGGAAGCTAGTGCAAGTGAGCAAGGTGAGTGTTAGGAACCAACCTCGATGCGCCTGTCACCCGAGCCCGGATCTACTTCCGCTATGCCCAGTCCGATATCTACGGAGGGGGCGGAAATGCAGTAGACTCCCAAAGGTAATCAAAGAAACAAAGAAAGGTTTGATGGTCTAAAAAGAAAAAGAGAAAAGAAATGGAAAATGAAGAGGAGAAGTGAAGAGGAGAGGTTCGCAAGTGTGGGGAAGCGGACAAAGTTCGAACGGCAGAAAATCATCTTGACCTTCTTTGCTCTTTGCTCTTTGCTTTCTTTGATACTTCCCTGACATACCCTGGTATACTTGGAGATACTCTGGAATTGCCCCTTCACTGTAGAGGACAGAGAGAAACAGTATGTTGTCAATTCATGATCGGTTTGCCATGTTTACCATCGAATCTAATCCCCTGCTAACATCTTCTTCAGCTCCTCTACCATCCCACATGCCGTCCACGTCGCCGGCCCTGACACCAGGCCTGTCGTCTTTCCTCAAATCTCTCAAATCCAATCCTATTGACACTTCGATTGAGAATCTCATCTCGTGCGTCTTATACCTCTCAACGTGTCATGCGCTGTGCGCTGTGCGCTATGCGCTATCCTACGATTCCCCCACTAATGACTCAACGCCAGACTCCTCAAACGCCGCCAAATCTGCCATTCACGATCATGCGCTACCGCAACCGCCTACTTACTCCGCAGTGTAGTCTCTCTATGTCGGACATCCGAGTCGTCTAAGCTCATCGAGCGAGTGCAGAGTGTGGGCCGCCGCCTCATGGCCGCGCAGCCGCGCGAGATGGTAGTGGGGAATATTGTGCGACGAGTCCTCGGTCTCATTCGCGACGAAGCAGAGGACGATCGCGATGCGGAGTTTGCCCTCAGTGAATCGGAGAGTCAACCTCAAACCCCTCGGGCTTTCGATGGTGAGCGTGCCTCAAATCCTTGATATTCGCATTCGCTATAAATACACGCTTGGAGATTTCCGACCCCGCTAACTCAGACTGAATAGATGCATCATTGCCCTTGGATCGCGATTCCCTCGCCTTAGGCGCAGAGCGATCCACTCGTCCCCCACTGACATCCATGTTCAGTCTTCTCTCTCACCCCGAACCCGAAGCCTCCCTGCCCAGCACACCAGGCTCTCAATCTCCGGGCGGCCACTACTCCGGCAACAACTTCACAAAGGATCTCCGCGCCGAGGTACTGGAGGGCATCAACGAGATTATCGACGAGCTCGGCCAAGTCGACGAGCAGATCTCCAACTACGCCCTCGAGCACATCCACTCCAACGAGATCATCCTAACCCACACATCCTCCACAACGGTGCAAAAATTCCTCCTCCGAGCCGCAACCAAGCGCAAGTTCACCGTCGTCCACGCAGAGTCATACCCAAACAACCACGAGGTCACACACGCCACCGTCAGCGGCACCCGCCCGGACGATGACGAGCTGCTGAGCTTCGAGTCTTTCCAGAAACCCCTCATTGCCCACGGCATCACGGTCATTCTGATTCCCGACTCCGCCGTCTTCGCCCTCATGTCCCGAGTCAACAAGGTCATCCTGGGCACGCACTCCGTCCTCGCTAACGGCGGTCTCGTCGCAGCGGCCGGAACCCGCGTCATCGCGCGCGCAGCAAAGGTCCACCAAACCCCCGTCGTAGTAGTCAGCGGAGTCTACAAACTGAGTCCCGTGTATCCATTCGACTTCGACTCTCTGATCGAATACGGCGATGCGAGCAAGGTCCTCCCCTACGAGGACGGCGACCTTGTCGAGAAGATTGACGTTCAGAACCCGCTCTACGATTATGTTCCCGCGGAGCTGGTGGATCTTTACATCACCAATCTGTTAGTATCCTTTACTTTCATCCCCCCCCCTTTTTGGCATTATTTCTAACAACTTTGCAGTGGTGGCCATGCCCCATCATATCTCTACAGGATTGTCTCTGACCATTACCGGAAGGAGGATATCAGCTTCTGAGCGATTACGAATTGTTACGTAGGATAGAGACAAAAAGTGACCAGGTTAACGAAAGACATATGAGCTAGAGTCTTATGAGCTTTTGCATTTTAAATTGCATTTTAGAGACTTTATTGTTTGCGGTAATTCGAATTGGACTGTACTATGTAAAGCGTAGTTAGAGTAGCCCTGAAACCATCTTCAGCCTCAATGGTTGGTCGATGAGGCCAGCCGCAGCTTGGTTCCAACCATCCGCCCAGGCAAGAGAATTGTATATTGAATGATTAGAGAGCACCAAAATACTAGTAAGATGGTAATGCTGAATTTTGATGAAAAATGGTCGTTATAACGATACCAATCCAGTCTTCGGTGTCGTAGTGGGGTCAATCTAGACCTAGAATATATACTAGTTACTAATACTGGTAGTAGAATATAGTATTTGGGAGGATATAATATTCAATGAACTTCAAGTTTGGGCACTCTGACCATGTTCTCAAAAAACATTGTATTCTCAAAAATATGGTCGGGACAACTGTATTTTCATTGTATTCTACTACCAGTAGATTACTATAGGACGGGCTGGAAGGAGTTGAGATAATCAATTCTCGAGGTACAAGGTTGAAACTTGATTTGATGTTTCAAATTGACAGGTTTATGAGATCTAATTAATCTAGATAACTCAGAGATGCGGCAACAACTTGAAGCTTCAAGTCTATCCAACCGTGACTTTGGAAGGTTCCATTTGTTGATTGTTATTACCTCGGCAGAAGATCTATATATCTAAGCCCTGGCTACTGACTCGGATCTGAAGAACCGCTAACAGTCTCCACAACTCAAAAGTATCGCATTGCAATTGACCACTAGCACCCGAGGAACAATTGGCGGAGTCGGAAACAAACAATACGTCACTCTCATGACTCTAGCAAGTACCCACAGATACGAGTACTAGTAGTATACAAACCGGGGTGACCGAACCGTTGTCTCAAAGTCGTGCGGGGACTCCGCATCACTGCAAATACAAGTCTACAAATCGACGGGTAAGAGTACCAGTATACAACCAAGACCTGAGCATACACCCCAACATAGAAACGCGGGGGGGGGGGGGCAGCAAGTCCCAACCATCTCGAAGGCCAAGAAGAAACATTTGAAAGGTCGTAGCGCCAAATTTTTGGAATTGTATCGAAAATCGTGGTTAATTCACATCAAACCAGAACAGAACCAGACCGGAAGCCCGCCCCAGAGGGGTAATTCCCAAAAAAAAAATTCTCATGAAATCCAGGCGCTAACATGGAGCGGGGACTTCCAGTCTAGCCATACACACACATCCACACACACAGAGAGAGATCCTCCTCGGAAGCATTGATTTTGGTTGTTGCTTTTGCGCAACTCCCTTAAGAACGGGGCTTCTCCTTCTTCTCCTTCCACAGAGCGGCGAGACCGACACCGGAGACCTTGACGACCTTGAAACGGACACCGGGAATATCACCCTTGGCCTTGCCCTTGCGACCGAAACCGGCCAGGAGAACCTCGTCGTTCTCGTCGATGAAGTTCAGGCAACCGTCATTGGGGACTAAAGGGAAGGAAGATGTTAGCGATTGTGTCGGGAAGCATGCCGTGGTTGATTTTGTCGGATCCGACATGGCATGGCATGACGTCGTTTGCGACGTTTGTTGGAGAGAGAGGAAACCCACCGAAAGCAGCGACCTTCTTGCCGTTCTTGATCAGCTGGACCTTGACACACTTGCGAATGGCGGAGTTGGGCTGCTTGGCCTCAACACCGACCTTCTCAAGGACGATACCCTTGGCGTGGGAAGCACCACCGAAGGGGGAGGACTTGTAGGCGGTTCCGAGGAGACGCTTCTTGAAGTTGAGGTCGGCCCACTTCTGCTCCTTGCGGTGCGCCTGGAGCTTGCGAGCGGCGTTAAGACCACGAGGTTGTCCCTTACCCATGTTGGCGGATGATTGAACGTCTGGAGTGATGACTTCGTTAGTGATATTCTGGGAGCGCGGAGTTGAGAATCGGTTGTGTTGAGAAGGAGGGGTTTCGATCGTAGTGCGAATGCGAGTGTCGTAGAGTGGGTGGAGGGGTGGGTGGCTTCGATGGTGGGAGATCTGGGAATTTTTGTGCGTGCAAGTCGAGATTCGAGATCGGGTTGGATTGACAATGTCGAGGTATCGCCAGGAAACCGCAAATCGAAAATCGGCAGACACGCACAGGAATTTCCAGAGGGGTATTCTCCCACCTCGTGGGGTGTTCGAATACGTACCGACTGAAAATGGGTGTTGTCGCTGAAGGGTTGTGGTCGACGAAGGGTTCGGATAGCACTTTGACCGGGGCGGACTCGCTTGCTTGGGACGCTTTTTCCTAATCCCGTGACTTGTGTGCGCTTTTGCCCTAAGCGAGTCACCTGATAATAGTAACCCCACTTATTGCTTATGTCATATATAGCTCCATCTTTATCTGTTATCAGTCTTGGCATTACGCCCGGGGCCATTAAGGTAGGCGACATATCCCGAATCTCATACATACTTCAGTACATACCTAAGTATACTTGGCAGCCTCGACTCGTTCCCCCATGGACCTCTCTCGAAAACCAACCAACTCACAGCGGCTACCACCACCCGCTCTCTTCCAAGGCCCACCCTCACACAATGCATCCAACGTCTCACTCGCCGTCCCCCAAACCAACCCAACCCTCACAACACCATCACGCAGCCAACCTCCACCTCTAAACCGTGCCCTCAGCCCCGGCACCAAAGGCGACAATCGCAGCCTCCTTTCCCCCTTTATATCGCGCCGACCATCCAAGAATGACGTCGACGGCTCAGACGCCATCTGGCAAGAAATGCAAAGTGCCCTCTCCGAAGTCGAACTAAGCGCCGTAACCAGCGAACACGTATTTGGAGAAAAGCACGCCGAGGCCCTAGAAGACCTGCGAACAAAACAACTAAACCTCGCCCAAGCGTGGGCCCGCAGCGAAGCAGATGACGAGGTAGTGGACTCGAGTCGCAACACCGCCGACGGGGAGAGTGCGCAGCGCCGGGGCTCATCAGAAGCAACTACCACGAAAGACACTACCGGAGTAGGAGCCGGTGAATCTGTCCCCGCGAGAGATCGCGTCTCGCACCGCACATTAGACGAGGAGACGGAGAAGGACATCATTCTAGCGCGGAAGCGCCGCGACGCAAATGATCGGTACTTTGATCGCGTCAATCAGGGCGTTTTGGACGTTGTTGCGAAGCTTGAGGAAGTTTCGCAGGCTATGCGGACGGTTGAGCGCGAGAGTAAGGATATATGGAGTGATTCGGAGAGTTTGACTACTGCGCCGCCGTCAACTAATGCTGGGTGATGTGATTCTGGCTGAACCTGATGCCGCTACGACTTGCGCTGGACGCCCTTTTAACCTTTACACCATTGAATTGATTTCTCAACCCGTAGCCATGGCTTAGTATCACCGTGGCCGCACTAATAGACATACTGTATATACTTGTTAACAAAGAGGTTCCGGTAAATTATACAATCAAAATAATGGTCCGCAAAACGCCAGGGTATCCAAACTCCATTGCTCCAAACAAAAAGGCGCATCCATAATATACATCGTCAAGAGTTGAGATGAGGAATCGAGAGACCTTGACTCAGAGTAACCATCTATTACTCCTTCTTCACCAAGTTCATAATGCCCCTCCAGCTTTCAGCAGTGGCATCCCTCACATCCTCCCACCTCGTCTCATGCGCCTTCCTCGCCAACTTCTCAACCTCTGTATTCCACCGATGCTTGAGAACCTCCTTGACGGTGATCGGGCCTTCTCGCGGCGGGAAGCGATCTTCCAGGGTGCGGGGGATATCTTCAGGGAGATTCCGACGATCATAGGCACCGGTCGACCTCGCGAGCCAATTTATTTGGTCGACTTGTTCGCGAATGACGCGCCGTTGTTCGAGGCGGTTTGTGCGGTGGATGGTGATTGTTATGTAGAGCGCGGAAGTGGTGAGGGCGAATCCGCCAATCTATCGCGCAAGAAATATGAGTTAGCTTCTATATAGTTTCGAGGGAAGTCGGTAAAGTTTGGACTGGACATACAAAGCCCGTAAAGAAGCCCATGGCAGTCGCGGGTGAGTGGTGGCCGGGATTGGCGATGGGGAATAGTGGAAAGTCGCGGAAGAGATATGAAGAGAGCAAAGAGTTTGAATACTCTCTATCTGACAGGGTATGGAAAGCAGTGAAATGTCCGTGTTTAATGTTAATGTAAAAGTTAAAGTAAATGGCAAATATCAAAGTCAAGTCCGGTGAAGGCGGGCAAAGGCGGTGGCAGCTCTCCGATTGGCCGAGGACAACTCGAATCTTTTAGACCTTCGCGTTCCGAACGACTTGCGATCTTCTGCTTTTCTATTGATTTGACCGCCACGCCACTCCCGTCAGGACACTGTCGAGTTCTCGTCTCGATATTAATTGAATTGAATTGATCCACCCTCTCTTCACCTTCACTCCCTCCCCACACAATGGCCGGCGGCGGAGGAAAATACCGGCACCTGGGCCGCAAGTCTTCACATCGTCAGGCCCTGCTGCGCAACCTGGTGACCTCGCTCTTCGAAAACGAATCCATCACAACGACATGGCACAAGGCCAAGGAAGCCCAGCGATTGGCTGACAAGCTGATCACCCTGGGCAAGAAGAACTCGGAAGCCTCCCGACGACGAGCCCTGGAGATTTTCTACGTACGTGCCACCGGAATGATAGGAGTGCAACAAGCGGATATACCTATACCCACTGCTGCACTGCATTGCATTGCCAGAAATCACCTTCCCTAGCAGTGGGCATCCCAAACGCTCCCAGAAAAGCTACACCCCAACCCAACCCTCCTCCCCCCCTGGGACAAAAAAAAAGAGGAACCTACCCAATACTAACAAACCCCAGAAACCACACCAAATCATCCCCAAACTCTTCGGACCCCTTCGCGAACGCTACGCCGACCGACCAGGCGGCTACACCCGCGTCCTACGCATCGAGCCAAAGCAGAAATTCGAATACTACTCCGTACCCCAGGGCGACAAGTCCGCGATCCCAGAACGCAAACCCTGCGACCAAGCGCCGTCCGCAATCCTAGAACTCGTCGACGGACCCAAGGACATGCGCTTCGCAATGACAGCGCGCACAGTCCTCCGCCAGCGCGAAGGCTGGTCCGGCCAACTGAACAACATCACCAAGCTGAACGTGGAGAAAGTGACCCGGTTCCGGAAGGGCGGTGCCGAGGCCCTCGAGGAGGCTATTCGGAAACTGCAGGTTGGGGATAAGAAGGGTGCTGCGAAGATCGTTCAGGAGCAGGAGGAGTTGGCGGAGAGTGAGGATAAGGCTGCGGCCGAGGAGGCTCTGCGGTCGGAGAAGCAGGCTGCTGAGTTGGCGAAGAAGGTTGAGAATTTAAAGGTTTAGGTGGAGACCAGACCTCTCAGACCTCCCTTGGTCTATCGTCTTCCAAGGCTTGAATTGGATTTTTCCTCTCTTGTCGAGGGGTGTGAAAGCCGCTTGGATATTGTCTGGCTCCCCCTTTGATACCTTTTTACACTGTTTTTATAGGAGTTTCGCTTTGGCATCTTGTTCTGTTGCGTCTGCGCTCATGTGACATAGCCCGTGTACAGTATAAAGTATTCGATACCTTTCATCTAACTTGATACCGTTGTAAAATACCTACTATGTACTAGGTACTATAACTTCAGACTGCACTAGTAGTAAGATCTAGGGCCACGATCGTTTGTGGGCAGGCCAAGTAACTACCTAGGTATATACTTATTTCCAGTACTAGTATACTACTAGTAGCCCTGGAGTATTACAACCCTGAAGCAGACTCGGAGAGCGTATATTATCAAGTGAGATGTTTTCAAGAGATTGACTTAATACGAACAACATTGTTCCTTCAAGTTGTTTTCCGATGATCTATTCATGGGCATGTTCGTTCCAAGGTTGTTGGTACTTGGTGAAGACTTGGCGATCCAATGCCAGTTGGAACCCTTCCAATGGACTCAGAACCTTGAAGGCTCCATTGGAGCATGAGTAAGGCACCTGAGCTTGTTCGACCCGATGAGCAGACAAGATACACGCAGGGGTCATATATATGCCCATCACGCCTAACTCAACGGCAGATGGTAAACTGATTTTTCGAAGATTGGGATTCTGCGTGGAGGATTTGGTTGGAGTCGTGTTGGTTGGTTGGGAAGATGCCAGTGAGTAGCCAAATGTATCTGGCTCATGTACTGTAGCCGAGAGGGGTTGAGCATTACTGGCTATTCCAGTAATATGATAAGTCCATGTGGTGCAATACCAACACCTACCCAAATGGTTCTTGAAGTATATCCTGTTAGCTTTGGTTTGCCTATACATAGGACCGTAGTTGTTGAACCAGCACCTGGTCTTCTAAGAGATCGAGACCTTGCCCATTCTTGACAGCATACATCACCCTCGGCAAAGATCCATTCAAATGGTCGAACGATCAGTTTCAAATTGTTGTCCGTCATGAGGATGAAGTTGTCGTCCTCTCGCATAAATCGAGCCCGGAAGCAAGCCTGCGCATCCACTTGCCCTCGTCGACAGCATCCGACAGCTCTTCAAACTCCGCGCTCGTTACGATTTCGACACGGTTGATTGTTGTCGCGATCTCCACAAGATCGGCGTCTTGTCGAAGAAGGTATCTGGACGGGTTTTCAACTCCATGCCCCCCCAATTTCCCGACTGTAGAAGCGTATCGTAAGACTTCATTCGAATCCATCGGATTCCCTGTGTAGTCTAGTCTTCCTTGTCGACTTCACCGTCTACACCTCTGGCGTAAAAGTTGGAAGTATAGCGGATGGTTCTCTGGTCTACCAGCAATGGTTATCAGAGCCACCAGGTACCTGAAGCTACCTAGGCAGTCTTGCCGGAAAATGACGGCCTCGGAAGCATCTTCTTCCAAGATATCTCGGACCCAGTCACATATTGAATCTGTCCATCTGGATTTTGGGTACGACGGAGGCCAAAATAGAACCTGAAGGCAAAATGGATCAGTTCGGATAATCCTATTGCATTCCGAGGCTCGTTCAAGTTGATGTCTTTCCATGGTTAGCATCGTGCCGTCCCGGTTATTGTTCTCGAAGATGACCGACATCTGGGATAGGTCATCGGCATCTGTTATCTTCGCTCAGCTTTAAGCGTCTGCCGCTATCACGTCCTTCATTTGGCGCGGGGAGACCGGGATTTGTTTGCCACACGCCGCCGGTTTCTCGTCTGGGTCGATGAAAGTTGTCTTCTTCTTGGTTGATGGTTTTGTAGTCGTCTTTTTCATAGTAGACTTTGGAACGCTCTTCAAGACGGGTGCAGGGTACTTTGACACTTTCAAATTTGTGGGTGAGGCTGGCGTGGAAACCTTCGATTTGCCTGATGCGAGCTTCGATGATGATGTTGACTTCGTGGATATGGGTGTCGGTACTGATGTGGATGCAGATGACGCTTTCTTCTTTCTTCTCCCGGATCTCTCCATGATTGCAGCCTCAACGTTCGATTGAAATGGATCTTTGATGACGGCTCCCAGACAGTATCCTCGCCAGGGTCGGCTGTCAGGAGCGATTCGCGCTCCCGCCTGTCGGAGGGTGCTACTGAGGAGGAAGCTGCGGCACGAAACTGGTGATTAGATGAAGAGAGAGAGAGAAGAGAAGTTATCTAGACATGGAAGGGGCGGCCTGGGATGTCTGAGGCGCTGGGGTCTACCTACCTAGGTAGGTAGGCACCAGCCCTCAACACCGTCCGGTGTACAGGTAAAAGTCCCGAGGGACTTCACCTTCTTTTTCTTTTGCGGGAGGAGGGGGTAGTGGTAATTTGTCCTTGTCGGTCCGAATTGCCGGCATACTTTGGCTTCAAGTTGTACCAATACTTACCTAGGTACTACTAATAGGTACCTAGGTATATCTTAGTAGGTTTTGTCGAATCATGATTGATACTAGTACTTGGAACTTGAACTTGAAGTCTTCTGTCGGGACGCGTACTAGTAGGGGGCTCTTCTCTGGCGTGGAGAGGAACCCCATCTCCAATGCGGGTCTTATTCCAAGGTTGGTATAGTACTTGGCGTAAAGTACAATTTGAACAGAGACCACGCTTATGGACTGGCCATTCACATTGTGGTCATGGAAACCTTGGAAGGTATCCGTCCTCACAGATCATGTCTCGGGCCATCTGAATATCTGATAAGATAGTAAAAATATATAGAACCATACGGATGTTTAGGTCGAGTAATAGTAGTGATCGAAGATGGAACTTATATTGAAAACGATGAGAGGGGCGAGAAGGAGGAAAGGAGGTGAAACAGAGAAAGGAGCGAAGTATCTATAACCTTGGAAGTAGTGAACTAGGTGGTTAGGGAAACTTTGATGCCTGAGGCAACAAGGAGGACAGCAGACGGAGAAGCAAACGAAGGAGCAAACGGAGCAGCTAAAAAGAGGATGCCAAACAAATAGCTCTTTCTCACCAAGTGTTTTTGTATCGATCAGTTAATGTCTAACATGATCTTGGCTACCAAGCCCTCTTATCGATTATATTATACAGAGTAAGGAATACCGAGATTTTTGATATGCATCTAGACTGTTTCTTGGCATTCATTGAGCCGCCTAGGCACCTGATTAGTACCAAATTTCCCCATATACTTAGACCGGGCTAAGTGAGTCAAGAGTTCTAAGATTTCATGAAGCTGACCTCAAATTTTAATACCGCCTCTTCTCATACTAGAATAATTGTACATACACTCGGGCAGTCATCTAGTACACTTCGACTTTTCACCTCTAACTCATGTAAAATCAGGAAGGCAAAGAAAGATGGAATTGGCTGCACTGCTCTATAGAGTACAGGTGAATAATTGATAAAGTACGGGGGAAAAGTCGATGCGAGCCACAGACAGCTATCATCCACTTTCCAGAACATCTGTGTACGCACTTTTTGCCTCCCTTTAGCCTAGTGCCGTATATTCCGGTATTCTGCCTATTTTCTTGCTGCCGGGTAGAATTGTGGAGTGTAGGATGGGAACTGATTGGGTTTTCAAACCAGTAGTTCGAGAAATCATCTTGCACTCCCCACTCTTCCATTTGTGATGCAAATTCAATTTGGTGTTTCGCATCATCACTTTTTATAATGTGGGTCTTGAGGCTTAAATTCCAGGGACTGGCCCCTGAAAAGTTGGGGGCTATCAAGTGGCGCCTCCAATTTGGGACTAAACCCTCGCTAACAGCGATGGAGACCGGAATGGCCATTCCCTCTAAAACCCGCCAGCGAACTCTGGACGAGAGCTTTTTTATTTATAACGCCTGCAGATATATTCTATTTCCGACCCTCGTCTTTCGTTTCGTTGAAGTTATCGGGGATATTCATCCAACTTGAAGGTTCTCTCCATCAATCTTTCCACTATAAATCGTTCCCAACTTGGAAATCCAGCAAAATGCCCCCCGCCACCAAGATGTTTCGCCTCTTCGCATTATCCGCGGCTTTAGACCAGGCTGTTGCTTCTTTCAGCCTTAATACAGGCGGTCCTAGCTGGGACTATACCACCAAGGACTTGGCAGACAGCACTTCCCAAGCCTGCAAGGACGCCTACAGCGCCAGCATAAACTGTGACGAAACTCTCGTCAAGCTCGTGGCGTCTCTGGACCCTGACTTCCACCCGGATAGTTCGGACTTGGGGCAAACCTGTACCAAAACCTGCAAGGACTCACTGGACGATTATGTCAAGAACGTCAAGGCTGCCTGTGACCAGGACGGCGATCTAGCCGGCCTCGACGCGGGGAGATCTCTCAACTTCACAGTCCCCGTCTCCACTCCTGGCGAGGTCTTCCAGTACATTTATGGCGAAGCTTGTGCCAAGAATGGGTGAGTTTATTCCGAAATAAACTTATTGACTAGTACTTTTGGTGTATGTGCTTACCATTCTTTTCCAACCGCAGAACTGATTACTGCTACCTAACCTTTTCTGAGAGCCACAGCTGGGCCAGCAAGGATTTCGCATGCAGCGACAACTGCGCAGTGAAGTTCATGCAAAACGCTCACGAGAATCCTGGTTCCGCATACTGGTTCTTCTACGAGACCCTTACAACCCAGTCTTCATACTGGGAGGACGTCTTTGCGGGTGGCTGGAAGACTGTTGTCAAATGCGGACTGGGTGGAAGCGATGCAAGCTCCGTCAGTTCGAGCGCAAGCTCGTCCAAGACCGATTCTGTCCTTTCATCTTCAACCAGTCTAAGTAATAGCCAACTTACTGGTTCTGCGACTTCGACTCCGACCTCGACTGCGGCCGTGACGAGTACTACTGCTCCGGCTAATTCGGCCACGGCTACCAGTGGCGCTTCGAGGCTTAGAATTCTCTTCTTTTAGATCCTGGGCGTGTATGTTCGTCATGGATACACTTTTACTTAATGTAATTATGGGAATATAGATACCTAGGTATTATATTAATTATCTTCAGATATTTCAGATATTCACCTTCATTACCTCTTGCGAGCGTTGTAAGAGATCTGCTAGTTAGTGACAGGACCTTCTAGGGATGTACTGCGGGCTGAGGTGCTTTAGAGGGTGATATTCGTACAAAACATGGTATCTTTTGATCAATGATGACCCCACAAAGGCGGATATCTGCTACAGCCCCATGATTGATTGTTAGCTTTTCTTTGTCTTCCAAATCGAGCTCTGCCATCGATTTATTACGAATAAAAATAACAAACGACGATGACAAGGCTTGTAGAACCAGAATTTAAATACTACTATTACTACGAATAATAGCTCAGGCATCGAATCGCCATGCATTGTCCTAACTGTACAAGCTATCGAGGCGACATGCATAAAATCATGACTTGACTACCGTTTACTACCGTCTGAAAGCCTGTATCACCACACACACACGCGCGCGCGCACACCGACACGATGCATAACAACTTAGGAGAGAGAGAGAGAGAAAGGAAGGGGGAGGGATGAGAGCAAGAAGGAAAGGAAGGAAACTATGCACGAGATGCCTTAATTCAGTTTAGGAGCGCTGGCTCCACCGGAAACAACAAGAGGTCCGTTCATACCGGCTGGTACAGGAATTCCATTGCTCTGGTACGAGGATGGGCCCGGGCCGGCTCGACCACCGAGGTCAAATTCGGAGGGGATTTCGGAAGGGGGAGGTTTGGGGGGGAAGATGTGAGGGGGTGCCCCATTTCGCGATGGAATCCCGGGAGCTTACGCTTGCGGTGCGAACTGCGTTGACAGATGGGTGGTCTTGGCTTTGGCCTTGGCCTCGGGCTTGCATCGGGTCTGAGAATCCATTCCATTGCGGCTGGGCGGATAAATTTGTTTGGATATTGCCGTATGGCATGGGCTGCTGCACTCCCCTGCTTGCATTTGCATGCCGGGGTAGTGGTGCACCGCCCGGAATGAATGCTCGGGTCTGCGGGTTGAAATGGGATTGGGACCGCTCGTATGCTCCTGGCATCCCCGGTCTACCGGCTTGGTTCTGCATGGCATTATTTAAATGCTGACCAGGGAACTGGGCGTAAGGATTGGCAGCCATGTTGGGTGTCATGGATTGTTGGGGGTAGTTGGGCCAATGGACAGGTGGTTGATTTCGCTGAAGCGGGGATTGCTGAACACTGCCAGGGTAGGTAGCGGAATTCCAATTGGGAGATTGTTGGTACTGTTGGGATTGGGGCATGGCGTAATTGTTCATTGTCGGGGACGGCTTGCTCGAAGGCTGTTGGTTCATCATGTTGGATGGGCTCATGGACGCATATCCGGAATACTGCTGCTGCTGCGGCATGTTCCCTGCTTGCCACGAGCCATTTGAGCCCATTTGCGGAGACCCAGCCATCGGGTACTGAGGCATGTTGTTCATACCCATTTGTCCGGGGTGCATCGTATTGTTCTGGCCTGCAGCCACATAGCCACCAGGAGGTGGTTGTACACCTGGCCCAACCAGGTAAGGAACTGGATTGGCGGGATATCCATCACCCATAGTACCATTGTATGGCATCGAGCCATTCGTGTACTGGGCTCCCGGGTAGTAGGCATTGAACTGGGAACGGGCTTCAAAACCGTCATCATTCGGATTCCGCTGCCTTTGAT
Source organism: Penicillium manginii (assembly GCF_028828005.1). Lineage (NCBI taxonomy): Eukaryota > Fungi > Ascomycota > Eurotiomycetes > Eurotiales > Aspergillaceae > Penicillium > Penicillium manginii. The sequence continues at coordinate 1,838,255 of NW_026643109.1, read as the reverse complement.
TCTTTTTGCGTCCTGTCGTAGAGCTCGATCGTGACATATTGGGGTTTGAGTCGCCAGTGTCTGACTTGGCGCTTTCTGGAAAATCGCGGAAGATTCTTTCGCGCACTTCTTGGTATTTGGCTTCACGTTCCTCCCTAGTGAGTGCCATCCGGTCCTTAGCAGGAGTCGCACCAGCAGAACCCGCACGATCGCCGTCAAAGCCACTGTCATCAGTTTCGGATGTAGCCTTGGATGGGGCAGACGAGCTCGCCGCAACACTGCCTTCGCCTAAAGCGCGCTCCAAGTCTGCTCGGCGCATGATCTTCATAGCAGGAACGGCTGGGGGTGGGGTGGTGTTACTGGAGGCATGTATCTCAGATAGAGGTGTGGGTCTGAAAGAAAGTCAGCACTACATATCGCAGGAACACACTCATGTTTAAAAAACTCACAGTCTGCAGTAAGGGGTTCGATGAAGTCGAACGGACGTCACATTGTTATCCACAAAGTGTGTCAAATGGTAATAATCTCCAAGTTTATGTGCAAGAAGGCGACCAAATGCATTTGAGGGTGGCAGTTCCAAAGATTGCTCCCTAGGTATAAGGTCAGCTTCAATTCGATGGCATTCAGGGAGGGGGGGTTGAATACGTACTCGGAATCTTTTATGAAACTGCAGATCTTCTCCTCAAGTTGAAGAATTAGAAGGCGGTCCTTGGGGGACTTCATAGCTTCAACAAGCTTTTCGTCGGGTTCTTTTGCAAGGCCATGCAGGCTGGAGCCATCCGAATTGCTTCCAGAATTGACCGGAACAATGAAGTTATTTGAAACAGAGTCTGGGGGAATAGCTTCCACCCCCCCTCTGACCACCACCGTTGAAAAGAGGCCCCGGGACTGTAAGAATACCACGAGGACGCAATGCACTCCCTTCGCGGAACTGATCTCGAAATCCTCGCCCTCCAGCCTCAGACCCCGTAGTGGAGTTTGGAGCGCCAGATGCGGGGCCCGAGAAAGATTCCTCATCATCAATAGCTTGTACACTGGCACTATCATCAGGCCGAACCGAGTCCTTCTCATCCATAGCAAATGTTGTGACAGAGGCTAGGCTCTTTGAGTCGAAGTTCGTCATTTTCGTCGATGAATTCGAAAGATGAGTGCGGTCATCATCAAAGGAGTTTTCTCGCTTGAGAATGCCATTTTCTTGGCTATCCAGTGATAAACCGGAACCGATTTGGTCTTTCCGCAGAGTTATATCGATATCCTGGACTGCTCGGCTGAGGCCGTCAATGCAAGGGTCACTCAGGGAGCTCGCCTGCTTCATGGTATGTGGAAGGTGGGGTTGGGGCAAAGGAACACCATCATGGTGGTTTTCTAGACTGGCGGAGTCGATTGCAGGCTGAGAATTGATGCTGTCGCCGTAAGCCGGGGACGACTGGGAGTGGAGGGGAACCGGCATGGCAGAAATCTGATAAAGACGGATATAGATTAGCCTTCAACTCCATCACCATAGACTGGGCGTTTGCAAATAACATACGTTTGCAAAGGAGAAATGGGCGTCTTCTCCTGATGTAGTGTTTGGTGCCATATCAACGCAGACCTGGCGGGATGTCACAATTTCTTGAAAGGATTCCACGGAGATAGTGGAAAATGAGACCGAGACGCCGTCTACTTCAGTAAATGGCCGATTTCAGGCAAACAGAAACGGACGATTGAATGGTAATGAAGTCACTGGTGTATCCCGCTTCACACAAGCTCAAAAAGAAAGACATGTCTCTGGTAAAGGGCCTTCGCCATGAGGGAAAGCTGTAAGAAATATATCGTTAGAATCGATACCAGTGAGATGCCATATAGACCCAGGACTGCTGAATTGACACAGGCCTGATAAAAAGGGCAGATCTGGGGGAAACAAGCGGGTCTTACATATCAAAGTTGGCTCATGGTCTGGGGCGATAGACCTTGAAATGGAATGGGGGGTGGGTGTCCGACTCGGGCTCGGGAGAGAGAATAATCGTACAACACACCGCAAGAGAATCCGATGAAGATGACACTTGCAACTGGAGACAACCAGGAGCAAATGGATTCTTGTAGAGAAGGAGCGTTGGAAGATCGGATTTCTTATTCTTCAAACGCCCGAAGGTTCGTGGGCCATTTTGCCGCGCCTGCCCGCCTTTACCGCGCGCCTGACAATTTCCCAGTGGAACAGCCGCGGGGCGAATGGAATTAGTTAACCTTCATCTCTCTCTGCTGTCATCACTGATATTCGATTTGATTTGTCGCAATTGATCAGATTCGTTAGGAGATTTGGGATTTGCTTTGTTCACCGATCGCGACTGGACCAACCGCTATGAACCGTTATCGAAATGCGCCGGGCATGCGAGGCCCCAGTAAAGCCTCGCCGACGACACAATGCCAGAAATGCCTACAACGAGATATGTGACCCCGACCTGCCTAGCCTCGTATTGCTGATATACTGACATGATATGCACGGCACTACAGTTATGAATGCAAAGGGACCGCGCAAGACCGCCCATATAAGCCTCGGCCTTCGCGCACTCAGCAATTGCTTAATCCCAAGCTGATGCAAAAGCTTTCAACTGAAAACCCCAATACACTACTTGAATCGTACGTCCTCGCTTAGCCGAAAACACGGCTATATACCCCTCAACCTCTCAACTAACCTATAACAGCAACGGTGTAGCGGATGGTATCCTTGCAAAGCGGGATGAGGAGCGCGGTCGAAAGAGAGATATCAATGGAGAAGGTGCTTCTGGACAGTCGCCCAGGCGCGCAAGATCGCTTTCTACACACTCGGTTGACTCAATCTCAACCGTATCGACGAATCGCTCCGCTTCACGCTCACCTGCTCCTCGAAGCTCACGCGGCGGAGGCGACAAAGGAAACTCAGCGTCCCCAGCCGCATCCAAGTCTCGAAAGAGAAGATATAGTGACTCGGCAGATAGCTATTCTGCTTCTTCTTACTCATCGGGTGCAAGGCACCGATCCAGGTCCAGAGAGTGGACTGAGGACCGGAATATTCGCCGACGACGCCGGGAAAGCAGCCCGGAGCAGCGTGGGAGAAAGCGGGACTCAGAGGCCCAAGACTCTCGACGAGAGAGGCGCAGCCAAAGCGTGGAAAGTCCTCGGCCCGCAAAGGAGCGCCGTTCAATGACTCCAGAGGCTAAGCAAGACCGCTCTGGTCGACGCTCCTACCGAGATCGAGAAAACCCACCCACCCAAACACAAGGAGGACGACCCAGACAGGAACCTCGAGGGCGGCCGGATCCACCTCGTCAACGCAGCATGAGTCCATACAGTAAGCGTCTGGCATTAACCCAGTCGATGAATGTTAGACGGTAAGATATGAGCGGAAGTACAAAAACTGGAGTTTCAAGGCTGGATATTTGGGAAGGTCTTTCATACGGCGCATGACTTTTCATTCTTGCTGAACACATAATGCCTCATTTCGTGTTTCACCGTTCCAATTAGTTGGAACAATTGTATTACTATAGCATATTCATACATCCCAATGTGCAAGCCTTTTTCAACGCCACTTTTCATGTCTGTAGAATGGCCTGGGACCTAAACAGAGGTGCCCAATAGTAAGACAAGATATAGATCCTAGACGCCCAGGTGGACATGGCCTAGAACACACACGAAAAGAAAGAAAAAAATAAGAAATCATAAGAGCGGAAGATTCAACCGGTGCCTATCGTCCTGCAATATCGGGTATCACTTCAAATCGTATCCTCATCCTTATTCCCCTCCTGCTCACGCAAATGAATTCCTTCAACCAGCGCTTCGCCCTCAATCCCCACTTCCTCCCCTTGATCACCACCATTGGATCCAGCACCTCGTTCCTTCGCCGCACGCTGAGCACCTTCTATCCGTTGTCGAACAAGCTTGGCAATAGCATTCTCAGTCCTCACATCGAGAATCTTAAGCTTCTCGTCGAGATCTCGGCGCAGATCCCAGTTCGGTTTCTTCGGTTGTAGCTTGAACAAGTCGATAGGTTGATCTGCCGATTCGTCCTTTTGTGCTTGTTGTTTTACCGCCTCGGCAATTTCAGCTGCTTGCTTTTCGACAGTCACTTGGCCTTCTTGAGGGCCTTGCTCGAAACCAAGCTTGGGGCCGCGAGTCTCGGCGTCGTAGTTGCGACCGGAAAGATATTTAGTCGTCTCTTCCGAGGCTCCGGAGTCCTCGATATTCGTATCACCATCGGCATCGGCGTCTGGCAATGTGTCGTCGGTTTCGGGTTGCTTGCGCTTCAATGCTGCGAGCTTCGCCAGGCGAGCTTTGCGGTCGTTGGACGCCGCATCTAGCGAGGCGTGGTTGGATGACATGATGCCAGTCTGAATGGGAATATGGACGAAGTGAGAAGTGGAATAGATCTTGAGTGAACCCCAAAGTCCTCCGCGCCAGGCAAAAAAAAAGTTATTGGTGAGGTCGGGGAGCAAAGAACGATAACGATGGAGGGCGGCGCGGCGTTGCAAAATCGGCCTCCGCTCTCCTCTCCGCTTGCCGGCTCCGTCCTCTCTTTTTTGAAACCTTTAAACCATCCGCGCATACCCCTCATGCGCGTGACAACAGGCTCCTGAATGTTACTGTGTGCGCAAAGGCTTGCCCGGTCGCGGGCTCATGGTCTACTGTGGCCGCACTTGAGCGGTGGTCCAGGTTATTGCTTGCACCGGGACTCGCGGTCATCTCGCATAGCTAACCTACTCCATGCCTCGACATCTGCGCCATTGAACCAAGATTTTAGCCCCGAAATTCACAGACTAGCAACCGCTCAGTCACAATCGAACAACTATCCCACTTCGCACAAGACCACGGTCCTCACGGGTGACGGAGAAGTACAAAATCCCGGGGAGGTCAAGACAACCAACACGACGACCGATCAACATGACCTTGTCGCGCACAATTCGAGTAATCCTTCGCGAACCCCCCAGAGGCCGAGTGCCTGGTCCATATCCAAGAGGGCGACCCGAAAGATCCTCCATTCACAAGGAGTCTCGCCCAAACTCGCAAACTCCGTCACGCGCCGTCTCAATGCTCAAATCCGACTCCGACATAAACCATTGAGTAGTCGAGAAGTGTATCTTGCAACTGTTATCCAAGGCAATTCACTCTACTCGCGGGAATTGGGACTCCAGCAATGGAGAGCTGCGTACAAGGAAATTTACCTGGCCAAACGATACCAACGTGAGATTCAGAATAAAAGTGTACTGCCAGCATTGAGAGATGCCGGAAAGGAAATACTTGAGAAGATCCGCACGGACTGTGGTGGTAGCTTTCAAGAAACCTGGGACGCGATGCACCGCACCGAGAAAGCATCGCATTGGCAGCGCTTGGCCATCTGGCTGTTGCAGCATGAACCCGAGAAACTTCCGGATTTCTTGATCGTCACAACCGAATGCAAGGACAAACCCAATTTTACCATGGTCTATGATTGTCTTCGTTACTTGGATAACTTTCACTGTGATGCTTGGTTGAAAGACTGGCAAAGCGGCAACCACAATTACCAGTCCCTGGTCGAGACGTGTCTGGACCCGCGAGATTGGCCTCTCGTTTCTCTAAGCCAGAAAGCTCCTCGACTTTACATTCGAAGGGCTGGCCATGATGCAGTAGTATCGGCCCTCCGGATTGTCAAGGAAAGGTCCATCCGGATAAGTGCAGAAACGGCATTGTGCTTCATGTGGCGATTTACGGAACTGGCGGACGTGGAGCGGGCGCTTCAGGCTTTGGAATTCATCCCACAAACGGAAGGCGAAGGCTTGAAGATAGACTCGGATGAAGTCATGCGACACTGTTGCAAGCTTTTGACACTGGACACAGTGCAGGATGGCTCAGCTGGGCGCAATTTCAATATTCTTCCACGACTGTTGAAGATGGGTGTTCGGCCAGATCGTGATATGATGAACGTCGTCCTATCCAACGCGTTCAAGACTGGTGATCCCCAGCTTGGAACTGACATTCTGGAATTTATGAAGAGCCATGATCATACCTTCGACGCATACACCTATACCACACTCATGAAAGATGCAGTTTCGCGTGGGGATCGAGCCAAAGTCGACTCCCTGATCCACGACATCGCTACGAAGGAAGAACTTCGCGAGAATCCCTACCTTGCCAGCAAGATCTTCCATTCCCATTATATTTTCACTACCAAATACATGGACGCCGACGCCGACCCTTCGCGTGTTTTCTATGCGATGCTCGACCTATACAACCAACTCCACGACATTACACCACTCAAGGAGCTTCTGATCATTCCGCCTCACTATACACCGCGCGAAGGGTCCAACCTCCCCCCTTCCCCCATCGCGCTCTATATCATGATTGCGACATTTTTCCGCTGCCAGAACCGCTTTTCCAATGTGCAACGCATTTATGGCCAGTTTCGCCAGCTCGTGGCGCAGGGACATCCATTGATATCTCCTTTGGCAAAGACCGATCATACCTATAATGAATTTTTAATCGCCCTTCGAAGCAACCCGCGTGGACTCAGATTATGTGTCCAACTCGTGGAAGACATGTTGCATAGTTCGTCTGCGAAACAAAAGGACAAGACTCCCAATCATGTGAAGCCGTCCATGCGCACTTGGACCATACTTCTCAGTGCCTTCATTTTCAACAGACAGCCTCGTGCAGCGGACAAGATCAAGGAAATGATGGCCAAGCACAATGTCAAATACAATGACGTGACCTGGAATGTCATCATCAATGGCTACGCCAATGCGCAGAATATCCCGCAGACAGCTGCCTCCATCAAAGCCATGGAACAGCAAGGCTTTTCCATCGATCCCTACACCATGAAAAGTCTACGCTACCTGCGCGATCCAGAGCGCCTTTGGGTTGCGATTGATGAATTGGACGAGGTTGCCCCGGCCGCAGCCCAGGCCCAGGCCCAGGACGGCCAGTCAGCAAAAATCGAGACAGCCTCGGAACCCGAACCTGAGCTCTCTACTGAGGAGCAGCGTGAAAAGGAGCTTGACGAGGGTCTTGGAAAATTGGGCAGCAAGATGAAGCCCAAGCTGTGAGACCTGATGCCCTGCTCTTCTTCACTTCATCTTCACCTTATTGTGTTTATATTATAGATCATTGCATACTAGGACCCCGCAGGTTGGGTTCGGAGCAAGCGTTGGTGTTTCGATTTGTGTAAAATTTACTCAATCTCCTGTACTATACATTGAATCATGAATTTTCCCATGCGCTTAATAGCCATCGCTTTGAAGTGAACCGATCCGTAACACCTGAGGGCTGCGACCTCCTCCTCTGAACAATATACCGTTCTTTCCCTCGTTTCGTAATGACTCGTCGTCCTTGACGTTAAAGTATCCCTCTAGCCACCAAAGAAGATAGAGCACTGCAACAAACTTGTCATTAGCATCAACATTCGACTCACGCTCTGCTGCTCCGGTCTTCGCTCTTCGATCTCTGGGTTGAGGCAACATACCGCCATCAGGAAACAGCATATGCTGACATATGGACTCAGTCGTTCTCCCACACGAGCACATTTCCAGAATATCCCGAATAGTCTATCTTGGTCAGTCTGGACTCTTCATCATCTTCCTCCGGCGCGATTGAGGGGCCATACCCATTCTGATTCCGGTCCATGATACCGGGCATGATCGAGTGTGCATAGGTACTCGTGCAGATGATCAAGAGGATCACCAGAAGAAGTGATTGGAAGTTGAAGAGGGCCGTCTAAGTGAGTGCCAAATTGTTAGTACTGACGTCGTCACAACAGTACACAGTATGCTGAGATGTCTCCAGTGCGCGCACAGCTACGGTAAGTGTAGCCTGGAAGGCGCGCCTCTCACGCAGATCTCGAGCATAAGAAGAGCAGCATTAACTCACCATCTTGAATGACCACCGCACCCACACGAATTTCAAAGGAAGAAATACCGAAGAAGATCAAGAGCCTCTAGCAAGGTAGAAGACCAGCACAGCTGTCCGCAATCCCGCAATTCTGCCAGTCATGTCCGCCTACACACCGCGTGCTACGCCATCGGCAACATTATCGCCGTCTCCATCTCCATCTCCATCGCTTCCCCACCGTTCACTTGATCCTTCAATCTTTGTCGCGCCTACACTACAAGAGGTCGATCCCGTCACCGTCCACCAGAGATATTACCAATACTTGCGAGACAACCCACAAGACGCATCTCTGATCAGAGCAGGCTATCAAACTGCCTTCGAGCTACCGCCGCTGCCAGCTCCAGCTCCCATCGAACAAGAACCAGGAGAAAGAAGTCACAAGAGAAAACCCTCCAAAATGGCAGAGCCCCGTGCCCGTGTCGCAAGACACAAGGGGCAAATGAACTTCTCCTCAGAGCGTACGTCCAATTACCCATATCTCTCCCACAATCCTTCTCTCAATTCTCCGCAACATTATCCAAAAAGTCAAGCACATTTCTCCCGACTAACATACCAATTGTTCAGTCCGCCTCCTTCTCCTAGCCTACGGAGACCCGGCCCCCCACCACTCCTACCCGCAAGAACCGCTCCCCGAAACAATCCGTGTCCTAGATGAAATAGTCACAGACTTCATCCTAGAACTCTGCCACGGCGCAGCGCAAGTCGCCCACCACGCCCGTCGCCAGAAGATCAAAGTCGACGACTTCCGCTTCGCACTACGCCGAGACCCGAACAAGCTGGGCCGTGTACAGGAATTGCTGCGCATGGAGCGCGAACTCAAAGAGGCGCGAAAGGCCTTCGATCAGAATGATGACCAGGTTGCCAAGGACGCGGGGAAGAAGGGCCCTGCTGCGACAGATGACGCCGATGCTGCTGCTGCTGCTGATACGGCGCCTCCGCCTTCCGCCACTGGTACTGCTGGCGGGAAGAAGAGCAAGGGTAAAGGGAAGAGGGCTGCCAGACGGGAGTCTGATGCTACGGAGGACTCATCGGTGCCGATGCTGAAGAAGAGGAAGACTATTGGTTGATTGAAACCCTTCATTCTGGCCTACATATTCTCTCGGCTGCTTAATCTCCTCATTTTTCTTCTGGTTTTCTTTTCGTTGCGGAACTTCATTGTTGGCGTTTGGGAGAGGTTTTTTTTTCATGATTGCTTTTACGCACATAATACCTGGCAGGCAATTCTGGCGTTTTGGGCTGGGGATATGACATTTCACGGATCAGAATACCCATGGGCTTTTTTTTTTTTACAATTTCAGATATCAAGTTTACGAGCAATTGATCAGGCGAAAGTAAAAATGTGAGCTCGCCTCTGCTACTATTTTTATAACAAAGACTCCCGGATGCTGCTCAGGTACATCCTTAAAACTTATAAACCCTGAACTAACTATACTTCTTCATCCTGACCCAACACCCATCCGCACTCGACACAACCAAAGTCAAAAGCTGCCTCTCATGCCCAACAGACATATCAAACTCTTTACCCTCAACCATCTCAATACTCTCATACGTCTGCAACAACCTAACGACCGTATACGCCGCTTCAAGCAACGCAAATTCTTGTCCCAGACAAACCCTCGGACCACCATTAAATGGCAAATACCCATATCCGATATTCTTCAGAGCGCCGTTCTCCCACCGCTCAGGACGGAACTCCTCCGCGTCAGGTCCGTATAGATCTTTGCGGCGATGCATCACGTAAACGCAGTAACCGACAGCTTCGCCCTTTCGAATCAGGACTGGTGCTGTGCCGTCTGGACCACCGCCTGTTGGCAGTGTGGTTGTTTTTTCGGCCGCGCGTGAATTTACCGGGACGGAAGGGTAGAGGCGCAGGACTGGGGGGGTCTGGTTAGACGGATCGAAAACGGGGAAAGAAGTGATTAATTAATACCTTCTTTGATGACTAGTGAAAGGTAAGGGAGCTTTTTCACTTGGGAGATGACGGGGTCGGATGCATCTGGGCCCACGCCGACGGATTCTTCGATCTCGCGGCGGAGTTTCGCAAGAACTTCAGGGTGACGGACAAGAAGGCGGCTAGAATTGTCAGTCTTGAATGAACTGGTCTCATTCTATTCAAGTTCGCTTCCAACTTGAAGGTGCTGATTGTCTTACATAGTCCATGTGAGGCAGCAGGCGGTTGTGTCTCTTCCCGCGAGCAATATATTCAGACACTGATCTCGCAATGCTTTTGGATCCCGCGTCTCTTGGATAAGCGCATCGATGAACGTGTACGATGATTTTTCGGAGTCAACTGTCTTCTCGGTTGAATATTCCAGTGCCTTTTTCACCGCACTGTCAACAAAGTCATGGCAAATCCGGCAGGCTTGTCGAAACTTGGGACCAGAGAAGATCCAATAAAACTCGCCCAGACGACCTCGTTGGGCAAGATAATCCTGGCCCGTGTTAAAGGCATCCGAGAACTCTCCTTCCTGGTTAGAGATGCCTTCGGACTTGAGAGATGGGAGATGTTGACCGAAGAGCAGGAAGAGCGTGGTTTCAAAAGTGAGGCGGAAGAACAGGGGCTGTAGGTCTACCACACCATTCTCAGGGACGTTTGCAATGAGATCATTCACTGCGTCCTTGATCTGCTCGAAATTGTCGAAGCGATTGCTCATGAATTGGGGACGGAGAAGTTCGCGAGAGTGGCGCCACTGAGCACCATCTTGAGTGAAGATACCGCTGCCCATCAAAGGATCGAAATGGATGGGTCGGAGGCCCAGATTGAAGTCTGTGACTGCTCATTAGGAATGGAATTACTAGAAGCAGGCCGTATGCAACTCACCATTAAACTGAGATGATAGGACCGCCTCGAGATTCCGAGGCTCTATGGTATTGACTCCCCGCGCAAACAGAAGATGCTGCTCGAATGTCGTGCCTGACTCGCCACAAATTTCAACGAACAGCCGGAGGATCTGTTTCCTCGCATCATAACGGAAAGCTCTGATCAATAGATCAAGGCCTAGTGGCCATTTCGCACTCCAAGGCTTGAGCGGCTGGCATCCTTTCTCGGCAGCGAATTGGGCGTCGATCTACTAGGTCAGTGTTTACCGCGGTGGAAGGAGAGACGGTTAACATACTTGGCTTTGTCTCCGCGATGCGATATACTTATAAACCAGGACCAGGGATAGAGCGCCGATAGCAATACTGAGAGTCTGACCTGAAAGAACCATTGTGTGTGGATATATCAAAGAAGAGAATTGGAGCCAGATTGGTATCAATAACTGACCCCTGACATTCCAGCAATTCAAATCCCAAGCTGCTACTCGCCGAGAGACGTCACATCACACAATGTGAATTTACAAGGAGGCTCTGCACTGTTATTTACTGTCTTTTACCGTATCACCTCTCTCTCAAACCGTGGGAACCGGGATAATGGCGGCGAAATACCCCTCAACAAACGGCTAACCCTAAAGCATCCGAAGTGGCGCTCACTAGAGTGCTGCTGGCGCGTAGCTTATGCAGTGAGAAATCAAGGGCCAATGAAAATGTACCCGATGACTTACGCTCAGCCCCCTTTGCATTCAGCTACATCTTCAGCTCAAGACTTCACGCTCATCTATTCGTCCATCGGCTAATGCACGGATCCATTACAGTGCTGACTCGTGCAAAGTGACGGGGGTATCAATTCCCAAAGCGGTCCGCCCCGCCGGGGCGATCCTCCTTTCGTATAAGCCTCGGACTGATATGCAATGTCCGCCCCACCACCTCGTTTCTTATCAGTGATTGCATTGGTAGCTGTAGGTGCCTCGAGGCGTTTCCTCAATCCACAAGCTGCAAATGAGGAGGCAGAAAGTGGCCTATGAAGAGACAACGTGCAGAGGGCGGCGAAATGATCTCGTATTGATCCTAGGGCCGAAGGATGGATGCCGGGACGAACACTTTTCCTTGCATTTACCCACTGCTTTTAACCATATGCTTAGCGCCGTGATATCCTGAAGCCCCTTCGAAGGCCCTCTCACAAGATGGATCCTTTCTCGGTCGTGGTGGGAACTCTCGCTCTGATCGAGGTGTCCGGGAAACTGGTCAAGTTTGTGAGAGAAATCTCGAATGCTGTTGAAGATGCGAATGATGACCTCCATACGCTGATCGCTGAGTTGACCTCGCTGAATGGGGTCACTCAATCTGTTGAAGATGTCTACAAAAAAGCAATGGTAAGAGCCAAATCAGCAGGCCAGTCAAAAAAAGAAGATATACCTCTGGCTGGCCAGTGGGAATTTTGTAAGCAGAGTCTTGAAGCATGCAAGGAGAAAGCAGTGGAACTCGACAAACTGTTCGATCATATTCATAAGAATAATCGCCATGAAATCACCGCAAGATGGACGGCTTTGAAGATATTGATTCGCAAAAGTAATAAGGATTCGGAGCTACAGCGGCTGCGTGCGGGTCTGGCCAAGGATCATAATCTTTTATCAACCTTGCTCCTTACAATCACCGTGTGGGTATTACTCTGACTTGCTTTCTCCAGTTGCTAATGATATCTCTCTGGTAGAGAATCTCAAGGAGCATCCCACGACAAGCTCGACACAATATTCGACAAACTCAAGGAATTTGACACCTTCTTCAAATCTCAAGAGGAATTACAAAGTCGTATCGAACAGGACAATCACGACTTGGATATGAAACAACAATACGAATGGGAGGATTATTTACACCGACTACGCAAGTTGCAGGAGTTCGTTACCACAGCATTCAAGACTAGGCATTTCTACACCCCCCCAACCGGTCAGCACCTTCTACACTGGTCGTGCTCAAGACCTGAGGAAATTACAACATGTGTTCTTCAAGGAAATCCCGGCACAGCAGCAGATGCGTTTCGTTATTCACGGTATGCCCGGATCAGGGAAAACTCAGTTCTGTTGCAAGTTTGCAGACGACAATCGATCAAGGTGTGTAAAGGCAATCGAAATAGAACCTCGGCGGGAGAAATGTCGCTAATCCAACATGTGGCAGATTCTGGGCTGTCTTCTGGGTTGACGGTAGATCTATTGAACTGATTAAACAGTCGTACGCCGAAATCGGCAAATATGGAGGAGTGGAGCCTAATCATGCTGCTGCGATGCACTGGCTTACTACCATCGAGAAACCATGGTTATTAATCATCGACAATGCCGATGACAAGAATCTTAACTTGGACGAATATTTCCCAAAGGCCAAGAGAGGTCACATCCTGATAACGACCCGAGTACCCGGCAATAAAGTCTACGGAAACGCTGGCTCTTTTAAGTTCAAAGGCATGGATGAAGAGGACGCCAGTACGCTTCTTCTACGCTCGGCCGCTTTTGATATAACGGTACCGCCGGATGCCGACACTAAATCCTGGGTGACGAGAATCATCGAAAAACTTGGCTCCCTTGCGCTTGCCGTGATTCATGCTGGTGCCGCCATCCGATCTTCAATATGCACACTACGAAATTATTTGACATTCTTCGACGACGACTTGCTGCGCTTGCGGCTTCAGCGCACATCAGCTAACGCAGCCATTGCAACTTTTGATGAAGGACATATGAAAGCACACGCAACATTTGAAATAATGTACAAAGGCATCGAAAGTCAAAACACCCAGTCCTCAAGAGACGCGATTGAATTATTGAAGATGTTTTCATTCTTTCATTGTGAGAATATCCGCCGTGACGTGCTGGAAAAGGCGATAGAAAACTGCAAGCTTGAGATGGAGCAGGGACAATTCAAAAGTCCAGATGAAGGAAAACGTCCGCTCACATGGGCTGAAAAGCGAAACGAGCTATGGTTCGCCTTCTTGGCTTTTATCCTGGCGGACCGCAGTCCTCCTGCGTTGCCTCAATTGATAATCGACGGTCGTGGGTCTGGGCCCCGGGGGGTCATTGCTTTAAGATTAGGATACGCGTTAGGAGAGCTCATCAACCTGTCTATCGTCACTCTTAATGAGAAACACGGCATTCAACGCTACTCGATACACTCCTTGGTCCACCAATGGGTTCGCGAGAGGCCTGAGATGTCTATATTGGAGCAGGACTTCTGGTCAAAAGCTGCAGCTACAACACTTACTCACTCAATTCTCCTCCCTCTTCCGCCTCACACCAATATAACAGACAGCGCACTATTCCGAAGGGAACTCGTTCCTCATATTATGCATGTCCGCGCAAGACGACAAGAAATTGACAAAAGGATGGACAATCGCGGATGGTGGATTTCCAAATGGCTCGGCTTCACGTCAAACTTTGAACAAGACCAAGTTCGCGGACCCGACCACGCTCGCCAATTAGCCAAGTTCAGCTTGGTATTTACAGAGACCGGTGATTGGGAACAAGCTCGAATACTCCAAGAGAATGTCAAAGCATGGACAGATAGAATCCGGGGCCTGGAGCATGTTGCCGCCCGACGCGTCACCATGTTTCTCTCTCAAACTTACTGGTATCTGGGTCGGGGTGACGAAGCAGCCAAATTACAAGAAGATGTTTTGAAAGCGTGTCAGGCATATCTTGGCCCTACCAGCCGTGAAACGTTAACGACTATGGACACCCTTGGCCGATCGAGGTGGCAACAAGGAAGATACACCGAAGCGAAGGAGCTACAAAAGGACGCCGTGAAGGGGCTCGAGGATCTCAATCTGGAAGACGACGAACCCCTTCTCGTCGCAAAGGTTAATCTCGGCCGAACTTTAGCCAAATTCTACGAGAACCTCAAAGATGCCGAAACGCTTTATGAAGACGGCTTGGAGGGCATGATGAATAATCCCAAACTGGGTCGTACCCATGTCCATACACTGGAAGCAAAGGAAGACCTAGCAAATCTTCAGATGCAGATGGAAGGTGACAAACAATTAGTGCTGAAGAGCATCCTAGAAGTTCTTGAGGACCGAAAGGCTACTTTGGGTAAAGAGCATCCTTTTACACTTTTCACAATGGCCAGTCTGGCAAGAGTCTACATTTGGTTGGGGGAGCTCAGCAAGGCCGAAGAGACTGTCTGCAGCGGGCTAGAAATTGCTGATCGCAATCTCGGCAAGAAGCACATAGGAACGCTCATGGGGAGGGTCATTTTGGGCGTCATCTACACCAAACAGGGACATTTCAAAGCAGCAGAAAAGACATTGAAGGCGACAATGAAGGGGCAAGCGGCCCTTTCATTGAAAGTAGGTGAGAACCACCCCGACCGCATCGGTACAATGATTGAGCTTGCGGAGTGCTATGAGAAGCAGGAAAAATTCGATGAGGGTATCAAAATCTGTGATCAGATCATCAAAGGACTGCGCAAGATTAGCCGCTCGGAGCATCCATTGGAGCGACAAACGCAGAAACGGAAAGACAGAATGACCAAGAACCGCGATGCAAAGAAGGCTCAGTAAAATAATCTTCGCGTGAACATCGCGACTTGTTTTACTTGTATATAACCTCTACTATTTTCTGTATACTTACTATAATTTAGAAAATTTTGTATAAATGCAATGGCCAATAAGTAATGAATTTGAATTCTTCAATGTTAGACACTTCTATAAAATTATATGCGCGGCATCTTAGCTACCACTAAGGCAAGGCACCTTAACTAGACATGATGCTTGTCTGGGGGTCAATTAATCATTCGAATAATAAATCTTATCCCTGGAGGCGATATTGAATTCACACCCGCTTAGTTCTTTATAAGACTCTTTATCATACTCCTAAACTATGGCGTGTATAACCGATTTGACCCACGCGCTAAGCATCTAGCGTGGAGGGGTAATTAAGCAAATGTCTTGGTAGCGCAGGGGCCAGTTATCTCTCCACAATAACATCTGCTGCTCGCAAGTGTGTTGCGACAATGGTCCTTGATCCACTCAGCTCACTGTCTCTGGCATGTACAGTGTGCCAGTTTCTTGAATTCTCCGGCACACTGTTCTCCAAGTCTCACAAAATCTATAAAAGCGCCACAGGATATGACGAAGACACCGATTCTTTATTTGGAATCACCAAGGATCTGCGGTCTTTGACAGAGAAATTGGAGATACCCATCGATTCGAAGTCTCTACCCGCCGAAGAAACCGAGCTCGCCGATCTTGGCGACAAATGCAAACAAACTGCCGACGAGCTTCTTCTGGTTCTGAATGATCTGCAGGACAGCAAAACTTCAAGATGGAGCAGTTTTCGAGCAGCGCTGAGAACAGTGTGGGCACAAGATCGCATCGATGGAATGGCTAGGAAGCTTGAGTCATATCGATCACAGCTTATCCTCCGTTTGACAATAATGCAGAGGTAAGTCATCTACTTCACCAAACCAGCGCTCCAATTATACTGAAATGACAACAGCTCCAGTGGCAGCAATTTACGCGTGATGAACAAATTGCTTGAAATAAATCACCTCATCCGGGCTGGATTGGCACCATCTATCGAAGACCTGAGAATGACAATGATGGATTCGATGGAGACACTGAGAGCAGACTTCGAAAGGCAAAGCAAACTTTTTACGCTTGCTCTAGAGGAAGATAGAAACGAGAAAACCAAGCCTCAGCTGCAGTTGGATCGACAGCAAGAAATCCAACAACTGGGAGCGCTCCAGCCGGTCGATATCAACGCAATTACCCAGAAAATACAGAGCACTGCTCTTGCCACTACTTGTCTAGCAACCGAATTATTCATCATGCGAAATCTTCGCTTCCACGGTATGGAGTTGCGTCGGTCTCAGGTTTCAGAGGCTCACAAGCGCACGTACAGTTGGGCTTACATGTCTAATTTCTCCGAATGGATGGTTTCTGAGGACCCTCTGTTTTGGATAAGCGGGAAGCCTGGATCAGGCAAAAGTACCTTGATGAAGTACCTAGTCAATAGCCCCGAAACATCCGCTTATCTACGGAAATGGGCAGGGAAAAAGAAGCTGGTTATCATAGACTACTTCTTTTGGATCAATGGTTCTGATATTAATCGCTCACAGGAGGGTCTACTCCGATCCTTGCTATTTGACATCTTTCAAAAGTGCCTCGGCCTCATTCAAAAAGCATTTCCGGAACGATGGAATGAAGCTGAAAACCTCAGTCTTGATCTCAAGAGATCCATGATATCCTGGAATCGCCAGGAGTTATTAAATGGCTTGCAAAATATCACCAAGCAGACTTCCTTGTCGAATGCCTTTTGCATTTTTATTAATGGGCTCGATGAATATGAGGGCGAGCACGAGGACTTGATCAACATACTTTCCAAGATGGCACATACGTCACCCATCAAGATCTGCGTCGCAAGTCGGCCTTGGAATGTTTTTGAAAAGGCTTTAGGTGCCGATCTGACCCGCAAACTTTACTTGGAGAACCTGAATAGGCCCGACATCGAGCTCTACGTGAAAAACAAATTGCTGGACCGCCCTGACTTTCAAGCCTTGGCATTGTCTGATCCATATGCCATAGAGCTAGTCTCAGACATTGTTCAACGATCCAATGGCGTATTTCTTTGGGTATATCTAGTCGTACTTCTAGTGAAACAAGGCCTACTCAATGAGGATAGGCTCGTGGATCTGAAGCGTCGCGTGAGTGCCTACCCGGCCGACCTCAACGACTTTTTCAAACATATAATGGAATCGCTAGACCCATTCTACCAGGCCCAGATAGCGACCGGGTTCTCTGTGGCATTGGCAGCGAAGGAACCGCTTTCAATCGTCAGTTTCTGGTACCTTGATGAACTGGAGCTGGATTCTCAAATTGCCATCGTCAAGAAGATTGATGAGCCGGCGGTGAAAAAACTCAGACTGGAAAGTTTTTGGAAAGATGAGAGTCGGAAAATGGAGGCACGGCTTAATGGACGGTTCAAAGGACTTCTAGAGATTGTGAAGAGGCCCAAGTGGGAAGCTCCTTCGGACATCATGGTCGAATTCCTCCATCGGACGATGCGAGACTTTCTCATTACGGAAGACTGCCAGCGAGTATTAAAAGAATGGACACCTGCCGGCTTTGATGCCCACTCTGCAATTTGCCATATTCAGCTCGCCGAGGCGAAAGAGCTGCATCCGAAACTTGCTGATTTGGACACTTTGAAGCGGCTAACGGAGGGTATATTTTACTCTGCACAGCAATTCGAGAAATATCACCAGAAGTCGCTCAACAACGTGCTTGAACATCTTGACCGTACAATTGAGGGCTATGGTTCAGGGATGTCCCTCTGGGAGGAGTTGGAAGTTAGAAGCTTCACCATGTACGCCGTCATGAGCAACCTGACCGGGTATATCTCGCATCTCCTTGAGACAGGCAATCTCAGCAAGGTGGAGAGATTGAGATGTCTTCGGAAAATCTTCGACACGACGAGAGATCTAAGTGCAGATGTTTTGCACGACCCGGACCCAAAGATAGAAGTAGTTGCAAGTCCCCTCAACATGGTCCTCCTTCTGGCGGACAGGCAACCTTTGACGAAAATTCCATTTAACAAGATATTTACTGGGCTGGAATTATACGATACATCGACCGTCGTCAGTATCTTGCGATGCCTTTGCAAAAACGGACACGTCGAAACTGAACAATTTCAACTTCTAGCGCCTAGAGTCAGAAGACTCACTACCCCGTGGGATGTGAAGGAGCTGGAAGAAATGATTCGCCCAAATAAGGATATAGCAGCCAGACCCATACGAAAAGACCCAACTCTGAAGAAAAACAACACTAAAGAGAAAGGAAAACTACACAGATGGTTGGAAAGACTCAAATAGAGCGAACGATGGGCAAGAAATATTATCGTCTATGTGTGAGTTGAGGTCAAATACCCTTTCGATGATTCAAGCGACGGATGACATTAGTAACGCTGAGACATAACACATTGACAATTCACTTGCATTAATTTTTCACATAGATCAATACTCATTTTGAGAATGTTGTGCTTGTAGACGAGTATGAAATTTCCACAAAATGGATCGCAAAATCGAGCCTCTGAAACGCTTTGACTACCTCATTAACATATCCCTTGCGTTGCCTTCAGTAACGAAACCTCAATCCGCTTCCAACTTGAAGGTTGGCTAGTACAGATTGAGGTATCCGGCTGGAAATCCAGCTGCCGAGGTTGATATCTCCAGCCTGAGGGCTTAGCGCATGCAAGAGCCTGTCTTTCGAATACGCTAATTTCTCGGCATCAATATCGACCAACGTAACCTCTGCGATCCGAGTAGGTACCTACAAGCGAATTCAAGTTAAGTATTATCCGCGGCACCTGTACTAGTATTCAGTACTTCAAGCCCTGAAGAAAATTGAGAATGTGTCATCCGGGATAGGAATAGCAACAACGCTGAACTCAAGGGAATAACTGCTCTTGAGGTACCTGAGTGCCATGGTTACAATCGAGTCAGTGGTACGTAGGAAGGTACCTTTGTTCGATGCTATGTATCTTTTTACCCCCCCCCCCCCTTTCAAGTTTGCTCGCACACATATCCGTCTCCACTTCGGGTAATTTTTCTATTTTAGAAGTCGAGATTTCGACCTTGGAAAATGTCCCGAACCTTTGAGTTGGAATGCGCTAGTGATTCCCTGGAATGAATTGCGGGGTCGCGGGAGTTGCGGGGGTGTTCCGAGCTTTTCTAAATGATAGTTTGACCTGGGAACGAGCAGAGGTGGCAGACAAGGCGGCAGGATACCCCTCAACAGGATTAATTATTTTTGCATGAGAAATTACATATGGTGGTGATTGGATGTGCCTCTCATATTGCCGGATGACTCTCCTCCGGTGATCTAAGTTGAGTACTGGCGGATAGAACCTTGAAAAAACTTGAAAGAAGTCTATCCCAATAACTTGAAATACCTTTTGAGACTCATAATGTTACGACTATTCAGAAAGCCTTCGATATTGAAAATTAGAAGAAAGTTTAACATTTTGTCTTATCTTCGAAAGAATAAATATAATAATTAAGATCCCAGCTATCAAAATAAGATACCAATTCAGAGGGTTCGTCAAGGTCATAAGGTCTCTTCGTGGTAGTCACGAAGCTGTTCCGCAGAGAATTGCAGAGACTGTGACTCCGGCAGATTATACAAGGAGGGCCATTCACTTAGTTGGGGGATTGAAGCCCGCTTTTAATAGCTGTGATGATCGAGACAATTCCGCAGGCTCCTGGATCAGGAATACCCTTGGTAGGGTCTTCATCATCATTGGCACCGACATAGGTCGATCGACCAAATGAAGATTCCATCCACTTGGTAGCCTCTGCACCATCACTGGCAGCCTTCAGAGCTCTTTGCAGTGCATCCGAAGTAGTGGCATTATCAGTGAACACAGCCTTTGACAGCTCATTCACGAAAGGAATCAAGGCATCCATCAAAGTTCGGCTATTCTCCCGAGCGTTGGTATATCCCTTCAGGGTCTCCAGGGCCTCAGCCGCGCTCTTTGCAAATAGTTGAATATTGACCTCCTTGATGTCTTCGAAGTTCCGCTGGACAGCAGACACGAACGAGTTGAGGAAGATTCCATAGAGAGCACCGGATGTTCCACCCATGCCGCTCCGGACGGAAGAAGCGATCTTCATCAAGCCCTTGGCGAGGTTGGAGAGGTTTTCGTCATTCTCTTCAGCGATACCGAATGCAGCCTTGGCGCCTGCAAGAAGTGTAGTGCCACAATCTCCATCTCCCATGAGAGTATCGTATTCTGTGAGCTTTGGCTCGTCTATCGTCACTTGAGCAAGGATCTTTTGGAGAACAGCAGCGAAAAGAATTTTATCACCTATCAAGCCATTGAGTTAGCGAATGAATACTTTTGTTCGGAATAAGAGCCGCCACTTACAAGAGATATTTTGCTTCACGGCCGGAGAACGGGCGCGCTCTCCGTGTTGTGGGGAGTTGGATCTCTCGGCCGGGTTAGGCAAGGGATGGCAGGTAGCCCAGCTAGCCATTTTGACAGGCTCGTCGAGCAACGAGAGCAGGTTGGTATCGGGGAATATTTTAGGAGTGAGATTGGCAAGCGTGATGCTGAAGCCTGGCGCATCCAAAGCAGTCAAGTAAGTGTTGACATAGATACGGATTGGCACGATGTTGTACTGGTTCTTCAGATCTTCCAGAACAACATTTGCAATGGCCTGCAGCTCCAGGACGGACAAACCTCCGAGGTTGTTAACCATCAATACAAGCTCGGACTGGTCTTGAGGAATTCCTTGGAACTTCAGGAAACCGTGCTCTGGGTCACTTTCCGTCAATAGTAGCTTCAGCATGTTGGCGACGAGTTGTTCAATCGTGGGCTGCGGGGAGATACGCTGGGCACCAGGTTCATTGTGGATACCCATTCCGAGTTCAATGGCATTTTCGGGAATAGAAGGTTGATCGTGGCCACCTGGGAGGTTGGCATAGTCCAATGAGCATCCAATGGTGGCCATGTTATCGGAGACATGCTGGGCAATTTTGGACACTTGGGAGAGATCCAGACCGCGGAATGCGGCAGCTCCAGCAATCTTATGAACAATGACTGCACCGGCTAAGCCTCGACGACCAACCAGCTTTCCACGCGAGTATGGTACTGAGACGTCGTCTGCAATTGTGACAATTTTGGTGGGAATTCCGGTTTGGGCCTGATATGTCTCTGAGGCAAGGCCGAAGTTGAGCTTGTCGCCAGTATAGTTCTTGACAATGACGAGGATTCCTCGTGGTGTTGCAACGCGATCGAATGCTGAAATAATCTGATCGAAGTTGGGGGAAGCAAACACCTTTCCGCAGACAGCCGCGTCTAGCATTCCCTTGCCAACATACCCAGCGTGGGCAGGCTCATGTCCAGAGCCACCGCCACTGATCAAGCTGACCTTCTTTTCGTTTTGTTCAATTGGGCGGAAGAGAACTATATAGTAAATCTGTATCAATCAACCCATTCAGACAATTGACCATGTCTAAGTTGACTGACCTTTATTTTCATCGTCATATCGCAGGGACGGGTTCTGAGCGGCCAACGAGCCACACATGTGGTCGACAATCCGAGTGGGATCACTGAAAAAGGCCTTGGACTTCATATCGGCAACTATTGACTTGAAAGTATCAAGATTGACAAGTTTTGGACTTGAAAGAAGAGGGGAATTGGAAGTAACACGACTGAACCCCCTTTCGCCCAGGGTCTTTCCCCCCCTCTTTATACCGTGCCACGCATGCTCGGAATACCTTGCGATCCTCCGGCCAACCCCGCAAGTGAATGGCCCCCGCAGACTCATGAGTGATCCTGGTCTGGAATTTCTTGGTGTAGCCACGCCCAGTAGTGCACAGACCTCAACATCAAATCAGTTCGGAGCCCTGGTCCTGGTGGATGCACACGGCTTTTCCGCTGGGGAGTGGATACCCGCTTTTTTTTCACTCAGGTGACACTTTTCCACCCACGCCACCGATTCCTCCTATCATACGACAACTGTCTAGGAAGGTTTTCCGAGTATCAGAAGCAACTCCATTCTTGTTCTCCTTGTTGCTACCCCACAGATATAGAATCCTGATCCACTTTGCACTGCGCAAGGGCCGCGGGATCGTGCATGCGGGGGTCCATGTCAAGGACCCAACCGGAAGCAAGGTTGATCTTCGTAGGATCGACCAAAACTGGTTTCTCCTTTCTGAATTTCCTTGCTGCGATTCAGCCGCCAATGTCTCCATACCAAGGGATTCCACGTAAACATCAGTCCACTCCTTCTGTCGTGCTGTGTCACGAGGATGTACTCTTTTTTTTGATAATTCACGAAGATCGATCCACACAGCCTCCTCGGAATTCTCCTCGGCAGGTCCCTCGGCTTACTTATGCAAATCCGGTCGTCTTGTCCTGATTTAGAATCTTTAACCCTCCAAACCAGCCACCCCAACATTTTGTGCAGCGGGCGCTCGAATTTGGCGTTACACTATTTTTGGTGTGGATCACTAAAATAACACTCGAAGTTATGAAAAAAAAAGACAATTGGGCATTGACACGCAGCTACGCTTATAGCGGTCAATTTGTTGAATTGATTCCACCAACAGGAATTCCATGTGTATCCACTTTCAGGGGCAGCAACTGCATGATCATCGATGCGCTGCAGAGCTATGTCTCCACTGTATCCATTCCTTGTGGATATCTCTAGTCGTCACATGGACTTCAGATTTTTCCAGAAATAAGCTTACATTAATCGACAGATCATTTGGCTGGAGGATTACGAATCATTCGGAAATGCAGAGCTGTCACGCTGAAACTTGTCCTCTTCCGTTTGGTCTAGAACACCACTAGTAGAATCTTGCCAGGCACCCTTTGTTTCAATGGGCGCCGATCTAGAAAGCAGAGAATCCGTAAATCTCGACCTATGATAAATAAACGTGCCTGCCGCATACAAAGTACTTATGTTAATAGATATTGCTCCGTTGCCCCTTTATCACTGCGTGTACTTCTTCCGGGCAGCTATTTGAGCTGAGAGAGCCTCGGCTTAATGAAAGAAGTAAAAAACCGGAGCCTGTTAGAGCTATACGGAGTACGCATCTCCGATACTGTTACCTATGGTCGCTTTCTTATCAAATAGGGCTGTGATGAGGATAGCTACACTGGCGGGTCGGCGGCTAGTTAGCGGGTGCTTAAAGTTGCCGAAAAGGGAGCATATCCGCAAGCCATCACGAACACTTCTTCCCTTGGCTAATGGAACCACCTGAGGTGATCGGTAGAAATTGCCAGGGATTGCACTCGATAATTCATCTTGAAGATAGAGTGAAAAAGAGAACCACTGCCTCTGACTAGAAAGGGAATCACTAAACCCTAGTCTGGAATGGCGGGCGACACAGGGTGGAGCTGGCGTCTTCAATTGTTACAGCCATTTCACTTATGAGTAATTGTATTGATTGCTGCTTATGCAAATATCCAGAAAATTTTGAGCAGAGATACTCCGAGCATCATATTATTGAGCCTGTTCGCAAGTTTATTGGTGTTATAATACTAGTAATTTCAGCCCACACAGATACGACTTCTATTTGCCTGCCCATTTATTTCTCGATCAACCTATTATCTAAGTCTCAATGGTATGAAACAAAATGTTCTATTTAAAAGGAGGATATTTGTTCTAAAAGTGATCACTTTGAGTCATAGGCCTCGTTTGTTGATCGGATCGATCATATAACGTAATTTCTAAACGAGCCGCGCAGCTGAATACACATAGTAAATGCGATAAATTACAACTGTCTATCCTGACAACCATGTCTAATTTAGTAGCCATATTGAAGTAGTGTGTTCAGGGTAATAATATTAGTGCACTGGTGAAATATTTAAAAAGGAAGATTCTGCGTGGTCGAGATATTAGGTATATCATCAGATCTGAAAGGTCTAAATTACAGTGTATTTTATGGTAACGTTGTAAATTAGCCGTTCAAAACGCTTAGAATTTATAAAAATGTTGTTTTCTATGCCAATGAAAATCCATACCTTAATAGTCATATAATACTAATCTGTGGTTGTTAAGATAGACAGTTGTAATTTATCGCATTTACTATGTGTTTTTGGGTGCGCGGTTCGCTTGGAATTTACGTTACCCGCAGGCTTGTTGCCTCAGGCAATAAGGTATCAACGACCCTTTAGATGTCTCGGATAGTTCTCATCGCGATTTTTATACTATTTCCTCCTTTTCTCTCGATTTTTTGATATTGTTCTTGGCCACTTTGATAGATCTGGGAAGAATGATCCAGTCATCACCCCCAGAGAGGGCAACAGGGGAGGAGTGCAGGGGGCTGAAACGAGGCGGTGTATTTGAGCCCAAATGTAGATCAGGCATTGTAATTAGACCACCTTCCTTGGGGGTTCTCAGTTGATTTTTCGAACCCCGCGGCCGCAGACTCGACTCATTACAAGGAGACACGCAGCGACGTCTACCCGTCACTTCCTCAATATCTAGTCTTGCATCTGACTACATTGAAAATCATAATCCGTTATGAGTTTTGGTTTTGGAGTCGGCGATTTCATTGCCGTGATAAACGAGGTCAGCAAGCTGAGAAAGGCCGTCGTTGGAGCCCCTCCTCAATTTAAGGAGCTTTCAGATGAGTATGTACTCTTAATACGGTGCATCATGACTGAGCTCTTCGCTAACATGTGTCTTTCAAGATTAAGAGCGCTACAGGCCGTGGTACACGATGTCGATGCCTCATTGTCCGACGTTGAACTCGATGGAAACCAAAAAAATGATCTAACGGCGATTGCAAAGAGCTGTCGCAATACTCTGGACGACATCGAAAAAGTGGTCAACCAATACTCCGCGAAAGAATCCAATCGCATCGGAAGAATTTGGAGGCGAGTCACTTGGGACTCTGACGAGCTTGGTCGTCTTCGGGATCGGGTTTGCGTCAATATCGGAAATCTTAATGCGTTCAATGGAAGGTTGGCTCGAATTCAGATTTCCGATGTTCTGATGAATATGTCCGATGAGCATGACCAGCTATGTCTTGATTGGTTGTCATCGACAAGCCATGCAATTCAACAAGAAAAGTACGGCGACCTACGACAGCCTGGAAGTGGAAAATGGCTCCTTGATTCTCAAATGTTTATGGAGTGGATTAGAGTGCAACAGCAAACACTCTTCTGCCCTGGTATACCAGGAGCAGGCAAAACAATTATTGTCTCTGCAGTGATCGATGAGGTGAACAACATTTACAAGGACAACCCGGAAGTCGGAATTGCATACATCTATTCAAATTTCCAGTACCTCCATGATGACAGACAGAAGATCAACTACCTGATGGCATCCATTGCCAGGCAGTTATTGCAAAGCATGCAAAAAATGCCTCCAGGCATCCTCAAGATGTTCAATACTCATAGGAGCAAAGGAACACGTCCATCTACCAGTGAACTTTTTGAAGTCTTTTTATCTATAATAGACAAACTCCAGCGAGTATTTCTTATCGTCGATGCATTAGATGAGCTCGATGATCCGAACAAATTCCTGGACCAGATATTTGGCCTCCAACGAACCGAGAAAGTGAGCTTTCTAGCAACTTCAAGATTCATGCCGGAAATAGTAACCCGATTCGAAGGCATGCCTCTACTAGAGATTCAAGCATCCCGAGAGGACGTGACAAATTATCTCAGCACTAGTCTGAAGGACATGCCTTACCTTTCAAAACAACCGAGACTTCACCCAGAGATCATAAAAGAAATATGCGATGCAGTGGACGGCATGTAAGTGATACCCCAATCTATCATATCTTGAAAATGTCTTATGAGAAACAGGTTCCTTTTAGCTCGACTGTATTTGAACTCTTTGTCTGGAAAACTGACACCAAAGGCCATTCGAACAGAATTGAGAAAGTTCACAGGTGGCTCTCAAACGTACGATGATGTTTATGACAAGACCATGGAAAGAATTACTGATCAAAGATCCGATATTCGGACCACGGCTCTGGGTGTTCTTGCATGGATAACGTATGCCAAGAGACCTCTGACAGCCATTGAGCTGCAACATGCACTTGCTGTGGAACTAGGCGAGCTAGAGTTTGATGGGGATAATATAGCTGATATCGATGACCTGATTTCGGTGTGTGCCGGTCTAGTCACGATCACTGTCGATGGCTCAAGAAATGTTGTTCGATTGATTCATCATACCGCTCAAGAATACTTTGAGCAGAAGTTGATTTCATGGCTTCCTGGCCTTCAGCAAACTATTGCTACAGCTTGCATCACATACATTTCATATGAGACCTTTGCAACAGGGAGCTGCTCGGCGGATGCTGAGTTCGAAACGAGACTTGAAACTTATCCTCTCTACGCATACGCAGCTAAAAATTGGGGACACCATGTTCACGATCAGCCTACTATCCATCCATTTCTCATGGTCTTTTTGCAAGATAATCACAAGACAGACGCATGTGGACAAGTTCTGTTTGCTCAGAAGGGGTTCAAATCCCACGGGGCTTACAGCACTGACGTACCTCTGGGCGCGACGGGATTACATCTTGCTGCCTATTTTGGCCTCGAAAATACAGCAGTGGCTCTACTTGAGCGATGTGATATGTGGTCAAAAACGGACTCATTGGGCCGAACTCCCTTCGAATGGGCGGCCTATAGTGGACATGATAAGGTCATTAAACTTCTCCTAGACAGAGGATTCGATGCAAATCAACGGGGCATTGGGTGTCGATCGCCAATATCATTAGCGGCCTCTGGAGGATGGATCAAAACTATCAACTTACTTCTCGGCAGTGGTGTTGAAATCGAATCTCGTTGTGTACACGATCGAACTCCGATATCTTGGGCCGCCTCTGAAGGAAACAGAGAAGCTGTGCAACTTTTGCTGGAAAAGGGTGCCGATCCATATGCTAAAGATAAATATGGCCAAACCCCCCTTTGGTGGGCAGTCTCATCGAATTGGCCTGAAATAGTGGACCTGCTACTACAGTGGGGGTGTGATCCTGATTCTCTTGACATAAATAGCAGGACTGCTCTTTGCGAGGCGGCGGAAAATGGCTATGTTGCCGTGATAGATATTCTGCTGAAAGCAGGGGCTAATGCAGATATTAAAGATAGAGATGGCAGAACAGCTCTTGATTTCGCCCTCCAATATGGCCATGTCGAGACTACAAAGCTTCTCCAAGAAAACCCGTCGAAAGGACTGTGGCTCTACCCGGAAGGGATTGAGAGAGACATGGCTTTAAGCAACCTCTGTCGAAATGATGCATCAATCTCCTGGGATAATTCTGAAGCCGCTCGATCCTTTGGAAAGCAGCCAAGAACTGTTTGGAAATGCCCATTTTGTGTTGAAAGGCCGCCTTATTTGGTCTTCGCAGCGTTGAAACGTCATATTGGGGAAATACATTTTGGAAAAAGAATTGGAAATTTCGAATGTCCCAAACCAGGCTGCACAGTGACTGCGCACAGGAAAGACAAACTCATGGATCATGTTCGACGGACACATACGGGTTATACCACCGATAATCTTGCCGCAGAAGAGTCTCCTGTTCCTTCAAGTTGCCCTACTTGTGGTATAGCCACGCACTCGTGGAGGCTTTTTTTTTCTTGTGTGAAAAAACACGCCAAAACTGTCAACTAATATCGTCTATCTACTGGCCGCTCAAATCATTGAGGCAAATAGAGATTTCATTAATAAAAGTTGAAGTTCGCTTGGCATTGATTTATGAACTAGAGTAACTGATCTGATCCTATGCATCCATGAGACGTATATCCTTCGAACGATGGCCGCAGCTTTCCTAGCACAGTTACCCTTTATTGAAAGTATTGGGCTTGCTTAGCATAGTCACGCTCGTGATGTATGTTGAAAGAAAATTATCGAGTAGACCACATTGTAGCTCCATTCAATGTAGAGTGACCAACATGTTCAAGTTTAGGGATTAAGGTTTGATCGTGCTCGGCTGGGGATACTAGTATTGGGCTCTTCCGGATGTTCCTGTGCATTAGGAGCGACCGGTAAGTCGATCAATATTTTGGCATCGGATCATCCAGTACTCGAGATGTCGGCTACCCTGGTACTGAATAAATCATATTATCAATAGATTATTTTCGTGAAAATGAAATTATACCATTTAATCAGACATAGTCCGCGAGGGCCCGTACGCAGCTGGTATTTTGAATGGCGACACGGTACTCTATGATGCCTTCGCATGTCATATCGGGCGAGAAGTTGACGTTAATTCATTAACAAGTAGTCCCAAGTAGTAGACCGTGCAAAATGTCGAATTTGAATTACTCTTCAGGTTCACAGAACATGTCAAAAATCTTATTAAACTTTAAAGCTCATTATTATTCCGTGTGCGGGTGGGTGAGTGTAGTCACCCACCCGGGCATTAAAGAAGCACTTTGTAAATGCCAGAATCTGAATATCAATCTGCTTGGCAGTATTTTCCAAGTATATTCAAAATTTGCATGAATATTGCAAGGGTCGAACCGAATTTACAAAGAGAGTCAGCCCCGAAACGTGAAGCTTGGCATGCCAAGATTCAAGCTGCAGCTTGTAGATTTCGTGATCGGTCTCCAAGATTACGACGGCACGAAGGATCTGGCCCTGTGTTACAAAAACTATAAAGCTTCTCGGGAATCCCCGAGCACTTTGGAGTTGCCCCTCTTCCAAGCGACGTGCAAAAATGTCGAGCACGTCCAAGACCAAGGCACATTTAAGTTCAGATGAGGTACCATACTCTATTTCCACGGGGCTATGGAGCTATATCCCGTACTTCAGGAAACCAGAAAATGTCCTTCTCTTCAAACTGGACTGTCTATTATTGACATGGACATTTATCGCCGGAATTTTAAAGCAAATGGATCAAAGTGCGACTACCCAAGCATACGTCTCGGGCATGAAAGAGTCCTTAGGTTTATATGGCAACGAGCTTGTCAACTTCAACACCTTCTTTTCAGTGGGATATGCAATTGGTCTTATTCCAGCCCAGCTGATTCAGACTAAAGTGAGTGTATCAGAAAGATCCGACCGAGTAAATATGAGCTAATTGTTCCAGATTCGCCCTTCCCTCTTCCTGCCGTTTTGTGAAATAGTGTGGGGTATTTTGGTTACTTGGTTGGTGGTTTTGATAAATTTACCTAGTTCGCTCACTGGCTAACATCCTTAACAGTATCGCTCAAGCTCCTAATGCTCAAACAGTATATGGATTGCGCATATTACTCGGTCTTTTCTCCGCCGTCTTCTGGCCTACTGCGGTCTCCTTGATTTTCAATTGGTACAAACCGGCCGAATTAGCCAAAAGGGTTGCATTTTTCAATGTCTCCGATGCGGCCGGAGGAATGTTTATAAGTGCATTGCAAGCCGCTCTTTACAAAAATATGAATGGTGTGCATGGAATCTCCGGGTGGCAATGGCTGTTTATTATATCGGGCACTGTCACGATTGGCCAGGGACTGCTCGGACTCGCTATCATACCGGATACCCCAGCTATCAGCCGCGCTATCTGGCTCACAGCTGCAGAGAAACGAATTGCAAAGGAGCGTATGGCCAGCTTCGGTGCCGACACATCCAAAATCATTCCTGCTGCCGTCCTCAGAGAAAAGTTACGTAAATTGGTATCTCACCCGGTGTCCTACTTTTTTCTTTTAGCCTTTGCTTTGCAGGCCTGGGCCAGCCGCGCAAATTCATATTTCCCTCTTTATCTCGAGGGATTGAAAGACTCGGCTGGGAATCTTCGTTTCAGCACATATCAGGTCAACATCATACCTATCGGAGGCTATGCTCTAGAGATTGTCAGTAACCTGGTGCTGAACGCAATATCGGACCGGAAGCACTGGCGCTGGCAAATCAGCGTGGGTCCATGTACCCTGTTCGGGATTGTGCTGTGTGTTTTGTGTGCCTGGCCTTCTGACTACAAAGTTGTGCTGGCCTTTTATTTCCTCACTTATGCGACAAATGCAGGAAGTCCGGCGTTTTTAGCCTGGCTAGCCGAGATACTAAGAAAGGAACCGGAAGCTCGTGCGATTCTCGTGGCTATTACCGTCACGATTGTCTATATTGGCCATGCAACCATTCCGCTCAGGGCCTGGCAAACCAAAGACTCTCCAAGGTATCCGATTGGATTTCCTCTTGCAACTGCTTTCATATTTTCATCGGTCCTGGTCCAACTTGGTATGCTGTGGTGGCAGCGGCGCTACAAAAGGCCGGACGATTACACTTTCAATGAGCAATCCCAGGTCTCTGTTATCGCTACAGCCGATGATAATGAGAGGTCTTCATGTGGGGGAGTGAAAAGAGATCCAAAGACTCCAAACGCAGATATTCGCGAGGCGTAAGAGACTTTGATATTTGCCAAAGGCAGCCTGTGAAAGCATTTACAACGTCATGAATCATCTTTTATGAAGTACCATAGATCAATAGAATTATCAAAGCTAGCCCTTAAGTTCAATGGCCTCGCATATATTGTTCCACCGCATCCTCAAAACTCCCCGTCGTCGAGAGGCCAATGCCGACGGCCAAGGAAACATCAAAATTACAAGGCCACGATTGAACCAAATCCGCAAAGGTGGTATCCTCGACCTCCTCTATAAAATCCAACATTTCCTGGCCAGCGGCCTTCGCCAACGTGTCTCTCATCTCTTGAATCGTGACCAAAATACCCGGTGCATTCAAAACCCGCCTATGCAAAGGTAATATATCAACAGGAAAGCCAAGAATATAAGCTAAATTCGATACTATATCATTAATCGAGCAGACCCAGAATGCCTTTGACCGATCTTTCGTGGGCACGATGCATTTCTTGCCTGCTAGAGGCTCCCTGATAATTCCGCTAAGAAATCCACTTGCAGCTTGAGCAGGTGGTCCCGGTCGGATAATCACTCCAGGTAAGCGAATCGAAACCCCATCAATATACCCGCGTCTAGTGTAGTCATTGATGAGCGTTTCGCATATTACCTTTTCACAGCCATAGGACCCCTCGGGCGTAGGATACACATTTTCCGTAATTATTTCAGGAAAAGGACGGCCATATACGGCAATACTCGAGCCATAAATAACTCGTGTATGCGGTCCTTTCTTCCTGATACAATCCAGCAAGTTGCGTGTTGCGTCGACATTGACCTTTAGCCCCAGATCGAGGTTTGCTTCTGCGCCGGATGACATGATCCCATGCAGAATGTATACGGCATCCACTTTCTCAATAAGAACAGCTTGGGGCTCTTTCACTAGGTCTGCTTGGATGCATATTGCGTTTTCGGGGTGGATTGACGAAGGCGGGGTAGAGAAGTACGATATGTCGGTCAGAATCAGTTTGTTCTCTGGATTCTTGAGGAGCTCTCTGGCAAGTTGTTGGCCAATGAAGCCGGCGGCACCAGTGATTAAGATCTTCATATTGGATGAGGTAATTCCAGAATTCAGAGATGGTTTAGTGCCGAGACTGTTTCCAAGGTTGCTGGGCCGAATCTGAAGAGGATAGAACCGGAGGAAGACCGAAAGGATGAGCCAGCCAATGAAAGCTAGAGGTTGTCTCAAAAGTACCATTCTGAACCTAAAGTAGTTTAGAATCGTGCGTGGCTCCCACATCAATACGTATAGACCTCCATGGCCCAAAGGCCACAGCTAAAAGCATTGCTTCGCTGATGGATTTCCGATATATAGTCATTATTTGAGTATTCATTAATGCGTCTTCGACGACTCATGCATGCATTGAGCTCAACAAAATTTCAAAAATCTGGACAACCTCTTGCTGCTCTTCCTTCGATAAATTCAATCGCTGTGCATGCGCATAACCCTCTCTCAATCTCGCCGCAACAATAGCCTTAGGAGTCTTCGTTCTAAACGCAGACTCGATGCTCTTCGAAATACCATGGAACGGGTAAGCCATCAACCCAATACCAGCTTCAACGAAAAAAAAAAGAATATTAGCAGTGCATTTCCACGAGCAAAGCAATTCAACTCACCAGAAGGCATTTTCGTCGCCATCCCCAGCGCCCCCCTCGTAAGGCCCTTGATGGCACCATCCTTCCCTCCATCCAAGGCACCCTTCAACGGCTCCGTAATCATGCCGGCCACACCCCCAGCCATACCGCCAACGAAATTCTTCCCGCCAACAGCAATACCCGATTTCCAATCCGAGACATGCCCATATTCCTTCGGCTTCTCGCCGTAAAGTTGCGGCGCACGTCGGAATCCCTCGGCCGCCGCGTGTGGAATGTCAACGATCACGCCGCGCAGATACGTGCCGGAGAACTTTCCAAAGCCTTGCAGGCCTGCACCGGCCATTCTGCCCGCAGTCCCGAAGGAATTCTGACGGCCCTCGAGCGATCGAGACTCGGATGGCTCGCCAGTCGCGTTTGTGCGACTACGTTTGAATTCTTTGTATGGGTTGTAGAACATCTCGCCTGTTGATTTTGCCATGTTTGCGCCTGTTGCTGTTGCTGCGGATAGGACGCCGGTTAGAGGGTCCCAGCGTCGATTAACTATGAGAATTGGGTTGACTGGGTAACTATTTTTCACGTCGTCAGTATTCGTTTTCGTTTCTGGTGGGCGGGGGAGTAGGATTTCACTGACCATTTGATATTTTCGGAATTGATTTTGTTGTGCTCGATTAGGATCTCTGCTGCTGTCTTCGACAAAATTAAACGGTGTTTCTCATTCTTATACTTCCACACAGCGACTTGGTCGGGCATGATGCTACATCGCATTCGGTCGAGCGGTAGATTGCGATGGAATGAGTCCACTGCTGCGGATACGCCCGAGTCCGCCTGCATCTTGATAGCAATTTCCTGTGCGGCTGCTGATGCTTCTGGCGTAAGGCAAAATTGGATTGCAACGGCAAGAAGTTCGGGCTCAAGGTCTTTATGTGGGATAGGCTCAGGGCCAGCGCCGGCTTTGGCAACCATATCGCCCCAGAAGGGTTGACTGGGTTGGTAGAGTTAGCGATATTTCAGGCATCGTGTATGGAAATCCAATGAATGGAGCAGAAATTAAACGTACTCGCCGAAAAAATGGAACAATAGTAGTAGGCTTTCCGTTTTGGAGTCCGCAGGCCGTCGTTCCAGCGCCGCCGTGGTGGACTACTGCAGCGACTTGTTGGAAAAGCCATCCGTGCGGGCAGTCGCCGATATAGTAGATGCTCTCATCAGAGGTTCCAGCTAGTTCACTCCAGCCCTTCGAAACAATGGCTCGTACGCCGGCTAGCTTAACTGCTTCAACAACTGTATTGATCAGTTTTTGAGGATCATCAACAACGATACTGCCAAAGCCGATATACACAGGAGGTGGCCCTGCTTGAAGAAATTCCTGCAAATCTGGAGGGGGTGTATAGTCAGGGGTATCAGCGAAGAAGAATCCGACAACATCTGTCTGAATTAGCTGCCGATCACATGTAGGCTCTTCGATTTCATAAAATACCGATATATGATGGCCAATCAGTTGGGCGTGGAACTAATGCCGGCGACCAACAGTAGGTGAATGGAATTTCCAGAGCTTCCGCCAAACAAGGGCCCTCTGTAGCAGGAACCGATGCGAGGTCAATAGAGGACCTGAACCGATTGATAACATCGCCCAACCTGCCACTCTGTCAGCTAAAAGGTTCATCTCCCCTTTTCAAATATCATCGCAATATCCGCGGAAACGCAGACTCAAACATACCCTTGCCACGTCAACCACTCGACAATCCCATAAGAAACCCAATTAGCCGTAGTCGTATTCATAATCTCCGGATTCAAACTCTGACTCAAGTTCGCCAACGGATGAGGAAACGCCCGCGTCGTACTCCAAGGCATAGTAAACATCAAATGAACCGGAATACCCAACGCCTGCGCACAATGCACATGGGCAAAACTCGGTGGATTGGCAATAATGGCATCAGCGACAAAGGGTTCCTGGCTGGTAGGATCATCCGCGATACAAGATCTCCAACACCCGTCCAACATTTCCGCCACCATTCGCTGCTTCTTCTTGATCTCGCCATCGCGAAGTGTTTGCATTTGCGGTATTAGTCCGGGATTCTTGACCATGTATGCCATGAGCTGTGCGGGGTCGCCGCCAATAGGGAAAAATTCCAGGAATGAGTCCTTGACGAATTTCTCGAAGACGCCGTGTGTGGCGATGCGGACTCGATGGCCGTGTCGTTGTAAGGCATTTCCTAGTGCGATGAAGGGCTGGACGTCGCCGCGACTGCCGACTATTTGAATAACGATGTTTAGCTTTACGTCGCAGACTGGTGATGCTTGAGGTTCTGTTGGTTGAGGCAGTGGATAGTTGTCTTTTAGCTCATTCAGTTCCTTTCTTGCGATTTGGGCTAGTGATTTGGCGAGTTTGGAGTTCAGGTTGACGTCGATACGACCATCGGCTGTTCTGAAGTTAGCAGTGAGACCCAATATCCGAATAGCTTCATATTCTCCCACTTACTCTTGACATCGCCTGATTCGGCGGTCACTTGAGGGTCAACATATGGAGTGTACGGTGGGGGGGCTGGACTCTCTGCTCGTGCCTGTGCGGTCGGGCAGTGGAGGTTTCTCCATTTTGGTCAGAGTGAGGGGGAAATTTGCATGTAACAAAAAAAAATAATCAACAAGTGCAGACCAGACAGAAAATAGCTTCAAGAATAATGCCAGGTTCCACAGTCTCAAGAAACGTCTCGTGCAACTTGTTGACGGTGGCGAATCTCATGCCCCGCGATGTCCCAACGAGCTTTGGCTTTGGCGTTAGCTTTGCTTAATATCGCAGACTCCAGCCACAAAGCACTAACAAACAACCAATTACGGCGGCTAAAATTAGATTAGCGGGTCATTTCCCACTTAATCCAGTGCCCCCTTGTCCACTAAGGTTAAAGTCCAGGGCAATCGTCAGTGGCAACCGGGCCGTGCTCAACGACGATCCCCATCTTTCCCCTCTCCACGAATTGTGGCTGTGCGGACCTCATGAGACGAGGTGGAAACCTGCTTCAATTATGACCGCATGTCTATTATCCCCAACCCACCGTCCTCTTCGCGATGAACGGCGCGATCCGCAATGGCGCCAACCACTCCTGCGATAGCCTCTCGCTGTCGCTGCCCCAGCCGGGCGCTTTCGAGCAAAATGACAAGAGAAGGCTCTTGTTGATTTATATCCATGGATTCATGGGCTCGGAGGCTAGCTTCCAGGACTTCCCCGCTCATATTCATGACATGTTGACCGCGTTACTGAGTGAGTCCCACATCGTGTACACGCGCATCTACCCTCGGTATAAATCGCACGGGGAGATACAGTCTGCAGCAGCCCAATTCAGCGCCTGGTAGGTCCTTTCAATTCAAGTTTGCCCATGTGAAAGAAAGCGAAGTTGCACCGGCCGCCGCATTCGTCCTGAAGCCCCCGTACCTTGGCTGATATAGATCTATAACCCAGGCTGGCCCCTCACGAGGCAGATGATCTGGACATAATCCTCCTGGGCCACAGTCTGGGCGGAATCGTAGCCGCAGACGTGGCCCTTTTGCAAAAGCATCAAATCCTAGGTCTAATCAATTTCGACGTACCCTTCCTGGGCCTCCATCCGCGTGTCGTACCAACAGGTATCCTCAGCTCAATGCCAAAGAAAGACCTCGCCCCAGAAGAAACTCTCGCAGACGAGCAAGAATCTTTAGGCATGCATCCAGCCTATAAACCAGCCCTACCGCCCAGATCACCAGTGCCAGTGCCGGATCCGAACTTCGACCGGCCGTGGCGAAACGATATCAGACTCCCGAATCGGGGATTCCTGAAAGGCGTGATGCACTTTGTCAATAAGAATACCGATAATCTTGCGCGATCGGTCTTTGACCGCGTCGTTTCGTCCGCGAAGTTCGCCGGCTGCGTGAATAATTATTCTGAGCTTCGGAGGCGATATCGCGATTTGATGGAGCTAGAGGCTTCGAATCGTGTGCCGCCGCACTCGATCAAATTCATCAACTACTACACAGCCAGCACGGGTCGCAAGAAGTCGAAGAAGGAAGATTCCGGTTCCAGTTCAAGTACTACTCAGACAGACTCCGCGCAAGAAAGTCCATCTCTTGACGCCGACAAAGACAAAGACAACGAAATAATCGACCATGACAAGTCCACTCCTACGCAAACGCCCACTCTCAACCAATCACTAGATAATCTGAGCATATCGGAATCAGTCATCCCCAATTCTAAAGTCGAGCCCAAAATTGACGCCGGAGAATCATCACACTCCAAATCCTCATCAACTTCAACACTAGCAGTAATGGACGCCGAGCCCATCCCCGAAACCGATCACATCCCCGAAACAACCCCAGAAACACAATCCCCGGAACAGACAACAACAACCCTCTCCCCAACAGAAACCCTCCGACAAGCCAGCCTGCACCTCTCAGAAACCACCAGCAGCACAAGCGGCGCAAGCGGCGCAAGCATAACAACAACATCCAGCACAAACTCAACCCCCACCTCGGATGCCACGCAAAAACTGCGGAAATTCATCCTCCTACCGAAGAACCACTGGAAATACCACGACAACGCGCACTGGACCGCCGTCGTAATGCAGGATATCGACGAGGTGGAAGCCCATCAGTCGATGTTCATTCCATCCGGCGCGCACTATGATCCTCTTGTAGGCGAGACGGTTAGCTTGATCGAGGCGTGGGTGCAGGATGAACTAAGTAGGCGGTTAGCCAGGGAGAGTTTGGATTAGGAAGGATACCTCTAGCTTACTAGCAGGCTAGGCTAGCCGGACATAAGATAAACCTGGACTGGGCAGAATGGACTGGAGGAAGAGAAGAGGCTTTACATAAGTCATGTGAGTAACTTGGAGCCGGATCTGCATACAGTACACAACATGTACACACGAAGCATCTAATGAATAAAGTCACGGAAACAAAGCTCCAATTTCCCGGAAATCTAAATCTAATATCATAATCATACAATATACGTACAAGGAAAACTTTAGGCCGTTAAAAAGGTACCAGACCAGCAGCAGCCGTAGCCGCCGCCATGAAGATGAGGACGAGGATG
Organism: Penicillium manginii; assembly: GCF_028828005.1. Classification (NCBI taxonomy): domain Eukaryota; kingdom Fungi; phylum Ascomycota; class Eurotiomycetes; order Eurotiales; family Aspergillaceae; genus Penicillium; species Penicillium manginii. The sequence continues at coordinate 1,801,103 of NW_026643109.1, read as the reverse complement.
AGGTAGTAGAGCATTGAGCTCATCCAATCAACCCTACCTAAACCCACCCACCCCCTTCACCAGGCCGATGACCAGCAGCCGAAGGACCAAGGGTACTCAACCTCCCACCCGCACCAAGAGAACTCATCCGAATAGTCCTCCTCCTCGCGATCTCAGCATCAGCCTTAACAGCCTCAGCACGCGTTTGCACCTTACCCTCCTTCTCAACATTCTCAGTTCCAGCCTTCTCCTTAAAAGAAAGCCACTCCATACAAATCGGCCCAAGAATAGAAATACTCCCCGTCGCAACAGCCACATAAAGCGCCTGCATAACGGCATCATTATACGCCGCCATGATAGGCGGTAACAAAGTCTTCGGCATGTTATTTCTAAAGCCCGTCGCGCCTCCGGACAAAACGAGCGCGGCGTTCTCGCTCGACAGCGAACGGAGAAGGTTTTGTATAAGTCTGTTCTGGAACACGCTCTGCGCGACGGAGAGACAGATCGTTCCGCCAAGAGTTTGCACGAAGGTTAGGATTGAGGTTGTGATCGCCATGTCCGCTGCGTCGACGGCGACCTGTGAGACTAGCATGACGTTTTGCACGCCGAAGCCAACGCCCGCGGCTAGGAGGACCTGGTAGCCGAACCATTCTGGCATGCCGGAGTTGACGGTGAGGGTTGTCAACATTCCTGCTGCGATGGCCGTGAGAGCGGAGGAGATTAGGACGAAGGGGGTGTAGTAGCCTATTACTGAGGCGAGGACGCCGGCTATGATTGCGAAGACGACGATGCCGATTAGGCTGGGGAGATTGTCGATTCCGGAAGTTGTTGCCGATACGCCTTTTATGGCTTGGAACCAGATTGGGAGCTGTGAATGGTTAGTTGGGGTTTGCTGGGGTGGAAATGGGGAGGACGAACGTAGTATGCGACAACGAACATTGGTGCTGAGATACAGCATGCGTACCAGGAAGCGCCGAAGACACTTCTATTCTTCATCAGGCGGACAGGCACGGTAGCTCTGTCCTTCTGCCAGATTTGGATACCCACAAAGGCCGCGAAGAGGAGACCGAATAGGATCATCAATACGATAATCCGGGCGCTTTTCCACTCGTACTTTGAACCACCCCACTGCAAGGCGAGCAGTAGACAGATAATTGAAGGGATCATGGTGAGAGTACCAGGGAGGTCGAACTGTTTGACCTGCTCTTTCCAAGGGAGTGGTTGCACATCACCAGCCCGAGTCGGCATAAGGAAGAAGATTCCAATAGCAGTCAAACCACCAAGTGGTAGATTAATCCAAAAGCACCATCGCCAGCTCAGATGATCAGTAAAAGCGCCGCCCAGAATCGGGCCAGCCACACTGGCGATAGAGTGCATGCTAGACAAGATACCGATATAGATAGGGCGAATGCGCAGCGGAACCGTATTGGCGATGATAATGATAGCACCGGAGAATAAACCCGCAGCACCAATACCAGCAATTGCACGGCCAATAATGAGCGAGACCGAGTTAGGCGCAATGGCACAGACTAAAGAGCCAATTTCGAAGATGCCCAGTCCGCTCAGAAACACCCATTTCGCCGAGTAGAAGGTGTACAGCTTGCCGAAAAAGAGCTGCACGGTACAATTCGTGAACAGGAACGAACTACCGTACCAACCCACATCATCAAGGGAGTTGAAAGAATTGGTGATTTTCGGAATCGCTGTTGCTAAAATGGTTGCGTCCTGCAGGCGTGTTAGATGTCGCGTGTTGCGCGTGGAGGAAGGGGTAATATGCGGATGTGATTTGATGTGATGCGCCGCGCGCGCGCCGGGGACACCTGTGACTACATCGACCTCAGGAAAGGAGTGAACAGCAGAGATAACTCACCAAGGATAAACAAAAGGTAGCCAGACATAAACAGATCGTTAAGGGTACTAGCTTCGTATAGGAGACTTGCTCGGTAGATTTGCCGTGGGCTGTAGTGGGGTTTGGAGAATCGGGCGAGATAGGCTCCTCCGCTAAGATCGGTTTCGTGTCGTAGTCTAAGTGGTCGTAGTCCTGCCGATGCGAGTCGAAACGCTGCAACTCGAGATCCTCCTCGTCCGGCGGATCCAAGAACGTATGCAACGGCATTGGCGCGGTATTGTGGTGGTCATCGAGAACACGAGCCATCATCGTAGCAGAGAGGGGGGTGTTGAGCTGTCTATGTATGACGAGCGCGTCCGGACTCAATTACGATTTTCCCCTGCGGCAAGATCCATCCCTTAATCCGCCTTGTGATACAGGTCCTGAAATTCAGCTCATCTGCAGACACTCTCGTTGGCGCGCTGGACCCACAAGGGGTTCTTCGCATGCCGCGGGCCCGTGGACAGCGAGAGTTTTCTTGCGCGTTCGGAGCAAAGATCGGCGATCGAGAAGCGGGCAAGAATGTGCCGGAATGCTTCTGTAAATAAATCTGCCGTCATGATTGTTCGTCATGGCAGGTGGTTGGTTCTTTCTGTCAAGATATTCCATTTTCTTCGAGCAGGTCTTGCCTGTGAACTGTGCAGAGATGTGGGTCAGACCCTTATTCTTAATTCAAGCCTCGTCCAATGCCGGGGTGGGGGCAGCCAGGCACGTCGTGTTGCGCGTTGCGTTATGCGCACTTGATGTTGGGAATCTGTCGTCGTCCGGAGGTTTTGTGCCCTCCATTCCAAAAGTCAACCTTGGTGGAGGAGAGTAGGTTGGTGTGCATGCCCTTTTGATAGATCAACCTTATTTGCTCCACCCAGCTGTAACCCTTGGCATCCTTCCATAGAGTGTATAGAGCGGTTTCACGATGGGGGTGAGACGATGTGGGAAGGTAGTGGAGACGTCAGAAAAATTGGTGCTCGACCTAAATTAGTGGCCGGGTTTGATCTGAGTGATGTCAATGCGGGGAGAGACGTGGAATTGAGGAGTTGGTCAGTTGGTGAATTGGTGGGAGGAAAGGATTGCTATTGACACCACACTCATTCCTAATAGGGACACCTCGGCATATCTTAGGCATGGTTTCTGTATTACCATTCGTATGGTAATAGACACCATATCACCGCCCACTTTTCGGGTATTGCCGTATTATATTTACACGACCAGTGACTATCTCATCCTCCGGGGTAAACTTGGAGTTTGGGTTGACCCAAAAATGAGACCAACACCCACGGTTACAGCTGGACTGCACTTGGTAAAGTCTGAAACTTGCTACTGGAATACTCGCACTACATGCATAACTTAAACTGACAAACGTCTAACATTTTATGTCCATTCATCATAACTAACGCCGCGCCCAGTAGATGCGACTTCATAAACCGAGTCGGACCCGGTGACTACACAGTCGGCAGACTTGATACTTTTGGGGTCTGCTTCTGCTCTGCTCTGATCTTCTCTGCTCCTGCTCCTGCTTTGCTGATCACATTGCTCCATCACCTCCATCTATCCTCCAGAGCAAGCGAGATCGACTCCGATGCGCCAATTGCTTTTCAAAAGGTCATCCGCACAAGGACAGTCCGGAGACAAGAATGCGGAGGACAGGAAAGAAGAATATGCCCGAGTATAGATGTTGTCTCGCAAAGGGGGGTAAAAGAGGAGAGAAAAACTGGAATAAAAAAAAAAGGAAAAATGGTAGGTAGAACAAACAAAGGACGGACCCAATAAATGTCGAAAAGAGGTGGAAAGGGGAGACATAAAGAAACATCATCGGGCAGGTATAGCTTCACAGGAATTCACATCATGCATCATTTCTCCGTAGCTGTTCATGCGCGAGCCTCCTCGGCCTGGGCGCGGTCCTGACGAGGACGGTTACCACCCTTGCCGCCGCGCTGGTTGTTGCGCTGGCCCTCACCACCCTGACCGGCACCAGTGGACTCGCCGCCACCCAGGGTCAGTTGAGCGGTTGCTAGTCGGTTGGACAGCTCCATCTGTGTGCGGATGGTGTTGGCGAGGTAAGAGACGACAAGGACATCCTGGATGTGGTTGTTGCTGAAGAAATCAAAAAGTCAGTAAGCAAGTTCAACCTAGCTCAATGGAATGCGGTGGCACATACAAGTCCTTCTCAATATCAGCGGGCTCGACCTTAGGGGCCAAGGCGAGGGCGTTAAGCAGGAATTGACCCATAGCGGTGGAAGCGGGAGCCTCCTCGTCGATCACGGACTCAACGTAGCGCGAAACACGGTCGATCATAGACAGAACCTCCTCAATGGCACGCTCCAGAGCCTCGACATCGGTGGCGATGCTGGTCGAGCGCTCCTCGGTGTCCTTGGCGTTGGCAATGGCCTCGAGACCACTCTTGTCGGCCTCGCCGTATCGGAGCTCGTAAGGGACGGGGATGAAGGCGGCGCTGTCGGCAGCACGCTCGGCGGTGACACCGACGGGGGCGGAGATGTAGGCGCGGGTCTCGAGGTCCTTGCCGGCCTCGGTGGACACGGTAAGGTGAACGGCGGGGTGGGGCCATGTGCCATCGCCCTGGCCGCTGTAGAAGTTCTGGATCAAGGCGGAGAAGGTGTTGAGCTCCGAGGCAGTGGCGTACCAGCCGACCAGCACCTCGCGGGGGTTGGCCTTGAGGTGTAGGGCCAGCATCTGCTTGTGATACTCCATATCGACCTCGACCTGGTCCTCAGCTTCGGAGTGACCGACGGCGAAGGCGGAGCGCACTTCGACCTCACCTCCATCTTCCGAGCGTGTTCCGAGAAGGGTACCGATGACACGGTTCTGGTCGGCATTGCGGCGCAGCGAGTGATCGAGGATAGAGAAAACGGCCTAGGGGGGAGGGTTGTGTCAGCGAGCTGGCTGACAGCGACCGGGTTTTGGATGTTGGGTGCTGGAGATTGGGTGTTATTGAATGCCCCTCCACATGTCACATACCTGGGGCTGGATGACCACGTTCAAAGGGGCGGTGGTCGGGGCAACTCCCGCAGAGATAGGGCCCAAAGGACGGGCGAGGTGGAGGAAAGAATCGGCCATTTTGGTGAGGTGTATAGGTGGTGGATGGTGGAGGGAGTCTCGAAGCCGAACTGGAAGATCTCTTTCGGAGGGACAATTTTCCTCGATGTGAGCCTGAGGCAACCAACTCCGTCTTTGTGTGTGGAATTTTCGCGCTAAGATAAGATAAGCTGGACATAGAAGACTACACAGTGTACCTTAAGGTAGCTCTATGTCTTGGTATAGCCTATGACTTGATATTGTCTATCACTTTAATACTTCGTATTCTACAGTAAACTATACTATATTATATCTTATGCTCAAATAGATACTCCAATCAATGAGCTTAGGGCTATGCTTCTACTGCCAAGTTGTATACACCTACATAATATAGCAGGAACTCCCATGCACTAGTAAAACTGGGTAATGGATTCTATCAGGAACTTTAGTAGAAATTTATTTTAAATATACAGCCTAACCTTCTGACGGTATATTCACTAGTGTCAAAGGTAGCCATAAGGCTTCATTTTCTAAGGTTGCCAAGACCTTAGTCATCATTATATCACGTGGTTTTATCGTCACGCGGGGAACTTGAACTGTGAACATTTGAGACGGACCTTAGATGACCTTTAGAATTTGACTCGGAAGATTGAGAAAAGTTCAAGTTCCAATGCGAGGCCCTAACTTCATTAAACAACTTGAACTCAGGCTTGAACCTTCAAGATCCATGGATGGAAACTTAAAACTTGAAATTGGTCACCTGGGCACCACGTCCACTGTCCACCTGGGCACTCTATATATCCCGAGATCGTCTCACATTGATGCCGGACACTGGGAGCTTGATCGGGCTCGGAGCCGCTGGCTATTACCACTATGGTATAACATGAACACTTCTATCAGAATCTTGGTATACCGAATTTGAGAGTATCGCCGAAGTACCCAAGGCAGTATTGGCCGACCGGCGCAAAAAGTCGAGAACTTGAAGGCCCCGGCCCGGGCCTGATACTAGTCCACGCCCCGCATAATTATGGCGGAATTGAACTCGCCCTGATTCGTCCGCGCATTAGATGATGGCCCGGCGCCATCCATTCAGGAAAGTTCCTTCAATCCGTTGGCGTATTTTGTCTTCTGACAGCATTCATCCAACCTTGAAAGACCGGCACTAGTAGTAGACTCGGACTTCAAGTCCAAGTTGTGGCTCTCTTGAGAGACGGGCCCAGGGAAAAGTATACTAGTAGTATATCGTCGGCTTTTCCGAGTCAAGTTCGGTGTTCCAAAGTTCTTTATTTATCTATTTTTCGGATGCGCTCTTATAGTGTGCATTGGTCTCGATAAGCACACATAGTAAATGTTGGCTGCTTAGTATGACCTGTGGACTCGGACTTTGGGATGTATTAAACTTCAATCAGAATAATTCCTTGAATTCTGCTGCTCGGAAAGGGGCATTAAAGAGTATAGATAGTTCACCCAAAGCCTACAGCTGTTCGTAACATTAGTTCAATGGTAGTCCTGCCATCTGCTGGTTTCGCTCGCTTATACTAGCCTGGATGTCATCAACAGCTGAAAGGCTGTCTCCACATCGATCTGCTTGGGAGGTGGGGAGTGGGCCGCAGTCTCCACGAGCTGCCCAATGCAATCCTTGGCCACTTGATATACAAAATGGGCTAGCGCGTTTTGTTACTGCTTTGAGAGCATAGTCTGTACCGACGGAGTACTCCGTACAGACGGGATGAATAAACACTGGTCCACAATTACCAAGCAACGGGCTAATGATTGATCCCTGTGTGGAATTGGTCGGTCGCAGATAGAAGATCGCCCGGACGGCACGGATCGCGCGTTGTCAATCCAGAGCGAGAAACTAGTACTGTATGTAAGACCCACGAAAACAATAGCTCTAGTGGGGTGCCACCCATTCCCGCATGGATGTGGCCCGGAAAGGCATAACAAGACGCTCTTATTCACAAAAACCCCAGCTCCGATGGGAGTATACCTGAAGATAAAGTCCCTGCATGAACTGAAACCGAAGAATTAAATATCATCTTTCAGCCCGGGCAGAGTGGGCATCTCGGCTAGCTGACCTCGGGGACTAATGCTTAGCATCTTAGGGCTCAAGCTAAGGCCCGACGGGGAAACAAGCGCGCAGCCAGTGCCAACAGGGAGCCTCCACGGGTCGCACGGGCTGCACGGGCTGCATAATTTCGCAATGTGCATACGTGAGTCGACGCAGAGTTCAAACTCAGACACTGATCGACATGGGTCAGGCCCCCTTTAAAACGCAGCAAGTCGCACTTGTTGCTGATATTTCTTAAAAATTAGGTTGTGAGGCGCATAAGTAGGATTATAACCACAGGAGTTCCAGCTGCTGCTTAAGTGCTTCCTGACTTAGTTACTAACCTGGCGCTCGGCTGATCTGGCCCCCCCTGTTTATCCCTTTTTTCCCTCCTCTCGACCGCATTGCGGTCGGTTTGCCTCTTTCAACGCATCCGACTACATCGCAATAATGAGTTCTACTCCTGGTATTTACGCCGCTTCTTCTTGCTATTCCATAGGCTAACCGCTCATCATTGATAGAGTATAATAATGATAATACCAAGCCGGAACCGATTCTGAGCCAGCAAAACCATGAGGATGGCCACGAGGATGGCCTTATTCCTCCGCCAAACGTTGATGATGCCGCCCTTGTCCGAAAAATCGACATGCGTGTCTTGCCAATGCTATTTATCATTTATTTCGTCGCGTTTCTGGACAGGTATGTCAATTGGACTTCTGTAATTCATGCCTTCATCCATGCTGATCTCGCTGATTTCGCCTCAGAGTAAACATATCGAACGCACTTACTATGAGCATGCCGACTGATTTAAATTTGTACGGTGACCGGGCAAACATCGCACTTCTAATCTTCTACATCCCATACATCATTTTCGAGATCCCCTCAAACATCGTGATGAAGAAACTCAAACCGCACATCTGGCTTTCAGGCTGTATAATTGCCTTCGGCATCGTCATGCTCGGCCAAGCATTCGTCAAAAGCTACGGCGGCCTAATAGCAACCCGTTTCTTCCTCGGTCTCGCCGAGTGCGGAATCTTCCCCGGCAGTTTCTACCTAATCAGTTTCTGGTACAAACGCGCCGAAGCCCAGAAGCGTTTCACCATGTACTGGTCATCAGTAATTTTCGCCGGCGCCTTCGGCGGCCTTCTTGCCTCCGGCATTGCCAAAATGGACGGCATGCGCGGTCTAGAAAACTGGCGATGGATTTTCTTGCTAGAGGGCATTGCGTCCATTCTAGTCGGCATTTTCGCGCTGTTTTTCTGCGCAGATTTTCCGCAGCAGGCATCTTGGTTGACGGAAGATGAAAAGGTCGCGGTCATTGCGAAGACGCGTAATTTTGAAGACGATGATGTCTCGGTTACAAAGGCTGATTTGGTTGCGTCTTCCAAGGACCTTAAGATGTACCTGGCGGGGTTTATGTACTTCAGTGAGTTATTGTTGTCGGGTTATCTGTTTTTTCATGATCTAACTGAAGTGAACAGCGATCGTGGTCCCGATTTACGCTTTCTCTTACTTCGCCCCGACCATTATCAAAGCCCTGGGATACGGAACGATTCAAACCCAATTGCACAGTGTGCCGCCTTTTGCTTCTGCCCTCGGACTCTGCATTGTAGTAGCATATTTCTCGGACCGCTTTAATATTCGGCTTCCGTTCATTCTACTTGGTCAACTACTCATCATAATTGGCTTAGCCATCATGTTGACAACGCACGGAAAGGGTCACTTTTCCGCCGAGTATCTCGGCATCTGCTTCATCACCATGGGTGCATTTAGTTCCGGAGCCGTCATCGTCTGTTGGGTCCTGATGAATATGCGAGGTCACAAAGAGCGGAGTATTGGATCTGGCTTCGTGATTGGTGTTGGTAATGCCGGTGGTATCGTCGCTGTCTTTTGCTTTACCAAAGATGATGCCCCATTGTATCGACGCGGCTATTGGATTCTGATGGGTATCACGCTGGCTGGAGTGGTGCTGAGTTTATTGTATGCTTTGGTTATTGTGCGCGATCGACGCCGTCAGATTCGTGCTGAGGGGAAGGTTGATAAGGAGAAGATTCTGTCTCTTTAGAAAGTTTGATATGTAGAGCAAAAATTTGGAACCGGATTCAACTTCAAGTTATGGATTGGACTGTCACTTCAAGAAATTTCTGCTCCCGGTGTTTGTATATTTATCGAGATAAAGAACGATTCTGCTGGCAACTACGGCGATAAAGATCCATGATTAACCCCCAGCTATGTAGTTAATCTCTCTTTTTTCTATTTTAAATTGTTTTATAGCTAGGATCAATTGTAAGTATATTTATATTAGACATTATACTTACCTTCGTGGTGAAGATACTCTCGGAGATGCATGGGCTATCGAAAGACTTCACTGGCGTCGCTTGGCAGAGGGAAATGTCATAATGTGAACTGGTGAAAAATACCAACCCCCCCCGAGGAAGCTTGCTGGCTATCCGTGCTGTGCTTGATCTGGGTTGCTAGCTCGGGTTGATCCGCTTCCAAGGAAGGTGCTAATCCCACTCCACTGGGCCTGCTAATCTTACTTTGAGTTTGATCCGCTGTCTTGAAATTTTTTAAAATTTTTTTTGATATCTTTTTCTGGATTTTGGCGCCACAAGGTCACCTGATCTTGGAGGTCGCAACACGCCCCTCCTTGAGCTGGGGCGAAGCCCCACGGCGCTTTGAATAGACTCCATACACTGCAAATTTACTTGAACATGGCATCGATATCATTTAGCGGCAGTAATCATGCGCTCCAGGTCGGAGTTAGCCATGGCCCGATCAACGCGGAATTCCATCTGCCGCCGGGTAAGTCAGGAACCAGAGATCATCGACAAGGTTGACTTACTGATGTCCGCCTCCCAGAGCGACCGGAAACCCCGCCTAGTCCTCTATCTACTGTCCCATTCCCGCGTGATCTAGACTTTGTCAGTCGTAACACGCTACTCAACCAGATCCAGGAGAAATGCTCAGTGCCAGGGTCGCGGATAGCGTTAGTTGGCCTCGGTGGTGTCGGGTGAGTGTAGCCTGACCAGTAGGTACCTGGCTCATTACTCATTGACTCAAAAGGAAATCGCAACTTGCCATCGAATACTCGTACCAGGTTCGATCCAAATCTCCAGCAACATGGGTTTTCTGGGTCCATGCGAGCAATAAAGTCCGGTTCGAAGAAAGTTTCCGGGACATAGCAGACCAGGTTAAAATCACGGGGCGTCAAGATCCGCAAGCCAATATATTCAAACTAGTCGAAAACTGGCTCCGGGATGAAAAGAGAAGAAAATGGATTCTTATTCTTGATAATCTTGATGAGGATGAGTTCCTTCGCACGTCTCCAGTGATAGGACAGGGAGACTTGAAGAACAGTCTAATGAACATCTCCACAAAGCCACTATCGGAATACCTCCCTAGAAGCTTAAATGGATCTATCATTATTACAAGCCGGACCCGAGAAATTATGATGAAATTGGTCGATCACAAGAACCTTATTGAAGTTACACCAATGGAAAAGTCCGAGGCGCTAGAGCTTCTCCAAAGAAAGCTTGAGCAACCAGGAGAAATCCAAGAGAGTCAGCATTTAGTGGAAGAGCTTGATTTTATGCCACTTGCGATCTTACAGGCAGCAAGCTACATTAAGAATCGAGCACCTCGTTGTTCGGTATCCCAGTATCTGAGATACTTCCAAAAGAGTGACCGTGAAGCAATAAAGCTTCTTAAAACCGAGGCGGGTCACCTATACCGGGACTGGGAGGCAAAGAACTCAATATTAGCAACATGGCAAATATCATTCGATTACATTCGCCGAACAAGACGGTCAGCAGCAAATTTGCTTTCTCTCATGAGCTTTTTCGACCAGCAAGGGATTCCAGAAGAACTTCTTCAGGTACAGCCTAAGAGCAGCCATTCATTAAAAAAACAAAGCTCAGAGAGTTTGAATGACTCTAGTGATGATGGGGAAATTTCCGAATCCGATACGATCGACGATTTTGAACATGATATTGCAACTCTCAGGGCTTTTTCGTTCATCTGTGCTAGCAAGAACGGGGTCTTCACGATGCATCGGCTAGTGCAACTGACTACACGTTCATGGCTGAAAGTTCATGGTCAAATAGAACAATGGAAGGAGAAGTTTATCAGTACCCTCTACCACAACTTCCCCACTGGCCAATACGAAAACTGGGATATATGCCGACCATTATTTCCTCATGTGAAAGCAGCGATGTTGCAGCGGCCAGAATCAGATGAATCCCTACGGAATTGGGCTACGCTGCTTTATAACGGTGCATGGTACGCGTCACGTAGCGGTATTCCCACAGACTTGAGGGACATGGCGTCAAAATCAAGGAAAGAGAGGATAAAACTGCTGGGTCCAGATGATGAAGAGACCCTTGATAGTACTGCGATGCTAGCAACAGCATGGTCTCTTGAAGGAAACTGGAAGGAAGCTGAAAGGCTGGAGGTGGAGGTAATGGAGGCTCGCAAGATAAAGTTCGGCAATGACAATCTCTCTACCTTGACCAGTATGGCCAACCTGGCATCGACATATCGGAACCAGGGCCGGTGGGAGGAGGCTGAGAGGCTCGAGATACAGGTGATGGAGGCTCGTAAGATGAAGCTTGGCGACGGAAATCCCTCTACGTTGACCAGCATGAACAACCTAGCGGTGACATACAATAGCCAGAGTCGGTGGGATGAAGCCGAGCAGGTCCAGGTGCAGGTGATAATGATGAGTCTTATGGAACTCGGCAATAACCATCCTAACACGCTGATAAGTATGGCCAACTTGGCGGCGACATTTGGAAGCCAGGGCCGGTGGGAAGAGGCTGAGAGGCTTGAAGTGGAGGTAATGGAGGCGCACAAGGCGAAGCTCGGCAATGATAATCTCTCCACCCTGATCAGTATGGCCAACCTGGCATCGACATACAGAAACCAGGGCCGGGTGGGAGGAGGCCAAGAGGCTTGAGCTACAGGTGATGGAGGCTCGCAAGATGAAGCTTGGTGGGGAGCATCCCGACACTCTTACAAGCATGGCCAACCTGGCGGCGACGTTTTGGAGCCAGGGCCGGTGGGAGGAGGCTGAGAGGCTCCAGGCGCAGGTGATGGAGGCTCGCAAGATAAGGCTTGGTGACGACCATCCCTCTACATTGACCAGCATGGCCAGCCTCGCGACAACATACAAGTATCAGGGCCAGTGGAAGGAGGCCGAGCACCTCGATTTGCAGGTGATGGAGACTCGCAAGACAAAGCTCGGTGACAACCATCCCGACACGTTGGTGAGTATGGGCAATCTAGCATCGACTTTTTGGTGTCAGGGCAGGTGGGAGGAGGCCGAGCACCTCGACGTGCAGGTGATGGAGACTCGCAAGACAAAGCTCGGTGACAACCATCCCGACACGTTGGTGAGTATGACAAACTTGGCGGCGACATTTTGGAGCCAAGGTCGGTGGGAGAAAGCTGAGCAGCTCTTTGTTCAGGTGATGGAGAGGAGCAAGGCCAATCTTGGCAGTAACCATCCTAACACATTGACCAGTATGAGCAACCTCGCGTCAACATACAGGAACCAGGGCCGGTGGGACGAGGCCAAGCAGCTCGAAGTGCAGGTGATGGAGACAAGCAAGATGAAGCTTGGCAAGGAGCATCCCTCCACACTGACCAGTATAGCTAACCTGGCGTTGACATGCAAATGTCAGGGCCTATATGATGAAGCCGAAAGGCTTGAGGTGCAGGTAATGGAGGCTCGCAAGGCTCAGCTCGGTGACGACCATCCCTCCACACTTACGAGTATCGGCAACCTAGCGTCGACGTTTTGGAACCAAGGCCGGCGGGATGAAGCCGAGCAGCTCCAGGCGCAGGTGATGGTGATGAGTTTCACGAAACTCGGCGAGGACCATCCCTCCACGCTAACCAGTATGGCTAATCTTGCTTTCACCTGGAAATCTTCAGGTCGCGATGCTGATGCCATTCATTTGCTACGAGATTGCTTGACCAAGCAAAAGCAAAAAATAGGCATCAACCATCCAACTACCTTATCTAATTCTAAGATAATGTTGGAATGGGAAATGGAGGGCCTGAGCATGCATGCCTAGAAAGCTAGATACTTCAATATCAGATGTTTACCTAGCAATTTTGCTTTACGTGTTAACTATCCAACAAATCCTTCCCCTCATGTGAGGACGTGAGGACGTGTGCTCGAAGGGGCTTGGCGCGTGTCGTGGTGCTTCTTCATGGGTGATCTCTACGGAGCTCGCAGGGCGACGCCCGAGCGACGCTCAAAATACAAATAATTTATCATATCCATATCACGTGATAAATATTTTCAATACGATTTAATACTTGAAACTAATGGTTTCGAAACAAGGTACGAGAAAGAATGCCTGTGTGTAAGTGGTGAAACTAATTTCGATCCAACCTGTTGATGAAATTATATCAAATTATCTCGTATATCAGTTATTTCAGCTAGAAAGATTACTTTACCTTTAGATTCCATCTTGTTTTCAATCTTGTAGTTTGGGAGATAGTGTACTAAAGAGATTATATTGTATAATGTGGGAAATAGATATTTTCTACTGTGGGCAGCCCTACTAACGTTTTTCATGGGTAATCCGGCTACCCGTGTAAGCCGGCCACTCAAGAACACCATACTAAAAAGCGATAAATTATAATTCGATATCTCAACGACCATACATTTTTTAAGGCTCGGTTCTTGGATCGGACCGGACCTGCGACCTAGAGTTTTCCCTTCCTCCCTGATCGTAGCCCGATACTGCCAGTTTTATGAGTAGCAGTGACCTCACCTTCATCGCCATATTCAGATATTTTGCTGCTGTTTCGCCTTCTTCGAGCCGGATGTGAGCCACCACGATTCGTTGTTCGTTGCTGGTCAAATGCACTACTGAATGAATCGGGACGATCAGGAGAGGGTCGTCTAGTGGATGTGTGAGAAACCAATTCTAGGGGTCCAAAAGGTGGCATCTGCACATATGTGCCTCCCTGATCTTGACCTGCATTTTGATTTTGCATTCCTGGCCCAGAAACTCGACCATCATGGTTTACAGGTTCTCCGTCACTTGAAGATAGCGAATGGGGCGACGATCTCGAAGGAATTCTCTACCCACACGATGAGTTTGCGCTGGGAAGCTTTTCAGGACTGTCTGACTCACGGAAGGGGCTGAATGGGTTCTTCTTTTTCGCGAAATCCGCCTCCTAGGTGATGAGGCATCCTCATACTGCTCCTGTAGATTGATGACAGACGTCTGGCTTCCAGGGTTGCTAGGGGGAGAGGGCGAGGGGCTTGTAATGGGCGAAGTCTTGTTTGATATTGGTGAGGTTGGTGGAGAACTCGAATCAGACGTGGACTGATTCTCAGCAGCTGGGTGATTTTTTAGTTGAGGAATCTCCTTTTTCAAAATCTGCATTATCTTTTGGGCAAACTCGCTGGCCTCAAGATGTTGACTCGGCGAGATTATTTGCCGCGCCAGGAGCTTCTTTTGTATCCTTTGAGCTTGCCGAAGCTTATCGAATTCGATGTTCAGCATTTTCTTCAAAGATTCACTGCCAGCAAATGATCAGTACAAAATTCCACTCATCTATCAATTGGGGGAATATGTAAGATTTACAATTGTGCCAGAACTACATCTGATCCATCTCTTCGGTAGGTTTGAGATAACAACTGAATGTTTATTAGGGTTCCAATTGTTCTCATAGACCTCTCTAGTACCTTCATATCTTGGAAAAGTGAGGGGACAGTTTTCTTGCTCTCTCTAGACCATTCAAACTGTGCGATCCATCTTTGAACTGTATTGACAGGTTTACCATCTATGAGAGAGCGAAATCTGCCGGTGAGACGCTTCAGTCTTTCAATAGTTCGGTTTGATTCCTCATCAACACTCTCAATCAGCTGTTTATGGCGGTTGAACATGGGCGCTAGCTCCTGAATCCCCCCCGCAACCTTGATGGTGTCCTTGAAAAAGTCGTACGTTCGGGCCACTGATCTTGTTCTCTTGATCACATTGGATAGATCATTTTTCGCATTGCGGATTTGCTGAAGGAGCCTTTTCAACTTCCTCCCAAGCTTGATGAGATCTCTGCCAATAGGGGAGACCACGTCCGCCATTTTGCCAGCTCGTGCTTGCGCGGTCTTTAGAACCGTTGGAGAGGCACAGAGACCGCTGGAGATTATGGAAAAAGCGAAAATTTTGAATTCCACCCACGCTTGTCATCAAAACAGGCTATTAGATAGACAAAGGGTGGAGCCAAAGAGATAGCTACTAGTTTCGATCTGGGCTGAATCACCGCGGCTAAGCCCCAACATTCTGTAGGGTATTGCCTTATCTCACCTTTTTTGTCCATCGCAATTACTCTTGACTGTCTAGTGTGGCTGATTGAAAACAAAATCCGGGGGTCAACCGATGAACTAGAGCAGAAATTCTACCAATCTTGAGAGGACACGACTTTTAACATGTAAAGGTTGAAAAAGCAAAAAGATACCCCGCTTTATCTCGATTGCCGCATCTGACAAAAAAGGCTTAGTACTTGCAGTAACGGCCAATGTCTAAATGCCACGATAGACATCTTGGAGGGCCGAGTAGGAGCACGCCGGAGGCTAGTGTGCTGGAGGCAAGGCTATAGTTTCTTGGCAGCTGGTCTGCTCCACCTAATGCGGCTCAACGCAGCAAGTTTGCACTAGTGCCTAGTAAAGACGGTGACCTTCGGGCGGTGTGAACATGGGAATCCATGATGTAGCTGGACGCAACCTGGCCATGTGACATGCAACTACGAGGCTGACATGCATAATTCAAGGAAATCCTGCATTAATCACTCAGTTCATCCAGTAGGTTCGCCTACTGAAGAGGTGTAATCACCGCTCCCGTCGCCCCCGCTGGACAAAGCCAAATGAAATCTCATGCCCTAGCCCTCCTTTGCCATACCTTATCTTTAAGGTCATACAGTAGAAGTCGAAAATAGATACCCCCTCAGACATACACGCTTTAATTCCTGGCAACCCGTTATGGAGCGAAATCCATCGACCAATTTCAATGAACGTCAATATATTTGTGATCCAAGAGAATTTACATTGCAAGAGGGTCATCGTATATCACAGCCATATAAATTACGCCATATCCTCGGTTATCTTGAATATCAATATTAAATCACAGGTTTTTCAAAACAATCTTTAAAATCTCATATTAGTAATATTCAAGAACTATCATGATTAGAGACTAGGCCTTCGGACTCTAACTATTAAAATTAACATCTTATTAATAAAGTAGCTTTCTGGAGGTTAATAATTTCCCTAACAACTTTGCCATAAGAGCTCAGATCATGACTTGAGACCGATTCAGCATCGCTTGGTATGCCCATACAACAGTCAGCTTTGCAGTGGTGGTGGGCGCCAACCTCGATCTTCACTTCAATAGGGCTCTTTTGATCTACCATTTTCAACGCAATCTCTTTTTTCTGAGTTGTGATAATGAAAGACCCATTCCCTCTTCTGGGAAAGTATTCTACTGGTGGTTTTGTCAAGATGTTCATTGACTCGGTGGTTGCAGCTCCTTTCTCTGCCATCGAAGGTGAACAAAGGAACTCGTCATCATGGAACTCATCTAGAAAACAAATTCGTTTCCCATTATTGTGGTCTCGTAGCCAATTCTCGGTTTATCTGGATCTGTTGACCTTTAGATACTGATTGCCTGGGATCCTAACCTAGCCCCCGATGTCCCAGAAGCTTTGCTCGAGCCGGGCTTTATTACTCGCATAAATACAAAAAGACTATGTTTCAGGTGATTAGGAGCAGATTCAATACAAATAATCGATGGCAAGTTGCGATTTTCTTCTACTTGCGAGCGGATAGCTACGAGATGGTGGGACTCGTACTTAATCGACCCCGGGATGGAGCTTTTCTTGCGTATCTAGCGAAGAAGTATGTCACGACATAAGAAGACGTGGTCACGCGTGAATGGCAATGTTGAAAGAGGGCGAGGCGGAGTTTTTGGGCGTTTTAGAAGCGGTACAGCTATTAGTTAGGTGATGCTGACCCCGGTTGATTTCTGTCTTACCTGGGGGGCAGATTACCGCCATTGGAATTCCCTAGCACTCCCGCAAAGCCCATGGTCCATTTTCCTCTTCCAACGGGTTACCATGAGTTTGAGCTGACCCAAGACGTGAAGCTCAATAAGAAGATTGAAAAATGTCTCCCAAACGCCCCAAGTTGCTCTCTGTACAGAGTAGTAAACGTTAAATGAAGCTAGGACCATTTCTGTTTACAAACATTCTCGAAATCGCCTTGATCAACAGGCACCGAGAAACTCTTTTTCTGTCTCACTGCCAAAACCTTGGCGCGAATTATTCGCATATTGAGATGATAAGCATCTTTGATCAAAACTAAACCACAAGGATCTAGGTTCTGCTATGAGCTCAAGAAATTTATTCTCTAGATATCGCTGTCCATAAAAATAAGAGAAAACGAGATCTGGGCTGCTGTCAGATAATTCTATGATGACTTAAAGAATTATGCTCCGTGCGAGTACATTCATGATTCAGTTCAAAATTAGATTATCTAATTTATTTGTAAACTCTTATTTCAGAAGCATCATATATCCTGCAAGGCTCGAGTGAAAACAAGGCAGGTGCCCAATACATTTTGCACACAGGGTCCACCAGGCATGGCTTTTTCGTCCAGTATTCAGCCCAGATCTCTCGGGGACAATTGTTTGCATGAGGTTTTGTTTGAGCTTATGGCCTTTCGAGCTTTGATGCCAATAGAGTCTAGCAAAGGCTTAAATGTAATGATACAGGCACATATAAGATATGTAGCTGTTTCGGCCTCACTCCAAAGGCCAGTGGTTGCAGAGGTCCATGTGAAATCATTGCTTTTGTCCACGAGAAAAAAGTATAGCCGAAGGATCGATATAATGAGGCCCCTATAAACACAGATCAGTCATGATCGGATGACTCAAACAGAGAATTAACACGCGGGTCTTACAAACTACCAAGAACAAAGGTAAAGGTTAACTGTATCTTGGTTTCAATCGATGTATGAAGTGACCATATTACTGGCATTGGCATAAAAAGCATGACAACGTCTGTGATGATATTTGGAATACTACCATATGCATATGCGGCAGCTAGGTCCACACATCTTGAACCGGGGATGAAAGCACGCCAGAACGCAGCAAAAGGTTGGCATGCCAGAAACAAGGCTATGATCTCGACTACTATTGTAGTGACTAGAATGCCTATTAGCATAGAGCTTAACTTCCGTAGGGTGGTGAGGGCGAAAATCCGGCGGTAAAGAAATAGTATGGATATCTTGGGTAAATTGGCGCTAGTCACATAGAGAAATCCGTCCGCTATGCGATATTTGCCTTCTAGGGTAACGAGATCTGGCTTTGTTGTCTGTAAATAGGCTGTGTGATAGCCTAAACCACTGTTCTTTATAGCACCTAGGATTTTTTCCATCGTTATGTTACTATCTTACTTAAGACATGTATCGTTTCAATCATACCGAGCATCACTCCTGCACATCCAAGTTGGGATACCAATGCCAGAATAACTGTTATATCATCCCAGCCAAATGACATATAACTTTTATAACGTATAATAAGTCGTATGATCACGCAGATGATTCGCACTGGTACCAAAATGATCGTTAAGACTAGGAGCGGATAGCCTAAGTATTCAACCATATTTTGGGCGTTAGATGAGATTCATGTCCGAGGCCGTTATTTTGATACAATGAGCTGAAGATAAACTCGAACGGGTCCCTCATCTACTCTAATTTTAGGAAAAGGTCACTCGGGGGACTATATAGGACTTACGAATTACTACTGTGTGACTTTTTGGCACTACATCTCACTAGTTGGTAGGACAAAGATGACTGTCATACAGTAGTGTGCATAATTTATTCACCCGGAATATCTGAAATTTCGAAGCCAAGTACGTTTGCGATGCGCATTTTCTATTCAGAGCCAGATATAGGTAATTAAACTTCTGGTAGGTGTCTCAATACCACGTCGCTCAGCAGCTGACATTTACCACTCCGATAAAAGCATAGACACCACGTGACCTAGGATCCAACTCAGCAAGCTTCGTATCCTTCGTTTCGTTGGCAGCTGAGAGTTTATAGTCCTAGAGGCACTTTTGGAGACTTGCAATTGCGCACTATAGCCCCGAAACGAGACAGGCAAAAAAAGTGACGCATGCCAGGTGATGGGCTTTGAAGCCGTGGTTGATTTATTTTGATAACACACCGACAAGTTACACACATATGCTAAGATAATCCAATTAAGTGCATGCTAGGTCAGGTACTAGTAGCACAGCGTGCTGTAAGGTGCCCAGGTGCCAAGGTGCCAAGGTGTGAATGGGTCGGTATGGACGCAGAGATATATCCAGGCAGCCGCAGTATCTGTCAAGAAATAGGAATACCGTATTCTCGGACAAAGGTAAAGCAGACAAACCGCTCTACATTGTATCACAACTTTATATCCAGATCTGTCAGTATCTTGTTGGACCAGACCATTTTTTTCTACAGATCTATTGGTCGCAAGGTTCCCAAGCGAAGAATTATAACTGGCAGCTTATAAGACAGCTTGTCCTCAACTGTCGTCAGGAGAGTATTCGTGTGGTTATTGATACGGTAGATGTAAAACTAGTCTAGTCGTAGGTGAGGTATGCTTAACTACTTACTTAGATCCGCCTTGGAAGTTTTATTCCTACTCGAGGAATTTGT
This sequence comes from Penicillium manginii, assembly GCF_028828005.1. Taxonomy (NCBI): domain Eukaryota; kingdom Fungi; phylum Ascomycota; class Eurotiomycetes; order Eurotiales; family Aspergillaceae; genus Penicillium; species Penicillium manginii. The sequence goes on along the minus strand of NW_026643109.1, from coordinate 1,781,435 downwards.
ATAGTTGCTGAACTAGATTCTATCACTAAGACTGAACTTGTTATAGGCTAACAGAAGTTGATATAGCTCGATGATTATATCATAGATTTACTCCTTTACCCCGACCTATTTGTAGACTTTGAGATCTTACTCACTGCTGAGGGGCTTGTGGGCAAGCTAACAACCTAGTCCTTCCAACTTGGGAGAAGACAAAAATAACTGTATTACTCACTCTGACTCTAACTCGAGATAATGATAGGCAGCCCTATAGATCCTAGGCAGCTACTCTGGACAGTCCTTCCAAGGTTCTAACTATATTGGGCAGTGTTTTGCCAGTAGTTGAAGGAGAGGGTATCTCGACTCTCAGCTAGTGGGAGAGAAGGTCATGGTAGTGCTGGAGGAGCTCGGTGAATAAGGTCTGTCGGTTGCGCTCTTCTACTTCTCGCGCTCCTTTGCCTACTTCCGCCTCTCCTCTTGCTGCTGCCGCTGAGCTTTTTCCTGCTCGTACCTTTCCTTCAATTGTTCTAAATGCGCTTTGTAATATGGAGAACTGCTTTTGGCCATTAGGAAGGGAAAAGTATTCGTATTGACACAGTCGTGGCAATTGCTCAGGTCCGGCGGCTCTTATCAGTTGTCTTGATCCCGGAGGCAATATTATCCGACCACCCCAGAAAGGCACGGATACGAGACTAAGCCGAGCTAAATCAGTTATCGACCAGCGTGATTCGGGAAGCACATAGTAAAAATGCTTGTTTATTGATGCCATCCTCTGTTCAGACCATTTTGACTAACGGATATATTTTTAAATGCTTGGTCGTGTAATATGGGGGACCTGTGAATTGCCTGTTCGAGTTAGCTTTGCCTTTCTAGGTTTAGCGCCCCAATACGTCGTCACGTAACCTCCCTTCAATGTTCCCCGACTTACAGACCCAACCTCAACAATCTCATGACCATGGCGTGCAGCCAGTTTTAATGGGGTCATGCCGCGTTCATCGGAAGATTCAATTTTTGCACCGTTTTCCAGAAGCAGTTTGACCATAGTCTCATCGCCAAACACTGCAGCCAAACGTAATGGGGTTGACCGTCTCTCCCTGACGTTTCAATATTGGCGCTGCTATTCAGGAGCAGTCTGGCCACAGTCGCGTGGCCATAGTGAGCAGCCGAATGCAATTAAGTCCTGCCCGATACATCTAAAAATTCAAAGAAAGGAGGCGAAAAAAGGATATTCAGACTGGATTCCCTGAAGCTCGACCTTGGACTGAAGACGATTCTCCTCAAATGCATCATATGAAAGATATGCCAGGCAGCTATCAGTGATTACTTCATGAAATTTTGGGAAACAGGCTTCCCATATGTTCTCAAAGTGTTTCTGCGTGGTGTAGTGGACAAGTCTCACGGTACCCGTTAGCTCATCGACGAATACCAAGCCACCACAGTATGAGCTTAGCTGCTTAATGTCTGTGATATTCAACTAATCGAACTCGTGAGAACTGATCTCAATCGCAAGCGCATGTTCAAGCTGAGCCACAGTGAGAGGACCTTTTGCGTTCGCGATCCATCCTATAGTTCTCTTCGCAAGCTCTACGACATCTGCACTTTGATGCTCAATCATCTTGACGGTTTCGCGATAAGCATGCTCGTAAACGTTGTACTGAGAACCAGAGTTAAATTTAGTTATCATATTTCGAACCCTCTTCTCGTTTCCCTGATCGAGGAGTAAATTGAAGTAGAGTCGAACGAGAAGAAACCTTGGCTATGTTAGTAGTGCATTTTTGTCCAGCTCTAGATATGCTTACATTCCACGAACAGCTTCCGTGATACCATCTTTGATGCACTGCTTCAGGTTCGGCCTTTGCTGCACAAAATCTGGAAGTTCAACTATACGTGAGTCCAAGTAAGATTGGATGTCTTCGCGCCTGGGTTTAATCTCAACAGAAACGTAAGTCTGAAGGTAAGCTGCAATTTCAGTTTTGGGTCGAGAAATTGCCAGTGTACTAATACCTGTTTGGACACTGAGACTGACAAGCTGGTGAAGGAATGGTTGACGAACACTGACGAGGCCGTCGGAAACTGAGCGTTCATCAAGTGCATCAATAATGAAGAAAACTCTTGTGCTTGTATCAATAATAGATTTCAACTCGCAGGTGATTGAACTTTCGGAGGGACGAGTCTTCTTTTTTACGTGACTCGTATACATTGACTTAACACCATCGGGGATCAAGGCGTCGAAGCCCGACAGCTAGTCATTGGCGTCAGCAGTTATGGCAGAAGTTTCCGGATGAAGGACGCGTCCTGCTCCGGTCCCTTCTGCACCTTTACTGGAGATAGAAATCACTCCATGGCCTATGCCGCTCCTTGCACGTCAACTGCTGGATACATCTCCAACGCTGAGATCAACGACATAATCAAGAACCACGGGAGCTATTCCATCGTCAAGTCGTCCATTGACAAGGCTTCTGACTCCATGCTTAGTTGTTTCGTGAAATGCTACTACATTGCTTGATCTTCTTCCTCTCGTACCTGAGCGTAACACGAAAAAGGCGATGTATTGTTCAGAATTGAGTTCAATAAAGACAAGGGATTGACGATGGCTGAATAATCTAAAGCTTCCCAGCTGCGGCGTAGCGCTCATTTGGTTGACACTTTGAAAACCACCCCATATATTTGTCCTCGATGTAAGGTGCTATACCAGTACCTGGATACACCGCCTCGCGCCCGTGGGCAAACCGCGCTAGCGCCTGTTCTGCATGCGCTTCAACGTCATATCCATATACATCCAGCACCGTCTGAGGGTCGTCGTAGAGATTGCTGCTGCGAACCAAATATTTCCCTTCAAGCGACGGTGCCATTGCCGCATCGCGAGCCTGTTGCTTAGGGCCATCCGGTAAGTGCCAGATGGCACCATTCAGAAAAGAGACCTGTTGTTTCATGAAGGCTTTTGGCATCCGCTCGAGCTCGTATATATTGATGGCTTCGTGAAGACTCAGCTTTCCACGAGTAACTGCCCCGACGCACTTTGCGAGGAAAGCTCCGTCTTCCATGGATGTAGCAGCCCCTTGCGCCATATGGTTTACCATTGAGTGCGCTGCATCCCCCATCAAAACCACATTCTTGTGTGGGGAGGACCATGATTGCAAGGGCCCGGTCACCAATAGCGGCCAGCGTGACTGCCAGTATACAGAACGTCAGCAGCAATCCAGAGTTTCTCGAAAGGGAGTAAAGCTAACAGTCTCGGTGATCATATCGACAATGCGTTTAATCCGAGGATCGAAGTCTTTGTATACATCCCGCATTTCCTCGACAGGAACATCCGGTTGGGTACTATAGACCTTCTCCGGACGATGATGCGAGAGCACCAGGTTGAATGTTTCGCCCCCACTGATGGGATAAGTGATAATATAGGCATTATGTCCCATCCAGACCTCCATCGTCAACTTTTGAATGAGCTCCTTTGCAATTGGGTCCTGCCGGATACGGTCATACGGTATAATCGCCCGGTAAGCACAGTTGGTAGTTTTGGCGTCCGGCTTTATGTTCGGAAACAGCGTACTTCGGACAATGCTGTTTATGCCATCAGCACCCACGCAGAGGTCGAAATGATATTTATCCCCTTTTTGTGTTTCGACCGTGACTTCACCCTTCTCCTGATAGTCAAGTGAGATGACGCGACTGTTAATATGAATCGCTGCTCCCAGACGCTTGGCCACGGCCGCGAGACCTTGGTGGAGATGAGCACGATGAACAAGCCACCACGGTCTGCCCAATGCTCTTTCGACAATTGGTATTTCGGTATGTCCGACAAGAGTGCCATCTTTGCGGCGCATATTCAGTTCTTCTATTTGAACCAAGTTGTCTCCTATCACATCCGCAACGCCCCATTTCTGCAGCAGAAACGATACATTCGGCGTCATCTGGATCCCGGCCCCGATCTTTTTTCTATGAGCTCCTGCATGCGGCATTATTTGCTGACTGCTAAGGTTAACTTACTTCGAGCAATTCATCCGCTGCTTCCAGGACAGTGACATCCACCCTGCACGTCGAAAGGCAATGGCAGCTGCCAGCCCTCCTATTCCTGCGCCGATGATTCCAACATGAACACGCTGATTCGCCTGTAGGTATAAGTACAAAGTCAAGCATTCGAGAAGCAGCCTTCTCACCATGTTCCACGTTCCGGGTTTATAGAGCTATTTGTGGTAGAGAATAAAATAGCTTAGGATTGCACTTGATGAAACAAGTCATGGGGATACCGAAGGATATATATACACTTGCAACTTCTCTATTTTCGCAATCCCCGGGCTGCCCACTCGGGGAGTTAGGCATTCCGGCCCAGCCTTGGGGGTAGGATACCCCGGATTCCCCGCATCCGCTGACTGAGGCTGGACGGGACGTACGCCTGTGGGACTTCTAAACCCACGCGAGACGGAATTGGTGGCGCATGTGGGGTAAAGTTGAGGTGTTAAATAATATTCGAACGATAATGCCGACACACGGGGATTGTAAAATGACCATAGCATTGGCTAGATAGTTTACTGTCATTACCTGACCCGCTGGGCCGCCGGGCCGTCAGGGGTTCGGTGCCGCACTATTATCCAGCGGATCTAATTCTCACTATACTATCCTTCTCTGTGAAAGATCCACTACATCATCTATCAGCAGGTACGCTAAGATGTCTGCCTTAAGTTTATTTTTCTCACTCCTACGGCAATGCCGGATACTGAGACTATTGCTCCTTCCGCGGCGAATCCATCTCGAGAGACTCGAACAGCCGAACCACCCAGCTTGTACGTACATAGCCCCTTCTCTGTTTGCTCCACTACAGCTAACTCGTAGTCAATGCCTCACTATTCCGAGGACCCTACTGAGAAGCTGCAGCCCTAACCAATCATGAATTCGCCAAAGTCCACGGGGGGTACCAAGTCGGAGCTGTGAAGAGAAAAGAGCCCGGTTGAATATTCGGTAGGAAAGTCGAAAGCAAGCCTATTATCAAAATATGGCTCTTCTGAAACTGTGCATTGTGCAGGTGAGAGCCGTTAGCGGTTTTTTGAGACAATTGCTGAAGCGTGGGCAGGGCCAGCCTTGGAATGGCACGGATGGGACGGAAGGGCGGTTTGCATCTGTGCGGGATAACTAACTGAGAGGATCCAATATTGCAGATAGCTGCGAAAGGTATTCTTGACACCGCTCAACAACAGGGTTTCCCGGGTCAAGCTGACGCAGTGCTTCAGCCGCCGTGTCAATACAGGGCCGGGAATGGCTAACCATGATCCAGGCTGACGGGTTGCGGTCACGCTCCTTCGATGCCACGATGAGGGAGCCGAAAATAACTAGTGCTGCATTGAAGGCTGTGTTACATCAGCTTCAGTTTCCTTGAAGTCAAATATAACAGAACTCCACCTACTGTAATAGAGTGAATAATTCCATGCACCCAAGAACTCACGTCGCCAGCCACTACCGGCAGACATATTGTGTACAATCGAGATAATCGACGTAGCAGATTCAACACAGCTAATGACGCTGCTCAGCCCCATTTGCTGAAGCAACCGCGTTTCAGACGTCGCCTGCGTGTCACCTTGTGTCTGAATTGGGTCGAGGAGGCTCTCTAAGCAGCGGCGATGCACCAGGATTCGAAGGTTATTATAGCGCACGGAGAGGACAACCTCGAATCGATGGCGGATTATCGAGCCAGTGTCCATCTTCTCAACGTCACCCAGACTTAAGGGGCTGTCGCATACTTTCAGGCCCAGGGAGGGCAACTGCTGAAGTCGCCATTCATCGAGCTGGCGCTGCCCTTCGAGGATCCCGGACATGGCGTCTATAGGGCTCGTGGAAACTTCGAACCCTAAATTGGCCCCGTAGCACGATTCGAGCACGTTATAAAGTATAACGTATAGCTTTCTGTATATTATTAGCGAAAGATCACTGTCTTCCAATTTACATGGAAAATCAAGTCAGAGCTCACACTGCAGCCGTAAAAAAAAGAGCCGTCCAACATTCGATAAGTATTAGACTCAGCGGGCGAGCTCAACATTTGCAAGTCCTGGGAGGGCATTTCCAGCTTCACGTAAGATTCAGGTATGGTACACGGGCGACCGAAAGTCATGCTTAAAGTACTAGAATGACCGAATCAACGCAATGCGCAAGACCTCATAAAGAGCTGTCCTCACCGGTCAAGAAGGACACATCCAAACCAGGTGCGTTTACGAGTCTCAAATTCCGCTGGAGGAAATCCTCGATTTGCATCTGGAGAGTGTAGACCTAATTGATACGCCGCAGATATTGCCAACCCATGTGCTGTCCAAGCTTGCACTGACTTTTGGGTACCTTGTAGGTACTGACCTAGGATTAGGAGATATTGCACTGCATCGGAATTAGCTCGTTGACATACTGCAAAGAACAAGGTCAGCTCCCGCATCGACACTCACCCATCTCTAAGCTGGCATTTCGTTTGGAATCTCGATCACAGAGGCCATTTGCTCTTTGATAATACACATCGGATTCCTGTATTCGTTTCTCTGCAGGCATGTCACCTTTGGTTGACAGACTTGCTGCGATAGCAAGGACGATGTTGAGCAGACCGAGCCAGGTTCTACGAACCTTGCGAAATCTTTCCTTCTTCATCTGAAAGTATGTCTCGCAGAATGATTTTTCATGGATAAAAGGCAGAAGCTGTCCGGTCTTATGGAAATACTGCTGAATAAGACTCCACGTACGTTCCTCGCTTGGTAGAGCGTAGATGTTGACTGCCGCACTCAAATTAATGTTTTCAACACTCACCGGGCGGCCCGTAGATGGGGATTTGGCACCGTTGACCGTCCCGCAGGTCCTCTGCGACGAAGACGGGACCAGGGCCGGCTCCCTATGCGGACTTGTCTTTGCTATCGCTCGGGATATATACCGCAGAAATGCGATATTAGAAGAAGGCCCTTGCACAATTAGCGCCCAGGGGTGCCACCAACAATCCCATATAGGTAGACAATTAGCATACCGAAGAAACCGCAATTCTCTTCGTCTGTAAACTGAAGCGCTCCCATTCCGTCTACCGAGCTCTCAGATACATCAATTTCTCCCAGAGGCTCTGTTGTATTATCGCCCCTGGGATCTGGTGCTGCTGCCGAGGCAGTTGAAGAGTCCTGTACATCTTTCAATGGGTCTTCTGACCCCCTACTCGGGCCTTCACTCGATTCTTTGCCGTCTATGGGCGCCGATGAACTATGGCCCTGGAGCTGCCGTATTGACGCTTCCATCCTCTCTAGTCGCTGCTCCAGTTGCTGGATATAGCTTGGACATTTGTTAACATCCGTCGCCTACAGATCGCTCGCAAAAGACCTGTCGATTGCAGTGGAGGGGAATTGAATGGTCTTCACCTTTTTCTCAAGGTCAAATTATTCGGACCAGCACCCTCCGAATACAAACATTCGATTTCCAGTTCGCGGCATAGGGCACATGGCCGATCACCTGAACACTAGAAGAGATTCCGGTCAGCCCGGCTGGCTTTCAGGCACCATTCGAATCGAGGCGGACTGCGTCCTCACCCGGGATTTCCTGTGCCGACAAGATTGGCAGGCCAATGTGGCCCTGCGCCGTTTATTCGACTGCAGCGCGGACGGAGACATGGTTTGGAATGGGCGCTCGTGGTATTAGGATACATGCATCCCCTGCAGTCATCGAAGGGCAATCGCCAGGCATTCTCTCTCAGATCCAACCGAGGGTAATGCGTGGTAAGGAAGCTCTCCCCCGAGACTCCAATTCTCCCCGCTCGCATTTCCCGCTGTCTTTTCCGGGAATGATTGGCAGTTTCACAGAAACCCCGCCCTTTTCGGCGAAGGAAAGAGATGATCGCATCCGACTGCGCTCTGTTAAGCTACTTCCCCACACCAGCCTAACTCCCCGGTCGCCACCAAATCCCGGTTCGACTGGTTCGACCGGTTCGATATCTTAACCATTCCATTCGTCCGGATGACGTTTCCGCTTGACAAGACTATTAGAAGCCTGCTCGCGGGCGAGTATATAGAGAGCCCAGTTGGACTTTGCAAACTGAAAATTCGTTAGACTCTCCACTGCAGATACTAAGCAGAAGTCAACGCCTTCTCCTTTATCATATTTATCATACGGACCACGCAAGGCTCAACTGACAGGCATAATGTCTCGTACGCAAATTGTACGAGTCCCTCACTTGGGGGGTATCGATGCTTCCTATCATATGCCCTACCCGTATGACGCAAAGAAGCCCACGCTTGTTCTCGTCAACTCCTTCACCACCTCCGCGGATCTCTACCGGAAACAATATGATGACAAAGAGTTGACGAACTCCATGAATCTACTGGCCATAGAACTGCTTGGCCATGGCCAAACACGAACCAAGCGTGAGAATTGGACCTATTGGGATACCGCGGAGATGAATCTGCAGGTCTTGGATGCCCTCGGCATTGAAAAGGCCTTTGTGCTCGGTACGAGCCAAGGTGGTTGGATCACTGTTCGAATGGCGCTTATGCGACCGGAGAAGGTACGTGAATAATCCCAGATAGGCACACGAGTATGACATGGCCCCATCTCAAACGTCCAGTAGATCCAAGGAATCATCCCGCTTGGAACCTCGCTGGATTACGAATCTGAGCGCACACGCCAGCTTAATTGCTGGAATGGCGCCGGGCTCCTGCGCCCCAATATTACGAAGTGGACTACAAATGAGCCTTCTCAAGACTTTGAGCCGGACACCGAGTACTGTGACTTCCTTATTGACATTGGTTTCAATGAATGCGCCCCGGAGCTTCGCGAATTCTGGCGGAAGACGATCAAGGCCAACTATCGTGGCGATGACGGTCGTCGACGTATCCGGATGGCGGCCATTAACCTTGCTGAACGAGATGGACTGCATTCCCGCCTGTCCGATGTTCGGTGTCCTGTGCTGTGGCTACACGTAAGTTTCTACCTGTCGGACAGCTTCATGTCCACTTGCCAAGAGAAGGCTTTGGCTAAATCCATCTTGCGATGTATAGGGTACCAAAGACGTGGTGTACTCGATTGCAAACGCTCAAGAGGAGATCAAGATGTTCGTGAACTCTCCGGATGCACAATTAGTGACGGTGGAAGGTGGGGCTCATTTCTTGAGTGGCTCTCATCCGAACGAAGTAGACAAGGCCCTGATTGAATTTGTGACGAAGTACAACTGATATCTTGAGATTGATTGTTGAGAGGTGGTAATTAACCACGGAGACTGTCGGCTATTAGCACAGTTATGGCTTAAAGGATGCTAAGTTATTTCTGAGAAGTTCCGGCCGTGATCGTGGATTAGCCTCGTGGGAGGAAGTATATAAGTTTGAAAATGAATTTCTTGACTTCGAAAGTGGCTGGTGGCCCCTGCATTGTTATACTGGTATACAAGGGAGACACGCTGCGTGCTGGGTCCTTACGGCCCAGTCATTCGGTCACTCGCTCGAGCATCCAAATAAAGATCTATCCAGCTTACTTTAGTTCGCCTGGCATGATACTGTCATAGCGGTGGCCGGCTCAAGCCAAGTGACGGTGGCAGCGCTGCACTTGTTTGATAGCAACGAGGATATGAGGCGATTTCTCGATGGACTGATTTGTGTTTTGTTCTCTGTCTATGAAGTGCGTGGGTGTGGGTGCCTTGGCTCTCAGCTTGCGCTGATCAATCTATGCCGTACATCGGTCAAGGGGCTGCTGGACGACCAGAGTTACGGGTGGAAAGGCAGCCGTTTCTAGCGTCAAAAGTGGTTATTTTCGGCGTCCCTTCACAGGTCTTTATATTCTATATGTGATAATTATACTAGTCCTTACCCGCACTCAGCTAATTGGCCGATCCTAGGGGAGATGTCTCCATCCCTTGCCGGCACGTTATCAAAATTAATCATTCAAGTTTCGTACAATCACTCAACTACACTTGCTTTTCGTGCTCGTTTCGTTTCAGGGCCACAGCGTGCGACAGCGCGCGTCCACCAGTATTCAGAAACTCTTTCTGACCCTGTTGCCAAGCCCTTAGCGCATATCATTCATTGGGCAACATCAATGGTATGGTACGGTATCTCTCTGCCCACAAAAATACAACTAGCGACATCATTGAACGCGCAGCTCAGTCGGAAGATTATGAAAAGTGCTTAACTTAGTTGATCTATCATGGTACTTCTTATCGAGAGGTCTGAAGTAGAACTGACTCTGTCGCGAACAACGAACGCAACTCCCCAAAAAAGCTAGGCTGAATTTTTTATTTTTTCTAAAAAAAATGGGATATCTTTGGACTCCAATGAGTTTGGCCTATATAGACCAAGGCCTGATAAGGTTCGGCTTTGGCATAAGGTATTCCTCCTCCATAGTGACTCTCAAATAGCTCGGTGAGCCTTCTAAATAGTAAATCTAACTAGTCTATCAAGGTAGTATACTTGCCATAGGACACGTGTCAGGGCGCACTTCCATGATAGAATTTTCTTTATAAAAGCTATCAGTGATATTCACTCTTATTTATTTCTCTATATCCCGGAGAGCTCACGTAGTTGACGCAGATTTTGACTTGGGCAGTTCATGTTCAAAACATATTTTATTTAGAGATAACTAGGAGGTGCCTTACGGCCAAGCCACCTACTAACCCAGCGCCCGGCAAATACAACTATCTGGAATATCCCAGCATAAATTACTCCGTGATATACACAGGGTTCAAGTTTCAACCCTGGTTATATCAAGCGTAATATACCCCGAACCTGAAGCCTAATCTCACCAACAATACAAAATACTACTAGTTCATTACAGTGAAAGCTGAAAAAATCTCCATTCACCATCTATAACTAACGCCAAACCATGCCCCAGCCCAACCTACCCCGCCGTAATAGCCAACACCCTCTTCCTCCTCCCCACCGCCAAGGGCACATCAACACCAACGTCTAAATCCATAAAACCACTGGCATCCACCCCCTCTCCCCAACCATAACTCCCCTCAAATCCCCCCTCAACCTAAGAACATCCCTAACCAAATCCCCCTCAATAACCCCCCTCGAAACCCCATCACACCTAGCCGTAACAGCAAGATCAAACTCATCCAACCCCCCTAACCTTCAGCAAAGGCCTAACCCACCCCTCAGCCACATCAAGCCTAAGCCTCTGACCACCACCAACCAAAACCGCCCCCCCCACCAACCATCGTCCCCGAAAACCGGCCCAAATCAATACTCAACTTCAAACACCTCAACCCAGAAAGTTCCCTAGCAATACAATCCCAAAACCGCACCCAGAGCTCATCACTATGCGTATGCGCGTATATCGACCCCTTATGCTCCTGCCCACTCAGCGGTGTCCAGACAGGCATCCACTGCACTGTCAGAGACGTAATAGCCCGTCTAGCGCGGGGGGACAGGGACCCCACAAAGGAGAGAAAGGTGAACAAGTCGTCCACGTCAATTGTATTGTTTTTGTACACCGTGGTTTGGGTTTCGGCGTAGATGGCTTTACAGGTGCGTAAGAGTGCGACGGGGGCTGTGGAGAGTGTGGATGGTAGGTCGGCGTGTGTGTGTGGGTATAAGAGTCTGTCTGTGTGGCCTGGGATGCGGCCGTCGTAGATGCGCCAGCGGGCGGGTGTTTTGGGGCAGCAGTGGCGGTGGTGGGTTAGGGCTTTGCTGTTGTTGTTGCTGCTGCTGCTGCTGGAGGTGGAGGTGCATCGCACGTGCTTTATTTTGTCTTTTATTTGGACGAGGTGAAGGGTTGAGGAGCCGAAGACGTAGGACCATATCATGGTGCGGATTTCGGGGGGGCAGTTGTGTTAGGAGGGGGGGCTTGTTGCGGGGTGCATTTTGTCCAGTCTATTCCGAGTCCGTCTTCGTGGGTAGATATACTGCCACTGGCAGGTGTAGAATGGGATGGTAGATTACTACCAGCGGGCGAGCAGATTGCTCGGTCGTGAATCAATTCGCAGACTTGGTCTTGCCATTTTCGGCCCGTTGTGTAGTAGTGCCAGATGGAGTAGGGGTCGCGGACCAGCCAGGCGTCGAAGTGGCGCATTGTGGGCTGGGCTAGTTGGGTCTTCACAACCTTCCTTGACTTCAAGTTGACTCCAGGGCTGGTATATTGTGGGAGATGAAATGTCGGGACTTCCTTTGGAGATCTGCACAGTCTGGGGAAAAGTGGGCTCCTGCTCCACTATATACTCCACGCTTTCCTCCTCAATCCATCGTCAGCCCCCATGACGCTAAACGGTAGAGATTTCCCTCATAGCCTCTCCACAGAGGCAATTGGCCGCTGCAGCTGTGAGTGGTTGAGGATAATGCAGCCACGGGCAATCCCGGCGTGTAACCTTGTGACGTCACGTGGAGCAGTGTGCTCCGTGAAGCATGAGGAACATATACAGAGTACCTAGGAGTAGAGTAGTCAGGAGATTGTAGTGATTAGTATGCCTAGGTGGTAATGGTCTTATTTATGCCTTGATTGGCCAAGTCTAGTATACACTGCCCAGGTGGGTGGTGGACTGTATCTACAGCTGGTATAAACACAAGTCTAGACCGTCTAGATTACATTTGATATACCAGGCCTAGCAGATATGTACAAGAACTAACAGTAACAAAACTACTTCCATCTACTGCGCACTACTCTGCACACTCTCCTCCCCCCCTCACAACCTCACCCTCTCTCTCCCCTCCCTCCTGCACCTTAACATCATCACCCCCTTTCCTCGGCCCCTCCTGCATAACAGCCACATAAACCGCACAGGCCAAAATAAGCCCAGACCCCACCCAAGCCACCCCATCCAACGTTGTCCCCCAAACAACCTTATCATAAAACAGCGCAAAAAGCATCTGCGTATAAACCATACTCGTCGCCTTAGACCCCTGCCTCCCACCGCGTCCCCTTCCCCTTCCACCCACACTCTTCGGCGGCACATAAGACAACCCCGCCGTAAGCAAAAACTGCAACAAAAACCCGCAAACCCCCAATCCAACCATAAACCCCCACTCCGTCCTCGTCCCGGGTACCCGGAACTCAACACTGGGCAGAAGCAGCATCGCCAGAAGCGAGATTATCGTCGTCACACTGGAGAAATACGTCACAGAGACAAGCGGGTGCGCACGACGGCCGATCATTCGAATGGACGTGTACGCGCCGGCTGCGCCCAAAACGCCGATACTAGCCACAACCGTCGCGAGAACGTGGTGGTAAGCGTCTGCGTCGTCGGGACTTTCGCTTTCCGAGCCGGAGTCGGAGCTAGGCTTGGACTGGGAGCGGAACGGACGGGCGATCAGCACGACGCCGACAAGACTGATGATCGCTGCAATTTGCTGCCGGCGCGAGAACGTCTCGCCCGGGATGAAGAACGAACAGGCGTAGCAGGTCATTATGGGGGCTAGGAAGGTGATGACGGTTGCTTCGGACAGGGGCAGGTATTGGACGGAGTAGTAGAGAGCGTAAACGCCTGTGAAGCCGCAGACGGCGCGGAAGAGGAGGAGTGGGAGGACGGGTCTTGTGCCGAGTGGGTGGGGCGTTTTGGCAATGAACATGTAGATGTAGCTTGCGAGGGCTGTAATGGACATTCTGGCAAAGAGGATCTAGAAAAAAAAAGCGTGGTGTTAGCTGGCATTCGCATTGACTGGGCTGGGTTGGCTTGGGCGGGGTGTACCTGGAAAGGATGCATTGAACTGTGAATTTCCAGAACCTGGGTCATGACGTTCATGCTTGCGCCGAACATTTGCGCTAAGAGGACGAGAACCATGCCTTTATTTTGGAGCCAGAAGATTCGGGCTTTGGCGGCTGTTTTGGTGCGTGGGCGGGATGAGGCTATTGCGGCGTCGGTTTCGTCGTCTTCGTCTATGGGGCGCGGCTCGTACTCGGCCAGTGATTCGAGGTCGGGATCATCGTGGTAGGGCTGGGGAAGAGGGGCATCTGGGTGGTTTTGGTAATCCCTGTCATGGCCCTCGCGTGCTTGTGCTTGTGCTTGTGTTTGGGTTTGGGTTTGTTGCTGGGGTTGGGTGGGTGCTGGTTGGTGGGATGGTTCCGACATTTTTCAATCTGTGATATTGGCCAGCTCAAATTTGCTGCCGATGGGGTCTATTATATATGTCCAAGAGATATATCCATGAGAATATACAGGAAAGAAAATGAGTGAGAGAAAGGAAAGGTGAGGAAGAGTGAGATATGGACGGAGAGAAAAACGGAAAGATGCGCGATGTCGGCGGGTGACATTGACCGCTCACACTACAAACCAAGTAACTAACTTACCAGTCAGTAAATTAGAACTAGTTAGTTATTGACTAGGAATAAGCCCGATGGTTCACGGTCATTCGTATATTACTTGCATTTGCTTATATTATTAGATATGCCTCTAGTTATTACTGGTGGTGCTGTTGATACCTGATCTTAGACCTTCCATTTGCCTTGCTGAGAGCGCGTGACCAAGTCTAGTTGGTTATAACCACAAATGAGTGTAAATTTTGTATTATTTCAACAGATGCTAGATAAATGCAACTGACCCCGGATTTATATCCGAAGTAATCCAGATCTTGTTTAGGTACAGCCCTGCAGGCTGCAGGCTGCAACCTGCAGCTATAGTCCACCTGATCTCAGCAGATTCGCAAGGATCGACAGATGGCCCCGCATCCTCGGCACATCCCCAAATATCAGATGCACACTCACTATACACCCACACGTACCCCGAGTCCGAATCTACACACTAAACAAAAGTAAACGTATCACCACCCCTCTCACGCAACATATTCCCCACCCTCGCCGTTCCAACCACACGCTCCAACTTCAACGCATCCCACTTGGTGAACAAAACCCGCGCACCGCCCTCAGCAGCCTCAACCAGCGCCGCAGGATCCAGCCCCAAGAATCCCACAATCTCCCCATAAAACACCGGATTCTCAGGAACACCATACATAATCACCCTCCGCACACCGCGGATCTGGTTCCGCCGGAAATGATGCGCCCGCTCTGTATACAGTAACACCGAGTGTCGTCCCGTAACAAAGTGACTCCGCGCCCGCGAAGCCTCGCGAGGCTCAGTGTACTCGGATATAGCGCCGAAAGAAACATTCGTCGTCTGCGCCGAAGTAGCGAAGTGATTCCGCACCCGCACGAAATCCAAGTACGAGGGGACAAAGATGAGAGTCCCCGCGCCGGCCTTGCTGCGCGCAGCGATATTCTTCACCAGCGTTGAGAGGATGGTCGTGGTGAAGTGCTTGAAGCGGGCGTCTGGGTCTTTCAGGGGCGAGAGACTGTCGATTCGGGTGAAAGTTTGCTTTACGGAGACGGGGAGGGGGAGGTCGGTTATGGCGCCGGCGTAGGTGGGGGTTATTTTGATGCGGCCGGAGGTGTTTTGCATGTTGGTGGAGAAGAGGGAGTTGATTTCTGGCGTTATGAAGGATGATAGGACGATTGTTTGGCGGATGTGGCGGGCGTGGTTGTCTAGATACCAGTTGCGGACTCGGCTGAAGTCGCAGCCGTGGGCCTCTTTCGGTTGCTGGTTTAGATGCTGGAAGATGAAGGAGATATGGTCCCAGTTCTGCATGAGGAGGGCGTCGGCGTGGTCGACGATGACGACTTCGATGGAGGAGAGGAAGTCGTGGTCTCGCTTTTTGGCACTGCGAGGTGATGGTTAGTTTGGGGTTCTCTGGTGGTGGCCATGGTGGTTCACGGGTGGTGACTTACTCGGCTTGGTCCATGATCGTTCGTAGACCGAGTGGACTGGCCAGAATGACATCCGAATTGTAAAATTGCGCAAAGTACTTGACGGTCTTGCGGGTGAACTTCAGTCCTAAACGGAACATATCGTCGTCATTGCCGCCGAACAGTTCGCGGAAGTCCTCCGTCTTGTTCTCCCAAGAGGCATCATCGGGCGATGAGAAGCTATCCGTAAAGCGCTTCTTGTTCTCGTGCTGCTCCGCTTGGTAGATCCGGGCAATCGCATTGACGACGCGCACACAGGCCTGTCGAGTGGGCAGAATGTAGAGTACTTTGGGCCGGGTGAAACCCTGATCCCGACACTCGATATCAGTATCGGGGTCCTTGGCCAGACGGGCATTGTTCTTCAGCACTTGGTCGCGTGTCTTGATGAGATGGTTGACTGTGTGTACGGCTGCAAGCTCGCGCATGCTATCCGCATTGCTCGCTGTTCGTGCGCCAAAGAGCAGATCTTGGTAGTCGAAGACATATGGGGCAAGGTGTTGGGCGGAGCCAGTGATAGTCGGCAGCAGTTCGGCGACGCGAGGTTTGAGTTTATTTTTGAGCTGGAAAATTTAGACAGAGTTCAAAGAGAAATTTAGGATAGCGGGAAATGAGACAAACCTTTAGGTTAGCGGTGCTCTTGATGGCTGGTAGCAACGATGCGGCGTCTCCCATATCCGGGATTGACTGCACGAAGCGCAAGCCGTCTACTTCTTTCTTGGCCGAGACCCATTTGTTCGCCTGGATTTGCTCGATCTTCTTGGGAAGATCAGACCCATCGGGCAAGTTGAAGTGCTTCTCAAAAGGACCAGCAGCATCGTCGTCCTCATCCTCTTGAGGTTCTTCCTCGTCATCCGACGGGGCCTGATCTTGCAGCGCATCGGCCTCGGCCTCATCCTCGGACTCTTCCACCGCAACCGCCTTAGCATCACTGCTATCCCCGGCAACCTTTCTGCGCTTGCGAGCTGGTCCTTTGGTTTCGGCATCGGTTTGGAGTAGTTGTAACAACTCGTTATACGGGCGCTCGGTCTGCTCCTCCTCGTCGCTGCTGGAGGAGACATCGTCATCCATATTCACATCATCTTCGAGCTCCATAGCAGGCGCATCCTCACCGGAGGATTCGTCCGACCTAGAATTCATCAGCCGGGGCTCAAGCTGGCAGTAAATTATGTGATTGCGACTCACTGTGCATCGTGCAGTCGGGACGAGTCGAAATTTTGTCGCCGAAAGCCGCCACGGCCACCACGGCCACGACCGCGACCGCGGCCACGCGGGGCGCCTCTTCCACCTCTTCCGCCTCGGGAGAAGGCCATTGTGGATTGTGTTGAGGGGGTATGAGTGTTCACGGAGGATATGGGGAGCTGGGGAATTGTCGCCGAAAATTGTCAACTTTTGGCGGCAGAATTGTTTTCCTTATCTCCTCGTGATGGGATGTCTTGACCGCCTCCCCGCTATGGACATCCAGACAGTTGAACAGCAGCATTACCACACTATTTGCGATAGGATCAAATGAGCTATCTATATCAAATATCTAATCTCTAATTTTGAGTCTGTCACATTGCTTTTAGATGGCATTCATGCTTGAAAAGTCTATAATGGATAAATATGACAATTCCTCAAAATTGAGAATCATCGGCAACGATACTATTCTACATCGTAACTACTATCAACTCCTCAGTAATCAAGTAGCACTATCTCATTCCCACTTGATCTGGGTTATTGATATTTTCTAAAGCTATTTACAGTTCCCTACACCTATCTTGCGCCATATATTTCGGCAATTTATACTGTCTTGGCATGGCTATTCTGTCGCACAATCCCCATTCATCTCTTCACTGTCCATTTCCAACCTCCGAGTTCTTCACCTCCAAGTTTTTCTCCTTTTCCCTCAAGTTCATTTGATCCGTGATCCATTCCAGCCCACAACATCCCGTATTTTGCCCGAGATGAATATTTCACAAACACCGTGCCACTCGAAGGACTAGACCTCGGCCTTTTGCTTCAAGGTCGTCATCCGGCTTCCACCGAATTGCAGGCTCAAATCGAAAGTCATAGTCGAAGAGGAGTGCGACAAGATCAATTCAATATCTAGATATCGTTGGGGAAGTTTTCCCGTGTCTCCGCCAACGAATGCAAATTTACAGAACGATCTCAGAGAAGACACTAGCCTCGTCTCGGTCTTGGAAAGCCTTTTTGCACAACTTGACACTATTCTTCGGGATATCTCGACCTAAATCAATGGCTCGGGTGAGCAGGTATTACCTCAATGTAGCCCTGGAGAGGAACAGGAAGGGGCTGTGGCCTATCGCGCCTTCCTCATTCACTGGAGTCAATTACGATGATTCTTACTCGCAGCCCTACTTATTATTCAACTAACTTTTCATTACCATCAGCAACCTCTTGTCAGTACTCGAAAACAAAAGCTTGAAATGATTTTCCTCCTGTTTCGTTTGGTTAGTGCATGGTTATGTCAACCCCGATCCAGTTCCTGGCCATCTTAATCATTTTGGCTATCGGATTCCCTGTACGTCCATACCACGATCTGAACCCCCCCCTTTTCCCCCGAATATCTGCTAATATACCCAAGGATTGGACCGCCCAGTCGACCTAGTGCGCGACCTCTACGAAGGTCTAATTGAAAATCTAGAGGATGTAAATAATCATCACTACAGAGGCAAAGGTCCTGCGCGCCGGAAGGCGAATGGTACTGTTGTTGAAGAGCAAGCCCCAAGTTAAACCCACATTGGGCGGAATAAGAATCCAGGTAAATGACGACCGGCCCGACTTGTTTGAACTTGTGGTTGATCATTTGCTGACAGTTTCGACTTCTGCATAAGAAAACCATTCAGCTAGAGGCACAAATTCATCGAGAGATTGAGCTGTTCATAAACGAGGTTGAGTATACACGTGAAAATCGACTGTCCTGAGATCTGTGTGCTCAGACGGAGGTAAAGCCAAATTGATCAGAACAACCACTTAACTTCAAAGAGAAGACTCGCTGATACAGGAATTTCCAGAGCGAGGTTTTGAGACATTGGGCTCGTGTTTATTGCGAACAAATCAATCTGTATATCGACCTTGCCGCCCAGCAGTTCAAAATACTCCAGGCCAGCGGGAATTCTTATACTGAAATGCGGCTCGACGACTCCCACGAAACGATGGAGGTCCTCCTCCGACAGGTCGACCTACTACACCGACGGATCAAGATTGTTGGAGAAATGTGATACCATCTGAGATTCGGAATGGCAACTTTGAATTAAGACGAATGTTTATGTTTAGCTAGTATGTCTCCATAGATTTCCTCCTAACCGCTTACCTCGTCTCTTTTATCTATTTCAATCCAATGTAGTCTTTGGGGCAAATCCCGGCAATAGTTCGGCGCGGTGAAATTACGCCCCGGGTCTAAACCGCATTTGGAATGGGACAACACCGTCCGCGAGCCTTTTTTGACGACAGGTCTACACATCACAGAGACTGAGGCCCCCCCGTCGCTCTTATTTGTTGTTTTTAGTTACACTACTAGTTCAGCGACGCTATTATTGTTGTTCCATTAACTCGAAAAACTAGAATTGCAGAACGAAGGCATCTCAATCAGAGCCCCCAGGAGGAGGGGTGAGTGCCTGATAAGAAGATGAAGATAAAGACCCGGCATAATGGCCATCACCAGAGCATTCGCTCTTATCCCCTGCCTCCGAAACAGATTCGATGACAACTCCTGGAAAGAACTTCTTGTCTAACAACCCACTTGTCATTTCTGCCAACTCTCGAACCGAACAACCTCCAAGCAATTGCAGAACTGGTATATCAACCTCCAACTCCTGTGCGAACCAGCGACGCAAGTCCACCGCGATCAACGAGTCGACACCAAGTTCGGTCAGTCGCGTGTCACCGGCGACGCTGCCGTCTCCGACTTCGCCGGGAAGATGCAGACGGTGATGCAACTTGGCTGTGACAACTTCCTCGACAATCTCCCCCACTTGCGTCATTGTGGTTGCGGAAACAAGTCTCTGAGCAAGAGGCATCGCTGTACCCGATGATGCAGAGGGGCCGTCACCTTGGTGATGGTAGCGGATGAAAGGCCAGACTTTGGGGGTGCGGAACCAGAGAATGTCTGGATGCACAGCAGGGTCTTGAATGCGGATACCGCCTAAGACAATGTCATCATCTGCATTGGCTGATCCTAAGCCCGCTGGGTAAGATTCAGACCCACGCCCTGTCAAGATAGCGTGAGCAAAGAGCTCGTGCAAGTCCTGTTCTGACACAGGGTGGTCACCCAGCATGTCAAACATGCGGTTCCAAAATGCGTCGCCTTTGCCAGAAAGATAGCCTATGTCACCAGTTACTTGGGCCGGCTGGACGACACTTGCTACAAGCCCGCGTGATCGACGACGAGCTGCCAGCCCAAGCAGGAAGTTGCTTGCTGCTGTGTATGCAGACTGGCCCAGGTTGCCAATCGTCGCGACAGCACTACCGAAAAGGATGAAGAAATCGAGGGTTGGCTCCTCGCCAAAGATCTCGTCAAGTAAGAGACTGCCCTGCACCTTTGGTGCGAGCTGACCAGCCAAGAGGGGAAGATCTGCATCAACAAAGAGCCGGTCCCAAAGCACCATAGCCCCGTTGACAACACCACCCAGTGGTGGCCAATCCGATTTCAAGCGCTGAGATAGTGAGAAGACTGATGCGCGTTTTGTCACGTCCATGGACATGACTTCGACGCGCGCCCCGGTCGTGTGATAGAGTTCTGCAATCCAAGCCGGGTCGATCTGTGGATTGCGGCTGGTAAGAATAACATTGCGGGCGCCACACGAGATCAGCCACTGGGTAATAGACTGGCCAAGGGCACTGGTCATGCCGACCAAAAGGTATGTTTTCCTGGGGGAAAGACGCACGAGACTGCTCTCTGCCTTTATGTGCGCTTGTACTGATTTGGAAGTGGATGTAGCCCAGTCAACAACCACCAGATCCATCGCAGAGGAAGGAAGGTCAGCAATGGGAACAACCAAAGGAGGCGAGCTGGGAGATTGAGCAACCAGCTGTTCCGCTGTCACGGCAGCTTTACGTAGAGTTTCGATCAATCCCTGTACTTGGATTGCGGATTGAGACACCGATTTTCGGCCACATGTCTCCGTCAAAGTACCAAGGATATGCTCTTTGGAGATACCCGGCGAGCCAACTGCCGATATCAACCGACCAAAAAGACGATCAGCATTAGGATCAAGATTCACGATGTTTGAGACATTCCGCGGGAGTCGACGAGCCAGCGTCCGCAGTGGGTCATTTTCGTGCACGCGAATGCTCCTTCCTGGGCCGATGGACGACATGTTGGTAGTCGTGAAGACAGGTGTGATGGTTTGTGCAGCAGCTTGGATAGCAATAGCACGACGAAGGGTGTCATCATCCGCGCCATGCATCAATACTACGTTGTCACTTGGCTTGAAAAGCGTCGCAGCAAGCAGAGATGAAGCGGTAGCATGCAGATATTCCGATTCTTGCTCCGTAGAAACATGGTCCGGGACCTCCCAAAAACAAGCGGAAGAGATGACACTGGCTAGTCGGTCAGTTAGAGCTACGAGCCTTGTCTTCGTGACTCGATCCTTTCCAAGTACCAATATCAGGTATCCACCACTATTGATGCGAAGTGCGCGAGAGGTAGAATATCGCACATCGATAATGGACTCGTCGATCTTGGTTCGCACTTCGTCGGCAAGACAAAGTCGAAGCTGTCCATCTGGGGCCTGGTCAACAGCGACCACCTCCCTGTGTATATCCTCAATTGACTGGACAACTGGACGACGAGCAGCTGCATATCGGGTGTTCAAGTCATCACTGACATTGATCCGCGGGAATAGGAAGTTGCCATCTCGATCCATTCGCAACTCCAGCTCAGTGCTGTGGAGACAATTGCTGAGTGCAAAGTCATTTACCTGGGTTGTAAAGCCCAAGCGTAAAAGATGCTCTGCTAACATTTTTGGCTGCGCCTTAGCTGGGTCAATGATATTGAGGTACTGGAACATGGCAGGCGCATGCTCGTAGTTCATGCAAGTGAGGAAGCCCTTGCTCAGGCCAAGATGGGGTCTATCTGTCTCAGAACCCCCCTGTCACCCACAGTGTCTTGTCGGCGATTCGCACAAGGGTCTGAAGGCCAGCCAGTCGTGACTCTGTCAAATCCTGGAAGCAGGCTTCTCCGTCTAGATCGACCAGCACCAGCACCACGGCTCGTGGGCCCTCCGCGAGACTGTCGATGGAAGGATAATACTCGATTGTTGCAAAGAACGGGCTGATCAAAGCCGTGATATCTGCTACCCGATCGGATGACCCTCCAACAATTACTCCCCGCTCGAACGGAGGCAGAGTTAGAGATGGAGACAATGGCTTTCGCAAATTGGAAATCTGGTCGTCTACTGCTTGGGCCGCGAAGACCGAGTACATCGTCAGATCACCCGGAGCACGGTCGCTGACCGTTTCAATTCCTCCAAACCCTGTCTCCAGGAGCAAATCATTCCACCGGGAGGCCGAGACCATGGGCCCCCAGGGACGACCGTCTTCATGACCGAGCCACCATCCATCGAAGGCACTCATCAAAAGACCAATACGGATGGTATGAAGATTGGTGATCTCTAGCGCAACCAGATAACCGCCTGGCTTGAGGAGCTTTCGTACATTGCGAAGGGTTTGCTCCAGGGAAGGAGTGGCATGAAGCACGTTGGCGGCGATAATCACATCATACGCATGCTCTTCGAAGCCTTGATCGACTGGGTCTTGGCCAACATCCAGCTTCTGGAAAATGAGGCGGTCGGCATGATCGGGCAATGAATCGAGCGTATCCTCGAAAAATCCAGCGGAGATGTCGGTGAAGGTGTAGGAGTGGTACGCTCTCCCAACATGTCGAAGCACTTCTCGCGTCGCCGAGGCCGTGCCAGCGCCAACTTCGAGAAGTTTCATTCGCGGATAGCGTACAGCGAGATCACCTACCAGCTCTCCGACACGACGATTGACATCTTGAAGTTCCAGTTCATCGCGGTAAAAGCGCGTGAGCAGTTCGTCTTCTCGCAAAGCATCGATCATCTGTGCTTCCCCGTGTAGGAAAGGAATCAAATTCTGGTGGACACGATGCATGATTTGGTCCTCGATGATGGCCCCTGGCAGTGTCCAAGTCGGCTCAAGGTCAGCCAGTCGGTCGCTTAGCCACTCGGTCTTGCATACTGCGTGCCGTCCAACACGTGCTTCTTCCACGAGGTGCTCAATCCAGGCTACTACGCGCTCACGATGCCAGTCAAAGCCTGCGCGAAGGCTTGGAGTGATCTGGTCGAGAAGGTCCTTGAGGACAAGGAAAGCTCGATGCTCATATACCTCTAACCTAGCCATCCACTCCGGGGTCAACTGGGAGTTGGACCGATTGGCATCCAGCTTGAGCGGAGTCCAACGCTGCACCCAGAATACCGGTGGATCGTCGGCTGCAGACGGAGGAGAAAGAGGTGAGACATGTACACCCTCGAAGAAGACTGCGCCTGGTCCATTTATCGCGGTGTATAGCTCCACATCGCCCACCAGGCCGTCTGCTCCGGTACGAGTGACGACAGCCTCGAAGTCTAGTGAGCTACCAGTGAAGGCAACGGGGTTGATGGTGACCGCCTCTATACGCGTTGGGACATGTAGGGCAGTCAAGTACCCCTCCCCCATTGCAGCCAAAAGACCTTGAAGACCGGTATCCAAAACGGCCGGATGGACAAGAAGGCCTTGCAGAGCTGGATTATGCAATTGGCCGGTTGCAATGCCCATTTTGCGAGACAAAGAATGAATGCCCTGGAAATCACCCGTGTATTGGTACCCAATATCGCGGAGCGAGCGGTAATATCCTTCAAGGTCTTCAACACTCGCTAGGGCTGCGTGCGAGGGAGACGCGCGCGCAGGAAGAATATTCTCTTGAGGCTCCCCCCCAAGTCACTCTCACAGCACCTTCTGCACACGTCTTCACGTCCCCCTTTGGAGTAGAAACCTGACAGCGGAAATATCCAACACTAGTGTTGTTCCCAGCCTTTTCCATTCGAGGCACATCGAATAGTATCTCGATTTCATCTCGCTCGTCCTGGAAAGACAGCGCTTGTCCGATGACCAACCTCTCGATTTGGACCAGCTGAAGTGACATGTGCTTTTCTGTGGCCAGTATCCGAACCGCCTCGAGTGCCATTGAGATGTAAGCGGTAGCAGGGACAATGATTTGGCCCTGAACACGGTGACCATCTAACCACGACACGCGACTGGGAGAGAGATTCTGTGCCCATCGAAGCTCACCGTCACCCAGATCCTCACTAAGTGAGCCAAGGAGAGGATGCGGACTGTTACGCTTGTGTAGCCAGCCGTTGGCCTTGCGAGTCTCGTAGCCATACTCCGTGCGATGGTCAAATGGATACAAGGGCAATCCGGCAACCACCGAGAGAGGTACCTGAGGATGAAGGACAGCCATGTATTGGCGAGGGTTGATGGCCTGGGGACCAATTTGTGCCCAGATTTCTCCGATGGCACCTGCCATAGACTCAAGAGCCCCCACGCCGCGGGCAGATACCCCCGTATAGGGGACCTGGGTTGACTCCAAACCAGCGATTGTTTGCAAAGAAGGCCCCTTGAGCGCGGGATGGGGCCCAATTTCAACAATTAATGATGGTTTTGTCGCGGAAATAGCGGCAGTCAAGGCTTGGGAGAAAAGTACAGGACTTGTCAAATTCTCCACCCAGTACTCTCCAGTAATGTCTTGCATGACAGTCGTGCCATCGACTGGTTGTCCTCCATGCACACTCGAATACCAGGTGGTAGATGTCGGGGCTTGAACTTGAATGTTACAACTTCTAAGCCCATCGAGGTATGGTTGTGCGCATGCCTGCATGTGATGTGAATGATATGCAGTACTCACGCGTAGAAGCCGACAAAAGACGCCGCGATCTTTCAGCTGCTGATCAGCAAGCAAAATTGCCTCACGGTCACCAGAAAGAGTGACACTCTCTGGCGAATTGGATGCTGCAACATTTATTTGCCCGGAGGACAAAGAGGAGACCTCCTTACACAACAAAGTTGCCTCATTCATAGAAAGGCCAACTGCTAACATGGCACCTTCGCGTTGGTATCCCGAGTTTGAACAGAATACGCCACGCAAATATGCAACCCGGATGGCGTCGGCAGCTGTAAGATATCCGGCCGCGAATGCTGCAGCGATTTCGCCTGAAGAGTGTCCCACCACTGCATCCAGATGAACGTTCAATTCCCAGAGTAATTTTATCCAAATTATCTGCATGGCGGTGCAGAGAGTCTGCGAGAAAAGTGCATCCTGCAGACGCGAAGTCTCGGTGCCGGCAGCTAGCTCTTCGAACAGCGAGAACTTGGGTCGATAAGGCTCTGGGAGCGTGTCAAGCGATTCTTGCAGTTCACTCAACCACACTTGGACAGTACTGGATGTGGTGATCAGATTGAATCCCATTTGTGCCCACTGGGCTCCCTGACCAGTGAAGACCCCCAAAATATGCTTGCGAGTGTTTGCACGGGATCGTGAAATAATTGTGGACGCATGGCCCGCCTTTCGTAAAGCGAGCTCTGCTTCGATAACCTTCTGAAGTTGTGGAAGATCTTGGGCCCAGAGAATCACACGATGCGTTAGAGCAGTGCGACGCTCAAGCAGTGTCCATGCAAGGTCGTGAATACTGACATCTGGACAGAGGTGCATATAGTGGGAATATTGCTCTAGAACGGCACCGAGAGTGTAATCTGATTCGGCGGAGAAGACAATTGGCAGACATGCTTCTTGAGACCCGAGGTTCATTTCTACACTGCTGACACTTCTGGGGCTCTCGTATCCCTCCAAAATGACGTGGGCATTTGTTCCTCCGAATCCAAAGGAATTCACCGACACGCGACGCGGGACGCCCGGGGCCAAAGTCGGCCATTCAAGAACGTCCACCGGCACTCGCAGCTGTCGCGCATATGGCTCCAAATCAGGATTCAATGAATCAAACAGCAGATTCGGTGTAATAATGCCACGTTGAATGGACTGGGATGCCTTGATGATACCCGCTAAACCGGCAGTACCTTCAGCGTGTCCGACGACAGTTTTGATCGACCCAACGTGCAGCACACTGTCGTTTTCGTCCGAATCAAAGAATGCTTGGTGAAGGGCCGAAGCCTCCTGTGGATCACCCGCCAACGTACCAGTACCGTGAGCTTCGACATACTGCGGCCTGTCTTCTGGCCGTTGTGGATCCAGACCTGCTTGGGCGTAGGTGGACTGAATGAGCTTCAGCTGCGCTGCACTTGACGGCATGGTGAAACCCATACTGCGACCATCGTGATTGACTCCAGTAGCACGAATGACACATTCAATGGGGTCCCCGTCGGCAATGGCATCAGACAGTCGTTTCATGAGCACAGAGGCGACGCCTTCGCCACGAGCATATCCATCAGCCTTGGCATCCCACATTCGACCGCGGCTGTTGGGGGACAGCATTTGCAAATTGGAGGCGGCAATATACATCGAAGGTGACAACATCAGATTTGCACCCAGAGCCGCTACCAAGGAGCAATCTCCCCGATTGAGTGCCGTGACAGCCTCATGAAGGGCTACCATACTTGCCGAGCAAGCAGTGTCGATGGACATCGATGGACCTTGCCAGTCAAAGAAATAAGAAATGCGATTGGCCAAGTTGTTCCGTGCAACTCCAACACTGCCGTACTGTGGTGCAGAGCACGAAACACTGAAGATGCCTTCCCAATCGGAATTCATCACTCCACAGTATACACCCGTTGAGGATCCACGAAGCGTATCAAGACGCTGACCCGCCGTCTCCAGAGACTCATACACAACCTCTAGTAGCATGCGCTGCTGTGGATCTAGAGCCAATGCCTCAGTTGCAGATATATTAAAGAAAGGGGCGTCGAAAGCCCTGACGTTGTCAGAGAGAAAGTACCCTTCCCGGGCATTGGTTGTACTGGGATTCGAGCCCTCGGGATCATAGAAGGCATTGATATTGAATCGATCGGCCGGTGGTTGTGAAGCCACGTCTCTCGGGTTCTCCAGGAGTTCCCATAGTTTCGATGGGCTCGAAGAGGAACCGGCAAATCGACATGCCGTGCTAATAATGGCAACGGGCTCCATGGAGGGCATGTTTGACTGCCCTTCTTGAGGAGTTATATGATAAAAAAGGTATTTGTACAGGTGTGAATGATCAAAAAATTTGCTAATGGGAGTATAGAACGAGCAATATGATTTCTTTCCACTGTCTCGGGAGCAGCTGCTATTTGACTTCACACAAACTAGTCCGCCCCCATCGCTCTATCCCAGAAGAGTAATCCCTTTCGATGAGTAAAAATATCACTCACAATTCACACTTATCACGGAAGATTGGGGTCCATGCAACGTGATTTGCATGTACCACGTCAACGATCCTCAAAGTGGATAATGTCTCTATAGTGCGTTATCAGGCAAGCCACTCCAGGTGTCATTTTACCCCTCATGCTTCAGCTCGCCGGGCTATTACCTCTTTGGCTCTCGTGAATATTGTCTAGATGCATCTGAGGCATTTTCAGTGTCCCGCGAGATGCGCCTACAGGAAGCCTTGCCCAACCTTCGGCCGAGGAACGGAGAGCTGTGGCTACAAATTGAGCCCCAGTAGGCCCTCTGTCTAGTTTCCTCTTTCTCTATCACCCGATTGACCTTCATCTTTGACTTTGAAGTTCCCAATTTCTCTGTCTACCTGTCCAATTGTCTCACTGTTTCTTCACAATGGCTTCATACCATCTTTCTGATGCTGAAGGCCGCGACAATTACTACAATCCTGCTCTTCTTTGGTGGTATGATTTCTGGGTGCACTGGGTCAGCGCACTGTTTGCCTGGAAATGTTCATCCAGGGGTATTCTCCTCCCGTTCTTCCAAGCCAACATTGGAGAGCGCCACTGCGATGTCGGTGTTGGCACAGGTTACTATCTCCGTGCTGTCCGGCAACGCCGACCTGCTTGGCCGGAGCAGAATCTGACACTTATCGATTTCCACATGCGATGTTTGAGAAAGGCTGCCAAGCGAGTGGGGATCCCTGAAAAGACGGAATGTATATTGGCCAATATACTTGAGCCAATCAATCTCAAGCCCCCGCAGCAATTCGACTCTATTTCGCTGATGTATGTGCTGCACTGCCTACCCGGAACATCCAAGGATAAGGCTTGCGTGTTCAAAAACTTGAAGCCGCTTCTCAAGGATGATGGAACCTTATTTGGTTCGACATTGTTGTGCCGAGGGATTCGACAAAACTGGTTTAGCTGGTTCTTGCAGCGAATCTACAATTCCATTGACATGTTCCAAAACCGGGAGGATTACGCGGAAGACTTTGTCGAGGCCCTGAAAACCGAGTTTGAGGAAGTGGAGACGGTCATCATTGGCACAGTACTGATGTTCAAGGCGCGAAAGCCTCGTCGTAAGGAAGGATTGTAGGATGCGTGATGCGGGGAGAGGAGAAGGGCTGGGAATTATGGTGCTAGGGTAATATGGCATACTAGTATGTAGTAAGCGGCAGGAAGGCTACCTTAGAGTTAGCAAATGGCATGGATATTTAAAGACTTTTTGTTTCTCAATCTTTCAGGCCTTTATTTATTGCTTCATCATCCACTTCTCCAACTACTATTTTGTATCAGCTGATTGGCCCCTCCTCTCCAATGGCGTTCTCGGCTTTATACTTCCTTCCGCTCCTGTCTATCCTTGCTTTGGATGCGATTTATGGTTTTGGCTATCGGAATGGCTTCCTCGAGCTCATGGCTAGTGACTATCGAGCTCGTAGGCTGTCCGAGACCACCGAACCGCTCCAGGGTAATATGACGCATACGGGGTTCGATGAACTACTCGGCAATCTGATCGTGTTCTACTGGCCGGTGATCAACGGGAACCATCCCGCTCTCAGCCTTCAGGCGTTCTACTTCTCTGGCCCAATTGTAGCCGCATGGACGATAATACAGGTCGAATCATGGCGGGATTCGTCTCGTGCGAGATGGCTACTTTCGTGAGTTTCTCATCTATCTCTACACTCCCCTTCGTGTCTGCAAGGTGATCTCATGCAACTATTCTAGCCCCACGTTTTGGGCCCTACTCTCTCAAGTCATTGCAATCGGCGCCATTGTACCTCTGTGGTGTACTATCCACCTGTGGTTGCACCCGGCACCACGGACTCTCTCAGCCTCCGGCGCGCACGCCGTGAAACTGCTGCCGGTTTGTATGATTCTGGGTTTCGGGGTTCCCACTTCGGCCATGATCTTGCCCGAACGGTGGCACTCGCAAATATTCACTAAACAGACAGCTATTGCTGTATGGCAGCTCTGGCCTCTGTACGTGTCAGGTCTCCACCTGGTTCTGCGCTCGACAACAAGCGAAGGCACCTCGTCACGCCAAGCATCTCGGCATGCATACATATTTGCATTTGTTATCGCCGCGATATCTCATCTCGTTAGTTGGACTTTAGCTCTCGGGCTCATCCCGGCGAATCTCTTAGCAGATATCTCGCCGTGGGGGCCCAACGGTCATGAAGTGCAGGTGGCGTCCATGGCCGAAGGCGCGCTATGGTTTTTGCAGTGGGACCACTTGACAGGGATGAGTGGCCTCTTGCTCTGGGCATTGCATATGCACTTGCAAGGGCCAGGGAAAGGAAGCGTTCGGACTGGTTGCTGGCTAGCGCTGAAAATTGGAGCTCTTTGTTTGGTTTCAGGCCCCTGTGGCGCGACGATCGGACTCCTGATGCAACTATCCGTCGGGTGAACCCTTCCGAGGGGGCCACTGACTGTCTTTGTTTCGACTCCCCTCGACAACTTGGCCCCTCGAGCGTTTTGACTTTTTTTTTTGACTTTCGTCTTGCTGTTGCTACTTTTTGTCCTTCACGTCGCTCCTTTCTGGTATTTTCTCGTTGTGCTTTTGGCCCCAGTCAGTTCAGTCACTCAAGGCTTCTGTTTACAGCTTCCAACGTTTGTGTGTTTTAATGCAGCCACTCGTTTGCTGGTCTTTCGGTTCATCTTAAAATTCATACAGAATGGAAAACACTACCAGCGAGCCTCCTCCGGAGAAAGATGCTACGGCGCCTGATGATAACCAGGAAAGTACAACTCAATATGTGACCGGCGTCAAGCTCGTTGCGATTATTTCGGCCGTAACCCTAGTTTACTTCCTGATTCTCTTGGATATGTCCATTATCGTCACAGTATGACTGATCTCCAGTCTATCGTTAGCTCTTTATCTCTGACCACCCTCCATGGGCCTAGGCTATACCCCGAATCACGACGCATTTCCACTCTCTCGCTGATGTGGGCTGGTATGGAAGTTCCTATCAGCTGGCCTCGTGAGTCTACCCCAACCTTCTGTGGCCTGAAGGGCGGTTACAGACTGACCGTTTCCGATACTTTTCAGGGCTTCTTTACAACCACTGGCAGGAAAGGTCTACTCCAACTTCTCGGCCAAGATCACCTTCCTTTGCTTCTTTGCGGTGTTTGAATTCGGCTCACTCCTATGTGCGGTCTCGGTGTCGTCGAAAATGCTCATCATCAGCCGTGCGGTCGCGGGAATCGGCTCGGCTGGATTGATTAACGGTACGCTGACTATTTTGTCGGCCTGCATGCCGTTGGAAAAGAGACCAAGTGCGTTCATACCCCATTAACTAAAGAAAGTTCTATAAGGTCGATGACTGACTGGTATCACTCTAGCGGCGTTTGGTATCATGATGGGCTGTATGCATTCTCGATCGCCGCCCAATTGACACAGCTGACCAAACAGTTGGCCAACTTGGCATCATTATCGGACCTTTGCTTGGGGGTGCATTCACGGAATACGTCTCGTGGCGATGGTGTAAGTCACGGTCTCCCATCATCACTGTATACAACACGTCTCACTGATATTCAAGGCTTCTATATCAACCTTCCGGTCGGTGCCCTCGTCGCAGCTCTCCTCGTCTTTACTCGTATCCCTGCCGCCGTCAAACCCCGCGATGTGACAATATGGGTGGCTATCAAGAAACGGTTCGATCTGATCGGGTTTGCTCTATTGCTTCCAGCGTGCGTGATGTTTTTTTTAGCTCTTGATTACGCCGGTCACCAGTTTGAATGGAACAGCCCAACCATCATCGGTCTCTTCTGTGGTGCCGGCGTGACTTTCATTCTCTTCGTCGTGTGGGAGTTTACCATGGGCGGCGAAGAAGCTATGGTCCCATACTCAATGATCCGTATCCGTGCCGTCTGGTCAAGCTGCCTGGTGATGCTTTTCTTCTTTGGAATGCTTGAATTGGCGTCCTATTACATGCCGATTTATTTCCAGTCTGTCAACAATGCAACGCCGCTCCTGAGCGGTGTTTACATGCTGCCCAGTATCATCAGCCAGTTGATCTCGACTGTGGTGGGTGGAGCGCTTGGTATGTGAAAGGCAGTGAGAATAGTCTTGATTTGCAGTACTAACTGGGTACTAGTCTCGCGCGTGGGCTACTACCTCCCTTTCATCATTATCTCTGGTGCCCTGTCGTCCATCGGTAATGGGCTGATGGGTACTCTGAATGCCCACAGCTCAGCCGGTCACTGGATCGGGTATCAAGTACTCCTTGGTTTCGGTCGAGGGCTAGGCTTTCAGATCGCCGTGATCGCCGTCCAGAGTTCACTCTCTGCCGAACTTGTACCCGTCTCCATGGCCCTTATTTCCTTCTCCCAGACTCTTGGTGGCGCCATTTTCCTGGCTATGGGTGAAACACTCTTGACCAATAGCCTCAAGTCAAACCTGCCAAAGCTGGCACCTGAAGTCGACCCTAACGCTGTGGTTGATGCCGGAGCGACGGCTATTCGCGATGTAGTCAAAGACCCCGTCCAATTGGAAGGAGTGATTGAATCGTACGCGAAAGCCGTCAATGTGATATTCTACGTGGCGGCAGGCTCAGCCGCTCTAGTGGTTTTCTTGTCATGGGGGATGGGGTGGAAAGACATTCGCAAAAAGGAGGATTCTCCTCGGGAAACCGAACAGTCCGCTCCGAGTCCGTCGGTGGCGTAGGCTGCAGCACCGGCATCTTGGCCATATTTTTGTTTGTCTAGTTTTAGTTCAGCTATACAGTACTTTTGACATCTCAAGAATCGCCTATCTCTACTTAATCTGTTCATTCCATACAAATCCCGGGAAATATATGCAAATATTTCGAAATTGGGCCCCAAAATCCCTGTCCGGAGAAAATACCACGCATATGCCACAAACCCCCTCCAACGGAGTCCGAAAATCAGGCATTCAAACGCATGATATTACCCCAAAAGGAAAGATCATTAAGTAAATTGTCGCAGCGCCGAGCAATATACTTCGTACATATGGATGCAGTTTCTCCAACACAGCCTTGAAGGATTGAATCCTTTAAACCTTAAGCAGCCACAACGTTAGTCTCAAGCAGCGATCCGGCTGCCTTGCTGTGGGGCGTCGATCTATACCCACAAGCCCTCCCTGGTCAATTTTGCAATGTGGTGGGCCCTATCGTGTTACACTGCATTGCATCCTCGTGCAGGAAAATCATGCGCCGAGCATGTTTGCTGCGGGTCGTCGCGGAATGCCCGAATGTACTTATGTACGTGCGGGTGGTTCCGGGGGGCCTAACCTTGCTGAATCTAGCCCCGATTATGAGGATCATCTCGCATATACGCAAGTAAGATCGGATGATGAATTGGCCCGACGCTCCTGCATGATGCCGATTGTATGATCCCCTAATCGTTACTATATGATTGTCATCACTGGAGGCTATTCATGACTCCGAAGAAAGACCATTAATCATGGAAGAGAAAAGCGTCTTCAAAGTTATTATAATCGGGGCCTCTGTCACGGGTCTAACCCTAGCCCATTGTCTTCACCGCGCAGGAATTGACTATGTGGTTCTGGAAAAGCATGTCGAGGTTCATCCGCCCATTGGAGCCGCTGTAGCCATTTTACCTAATGGTGCGCGAATTATGGAACAGCTGGGCATCTTCCATCACGTTGAAAGGAAGTCTTCTTCAATTGAGCGGGTGCATCTTTGTTATCAAGACGGCTTTTTCTATGATAGTCTTTCTCCCAGTGTCATACTTGAGAGGTGGTTTCATTCCTATCAATACATACCACATAGCCACTGGCTCGTAAAGCTGACAACTTGCCGATCAGGTTTGGCATCAAGTTCGCGTGTCTGGAGCGAACTCAACTTCTCGAGATCTTGTATACGACTCTCCCGGACAAATCAAAGGTTCTGACAAGCAAGGATGTCACGACAATCACTCCAAATGATGCTAAAGTATCTGTCACTACGGCTGCCGGCGAAGAGTTCCAAGGAAATTTGGTTGTGGGAGCAGACGGCGTGCACAGTCTCACGCGACGAGAAATGTGGCGGATTGCTGATATCGAGCAGCCGGGCCGGATCTCACTCAAAGAGAAACGCAGTGAGTCAACTGGGAATTTCACCTCGCTACTCTTTCTGATCCTTGGAAGGCATGGGGGGTTGAGTTTAGCTGTGTCTTCGGCATGTCGAACCCTATCCCGGGTCGGAAGGGCTGGCAACATGTCATTCGATTTGGTCCCGGGTTCACGATCTTGATATTCCCAGCAGTCGAAAATGGCTTGTTCTGGGTACTCATTGAGAAACTTCCGCGAAGGTATACCTATCCCGATGCACCGCGCTTTTCGCGAGACGAAGCTATTTCGCACTGCGAAGCAGCTGCAGACCTACCAATCTGGGAAGGAGTTCGGTTCCGAGATATCTGGGCTCAGCGCCGTGGGTTCCGGATGGTTGCGTTGGAGGAGAATCTTTTCCGGACCTGGCACCATGGCCGGATAGTCTGTATCGGAGATAGCATGAGCAAGGTAATTCATTTATTCCACATGACGGAACACAACTGACAATAGCTTTGAGATGACACCAAATATTGGCCAAGGAGCCAACACCGCCATGGAAGCAGCTGCCGGGCTGGCTAACGTGCTCCACGCAATCACTCAAGAGAACAATATTCCCTCAGCCGAGACAATCGAGCAGGCACTTACCACTGCCACCCACAAGCATCGCAAGCGTCTCGACGCAATCCACATGGAGTCCCGCTGGATCACCCGGTTGGAAGCGTGCCAAGGTCGGCTGACGACAGCCTTCGCGCGCTACATAGCTCCGCATTGCGGTGATCTCTTCGCACTCGGTGTCGTTCGCAACTCCTACAACGGCGAAGTGCTGCAATTCCTGCCCTTGACGGAACGTGCGGGGAAGAATTGGCCAGAGTTGGAATGGTGGAATACATGGGGCTTGTCCAAGTGGCGAGATGTCTCCCTGAAGATGGGTTATCTGTTTTTTCTTCTGATCGTTATTGTGTTTATTAATCGGGTGTCAGGAATTCCCGAGCTGTGATAGATAAGGCTACGTTCTAGAATGACAAGATGCCCCTTTCCTCATAGGAACCACCGATCCTTTTCATCATGAACAAGCTCTATATCATCTCTTTCCTGTATCGGAGAAGCTTCGCCTTTGGCTAATAGCGGTGATACTCAGATTGAACTTATCTCCCACTTCCAATTGAAAAATTTCAGGAGACCTCTGTCCTGACTATACTCGTCTTTTGGGAACCCCTCACAAAGAACCCCACAGGAAAGTCAAACTGCGGAGTCAAGTCAAACGGACCAACTTGAAGGACAATGAAAAATGAGCTTTTGCTGATAGAAAGCTCTATGGCATCTAGTATTTGAATATGGAATCTCTTCTAGAACATAATTCTATCTTGAATTTTGATAAAAATACCTCAGTTTGTCGACCATGTCTGGCACCTATTTTAGAGTTATTTCTATACATTTCAGAGACCTCGGGACATTATATTGAACAGTCGAATTTGCAACGGCGGCGTTGGCTATATTCTGGACATATTTTACTTGACTTCACATTCATAGTGTCAGCCTTGGAGTACTAGTATATTTTCTGGGTGCTCATAGCATGATTTCCCTTATATCTTATATGCGGAGGTATGGCTGTTCGCAAAGCTCGATCATGAGCCTTTTGAAGCAAAAGACGCAGCCTCACACTCAGTGGAAAAATCGGAAACCGGATATGAAGAAGGATGCTGCTGTAAGGAGAAAGAGCAGTGGATGCGTCACGTGAATCCTCCAAAATCTATATGGTAATATTCATGCTATGGGGTTTACCATACATACTGTGCTGCCTGGGATTCCAGGTGCCATTGATCTGCCGTACCAATCTTGGAAGGTTCCCCATCCACCTGGGAAGTTCTATTTCTCAACACTCAGACCAGGGCCCGTCTTTCCTTCACTAGTATTCTTTCTAGGTTTTTTCTCTTCACCACCCGGGAGCCCAACCTTTCTCTCTTTTATTTCCTATTTCCATCAACAATTTAACCCTACTACGCCAGGTTTCTTCTGCCAATTACTCGAGTGGGTTTTCAACATCTTCATCCAGAGCCGTTATAATGAACAGTCTCATCAGAGACCTCTTATTTCTTGCTTCTCAAAATCAGGTGGACCAAAGACAATAAGTATTTCGCCTGTGAAAAGAGTCAGAGAAGATTTTTTCGCAAGTATAATTTCGATCGACAATTTGGAAAAGGATATGGCGAAAATACAGCTCGCTGTCTATTGGCAGACAGGGAAAATTGTGACAATGTGTTCAAGGCTTCAAATGATGCAAGGAAACATATTTGGTACGGAGGTGCCAGAGCAACAGAGAGTGGTCATACAGGAGAACGCTCTACAAGATGCATCCATGACACTGGAGGAGTGGGTACGCATGAACAGTCATCGTCCCCCCTAAATTTATGCTCCAAATTTACTCTAATGAATCTACAGGTCATGTTCCTCCAGGACTGTTCAACGGCATCAGCATTGAATCAAAGGATGGCGAGGCCGCTTGACAGTAGCTATTAAGAATTTCGACTAAGCACTAGGAAAATAAAGGATCTCCATCAAATGATAGATACACCTCTTCCCCTACTGGTTCGGATAGCATGGGCTAACTTAGGCCCGGATCTTGACAGAGACGATCCTTCGTGGGAAGTCCACTACGAGGATTCTCCTCCCAACGTCAGGTCTCAAGAAATTGACAAGGCACCCACGACTCAAAGCCCTCACACATATTTTGAAATAGTATCAGATTTGTCGTACGAAGCTTTTCGGGACCGCAACTTGTCGTATCTACGCGGCAAACGATTCAAAAAGAGCAAGCATTTCGTCCAACGCAGAAAATATGGTCACTGCGATGTCCCATACGAGGAACCGGCAAAGGTCTGAAGAATGCTATCTTGTTTGCAATTGAGGAGTCCCATTGCAGATGTTCAACAGAAACGCGACTTTCACGGAGAATGACGATAAATGTGGGCAAATCTCAAATCATCGCAGCAAACATATGAAGCTTCCTGAATTCATCGGTCTCGTACATTCCTGTAGTATCAACTACACAATTGATCATTGTATTTTTCAGTGCAGCAAAAATTAATATGAGCTCGAAATTGAGCTGTCCTGAACCCGCCGCGACACAACGAGACTCGAATCATGATTGACGTGGCGCCGCGTTCGAGTCCAGACCTGTTCAATTTTTCAAATGCTCCAGATTTTAGACCTATTTCGAGCGATATGACTCTTCACTGATAAAATTCGGTATTTATCGTACATGATGGGTCACTTCGCTGAATATCACAAATTCTCCTGTTTCCAATGAACATTTCGAATGTGAGCGGTCAAATTATCTTTTCTATTGAAAGACTTGAGACAGTCAGGATCGGGACATGGATAGGCCCCGGGACTCAGATGCATTGCCTGGATGTGGCGTAATAAGACTGATTTGCGTGAGAAGATTCCACCATAGCTGCATCCTTTCCATTGGCAATTAAATGGGCCAGTGTGGCTGGCGCTGCGGGTGTGGTTAAGTTAGCGAGAGCTAATACTAGAAAAATCAAGATAAAACCTTGAAAGAGAATCACAACTTACCCATGATGACGTGAACTTGAATTCTTTACAATTTTGAGTCGGCTTTCACAGCCAACATTTCTTTGAGTGCGTCCTTTTTTCGGAGAGGAGTCCCGACGACTGCCACCATTAGATATATCAGGAATCAAATTTCGAGGCTGTGATAGACCCTCTTGAGACGTCGAAAAAAGCCGTACACCATCATCGCACACTGTATCATGCGCAATGTAAAGGTCAAGTAGGTTGGTCGTAGTGCTTTCTCCAACAAGGGGATCATGGAATCTTGATTCGGCACTTGTGGCAAAGTGCGAGATGCCACTCAATGGATTGAAGATATTATGCTCCATAGTCAAATCTTCATCTAGAGGGTAATTCTGGTAATCATCCTCGGTGAATGCGGGGAGATGCATTGAGGTGAGTTGATTATTTGCCATGCTACAATGTGTGAACTCATCGCAACGGAAGGTCCACGGCATGGTGAAGGTTAGACGAGAATCGTGGATTTCGATGAAAAAGGAGAACCGCTGATTGAGGATAGCCTGGCTGTTTGAGAAGATAGTGCAGCCAGGAGGAGGAAAACATATTTCAATTTATACTTCCCAGCACATCTCCTAATGGAGATCTCGTATCTTCATTCCTGAAAGGCGGGGGGGCTAGCGCTAGCCTAAAGTGGACACAGTACTCCGCAAATCGAACTGTCTCTTTTCAAAGCCCCACTGGATCCACTTCGTGTCAATCCAAAAAAGGACACTAAGCAAACAGAGCTAAACTGTTGTATGCGCACTAATTGGTCGAATGGAAGAAATAACCCATTTGCCTCATCAAACTTCGTGCCTCCTCGAGTAAACAATTCTAATTCTGCTATCCTAACACAGAGGAATTTGCGCGACCCGGACTCCTGGGATGAATTTGACTACCGCTCGAGCACTACAAATTTGATGACCTCAACGATCTAAGCTTTCAGAGTCATTATTGACTACTTGGCCTGTGAAAATTGGTGGGGGTAGACCTCAGACACCACCACAGGCACTCAGCTCGCCTTCCTGACCTCAATCTCTCTTCCTCCTAGAAATCTTGATGCGTGCACCATTTCCTGATTGCTATGCCCCATCAACCAGTTAAGAAGAGAGGAGGAGACCCCCGAGCAGCAAACGGGACAGAACCTATTCTCGAAAGCTTTTTCCCGGTGTCAACGTTGTGTATTGTTCAGTATGCTTGAAAGGCCTTGTCGAGGTTGATTCTGCAGATCGCTCCTTTTTTTTCTAAAATCAGGATTTGTGGATCAGTCCCTGGGTGGGGCTGAGTGACCGAGCGGCATGTCACTAAATGAGGCATAGCTCGCACGAAAATCACCATTGAAGGCAGCTCGCTTGTGAATGGTGAAACTCGAATAGGCCTTTCCCAGCTTTGGGCTACCAGCCAATAAAATACGTCCGGGTCCTGTTCTCCCTGCCATCACTGTACTGTTTGCCTAATTTAGAAATAGTACTTCAACCCCCGGGGCCATTTCCGCGTGACCGAAGTCAAATCAACGCCTTTAATATGTTTTTAATTTCCGGCAATATTTTCTAAATGCGGCTGGTGGTCCCCAAAATAAGCTCCTAGCTTCTGATGTGTATGTACATAAATTCTGTTGCTCTGGATTTGATCTAACTTAAATTTATGGCTGATCAAGATCTTCAAGAGGTTCTTGATACGCCCGACAATACTCAGGATTTTAAGTCTAACCCAGAACCATCTACCGTCCGCTCAGGTCTGCGCACATACTAGTTCCCTGAATGCTCGCGCAAGGTTCGCCACTGGTGGGCAGCAACATGAACCGGGCCTTTTTATTCAAGTTTCGAATACTAGCGATCTAGCCGCTCAAATTGCTACTAGTATATAGACCTAGGTAGCTCATGATCCCGAGATCGTCACGGTAACATTAGGCATGCGTACTTTCTCTTCCTTTTTTTAGATCACTTGAAATAGCTTTCTGCTAGTACTAGTATACCTAAGTTTTTCAAGTCTACAAAAACTCTAGTACAACTTAAACTTCCAGATGGTGCCAGTGTGATATTTCATACTAGGCTATATTCCTAGTATTAGTATGCGCGAATGTCCTTCGGTCCTACAGGACTTCAGGTTTTGCATGCAAAATATTGATTCAGTGATGGTGGAGACAACCGGTGTTTTCGTTCGCAATTAGCAGAACGGTCGCGATCGCGATCGCGATTTGAACCTTGAGCAGAAGCAGAATCGCAACTGTGATAGGCTTTACTTGTTTAAGAGCGGAATGTCTCAAAAATGGACTCCTGGTAGATCTTGCTCGTCAGTTTAAATCGAATTCTCCATTATTCAATATTGTACATGACCGGGTTCGATATTCATTTTCTCCTAGTACGTTGCAAGAGGAAAGACAACCTTCGACAAGTTGCTTGAGGATTGGAGAAAGATTTGTCTAATATGAAAATTTCGGTAATTTTATTTATAGAAAGCCTCATCTAATAACCATTTGCTGTTGTAAGATGGGTCTAGCTTCGATTGTAGCCAAGCTTCTTCGCTGGAAAAGAGAGTACCATAATTCCACGGCTGGATCATCCTGGGGACGACATATGAAAAGAAACTCTCCTAAAAATGCCGTCGCAGTATCCCAGTCCTGAAGATGCATTTGATCTGCAATATCCACGAGACGTGCCGAAAACCATGAATGGGACTCCAGTCCCTTAGATGCAAGACTGCCGATGAAAAGGACCCAGAATAGCAGGTCAGACGCAGTGCTTTCAAGAAGGAAATTATTCCTCCGTAGTAGATCTCGTAGCGATTTGACCTGTGAATCCAGACACGGCGTTCCATATATGCTCCATATCCGTATAGATAAGTAGACGAAAATCGACACTCGGATTATCTCTTCAAATTCCGTGAGTGGGCATTGATACGGGAGACACAGTAGACGGTGGCTCAAGTACAGCAAGCAATCATTTTCAACCGATATTGGGTTCACAGTCGGGTTTTCTCCTCTTTCGTAATGCAGAACCAGCTGCTGGTAGCAGGAGATTATTGATTTGAATAGCGGTTGGATCTCGCCAGACCATGGAGCGTTGAAGAAACGGGTGCCAAGCACCGAGGGTCGGGCCAAGCGGCGGCTAGCTTTGATGATAGCAGATTCCTGGAGAACCCTGGCCTCGAACTTTACGCACATGGGAATTATTGGTGGCGATTTGCTGACCATCCCGTGCAAGAACGTGCAACTGCAGAAACAGTAGGAGTAAGTAGTAGAGCCAAGATAGTGTCAAATAAAGCATTACCTATAGATCATGGCAAGCGTTTGAAACCCAAAAACATCCAGCCCGCCTAGCCATGCGATAATTCTTGTCATACCATTCATGTGCATCTCAACCGCTTCAGTGTTGGCTTCAAAAATCTAGATTGCATGCAATAAGTTAAGTTTGAGCTCGCAACAAGGCTCCAGACCCAATGAAACCTTCAAGTTCTATTCAAAAGGACATTCACGCATCTGGGAAAACCTACCTCAGAGATAATCAGGTGAGTGATTAAGAACACAGTTGATTCAGAGTATATGTTGTTTTCATTTTGAAATATTTTTTGAAGTGATTTCATGGTTCCAAGGCGAAAACGGATGCTGTCCTGCGCCGGCTGCTGCACAATGATTGAAGGAGCCCCGAACGCTTTTAGAGCCGCAGTGCGGTGAGATGCACTGATAGATAACTTGATATGCATCAAAATAGGATCATCAAGTACTTTTTTCCAAAACCAGAGCGTCACGTCACTGGGACAGAGAGGGAAACAAGACCTTGCGCAATAGGCTCGGTCTATTGAGTGAATTATTAAATAGCACAGTATACGACACCACATAACGGGCTAGCTAGCAGTCGGCCAGTGCATAAATTTGAATGTCTTGTTCAACGTTAAACATTTGAGTTACTCACAATGTTGGAAGTAGATGTTCGGGTTTTGGTTCGTTCTACCAATTAGAAAAGGAGCTCCGTCAAGCACTCCGGCTTGTAAAGACGGTCCTATGACAGACCGCTCAAATTCATGATTTTTGTCGTTGTAACCTCGTGGTGGGGATATACGATGGTCATTGTTCTGTGAAACATTCGTGGTCGTGGCATTGCCAAATCGCAGATCGTGTTCAGCCGACTCTTTTTCTCTCCGTAGACGATGATGTCTGAACCTCACGAAAGCATGTTTAGATCGGTGTAGTTCGCGACGGTGTAATTGAGTGTCATGGTGACTGATCCAGAGGAATTCCTCTGTCTGCCGTGCTGGACATTTCCTTTCTGATGCCACGTTCAAGAACTTCTCCCGGAGCGCCATATGTAGACCGACTGACACAAAATTATCTTTGCATTTGTGATGCTGCAAGTACTTTGGAGATCCAAGAACCTTGTCCACTCTGGAATTCCATATCACTTGTAGCAACCTTGGAAGTTACCCCTGAAAATCGGGGGCCGCTCTTGGGCCCTGTGGCGCTTAAGCACTTCCGACCCACCAAGTCGCGAGTGACTGGTTAATAGTTGCCTATGGAAGCCGACGGCGGCCCCCACTTCAGGGGGTTTGCCTGCTCAGTCCCAACGAGCTTTTATTGCCAGACGATCGTTTTGAACCTATTCATCCCTATTAATATCCACGCGACGACTTCCGCGTAACTCAGATGACGATTTTCATATTCAATTGAAAAATATGCTTCCCTCCGGTGGAAGCCACATGAGCTTTTGACGATCGAAAGCGAGATTTTCCGATTCCGATATGAAAATTCTCATCTTGAGTGTGAAATTTGCGTGCCGCCTGTGTCAGAAAATGGAAACAAGCAAATGGTGCATGTATGCTTTATCTATGTGTGTGTCTCAGAGAGAGAGAGGCTCGGAAGACAAGATGTCACTTGCTGGGGTGGTGCCTGAGGCCTACATCCCAACAGCCTGGGGCAGGAAAAGATGCAAACCTGAGCAACAACAGTAGTTCTTCCCACGACACCTTTCATTCAACCCACCTGCTCATGATTTAGCCCATAATCGTAATCGTAATCGCCATCGTCATAAGGTGGTGTCGAGTTCCAGTTTGTCGTTGAGTCCGAGCGGCACCATTTCCCCAGTAATATGGCACGCTGGCATGAAACTGACCTCGTCATTCTTGTGGTCCGGAAAATATGACAGGTAGACACATTCCTTCAAAACGAAGCTCCTGCTATCTCATGTTCGAGTTCCCTGCCGATGTAGATTGTATGCTCTTGGTTTGTCAGGAATTCGTTCCTGCATGTCCAGAGCCCCTTCGCATCGATTTCGCCATCAAACATATCTTCACCCTCATAAATTTTGACATCAGCCCCAAATCGACCACACCACAAAGTCCCCACATGATGGAATGGGTTTACTTTCTCTGTGAAATAGTAGATGTAGGTTTATAAAGTAATTAGCATTGAATATGAGATGAAGAGAGAAATAAGAAAGGACTTTGTCTACTTCAATATTGAATGTTTGATTCGTTCGCCTTGTGCAAATGGACAAGATTGTAATAATCCTGGAAGCAAATGGAACAGCAACCTGAGGCATCACAAATAGGCAGGGGTTTGTTTTGAAATAACGTGCCCCTGTAGCTAGTGCAGCGACTCATATACCAACATCA
The DNA here is from genome assembly GCF_028828005.1 of Penicillium manginii. NCBI lineage: Eukaryota > Fungi > Ascomycota > Eurotiomycetes > Eurotiales > Aspergillaceae > Penicillium > Penicillium manginii. Next base: position 1,739,236 of record NW_026643109.1, on the reverse strand, counting down.
ACAGATATGTGAACAAGATATGGATAATGCGATCAGAGCAATTTGAAGGATCCACGCCACAAGCCTCCGGATGTGAATATTCCCCGTGGATCAACCGCCCTCTGGATTCCTCGCAGCTTCTGCAAATTTTCATCACCATACCCAGAAAACACTGTGCCAGCTTGTGCGGCTGATGCGTAATTGATGTACTTGTATCGGCTTGCAACTCCCAACTTTTTAGCCGCAGTATTGAGTCTCTCAATGGTGTTGGCCGTCATCCGATTAACTTCGGCGTCATTGGCACTTTTTGACCATGCCGTCGAGATAAGAATCACTTTCAGATAGATCAGTAAAAACACAAGGAGAACTCAGCCTTGGGGAATAGAGTTCAACGTACAGAAAAGAGGTTCGTCTCGGTCGATCCCCAATGCATTTCCACCTCGCTGTTTCATAGCCTTGATAGCGTTTCTCTGCAGCGGATAGGAAATGAAGTTGGGAACCAAGCCAGGGACATGCTTGATGGCTTCCACCTCCTCTTGAAAGATCTCGAGGCCCTTCGACAACAATGAGCGCGATGGAGCCACACTTAGCGTAGCAAAAAGGTGTCTGCAAATACAAATGAGTATACTGCATCTCAGGTTGGAAGACTTGATGACAGACATACCGTGTAGTTCCCATCGAATCTGTGCCGTCCACCGCTTCGCTCATGCTACCGATGTTTGTGTTTCTGCTCATCGTGGGAATGCGATTAATGGCTGCAAAGACGGGCGGATTCTGGATTGGTTTCCCGTATCGTTGGGTTCCACTCAGTGTGAATTGGCCACTTTCAGAGCTGTACGAATAGTAAAGATCGTATCCCATTTCCTTATTACCGCTGAGGCTTTTGTCTGTGAACAAGTCATAGACTTTGTCGAGAACTTGGTTTGACTGATTCGCACTATATGTTGTCATGCTGGTAAAGACGGGGCCTTGTGAGAAAGTTCGAACAGTGAAGGCTGTGACGATTCCGAAGTTATTTCCGCCGCCACGGAGAGCAAAATAAAGGTCAGGGTTGTGCTTCTCTGAAGCGGTCGTGATCGTTCCATTAGAGAGGACAACCTAGTAGGTAAGCACGTCAGTGGTTGAATAATGAAATGCCGATTTAAAGTACTGCGCACCTCATACTCGTAAACGTTGTCTAATGACCATCCGTACTTGTTAGAGAAAGGCGACGTTCCTCCGCCAAGGGTGAAGCCACCCATGCCGACGCTGCCAACTCTACCGCCAACGAAGGATAGATTTCGAGATTCCAGAGCCTCGTAAACCTGGATGGTAGTCGCGCCACCACCTACACGCGCCCTGATGTCCCCTTGAAGGATCTCGACGCCATTCAGACGATTGAGATCGATAGTCACTCCTCCGACTGAGTTGGAGTCTCCTGGGTTTCTAGAGTGACCCCCTCCTTTCACTGAAAAGTAGCACCAGTGAGATACGAGAGTATCGAGTATTTCGGCAACATCGTTGGCCGACGAGGGTTCGACCCGACAAGCCGGCTGAACTTCTTGCTGCTTCGCGTCCCAGATCGTGAAGTTGTCATTTTGCGGCCAGTGGAAAGCGGATCCGAAAGCCGTGGAAAGCTGAGAGCACTGGAAGCATGTCAGTAATGGGCGAAAAAAACGACATTAGGCGGAACGTACAGCTTGCTTGCAGTTGATAGTAACGGCCTGTGCCGACGGGCCGTTGGCTCTTTCGAGTGCAGGTGTGGTGGCGTACGCCGTAGCGGCCAGACTCGCCAGGGGGGCTAAGATTCGGATCATTATATGAAAGGGCCACTAAGGTATGTGAGTGAATACCAGGGAGAGAAATGCTTAGGTATCTTGTCTGGCGCAGGAAATAGCTCGCATTTATAATTCATCTCTGCAGGACGAGCTCCAAACTGAATATCCCCTCGCCGATCGACCCTTGCCAGAAAGGATCCCCAAACCTTCCAGGTTTGGAATACTAGTCTGCTGCAGATGCAACACTCTCCATGCGCCAAGCAGTGCCGAGGATGACCTCAACTCCATATTTCTTGCAGGCAAAGTTTCCTGGTGTGAGTGAAGCGGCTGGGCCCGAGGGGGCTTCAATATTTACGCGTCATAAGCCCAAGCCTCAGTGTGGCTGCGTAAACTCCCAGACCGTTTCGTCTAGTTGCCTTGAGACAATTCAGACCGAGAAATACTACCACGGGCTCGAATACAGGTAATGCGGCTAAAATTCGGGCTCTTTCAATTTCATCTAGGGCGAGACATAGAGGCACCGCAAAGGGGAAGGATGAGACTAGCTGACAAACTACCACTAAGTCGAAGAGAAAAGAAACATCCCTCATGAGCGAGTCTAAATTCGTCGCTCTCTTGCCCATACGCGCCAAGTTAGTTTAAGTTATGTCTGTTACTGGTTCCATCTATGCTTCTGTTACTGGTTCCATCTATGCTGTAATATTCACGATCGAACTTTCATTGGGCATTTACTGGGTATCGAGTCATTGCATACATTCACTCCCTGGGTACTGGTAGCTAACGTGTTTCACCACCGAACCGCCACCACCACCGAGCCGCCACCACCTCAAAAAAATCGCGTCGCGTGTAGCACCCCCATCTTTAAACCACCACTATGCCACCAATTCGTACCGGACGAACGCGCAAACTCATTGAGCAAGAAGGCAGGATCGAACTTGCTATACAGGCGCTAAGAAACAAGAAAATAGCTTCTATTACTGAAGCTGCGCGTGTTTATGAGGTACCTCGTACAACATTACGCGACCGCGTCAAGGGGATCGGTTATCGTAACACCACTCGCGCAAATTGCTCAAAATTGGATAAAATCGAAGAGGATTCGCTTGAGCGATGGATATTGGATCTAGATATGCGTGGCAAGGCCCCTACCTTAGCTATGGCAAAAGAGATGGCCAATATTCTACTTGCTCAGCGCTCTGTCAATACCCCTCCCTTACCACTCGGCAAAAACTGGATATCTCGGTTTGTTGCACGCCGTGAGAAGCTAAAAACCCGGTTTTCACGTCGTTACGCCGCTCAGCGTGCATTATGTGAAGATCCGGAGCTTATTCGCGAGTGGTTCGATCAGTATCGCAACATCATTGCTGAATATGGCATCCTTGACAACGACATCTATAACTTTGATGAAACTGGCTTCGCAATGGGGATCACTAGTACTTCAAAAGTGATCACTAGTCGGGAGTGGCAGGGAAAAAGAAAAGTCGTGCAGCCTGGTAACCGGGAGTGGGTTACTGCAATTGAGTGTATCCATTTGGATGGTGTTCTACCTCCAACGATCATTTTTAAAGCTAAGGTTTTTATATCTGCTTGGTGCAGTATTGTCCCAGACAACTGGCGCTTCGAGGTCAGTAATAATGGATGGACTACTGATCAAATTGGTATTTCATGGCTCGAAAATTCTTTCATCCCATACGTTAAGAAGCGTCAACATGGTGCCTGGTCTCTCCTAGTCATGGATGGCCATGGGAGTCATCTTACCCCTCAATTTGATACTCTATGCATGGAAAACAATATTGTGCCAATCTGCATGCCATCTCATTCATCGCATCTATTACAACCTCTTGATGTAGGTTGTTTTGGTGTATTGAAGCACTTCTATGGTCAGGCTGTGCAAGATCTTGCCCGCATAGGCTCTACAGATATTAAAAAGCTCGATTTCCTTCATCTGTACCCTACAACACGTGCAGCAACATACACAACCTCTACAATTGCTAGCAGTTTTATGGCATCAGGTATCATTCCATATGCGCCTGAGGTAGTACTTTCAAAACTTGAGGTTCATCCCCCGTCACCTACACTACCACCATCACGTGGTAGTGCTAGTAGTCATGAATTTATACCTCATACACCATCAAAAGCTATCAATTTCCGACGCCAGGCAGCATCAATCAAGCGATTACTAGAATATCGAGATATTTCACCCAATAGCGATATATATCAGCAATTGGAGCAGACTACCAAAGGTGCACAATTACTTGCTAATCAGCTTGTAATGCTGACGACTACATATGAGCGTGTAATGGCAGAGAATGGACGAAAGCAGCGAAAAAAGGCCTTACCTAATAAGCAATTGGTATACGAAGGTGGAATGACTGCCGAAGAGATGCAATTACGTCTACAAATTGAGCATGAGCACCAAATGGCAATACCCCCGGTGCCACGGCGTGCTCCGGCAGCTACAGAGACGACGATTAGGAGGCCTGTACAGCGCTGTACTAATTGCAGAGAGCCAGGGCACAAGCGGAATAGGTGCCCGGTTGTGAATAGTGCTTAGTTTTTGCAATATATTATATGGTGGTTGTGTAATATTCAATATATATCGTTGTAATGTAGGTGGGGTGGCGGCTCGGTGGTGGTGGCGGTTCGGTGGTGAAACACGTTAATACTTCGTCGTACCGCCACCCTAAGGCTCTGGCTAATACGGATTGGCCACACTATCAACGAATCATACAGAAGTTGTCATCAAATCGCATTCCCCACATTTACGGACTAATCAGGGAACAATTGTCATCCAATTGAAGCCAAGCGAATTTAGGGTGGATCGATCCCTTTACATACTGCGTCTTAGGCTGAGTCCGAAAGATCACCGGTTGCAACCGCCGAATGCATATGTACTCGACTGGCGGGTCCACGCGAATTTCCCATCCAGCTAGCTTCGTTTCCTCGCCGCGCTCTGCTCGCCATTCCCTCACGCCTGATTCTTCCTCTCTCTTTTCGTGTCTTCTCTTAGTTAGGCAATCAATGCATGCTTCTATGTTCCTCCCTCCGAGCTAACACCTTTCATAGTGCGAATATAGGGATGGGCCAAATCGATACTCACATCGACTGAACCCGCCAATGACAAGCCGAGTGTCATCAATTTGGTTGACTGCCTCAAATGCCAAGCAATGCCGAGAGGGGCGAAATTTTACCAGAAGCCGGTATGATGCGGACAATGTCCCTATCTCCGGTGGTCTCGGTAATATCCCTAAGGTATACAAGACCCGTCCATGCGAACGGGTTTTGAAAATGCTAGACGAACTGGATATCTCCTTCCACTCGCCGCCCTTCCCCCAGCTTTATATTCGCCGACTGAAGATCCATCACCGGGCAGATCAGCGGTAAAACTCCCTTCGAGCTGCCGAATTTTCTTTTCGCCCTGCCGCAGTCAGTCCGTTACTATTCAACTACTTCGCAAGCATGCACATCTGCATGCTCCTGTCTTCGCTTATTTCCCTGGCAGCCATCGCCTCAGCGGCTGTGATCCCAAATCTGGTTGAATATCAAACAGACCACAACAATCGGGCCAGCCTCCAGAAGTCGGTACCATCTAAGTTTACCGAGTCTCACTCAACGAGTCCAGAATTCCAGTTAAATGGAAAACCGTTGAGTTATGATGAGATGAAAGGGTCCATACGAGGGAATAATTGTCACGAGAAGTTGATCGCGCTGTGTGAAGCCGGCTTTGTTACCGGTTGCCAACAAGCGATTGAAGAAGGAATTACAGCCAGACGAGGGAAGAAAGTCTCATAATCCCAGCGGGATTCTTCCATTTCTTGAGCAAGCGCGAAGACTGTCGACTCGTCAATTTTCCAAATCTGGAAAAAGCAGACGTTATTCCAAGTACGCCTGGAAGCATATTCTCTGTGACTGTTACTGCGATGTCTGATATCACTGCTATCTTCGGAATATTTGTTCAGGACCTTTGGAAGGAGCCCGCGACAGTACATTATTAATGGGATGATATCATAAGTTTTTAATCAATATTCCACATAAATTAATATATATGTCCTTCGTCATGTGGCTCCACGGGTGTGCTTTCCGCTCAATCTCGGAGCTTTCAAACTTGACGTTGGCAGAAAGACAAGTTTGGGAAGGCTGTTGGGTTGAATATGCCCCACTCTTTCGTGTTGATCATTGGGCTACAAGGTCAATCATTGGAGCCATGCGGATAAGTCCCGGCTAGTCCCCTAAGGTCTGCAACTTGATGACAACTTTCTTCCGGTTGGTCCATATGTCTCCACAGGCTAAGATGTCCGTCCTTGATCTGATTTCGGAGATGTACTGCCTATTCCAAGGCAACATGACGAGGCTTGGCTCGCATTCGATCCAGGCAGGTTCGATCTGAAATATTGGCCAATCATATGGCTTTTGTCATCATCTAGCACCAGGTAATCCGGATTCCACGCTTCAGCGCCAATGAGCCGGCGAGTTTCCCAAACCCATGAAGTATAAGTATTCACAATACCCCGATCGCACTACTTACGACTCTATCTTCTACATTTCAATTTACCGCCTGCTTTTCTCTAAAACTTTGAACAACATGAAATACGTTCAGCTCGGAAGCAGCGGTCTTCGCATCGCCCCAATTGGAGTAGGATGCATGAGCTTTGGGAACCCCGAAGGCCGATTCAATTGGTCAATCCCAGAGGAAGAAGCACTGCCGGTGCTGAATCATTGCTACGAATCGGGCCTCAACTTCTTCGACACGGCAAATGCCTATTCAAACGGCTTGTCTGAAGAGATTCTGGGCAGAGCGATCAAGAAATATGGATGGCGCCGGGAAAACCTCGTCATCGCAACCAAATTGTGGGCACCAGTCGGTCGCGATTTGGAACAGCCACTAGCTATGACGGACGATAAAAAAGATGACGCCGGTTACGTGAACCAATACGGTCTCAGTCGGAAGCATATCTTCGAGAGCATCGATGCCAGCCTTAAGAGACTTGACCTGCCCTATGTCGATTTGCTGCAGATTCACCGCTTCGACCCCAAAACACCTCCGAAGGAAACAATGGAAGCCCTCCATGATATTGTCAAGTCCGGCAAAGTGCGCTATATCGGTGCTTCATCAATGTGGGCTCATCAGCTCCTTGAGTACCAGTACACCGCTCGCATTCACGGCTGGACGGAGTTTATATCGATGCAGAATCTTTACAACGCGATTTATAGAGAAGAGGAGAGAGAAATGTACCCTGCATGCGCCAAATTTGGAATGGGCGGTATTCCTTGGAGCCCTGTGGCGATGGGATTCTTGGCTCGACCCTGGCGTGACTTCTCGCAAACCACACGTGGAGAGGGCCAGGGCCCTGGATTCCTCGGCCAACCCGCCACGGAGATAGACAAGAGGATTAATGAACAAATTGAGAAAATCGCCGAGAAGCATGATGTGTCAATGGCGACAGTGGCGATTGCTTGGTCACTTTCGAAGCCATTTATCACGGCACCAATTCTGGGAATGAGCAAGAAGGAGAGAGTCGATGAAGCAGTTAATGCCATATCTTTCGTGCTCAGTCCCGCTGAATTGAAGAGTATCGATGACCTATATGAGCCCAAGAAGGTGCTTGGCCATCAATAACTGTTCTGTCTTTGGGGTTGTCGTTTCACATCTCCATCCTGTGTTTTTCATTATTCAGTCGACTCACTTTTTTTTTATTCTCGCCATCTCCGAAATATTTGCTATTGGGCAGTGCTCGGTAGTTATGGTAGTTATTGGGTGCTGCTTTCGTCGCCTCAAGTGCCAAGGTTTGGATCCAGGGTTCGTTCAAACTTCAACCACAAAGGGGATAGCGTCATGCAAGCGGCTGACATGGTGGGTCGCATTTACTCTTGGCGATGCATGATTGGTTCCCAGACTTAGAACGATATTAATAATACCCAACTTGAAGTCTACCCCAGCCCTGACGTGAATGGCGTCCCTCTTCATCTTTCTCCCTCACTTTTGCTAGCCAAATCTACAACTCGTAGGCACGATCCTGTCATCAAGTTTCAGAACTACTTGATCGGTCGAAAACTCTCGGTGCAGCAGCAGGACCTAAAATATGAATCGATCAGTAGAGGATCGTTCCGAAAAGCGGATCGCTACAAGATCCTCCGTTCAGCAACGCCTGAGCGATTGGCCTGACGAGGATTGGTCAGGTATCTCCGATCCAAAAACACGTCGGAGACTTCAGAATCGCTTGAACCAAAGGATTCGACGTAAGTTCTCCATTTGTCGATAGCCGTTGCATACTGCGCGTATTGTTTGACCATTTCACATACAGGTCTGCAAAATAAAAAACTACAAACCCCCTCAAGAGGCAAGAACACAGATGTGGGAAATCTCACCTCTCCCATTGACGAGCACGAGACAGCAGAACGATCCACTGTCCCTCAAAGCAACGACGAGGTGGAGGTATTAGAGACACCTACTGCCAGTCACCTTGACCCATTAAAGGCGATCGAGGATGTGCATATACTAGAATCCCATTCTACCGCTACAAGAAGAGTAATGGCCAGGTTAGAAAAAGTCGCCTTCCATTACTACTATTCCGGCTCCCCGCGAACCGATCTATTACTCCACCTCGTCCAATTCAACTTCACCAGAGCTTTGATGGAGAACACAAGAATATTGGGCCTCACATCCGACCAACTTGACGATGATGCAATTTCTCCCTTCAACATGATTGGTCCATGGCAGAATGAAAATCTCCAGAACCTTCCCATAATGCTCCAACCTACTGCGATACAGCGATGTATCTCACATCATCCGTGGTTAGACCTACTCCCTGATCCTCAACTGAGGGATAATCTGATCCTTGCCGGGGATTTCGAAGAAGAGACACAGCTTTGTCTGGACATGAAGGGCAGTGGGACTCCGAAATCACAGAGAAGTGGTATCATAGTCTGGGGTGATCCTTGGGATCCAGCGGGTTGGGAGATTACGGAGCCTTTTGCTCATACCTGGGGTTGGGTCATCCGGAACTGTCGCGATCTGGCCTACTCGACAAATCGATGGCGAGCGAAGCGGCATGAACGACCGCTTTTTCACTTGACTTGATTTCGAATGACCATATCAGAAAGCGCTTGAGTTGACAGCAGAAAAGATTTGACGAACAAAGGTCAACTGCAAATTTCAGACGAAAGGTTTCAGACAGAAGATCGGATAAAATATCGGATGAAAGATGAGGATATCGATTGGACGAATGCTCTGATGGAATGAAGTTCGGCCTCAAGATTTATCCTTAAAAATCACGAAACTGAAACATAAAACAGCAGGTATTCATTCGCATGTGGTCACCCACCATGTTATGAAACTGCCGGCGTGTGGCTTGAACGCAGTTAATAGTCGAGTGGCCGCCGTTGAAAGTCCTCCCAGAATACACAGAGAAGACTGCTTGTTCCATGTAATCTGCCACGATCTCAAACTTTGCTTCCAGCTCCATGCACTACAGCCGACCCTTGAACACAAATCTCGGTCCCTGAATCTAGTGTACGACTTGAACCTCCTCCTACAACTTATACCTAGGTATCTCCAAGAGACAAATGGAAATCGATCTCGAGACTCCTGTCAAAATTCCACCCGCCATCCGAAGCGACACTGTCAATATCATGACCAGCCACTCGTGCTCCACAACATGTCCAATCAACCCCGACAGCTAACAAAAAACCTACGCCTCTGTCCTCCAACAACCCACTACGATTCCACCACAACCGACTACCAAATCTCACCGATCTGCACATCACAAACATACTCTCACAATTGGAAATCTTCACCGCCACTTCCACAACAAACCGCCTCCCTTTGAGTTCCAGAAGAAAGCAAAGAAACGCCCGAAAATCAAACTTGACCGCCCTGTGTTTTCCAGTACGTGTAATTTACAATTGGCGTAATGAAACATTGAAAGAGCTTAACACTGTAACCTTAATCTCCAAAAGGACCAATTTAGACTAGTCTAAAAACTCTGGATTTTTCATACAAAGTATAATAATATACACTATGGTATTTAACTCTTATTATTGCTGCATTTCGCCTAATTTATCAAGGGTACGGATGTATTAGTGACAGAGTGTAGGATATGACTAAGTGGGGGGATCCCTGCACCAATCCCCTAGTACTGATATATAAAAATGACTCGTAGAATTAGTAGAAACTCTCGAAATGGCGTAATTTAAGATATAAACTATAGAGATCTACAAGAGAAAAATTCAATAGATAGTATCTCAACATGTTAATAAAAACAGTTAATTTCCAGGGTTAATATTATCCCCCGTCTGACAACCAGCGCTGGCATCACTTTAGGAATGAACTCCGTGATCCACTTTTTCTTTTTTAAGATGAGTGGCGATTATAAATCTTCAGGACAGCTTATAAATTCGCAATCCCAATGCTCAAATTATGCGTATGGTCAATGTGCACAATTCAAGTTAAGGTTATCGTAAGGAGTTAAATAATTTTGTCGTTGCCCCAATCACTTCTTCCTGTCATCACATCTGCACTCTGAACCAATTTACGGTCTCAACCTTGACCCTTCTCAAACACAACAAACATGTCTTCTTCCGCACCAAGATTCGAGTCTCCAGATGTTGACCCCAGTGCATTGGGCCAGCCCCTCCAGTTCACCTTCTCTGGTCGCTCAGCGCCCAATCGTTTCATGAAGGGTGCCATGAGCGAACGTCTCGCATCATTTTCCTTGCAAGATGTTACTTCGCGTGGTATCCCGTCACCTGCTTTGATTCAAGCATACCAGGGCTGGGGGGGAGGGTCAAGTCGGTATCAACCTTACTGGCAATGTTATGATTGACCCTGGTCACCTGGAAGCAGCCGGCAACCCAGTCATCCCTCGAGATGCAGAATTCTCCGGCGAACGTTTTGAGCGCTTCCAGCAGCTCGCGGCTGCCGGAAAAGCAAACGGGATGCTTATCATTGCCCAGGTCGGACACCCAGGTCGCCAAACTCCTCAGCATCTCCAACCCAATCCCATCAGTGCCAGTGATGTGCAGGTGAAGGGCGAGCCGATGGGCATGAAATTTGCAAAGCCCCGTGCCGCAACTGAAGAAGACATTGCCAATATCATCGACGGCTTTGCCCATGCCGCCGAGTACCTCGAGAAGGCTGGATTTGACGGCATACAACTTCATGGTGCTCACGGCTATCTTCTTAGCCAGTTCTTGTCTCCAACCACTAACCTGCGCACTGACAAGTATGGTGGTGACTTGAAGAACCGCATGAGATTGATCTTGGAAGTCAGAGACGAGATCGCTAAGAGAGTCCGCAAGGACTTCGTGGTCGGTATCAAGATTAACAGTGTTGAGTTCCAGGAGAAGGGATTCCAGCCCGAGGAAGCTAAGGAGCTATGCACAGCCCTTGAAGAACACTCTTTTGACTTTGTCGAACTCTCCGGTGGTACCTACGAAAACTCTCCAATGTCTGAGCATAAGCGACCCTCCACAGTCGAACGCGAGGCTGTAGGTTCTGCCCCTGCGATGCCTGATTATTTGTTTACGGCCTCGGCCTTTTTTTCATGGTTTACTAACACTGGGCAGTTGTTCTTGGAATTCGCCAAAATCATTGTTCCTGGCTTGACAAGAACAAAGACGTATGTCACTGGTGGTCTCAGAACCGTCGGAGGAATGGTCAAGGCGCTAGAAACCGTGGACGGAGTTGGTCTTGGACGCCCTCTCTGCCAAGAACCGAACTTGTGCGCGCATATCCTGTCGGGCAAGGTCAAGGGAGCTCTCGTCCAAAAAATCAACATGTATGATTTCGGTGCTACAGCTGGTGCATCGGGTGTTCAGATCTTGCAGATGGGCAGCCACTTGCAACCAATTGACCTGTCTCAGGAAGCCAATGTAGCGAAACTCTTTGGCGCTTTGGGGCCATGGGCTGTTGCCAGACAAAAGGATCTGGAGCTTTATGAGTTCCCTGCTATTGACGGTTACAATACGCCCTACTCTGCTTCTACCCTGCTGTGAGAAATTTTCTGTTCAAAATTCATGAATTAATGTTAGCCTTTGCACATAATCATGTCTTCTGAGTCCGATCTGATCAAAACAATGTCTACTGCACTACGTAGGTTTGCATTTCAGTATATAATTTGCTAAAGCCTCTCGCAAAATTCAATGTTTTCCCCTTTGTAAGAATCTTGGAAGTGATTTTACTTTGTCCCCAAACTTGAATGAATGCCGAGGTCTAACTCGCCCTCCCTTTCAAAAATGTGGAGCAAAATTGAAGCCCGGGCCCATTTCTCTTTTTTTCATGCCGAAATCCGACCCAAAATTGGCAATATTCCCGGCTGTATCTTTATTACAGGTAAAGTCTGGAATGTAATGTGGGTCGCGATTCATCGACGCGGCGAATTGTATCAGCCCGATCCCGATCGACGTCTTTAAGAAAACTAGAAAACTAAAAAATAGGGAACTGGTATGTGGCAATCAATTTCATGACCGTCTATAATTTGTAGTGTATAAAGTTTTTTTATATTTGATTGCTGTTTATGAAATCAACTTGAACTCATAGCATATGATGTGGATTCTGAGAATCATCAAACAAATATTGAACTTGGTAGCACTCTTTTGTTATGCATAGTTATATCTTACTGAGTATCTCTCACGGAGTATTTATGAGCCATTCATTTCTCTGGGATATTATTTTGTCATTCCACCCTCCACTGGTAGGGCTTCTAATAAGAAAATTATTATTTAAAAAGTATAAGAAAATTACTGAATGAAAGATATAGGGAAATGACCATTCTAAAAAGTAAGAAGATATTACTAAATTCATAACCAGGAAATATTAAACCCCTCTCCCTTACACCAACTTCTTTCCTCTTCCAACATCCCTCCTTCTTCAACACCGATCCTGTTCTCTGTATCTCGATGAGATGGTCATCTTTCTATGGGATGGGGATGAGTTTCGGAGCTGGCAACCACTTCTAGCATTGGAGGGGGGGGAGGCTCGCTGGCTTCTCTGGCTTATAAAGGTTGGTCCAGGAAGACCGCACGATAGATGACTAAAGAACAAAGTGCAGATTTGCGAGAGTTACATCTTCACAATTTGTTGGACTTCCAGTCATATCACCTTTTTAACGTTGACGAATCTGGCTGTGATGAACGAATCGGGTTCAGACGGACAGGCTGGTCACCACTTGGCGTGGCCCCTGTGCAAGTCTTACAACTTCACTGCGACAAGCGGTATTGCCTGTGTATGCCCAAGATGGAATTGTTTTCTCTCGAGTCTTTCGTGGCGCCACGTATACCACTTTGTTCGAGGACTTTGTCGACGAGCTTCTTCTTCATTGCGGAAGATGACCAGAGCCTAGATCTGTACGTACTGGTTATGGACAATGCGTTGTTTCACCGTACTGAGCGGGTTAGGCAGCACTCAAATATGTATCACGCTATCTCTATTAGAATAAGAACACAAAACGTGAGGCAGTTTTACAGCCTATCTAATTTATATGAAAGAAAAATTCAAAATTCCCTGTGCTTCGCAGATATTTGAAGTTCACAACACCTCGCCTAACATCTGTTTCTGACCGTGGTATGACATATTAAACTGCCTTGTGTCCAGCTCCATTCGACCGGCCGGTTAGAGGAAGTTCCAAGTCCAGGCCTTCCATTGTGTTGGTGATCTGGCCAGACGATAATGATAGTTAATAGTAATAACAAGAAAGCAAGAGAAGATAAAAAGCTGGACGAAAAGGCCAGTAATAATAACCTTTTCGCCTGTTTGCCAAAGATCTGGAGTGGCCATGATGCTACCACCTTTTAGGTAGTATATTAGTATTTATCCACAATATGCAAGTATATAGAGTACAAACTTCTATTACTTACTAGTTGACTGTGTACAGAGCGAAACCGTATCTCCCCAAGCAAAGGTTTTAGTAAGCTACTTTCGCTTGACTAGGGCATGGTGCTCTCCGGTAGTAAGCAGGATAACACGACCGAGAATTATGTAGATGGATGCAGCCATAAATGCCGGACCGAGGAGAATCAGTGTATTTGTATCATATATGGCCTGATATTCCAGCAGCCTTCATTTGATGAGTCATGATAAATTACCGTAATTACATGGTCCTATTCTAGAGTCCTCACCACCAAGCCACCGCCCTACTCGACCTATGTAGCAGATAATGAGTTGCGATCCATACATGGGTCTTGGTCCTGCGCACATAACTCCTCTTGCAAAGATCGCCAGTGTAGAGCCAACCTTCCCGTTTCATCATCGCATCCATAATGACCGAAAATAATCAAAAATATATTTGGTTCCAAGGTTGATATCAATAAATCTTATATCACAGGCGGAGATAAGTAGCTCTTTTGTATCCCCAGCGCCATAGACTTAGCTTTTTGAATCCCTGTAACCTCTGCAATCTTTTGCATCTGGAATATAACCCTTTGGCGCGCAGTATCGGTCGCCGTACGTGTTGTTCCTGCAACGTAAAGTGGCCATAGTAAAGGCAGGATGCAAGCACCTCTCATGTCCTCTGATCTGCCTGGCTGATCGCAGAAATGAAGAATGTATGAAACGCTGGAGTATATACCCCTTGAGCTCTCTTGTATCATTTTGTCAGATGCTTGTAATTGCTGCTCGTGTGAGGAGTAGGATATTGCCGGTTGCGGGGGAAGTGAGCCGGTGTGTGGTGATAGAATCTCAAAGAGTGCCTGGTGAAGGATGATACGTGTGCATCGATGGAGGTTCCAGGTGTGGACTATGTCAATTCCAGGGTAACTATCGGATTCTCCGAAGAGCGTAGGCGCGGAGACTTTTAGGGGTGGTGATCTGCTATACTTATAGTCATCGGGAAGGCTGTTGGCCCACGACTCTAGGGCTTTGTCAACAGACAAGATCTCGCAGATGTAGGCCGAGACATTGGATTTTTCTGTGACTCTTTCCTTAAGCGAAGCCAGAATAGTACAAGCGTTGACAACGATATCTGCTAAGCGAGCAGCGGGTGCTTCTTGCGGGTGTTCAAATATATGAGCCTCATTCATCCAATTTGTCAGTGCCGCTGGTACCCGCAGCCACCGATCAAGACAGTTGACAAGCTGCATTGGCATCAGAACAATTCAATGGTTTTCGAGGTTCTAACAGACTCACGACTTCAGTACGGAGGCTGAGGAAGATGCTTCGACCAACTCTGTTACGAAGCTGCCCAGTTCCCCGGAGTTCTGTCAAGGCCAGCGCGCCATCGACATGTCTGTCCCATGAATTCATACTGTTATCTGAATGACCAGTAACCGTCTAATAACCGTTATTTTCAATTCGACTTTTCTTTTATCCCAAAAAAGGCTTACTTCGTACAACGCTAGAAGCATTACAGCGACTAGCATCTGGTCGGAAACTGCCTCGGCCGGCTCTGCAAGCGCCACACGTATGCCATGAAGTGCACCAGCGTATATATGTCCTGCTACATGAATTAAAGATGGCGCATTTCTTACGTACGCTAAGCCTCCCAGCCCCACAGCGTTGATGAGACTGGCGAGATATCCGCGCTCCGTCGCTTGCGTGTATAATATTGAGACACAGTCAGGATGGCTGAGAGCACGCCCAGATGCGTTAGGGAGATAGTGATAGAAGAAAAACGGCAAAGCCATGTGTTCTGGTGAGAACGAAATGTTCCTCCAGGGGTCGTTGGTGTGAAACCGCCCCTTTGACTGCTTGGACGTGGCTGCTTGGCATCGCGAGGTTTTTTTACGTCCTACCAAACAATTTCCATGCAGACTATTCTTCAAAAGCGGCTGAGGTTTACTGATTGTTTCCACAGTTTGGTCTCGAAAGGTGAAAGACTGCTCTCGGTATCCGGAACACCTGGAACCCGCCCGGACACATTGACGACATGCCGGTTTTGAGAGATCGCACTTACCCAACCTCATATTAGTAGAGTTCAGTCTCGAGCATGGTGGATAGAATACCTTTCTTCTCTTGATTCGACATTCGAGACACGCTCTGCTGGGCTTGCCGCAATAGACCATGTTGCAGGAGATGTGAGGTGAGAAGAAACTTCTCCATGGGGTGGCGTCATAAAGTAGGGAACTAACCCCACCAGTACCGCTGCTCCGTCGAGCTGCATTCCGATTCTGGAATGGTCAATTTTGCCGCAGGTCGATTCCAGCCTATAGGCGTTTTATGCACGTCTCTCTCCGTGCATGCCCTGCACTAACTTCATAAGCGGAAACTGCGTTACTCTTCTGCTCAAATCACTCGATCCTTCCGAGAATCCATATCTTCGAGCTCCATACCTCTTTAGGCAGCGCAGAATGTTCCTGAAATGTACGATATGTCAGCTAAATACCGGTATTTCAGCTTCCTTACTACTTAAAGGTCCCATTCCTCGCCAATCCTAGCCCCCAAGAATAAGCAGAACTTGTCCAACAGAAAAAATCGCCTTCCTATCTTCTCTCTTCTTTTGCTCATACCGTCCACCCACAGACGCCCACTCCTTTCGATATCATGTCTCAAAAGGTTGCACTCGTGACTGGAGCAACCGGTCACCAGGGCGGTGCCACTGCTCGCGAACTCCTTAAGTCCGGAGTCAAAGTCCACGCACTCGTCCGAAGTCCTTCGTCTGAACCCGCCCTTGAGCTCCGGCGCCTAGGAGTCCACCTGTTTCCTGGTGATTTCGACAATGTACACGCAATTCAGGCTGCAATGGAAGGCGTAACTGCCGTCTTCCTGAATGTATCTCCCATCCCCTCCGACGCCGAACGCGAGGTGATTCACGGCAAAAATGTTATCGAAGCTACCAAGAATTCCGGTTCTGTCACCACGATTGTGTACTCTAGTGTTTCAATGGCCGGGCAGCACGAGTCGTTCCCAGGGTGGGGGCCAGATCACCCCATGGCGTGGTACTGGCTCGGTAAATATTACATCGAGGCGATGGTGCGCGAATCTGGTGTTAAATATTGGACGATCCTCCGACCCGCGTTTCTGATGAACAACTATCACTCTCCAACTTCGGACTTCATGTTCCCAGATTTGGCTCAAAGAGGGGTCTTTTTGACGGCTTACAAGCGTAGCACTGCTATGACTGTACTTGATCCCGGTGATGTGGGGAAGTTTGCGGCAGCTGCGATTGCTGAACCGGAGGCATACAACAAGCATGAAATTGATTTGGGAGTTGAAGCACTGACGCCTGCTGAGATTGTGCGGGAGCTGAGTCGAGCGAGCGGGAAGGAGGTTGGTCTCCAGTTTTATAGCGATGAGGAGGTGGCAGAACTTGCTCCCAAGAACCCGGTGCTCATTGCTCAGTTGTGGACAAATGATGTTGGTTATCAAGTTGATTTCAAGAAACTGTCGAAATATCCGATTCGCTTGACCAGGTTTCGCGAATACCTTGAGAAGCACCGTGATCAAGTTCTATGGACATTTAATTAGCCGAGTACACTTTCCCACTGGAGTTGGTGACTACTTATCGAATCAAGGGGGTAATAAAATTCTTGCGCAAGATAGGTTAAAGGATGAATAATTGAGAAATCTTGTCCCATAAACTAGTTGACATGAAGAATATTCGGGAGATATCATGCCAGTACTCATCTCGTAGATCGGGATTCTGTTCTTTAGCCCTTTGTTGCATTGATTTCTTTGACCACCAAATCTTCTTCAACACCCTTCTTAAGCTACTCGTTGAAACCTTGACCGCAAATAGGTTCAAAATAAAGTCCACCATTTTATCAAGATAGGATCCTGGCTTGTCAAGAAGATAATCTAGCAAAGCCTCAACATGGGGGGAGTGATGCTCCGCCAACATCTTCCACGATTAGGAGGCATCCCGGGAATGCCAAAGAGGCGCAAATTGGACCAGATGTATTTGTTGTTGTTCAGAAGGAAAATTGATTACCTTTATTCTCATCTGAAAAGAAAAGGTTATATATGCACAGAATGGAGCCCAAACGGACTTCCAATCAGCCTGGGTTGGAATGGAAACAGCAGAACAAACGGAATCAGTTCCGTATACAAAGAGACCCCTATCATCTTCCATCACATAAGGGTGGATTGACAAATGACGAAAAAGGCAGATTCGGGGAAAGAAGGAAAGATGACGGTGAGCGTCGGCCAGGCAAGATCGTCAAAATTGTCTCTGAGGCCTACCAAGAATACTATGTCACAGTTTTCAGCATTTAACAATACTTATGTCACGTAGGAAGCGACGAGCAGTCCTAATTCGAACCCCGCACTAAACGAAGAAGCCGGAGTCTGGATCCTCGAGGATTAGTTTAAGATCTAGATGATTCCCTAAAATCACCTAGCAAATATTGCGGAAATTAGCTTTGTACGCCTCCTTAATGATATATGACTCTAGCAATTTACAGTATTCTCTTATAACTGTTTTACGAGGCCCGGTAATCATCAGTCGCTCCTCGGATAAGGGCCGAGGTAGAGATGAAATGATCACGGGCGTACTGCCGTTTTGTGCCGGTAGAATATTGAAAATTGTTAGAGGGTATGATACTCCTATTGTTGATATATCAATTATTTTCGATTTTTTTCCTGTCTGGCTTTCCAGGACTAGGTCTCGACGAATATTACCAGGAATATCGTTATGGCTGTCTAGGATACTACTCTTATTGATATAGTCAATAAGCTGTTCTAGATACAGGGTCCTGAGTTCATAATATTTTTTGTCCTTTAGGTCCTCCCAATACCAGTTAGACTTAAGCGGACATAAGCGGATATAATATTGTATAAGTTCGTATATGCGTTCCTAAGTCAAAGGCTGTCTAGTAATTACTTCCTCCGCCATAATATATACCTTATGTTCGGCTAATATTCTAGTAGTTACAGATATATGTCCTCTCTTCTTGAATTTTCTGAGGGGAGGTATGGAAAGGCTATTATTATCTTCCCTATAAGTGAAGGTGATCTTGACCGTTAGCTTTTTGCCCGTACAAAGTAAGTTACTCTATTTTCGTAGTTATCTCTCTACTGGGGTCTAGTTAATATTAGTAGAACTATAAAACTTTTCCAGATTTACTTGCGACTATTTATTTACTTTAACCGTAACGGCCGTACCTTCGATCTAACTCGCTGGTAATACTTTGCCTACTGTTTCACAGTTGAGTATCAGCCTCTATATAATTATATACGAGATATATCTCGGTGGCAGCTCGTTACATTTGCTACTTTCTTCCTATTTGACTTACGGGAGAAAGTCAAGATAGTTGGGCTGTAGTTAGTCCGTGGCACACTCTGGGATAGGGCTAGGAGAGTACAAGGTAGCGGGTATACGAGCAAAATTACTAGGTGTAGGGGCATAATTTGAATTTCCGTCCTAGCAGTCAACCATCTGTGGTTTGATAGGCATCGTTATCAAAAAGATTATTGGTCATCGTGGATATCTGCCGAGTGGTGACCTAAGCAATATTGTAAGACGTTAGCCAGTCATCTCTGGTATCCAATAAGATCTGAAGGCGTAGCATAAATGATAAGCAATGGTGGAGATCCCGAAACTAAACCTTACTGTTAAGACTTACCTATCACCTTGACCACAGATAGACCCTCAGGTAGTATCAAGCGCTGCAGTGAAGCCACAGCAAGATACAGAAGGGAGAAGTTAACACTTTGCCAGTTAAGATGTTGCTTTGTTTGCCGAGTTTGTCACGTTTGTTTAGAAACCCCTAGAAACTCCAGGCTTCTAATTTTAGGCCTTGTATCTGTGTTACAATCTATAAAAAGGAACGGGTAATATTACTGATATGTACAGAGCGTGTTATTCACCTGTATCATGTGATTAGGGTTTGAAAGACCCTCTCTATGTTCGTGGTATGGAAACCGATGTCGGGCCCTTCTGTATCAAAAGATAGAAATAAATCTAAAAAGACATAAAAGAAGAGCTAACTGAGAATAGTGAGGTTGCATTCGAGGATGTTTCGATGAGCTGGTGGAAGCTTTGGAGCAATGCCGGATGCAGGATATTTCTGAGATTACTGAGGATGATGTGAGTATTCGATAATCTGTTTTATCGGTATGATTTGATACTAATATTAATTGAAAAGCCGGATGCTCTTTAGTTTGAGATGAAGAGGAGCGATACCCAGGCAGAATATCTATACTATGACCTAGGTAGCATACAATATCTGATGCCCAGGTATTACCGCCCACTGGCAGGTGTGAAATTTGAAATAGTGGATATCCAAGCCCTGGAGCTCAAGCTTGTCGCTCACCCTCTCATGAACTGCTAGTGATATGATGCAAATAGCCCGCACTGGCAGTGAGTGATTATCCAGGTGGGGTCTACACAAATAAAAGGCTCTAAGCCCTGGAATGTGCTGGAAATTACAAACAGAGAGAGCTTGCCGCTCATGTTGATCAATATCTTGATGAACAGGTCTTCACACTCCGTCTCTCCCATTCTCTATTTGCATAGCAGTAGTATGCACTTTGGAATATGTCATCCGAAATTAGATATAGGAACTGGAACGCATTAACATTATTCCCCGGGTAGGAGCAACCCCCCCCCTCCAAGTCAGAGCCCTGGAGTCACAACCTCCAAGTTTTACACCCTCAGCTCCTTCCCAAGTCTACCAATATCAGGGCCTTCCATTTCGCGAACAACCTTGGAAGAATCCCTACATTGTCAGCATCCCTGAATTTACAACATGGACATCCACAGCAGTGGCCTCTACTTAGCGATCAATAGCCTCTGTCTGACGAAAGATGATATCCTCAAAGCAACTCCTGCGACACGAAGAACACTAAGAGTATCCTTGGCTCTTTGGGAAAAGATGCGGACACAGGTGCAACAGAACAGCGGCTGAAAACTGTCCAGAACAGTCTGATACCCTTCGGATTCGAAAATGGCATATCACCGCAAAACATCGTACCCAGAACGCGGATCAGGGCAGTCGCTTTCTGGAAATGGCAATTATCAACCGGAAAATGGTGACGGTGCACCAGGAAATCTGCACATTCACCCCAGCGATAATAAACGGTGCGGTATATCCTATAAATAAACACTCCAGCAAGCCTGAGAACAACAATGAACTTGCAATTACCGTCATGACAGACCAAATACCTTCGATTTCAGATTTTCTCTGGGTGAAGTTCACAAAAATTCAAGACGAGCGCTCTCAAACAACAAAACACCTCAACTACTTTTCCGATCCTTCGAAGCCAAAGCCGGGGCTCCCAATGCCTTCTCTGCTCCACGGCGACAGTCAAGATGCCAGACGGCTTCCGGACACGCCCAGGATGTCATACCTCTGCGCATTTCCCGACAGTGACTGCCAGCGTGTGGATTGAATAGACCGCCGAGAACGAGGAGAAGAGCGAAGAGAAAGAGACCGTGACCGTGGCCGCGGCCAAGGCCAAGAAGGGTGGCCGATTGGATATCTACACTCAGTGGATAATCGAGCAAGGAGATCTGGAGGGTGCAACCCAAAATCAGATTGCAATCCCAGTGGAAAAGCAAAATTGGGACTTTTCAAAGCCCTGGAGCGAAACTGAACGCGCCATAGATTTATCCTGACTGACCGCGAACTCATCGCTGCAAAGCGCCCGGATTCATGGATGAGCAACGTCATCTTCAGATTTCGAAACCAATACCATGAAAGGCTGGGGGGACTTTTGAAACCCCATGATTGACTATTCCAATGGCAATATGGTGTCTTACCATGCTCACCACCTGAAGAGATCAAGAGGGTAATGACGAACTCGTACGTGACCAGCAGTTAACTACGACATGAGTGATCCCAACGATATCCTCTATTTGACCACAAAGAGCTTTCGGGTGCTATCCGAAAATCATATCCTCATGGGACAGGAATCGAGTGTCGTTAGAGAGCTCCATTCAAAAGCTTCGCTGGTTCGGTGAACTCTTCCCGAAAAAAATTCGCAAATTATGTTCGTCACTGAAAACAATTCCGCCATACTTCGACTTTGCCTAATTCAGACCATTATGTCCTCGCTGTTTCCATTGTCAATATAAATCAATTCATTATATCGCCAGTTGTGCCTTTCCATACTCTATCTACAGGTAATACCGTAGTAGACCGATTCATGTACTGAGTACCTTGGTATAGGATATTTGAGATACTCCTTCGAAGGTTGTTAGTATAGACCATTTCTCATGATACTTTTCCGGTCAAAACTTTTCAAGATTGATATGGGAGTCCCTCTTATCCGCGCGTGCCTTCCAAAATTGGAGTTCAATTCAAAAGTCATCCACTGGGGAAAGAGCGTCCCCCCTTCCTCCAGTCAACAATATCTTGCCCGCTCATTTCCTTTCTAACACTCTCCACCTTCAAAACAACAACTTCTACATTGTGAACAGCTAAAGAATGTCAAGCACCAGCTACCATCTGGCAATTCACAGCCTCCATTTGGCCAACTGCAACCTCAGCTTGGCCTTTCGAATCCTCCCTCTGGCCACAAGCAGCCACCATTTTCACAACAACAGCGACGATATGACCATGCATGGCATTTATCTCGCAGTGAACATCCTCGGCCAGGCGGTCCATAGTCTTCAATTGGACATAACCTGCCAAAATCTTGATTTCAATCGTCTTTTCGTGGATATTAATACTGTCCACCTTGCCATCAACAATCTCCACCTCTCCATGAAAAACCTCCTCCATCCTTACCACTGTGATCAACGATCCCAGGCTGGTCAATAGTGATAACATGGCCAGAGACTGTATCGCAACGGGCACTGCTTTCCTCTTGCAACATCTGTCTGGCCAAAACCTTGCCCTGGCCAGCATGCTTCACCTGGGCTACAGATCTGGATTTGAAACGCCATGGTCTATCGAATATGGGACGTAATGACAATTTGCGATGGCACGACGATATCGAGTTTTCAGCGTGTTAGCATTGGCCAGAAAATAGCCAGGTTGAATGCTTCGATTTTATTACATGGCCCACAGAGGCCAAAACAATATCGCTTTTGGATATTCATGAATTATTTCCTTGACTAGCTGTGTTTCTCAGTACTCTTTGTAAAGTGATCTATAATTATCAGTCGGAGAATGAATCTTTACGGTAAAACAAAGCTTCTCTGGAAGACTGTGAAGAATTTTGCGGTCCCGAATCCTGCCCTAGATATCAACAACTTCGTCGCCGGCTCCTTCAAATTTTTTGGGGGGGGTTGGTTTCGGATAACTAAGCCCAGCCGTGGTGGAATAAATAGGCGTGGCCATTTGCTTAGAGGAACATGGAGATGATCGTTCGACATCGAAGGCAACGAAACTTGAGCACACAGGGAAAGAGCCACCCGCGGGTAAATGACCTCTTGCTCCGTCTGTCTTGGAGTTCAACTTTCCAACACCCTCTATCATACACACCACAAAATCTTCAACCTCCACACGCTCAATAGCCCCGAAGATGATTATCTACAACTACCATCTGGCAATTTATAGCCTTCAATTGGCAAACTCAAACCTTCGTTTGGCAATCGATACCATTCCTCTGGCCACCAGCAACCATCATTTCGCGCTCAATAACCTGTACCTTGCCACAAAAATCCTCCAACAGGCGACGGCTAGATTTACATGGATATTACTAGCCAAAATCTCGATATCAATCTTCTGCACCAGGACCTCAATATTGTTCATCTTGCGATCAATAACTTGCACATTGCGATCACCGGTCTCCTGCAGCGTCCTCTTGGAGGCCACATTCCGCCAGAGGAGTTGGAATTGGGAATTACCTACTTAGTAGGTAGGCTAGGCACCTACTCTTCAACATCCTTGGATGCAGTCACATCGAGATGTCGGGAGGGAACCCCACCGGGGCACCGGGGCATACTGCATTGCAAGGTTTCCTGCCTAGGTACCTACCTAGTAGATGATCCATCGAAAAAGAGGTAGCTACCTGTAATCTTTTTTCAATTGGCGAGGCTCTGCACGATCTACTAGTAGGTATAGTACGCTAGAGTCCCGCGTGAAAGCATGAAATAACTATACTCTGCAAGAGTACCTAGATGGCAACAAATTCATTATTGAAGCTACTATTGAAATGCCTGGGTATCTTGAAGCAGCACAGCGCTGACACACCGATTGTACTTGATCTAAGAAATCCTGTAGTACTCCGGGGCATATTCCAAAAGATAGCCCTTTTCGATCTTAGTAACGTCTCGAATGTACGTTTTCTCACCCGTCTGCATAATTTCATGGAAGATGACCCAGTCCGCTTTTCGGTTCTGCGATATATTAGCAAAGACTGCGTACAGAAGGATACTGGGTTTTGCATAAAACTTACAAACATCAAAGAGCTAGGATGGGCATGAAGTGTCAAGCCACCACTAACAGTCTTGAAAGTGCCATCTGGCTGCATTTTCGCAGCATGAGCGAAATATCCCGTCGTGAGACACCGCTGTATTTGCTCAGGTGTGTTGCTTAGATCAGGAGCATTGTGTCGGGAGAGTGTTTCGTCAGTTTGAATGCCGAAGCGTTCGAGATATCGCTTCAGTTGTCCGCGGATACTAACTGCCCGCAGTAAAGCTCGGTAATTCAATAAATTGTCGCGACACCATTTTGATTCTTTCTTGCCTTTTGTGATGAAGGCTTGATAGACGTTCAGATATGTGAGATGATCGCCCTCTTCGACTGCGAATTTCCGGCGATGGCTTTCGGCGGCTTTCTTGTCGCCGTCGTGTTGGACCCAAACTGTTCCCTGAAGACTGACCATGGCTGCGATAGTGAGGATCTCGCTCAGGCAGCCGAATTTGGGCGCTGCTAGAAGAACTTTGCCCATCATTGGATCCACGGCCAGTTCTGCCATTCGTATGCCGAGTGGTTTGGTAAGCTTGGCGTAGTCGTCTACCGCACCGAGGGAATATAAAAGCTCAAAGGCACGAATGACCAGTTCGGCTGGGGGTGATGTCAAAAAGCCGAATCGGACGATATTGTCAATCCCTAGCGCTTTAAGCTGCATCACGATCGGTGCAAGATTGGACCGTTGAATCTCTGGGATGGTAGCTTCGGGAAGTTCTTGATATGTCTGTTGAGTGTACAAGCGAAAGCATTTCCCGGGCTTTGTTCGGCCCGCTCGCCCAGCCCGCTGTGTGGCAGAGGCTTTTGAGATTGGCACAGCTGTCAATGTTTCGATACCAGTGGCAGGATTGTAGGCTCGCAATTTCGCGAATCCACAGTCGATAACGTATACAATGCCGTCTATCGTGACCGAGGCTTCCGCGATATTCGTCGAGACAATGACCTTTCTTGTATTTTCTGGTGCTGGCTCAAAGACGTACATCTGTTGTTCGGTGGTTAGGCCCGCATAGAGCGGCAAAGTGAGCAGCGAAGGCGCTTTCGGGTGAAGGTACGCGGCCCGCTCGGATATCAATTGGATTGCTCGGTCGATTTCCTCGCGACCGGTTAAGAAGAGGAGAACGTCACCATCTGGTTCTTGGGTGTGAATATCGAGTACCGTCTTGACAGCTCGTTCCACGTAATCTTCTGCGGGTGATTCGAGAAATAATGTATCTACGGGATACATCCTGCCTTCCAGACTGATGATCCGCCCCACACTCCCGCCCAGGTCGGCAGGTTCTGCCTCGGGATTGAATTCATCGTCCGTGAAAAACCGCAGAAATTCCTCCGCTTGAAGGGTAGCGCTACTGATAATGATGCGCAATTCAGGGCGTTTTTTCCGGATCTTCTTGAGAATTCCAAGAAGGACGTCTGTGCTGAGAGATCTCTCGTGGGCTTCGTCGACCATGATCACGGAGTACCGTGATAAGAGAGGATCGACTAGGGCTTCTCTCAGAAGCATTCCATCAGTGAGGAATTTGATCCTCGTTGATTCTGAGGTGGTATCTTCGAAGCGGATTGAGTATCCAACTGCTTCACCGATCTTGCCTCGCATTTCCTCAGCAACACGAGTTGCGACGGTCGTTGCAGCGACTCGTCGAGGCTGAGTGCGATGATTAGCATGGTCAACATATTGAATAGAGATGTAAACAAGACCGGTTTAGAGCTCACCTGTGTCACTGCAATGACCTTGCCATCTTTACACCAGCCTGCTTGATCCAGATACTGGGGCAGCTGGGTTGTTTTTCCACTTCCCGTCTGGCCCACCACGATTGTGACCGGGTATTTTTCAACCAAGTACAAGAGGCTCTCTTTGTGTCGCGCAATTGGTAGCAAAGCTGCTGGCTTGTATAGAGCCGGGATGAAAGTGGTTGACACGTCTAACTCGGAAGCCATTTCGCCAAGGGTTCCCCGGAGGTGGGAAACGGGCAGATGAAATCGGCACTGTTATTTTGGTGTCAGAAGGGTAATTGAAACCATGTTACAGGCTTCATGCTCCTTCACATAAGTAATTGGTCAAACATGGCGAGTAGTTGGTAAAGAAAGGCGGCGAGCCGCGGCCTTAACTCTACGGTCGGATAAATGTTCCGCCGAAGTAACTGTTCTGCATGATTCATGCACATCTACTTCTGGATATGTGTGGGGGTATCTGCACACGGTTTGAAATTGATATTACGAAATTTTGGAATAAATGTAAGGCGTTTCATTGATGCTATATGAATCTCAGTGTGTTAAATGGTCCCGGTTCATGATATACGTTGTTGCCCCACTTTGAGAGCCTCAGGGCCCAACTCTATACGTAGTTACGACATGAACTGCGCTCAATATTTTGTTCTGACGACTATAATCATATTAGAAGACTAAGCCAGAACATAAATAATCTCACTCTTGAGTAAATGGCAGTTTTGGGAAAATGGCTGATGTATACCCCAAATTATGCCTGCCGGCCATCACGTGCCGCACCCCACGTCACTTGTTTGGAGCTTCCCCGATGTGTTCAGTTCTGCCTATTCCCCTTCTTTCCCATTCTTTTTGATAGGCACCACCTTTTCCCTCATTTAATATCTGACCGGTTCCCCCACTTGACCAGCCGCGTCAACCAACTTCAACATGTCGGAGGAAGAGAAAACTGTACGTCCCCTACCCGACCTGCAGCTCCGAGGCGGAATCTCACATTTACCCTACAGTCGACTCCCAGTAAGCCCTCCGCTGCGCTTGCGCCCAACAGCCCCCGCGCAGAGTCGCCGACTACAGCCAGGCCCATGGACTTCGACGATGAACCCCAGGAGACAGGTGTTGCATCTGCGACCACCGCCGCGAACCCGCAGACCGCCACCGAGACTCCCCCAGCTGCCCCGCCAAAGCCGCCTCGCCCGCTGAGCCCCAGGGAGCAGTCAGAGAATACGCTGAGGGAAGCTTTCCCTTCCATCGATGCGGGTGTTGTCAAGGCTATCCTGCACGCAAGCAATTGGAATGTCGAGCGCGCCTTCAATGCTCTTCTCGGTGCGCAAACCACTCTACCTCCGTGATGGGCCGACATCAGTCCACTAACTAACCTTTGAACCTCAGGTATGACCGATCCCACTGCCCAAGAGGACATGGTGCCTCCCCCGAAGCCTCCCCGTCCTTCCCAGCAGCCTACCTCGACCACGCAGCGACAAATGGAGTCGGACGAAATGTACGCGCGCCAGTTGGCGGAACACTACAACGCAGGCCAGGGTCAACGGCGGGCCCCGGCCCCTGGTTGGGAGAACGATCCCCGGTACCGCCGGCCACGAGGCAGCGAGGACTCAGAGGAGAGAGACGAGAGAGAGTATAGCTTTTTTGACGGTAAGATTGCCCAGGGGGACACATTCGCCCAGCCAAGTGTTGCGCATGTGCTGAGCTAGCTTTAGATGATCTACCGGTGATCCGCGAGAACCTCCGCAAGGGCTTCCTAGAGACACAAACCAAGGTGAACTCGTGGGTGACGAACTTGAAGAAGAGAATTGATGGAGACGATTTGGACGAAGATCAGCCGCAATCTTCTCAAGAATATGAGCAGCAGCACTCGTCTTACGGCCGTCCACGACGCAGCGGCGACATGAGCCGTCGCAGTGGAGACCGTGAGCGCTACGACGCAGACCCCCAGGTCTTCGGTGATGATTTCTCTGCGCTGGAACTCAGAGATTCGGAAGGTAAACCTACACCATCTTCCCATATCACTTTCTGGGCAAGTCCAGATTTTGCTAACGTTGCGCTAGCTCCTCCTGCCCGTCCTCCCCGTCCTAACATTAAGACCGGATCGTCGCCCTCTCCTGACAGGCGCAAGGTATCATTCCAGGACGGACCCCCGATCGAGATCGATAATTTATACGATGCCTCGTCTACTTCTAAGCGTCCTATTTCTACAGGTGGCAAGCCTAGTAAATGGCAGCCCCTGGCCAACGTGGAACCCTCCCCCCGTGGCGGAGAATGATCCTTTCAGCCTCGGCGACAGCGACGATGAGAAGGAGAAAGAGAAGGACGCCAAGTCAAAAGAGCAACCTGCCGCTGGCGAGAGTGAGCAGACCAAGAAGGCTACCGTGGAAGCAGTGTCGGACGAGACGGGATCCAAGGACGACAAGAAGACAGAAGATTCTTCCAAGTAGCGGGGGAGAGCTGTGCTTATTGTGTGCGATTTAAAAACTGTGTATTGAAATTCCCCCAATTCCACAATTGTCCTACCTCTGCCCATATGGTAGTCGATTGCTACAAGCGATTCATTTCATCAGTTAGTTACCAAACAAGTTCCCAACCTGGACTCGCAAGTAACATGTATCAGATGAAAATTCAAATAAACTGGAAATAATTCTCTATCCAATAATGAAGTATAACTTGAACGAAAGAGAGTCATAATCATGGGTATCAAAGTAGAACCCTCCCTAACCTAACGCCAATTAGAAGGGAAGCATGAAGTGAAGGCAGTGTATGGCTGATCCCCGACCAATCTAATCAGCGTAGGCCTGTGAAGAAACCCTTTTGGAAGCAGGTGCAGGAGCCTCCTTCCTCAAATCCTTGATCACATTCTGCAAGAAGTATAATTAGCGATATCCCCGTAGCTAGGCAGGGTTGATTCCGATGTGAAACATACCGCCAAACCCTCGGGTGGGACTCCGTTCTCAATCAGCGAGACACACAGGGAGAGTTCTGTGCGGTCGAGATTGGTGTTCTGGGTGGTCGAGTTAGTTCTTTCAAGTCCATTGGGGTGTATACTCTGCTTCTGCTTCTCGCGCGTGAATGGCACAAGGTGATGCGGTGAGGATCGCGTTATCAGCTCGCGTTACGTACCAGGAGAGTTGAGATTTCGTGGAGGATGTCAATGACTTCGCGCGCGGCTTGGCGCTTGTCTTCTGGATTTGGAGGGGGCATTTTGTCTTTGGTTTTGTGTAGATGTCACAGTGGAGGTGGAGGGGAGGAGGTTGAAGTTGAAGCGTGTTGATTGTGGGGCGGGTGCTGACTGCATCTACTCGGACCCTGCTGTACTTGATCGTCTTCCCACTTCACCTTCTTCATCTATGCTCCTTCTTTTCGCTTACTAGCTTTACCACTATACGCACATACAAGTCGATTGCAGTGATGAAAATAGCTTAATTCCAGCCACCCATGAAACCCTGATTCATTAAAGATGCGACACGGTGTGGAATTCAGATCTCAACGCTTAGGAATGCGGACCGTTGATCTCCATCTCCGACCATTCATTCTTTGGAGGACCACAACGCGCCAGGATTCTTGAAAGCATTTTACGCGCTGGAATTTATTTCCCACCGTACAACCAATGAGTGATTCGGCTTTAAGGGACCGGGGATCTACCCCAGCACACGAAGGCCCGACGCGGGTCTTCGACGCGAGAAAGCATACTGGATCGGAGATTATCAACACGCTGTGAGCGGTATACCAGGGGTCAGCTTCATGTATGAGCAGTGGAAGCTTACTGCTAAGGAGCTTAGCAGGCCGCTGCTTCTGTCCCTACATTCAGGAGTACCTACGAAAGGGCTGCCCTTGCTATTGAACTCTTCGACCATGGAGAAGATAGGGCAAAGAAGGGCCTTCCAGGCATTGCATTGTATCGACGAGGTGGATTCGAGGAGAAATGATCCTAGCAATTTCCCTGCCAAGGGTGTGGTATCAGAATGGCCGTGGTTTGCAACGTGACGGCAAAAGCCACCTGTGGCTATCCGAGTTCGGGGCCGCCTGCGAAAGAAATGGTCTTTGCACACTTCGAAAATGTTCCTTGCCTTGTCAGCCCTTTCTCGATATTTGACGAGGGGCAAGAAAGCATGGTGGTGGTTGGACATGTTCTGCCCTCCTCCGAGGGATTCGGGGCATCCCTTGCAGGGCACCTCGAAACGTGAGAGTCGCCCGCTGCGCGCTGCGCGCTCCCCCTCTCATTCCGCGCCTGTCACTCTGCTACATACTTCGGGTGACGTCCAGCATATCCAGGCATGGCTTTCACCAAAGGGCACGCCTTGAATGGCTCCTTGTCCCTGTGGCACGAGAGGGCGGGGTGCCTTCTTTGGAGATTAGGGAAAAGCCTCCTCGTCTGTGGCTTTCTCCTTCTCATCTCCTTTTACCGTGTTCTCCATCTGTTGGATGAGGTTTTCTTAGTGCGCAGCTGAGCGAGTTTCCATTCATTGTCAGTCGTGACAGTTGTGTATTCGTGAAACTATCTCGTCCCGCTCCCGGATTACAATCCGAATGCCTCGAATGGAGATGGCCCTTCTCTTTGCCTTGGTCGTTCTGGCTTTCGTGTCTGCTGTGAACGCAGCAGCCCTGTCAGCCAACTACCCCATCAACTCACAGCTTCCACCAGTCGCGCGAGTATCGCAACCGTTCCGTTTTGAATTCGCCGAGCGCACCTTTGCCAACAGTGACTCCGACACCAAGTATTCGCTCTCAGACGCACCGTCATGGCTTTCAGTAGACAGTGGCAGCCGCGCCTTGCAGGGGACACCGCACTCAAACGATACGGGTGCGAAGAAATTCAAGCTCGTGGCGTCCAACGGATCACAGTCGGACAGCATGGATGTTACCCTCATCATTACCGCGGATAAGGGACCAACCGAAGGCACCCCTCTTGTGCCGCAACTACAGACTATAGGACCGGTTTCTTACCCTGCAGCGTTGTTTCTGCACCCTGGTCGTTCTTTTTCCATCACTTTCGATCCAGCTACCTTCCATAATACCCACCCTTCGACGATCTACTACGGAACATCGCCCCATAACGCTCCCTTACCATCGTGGATGGGCTTCGATCCTACGACACTGAGATTCTCCGGAAACACACCTTCCTTCCCGGGATCTGGGCCGGAGGTTTTTACTTTTCAGCTTGTGGCTTCTGATGTCGCGGGTTACAGTGCTGTTAACGCAACTTTCCAGCTTGTGATCGGCCCGCATATCCTGGCTTTCAACGAGACTATTCAGTCATACAACTTGACCAGGGGAGACAAGTTCAGCAGTCCTGAATTTACCAGTCTTCTTTCTATGGACAGCTCGCCGGTTACTACGAAAGAACTCAAGACCGTTGACGCAGATCTACCTGATTGGTTGTCTTTGGACGAGGCAACACTCTCACTCAGTGGTACTCCGCCCAAGGATGCTGCAAATCAGAATATAACCATTACGGCAACCGACAGTTTCTCGGATTCAGCGAAACTCATGGTCCGTCTACAATTCAACGAGCTCTTTCTTGAAACCGTTCAGGGCTGCGAAGCTACTATTGGCGAGGATTTTAGTTTTGTTTTCAACCAGTCGATTGTCACCGACGACTCGGTCCAACTCGACGTGGACCTCAGCGATGATTTGACTTCATGGCTCTCCTACTTCCCTGATAACAAAACCCTCTACGGACACGTCCCCTCAGACATGAAAGCACAGAAATTCAACCTCCCTTTGAAAGCACAACAAGGGTCGACCGAGAACACGCAGGACTTCGAACTTGATGTTCTTGAACCATCGGACACTCACACTAACTCCTCCGACCCCTTCTCCGACCCATCTAGCCCATCGCATAGGAAAGCGGGTATCATCGCGATCTCAGTTGTCATTCCCGTGGCGGTTATACTCAGTGCAATCATTCTGTTCTGCTGCTGGCGCCGTAGAAGAAAGACTGCGACTGTTGAGGAAGGCCAAGAACCTTTCCAGGCCAAGTCGTTGCCGCCACCGCGTCCTGTTCGACCGGATATGCCGAACTGCCAGCCTGGTGCAGCTGGCCGAGAATCCCATGATGATAACTCAGACGGCTGGATGAGCCCGATCTCGCCAGCCTCAGAAATTCCTAAACTTGAACTTGGCCCAGAGTGGAATGTGGCCTCATTCGAAAAGCATGAGAAATCGATGAGTGTGATTCCCGAGCCCGTCCCACCACCTCGCTCCCCGAAGCGAGCCTTCGTTCCCTTGCGAGACCCCGTCAATGAAGAAGGGAAGAAGTCTCCTGAAAAGTCTCCCGGGAAAAGACAAAGCCGCCTTTCCTACTCGAACAGCCCTGGTATGCGTCGTCGTACTAGCCAACGCTCTCGGCGAGAGCCTCTCAAATCGATCCAGCCCCGAGCCAACAAGAAACGCGAATCCATCCAGTCCTCACGATCGAAGCGTTACTCGAAACGGTCCAGCGGGATATCAACGATGGCAACTGGTCTGCCCGTTCGACTAAGCGGTGCTGGACACGGTTCCGGCGGAATCGGACCCCCCGGCCATGGAATGGTTCGAATGTCCTGGCAAAATACCGGCAAATTCTCCATAATGAGTGACGAGAGCAGCTTAACAAACATGACCCCACTCTTCCCCCGACCTCCCGCCGCCGCACGCATGCGCCACAGCATGGCATCCAGCATCCCCGAGAAACGCGTGACGCTCCGAACCGTCGAGCCAGACGAATCCACAATCTCAGAGGCCGACTCCCTCGAAGCCTTCGTTCAAAACCGAGCCAAGAACCGCAACTCCACCAACCCGCTCTTCTCAGCGCAAATCAGCCGCCGCACCTCATCCGGTCTCCGCGCCCTAGAACGAGCCCGCAGTATCCGCAGCCGCGCCGACACAGTCTCCGTCTCCACATTCAGCGACGAATACCGCCAATCCATCCAAGGCCGACCTTATTCCACCGCAATGTCCGTCTCCGAGTACGGCGACGAAAATAATCGCTTCTCGCACTACCAGACGCTCCAACCGCCACCGGGCCTCTTCCCCCTCGCCGAGGGCGGAGGCAAGAGCCAAAGCCAACTGAGTCTGGCGCAAGATTACCGCAACGTCGTCTCGCCACTGCCGCGCTTCTGGAGTGAGACTAGTCTGAGCAGTGCTCGGCGGCTGAATTCAGGAAATCATGGCAAAGCGCCGGTGCGGGGTGGGCAGGGTGTACCGGCTAGCTCGTCCATTGCTTCTGATTTGGAAGAGCACTTGTCGAGAAAGGTGTCGCCGAAGGAGAGAGAGGCTGACTCGCAATCTTGGAGTACAGTGCCTCTGGAACCGCCTCCTCCGATCAAGAGTGGCAGTAGCCGGGGACTACCGATTGCGAGTAGTGGGGAGCTTGCCTTTGTTTAGGCTTGGTTATTTTTGGAGTTGATTTTCTTTCCTTCCTTTCATATTCCCTTTTTCATCTTTCGTCTTTTCTTTCGTATTCCTGTCGTTGTTTTGTCTTTTTTGAATGTTTTGGGCTTCTTTTTTTTGGTGGTTTTGTTGGAGTTTGGGCATGGCGAGCATGATATCCATTCTGTTGGTGCATTAGTTAGGTACCTCGAGTTCGATCTCGCGCTAGTTGAACTAGTGATAGTTATAAATGTAATACATTGATGAATGATTATATGCTTTCCACGGTGTAGTTAAAGGACCACGTAACAAAGGAGAATGAACAAAGGAAGAAGAACATAGGATGAAGGATCATGCATGAAGCATAAGGTCTCCTCCACCGCTCAGGGCAGCGGATGGCACGTGCAGTGCCTGACAGGTGGGGGTCAAGTTTGCAGATAATTTGGGAGGTTACTAGGAGTAAACTAATTCGATTTTGGAAAGCGAAAATAGAAGATTGCATCAAAAATAGAACTAACTTTCAATCTTGTTTAATCGTGTGAATACATAGGTGACTAGGTAAAGGACAGCTGTTCGGTCCCTGTTCTGCCGGTTGGTGCCTGCGGTTGCCTGGAGTCACAAGGGGCCGAGATGAGGATAGAATAGAATACTAGTATAGTGTAGATGATGACATTCTGTAAACTAGTCCTGTGTGCTACGAATACCACCAGTATAATCAAAATATTTAGTATAATATAGCTAATATTAATAGCTAATGCTCACAGGTACTAGTTATATCTATAGTATACTGTCACCTGACGGTAAAGTACAAAGGTAACGGGATTACAGAGCTGACCTGACCTGCGCCGACTAAGACCTGACTGAAATCGGAAATCTCTGCGCATCTCAACTCTGACAGATCCAAACTCTGTTCTCTTCTAGTCTGCTCTTCGCTCTTCTGCTCTACTAGTACTCTTTACATAACTTGAACTTCTTGATCTATCCTTTTCTCAACTTCAAAAATACTATCCCCCCCCCCCAACCTTGGTACCATACCAATACCCCACCCAAGACCAGAACCATCGCCCTCACCTGACCTGTCGTGACTTCCCAATCCTTCCCTCCCACCCATTCATCTGGATCTCCGAACTTCTCCTCCCCCCTCCTTTCTTCCTCCCTTTCCCCCTCAGAATCAATCAATCGCCAATATGGGTCAAACCTTGTCGGAGCCCGTGGTCGAGAAGGTTAGTCTCTCCCATATCTCGTGCCCCTTTGCCTATCTTTGCCTTTGCCTCTGCTTTGCCCCTCCCCACACATCCGCTGTGACTGTGACGCCGGTGGCTCTCGGCTGCGTGTGCCCCTCGGCCCTACCAACGCCAACACAACCACCCCTCTCACCCTCGCAAGATCGCGGACAATTCCGGCAGAGCATTCCTTATGCTCTGCTTGCTCCTTGCAACTCCGCCGAGGGTCGATTTTTTTCCCTGAATCTGCTTGATCGGCCATGCGGGGCCGCGACCCCTGCTGACCCGAGAGGGGCTGGCTAGCCTAGACACAATGTGATTTTCGGTGGGCACAAAAACACAACATATCGGGCACACATTTCGCGTGATGGCCCTCTTAACAATCCGGCAAAAAAAGTCATAAGATCACACCGGTCCCAGCCACGAATTTCGAGATCTTGAAGTTACACCCGAAGAGAGAAAAAAAGGCTAATCGCTTTCTGTGCTTTCTAGACATCCTCCGACGGCGAAGATGACTGCTGCTTGTATGGTGTCTCTGCCATGCAGGGCTGGCGTATCAGTATGGAGGATGCCCACGCCGCTATCCTCGATCTTCAAGCCCAGCACAACGGCACCGATGAGAACCAACCGACGGACCCGAGCAAGCGTCTAGCCTTCTTTGGTGTATATGATGGTCACGGTGGTGATAAGGTTGCGTTGTTCACCGGGGAGAACCTCCACAAGATTGTTGCCAAGCAGGATTCGTTTGCCCGTGGTGATATCGAGCAGGCTCTTAAGGATGGTTTCTTGGCTACCGATCGGGCTATTCTGGAAGGTGAGTTGTCTTCCTCGTGATGTACGGCGATTAGCAGCAGCAGCCGAGCAAAAGCTCGGTATCTGGTTCCAATCGTGCTTGACATCTTTTTGTCGGCACTGGCTGACTTCATCCCCTAGATCCCAAGTACGAGGAAGAGGTTTCCGGCTGCACTGCTTCTACAAGCATCATCTCCAAGCACAAGATCTGGGTAGTAAGTAACAGGATCCCCGAATTCGCGGATTCTGTTCCATCGTAACTAACCCGTCTCAGGCAAATGCTGGTGACTCCCGATCAGTGCTCGGTGTTAAGGGCCGCGCTAAGCCCCTCTCTTTTGACCACAAGCCCCAGAATGAGGGTAAGTTGAATCGGCATTCTTCCCCCAACATCAACCTTTCCTCTGCGACTCTGCGAGGACCCTGTTAACACCATTCAGGCGAGAAGGCTCGTATCAGTGCCGCCGGCGGCTTTGTCGACTTTGGCCGTGTTAACGGCAATCTTGCTCTCTCTCGAGCCATTGGTGACTTCGAGTTCAAGAAGAGTCCCGAATTGGCCCCCGAGCAACAGATTGTCACTGCTTTCCCCGATGTGACTGTTCACGACTTGACCGATGACGATGAATTCCTCGTCATTGCCTGTGATGGTAGGCTTGCAGTTCATTCACAGAATGCCCCGAACCAAACGAGAAACACCACATGCTAACGTATTCTCACAGGTATCTGGGATTGCCAGACCTCTCAAGCCGTCGTCGAGTTTGTCCGAAGGGGCATTGCTGCCAAGCAGCAACTCTCCCAGATTTGCGAGAACATGATGGATAACTGCCTGGCCTCGAACAGCGAGACCGGCGGTGTGGGCTGCGACAACATGACCATGACTGTGATCGGCCTGCTGAACGGAAAGACCAAGGAGGAGTGGTATAACCAGATTGCAGAGCGGGTTGCGAACGGAGACGGGCCCTGTGCTCCGCCCGAGTACGGCAAGTCTCACGAGGAACCCGAGTCCAATTCCTCGTAGTGCTGACGGTCAGTTTGCACAGCCGAATTCCGCGGCCCCGGGATCCGGAACCAATTCGAGGACCAGCCTGATGACTATGACTTGGAAATGGAGCGCTCGCGGGCTTTCAGCACCCGGTCCGGCCGGATCATTCTGTTAGGCGATGGTACCGAGATCATCCCGGATCAGCATGAGGAGGAGCTGTTCGACCAAACCGAGGACCAGGACCTGGCTAACCAGGTGCACCCGACTGATTCCACGCGGGCTCGCGAAGATACCCCCGGTCCACAGGGCAAGGAAACTGGCGCGCAAATATCCGAGTCGCCTGCTTCTACCGATGACAAAGACAAGACAGCTTCGTAGTTTTGTTTTTTGTTCTTCAAGTTTTGCCTTGCCTTCTCTCGCCAATTTCCCATCTGCCATCTGTTTTTACCCTCGACTGGACTGGACCTGGCCTCATCTGACTTGTTCTGCTCTTCCGCTCCTACTTGCCTACCCTGATTACCTTGTTTTGTGTGAACGACCTCTTTTTCTTTTCTTGTTCCCTCTACGATTTGTTCCTTCCCCTTTCCTTTTGCTTTTCATTTCCCCTTCCCCTTGTTCCTTTTTCTTCGCTTCCTTGCCTGGGCCCTCTCTTCTCCTCTGTCGTCGTCTCTTTGTATTCTTTAGTCATCGTCGGGACTCTTGTTTTCCCGGCCATTCTCTGTCCGATACTGGACCAAAGTGAAGGACGAAATGCGAAGGAGACAGGCTTGGAATGGATTGGATTACAATGGGATGGATTGGAAGTCTCAAAGACGAAGTCAAAATCAAAGTCATTGGAGGAAAAGGAAAGGAAAGGGAAGATATTCGAGGCCCTCGCCGGGCGGGGTCGGGGTCTTCACGAACACGTTTTGTCTTTTATGCCACCACGAGATACCGCACAATGCCCGTTGACGAACTACTTCACTTCCGCCGTTCCCCGGCTTTCCCTGGTTATTTTTGTTTGGTTCTATATCTTTCTCCTCTTCTCCACTCCCTCCCCGCTCTCATCCTCCAATCTCCGGGGGCAACAGCATCCAGGCTGGACCAAGGGTACCTTGCACATGCGTGGCGTATTCGGCACATCTCCTCTTTGCGATGGCGTCCTTAGGATTGCAGGTAGACTGCTTTGGAGGAGTTTGGATGGATGGGGTGTGGTATAGTTCATCCCATCTCGGCTAGGTGTGGGAGGTGATACATGTAGTGAGTGCTAGGTAGAAAGACTTGCCATGTATAAGCATATGTACATGTACATGTAAACTGTAGACTTCTCACTATTAGTTACTCGTACTCTGTACTCAGACTCGTAGATCAACAGGAGTGTCTCCACACCAGAAAATTACTGTGGCTCTTCCCCCCCCCTAACTAAACTAACCGGGCCACCCGCACGGCCACGGGGAACAAGAGCCAATCCGACACTTCTTCTTCCCCAACCATCGAGTTCACCCCATCTTCCTCATCTTCATCCTCTCTCCTCCCCTTCCTTCTCCCCCCAAAATCACAATGTCATCACCTTCCTCACCCCCAACCAAGCGCAAGCGCAGCGCCTCCCACCTCCCAATCCCAGGCGCCGACCTCCAACCCTCCTCGCGAGACGCGTCCGGCGAAGAAGGCGAAGACTCCGCCAGCGCCGGCCCACCAGCAAAGAAATCGACAATCGACACCAACCCATCCAAACGCGCCCGCAAAAGCTCCGACACAAACGCAACCACAAATGGCGCCGAAATCAATCATGATGATCCCGGCGAACCGTCCGAAACAACCGTCGCCAGCAGTGATATCGAGGGCGGTGCGGGAGTAGGCTCAGCTCGCGGTCGCGGTTTGCACATTAAGCTGCCCAAGGCCGGTGATGAAGAGATGCCTCCGCCTCCGGTCGGCGCATTGCAGGATCCTGTGGGTTATCATACCAATCCGCCGCCGGTGGGGAGGGCGGTGCGGGTTTATGCGGATGGGGTTTTCGACTTGTTCCATCTTGGGTATGTCCATGTTGGCTTTCTTTGCATCTTCAGCTTCAGCTTCAGCTAGCTGAGCTGAGCTGAGCTGAGAATGATTGTCCCTTCCCGAAATCAATGCTGACACTTTTCTCTCCCAGACACATGAGACAGCTCGAGCAAGCCAAGAAAGCCTTCCCGGACACGTATCTGATTGTTGGTGTTACCGGCGATGAAGAGACACACATGAGAAAAGGCCTGACTGTCCTCAGCGGTGCCGAGCGTGCGGAAACCATCCGTCACTGCAAGTGGGTTGATGAGGTCATTCCCAATTGTCCCTGGGTCGTGACTCCCGAGTTTCTCTCCGAGCATCAGATCGACTACGTTGCCCATGACGATTTGCCCTACCAGGCCGCTGAGGGCGATGATATCTATGAGCCTATTAAGGCCCAGGGCAAGTTCCTTGTTACCCAGCGGACGGAGGGAGTCAGTACGACCGGTATTATCACAAGGTAGGTCATTCGTTTTTTTTTCTTTGCTCCGTCCGGGGATTCCTTCATGCCCCAAACAGCCGGAGTAGAAGCTAATTCTTTTCTTTTTTCTTCTCGCTAGAATCGTCCGCGACTACGACCAGTACATCTCCCGACAATTCAAGCGCGGCGCCTCGCGACAGGAACTCAACGTCTCATGGCTGAA
This sequence comes from Penicillium manginii, assembly GCF_028828005.1. NCBI lineage: Eukaryota > Fungi > Ascomycota > Eurotiomycetes > Eurotiales > Aspergillaceae > Penicillium > Penicillium manginii. Next base: position 1,700,538 of record NW_026643109.1, on the reverse strand, counting down.
GAAGAACGAGCTCGAAATCAAGCGCCACGTTGTCGAGCTGCGCGATAACATCCGCACAAACTGGACCCAAACCGGCCAAGAACTCGGCCGCGAACTGCGACAGATCTGGCAGAACAGCCGGCCCGGAAGTCCCGCGCCGAGCAACCGCAACAGCGTCGACTACGGCAGTGCTCGCGGACCCCTGGCCAGCCCGACCGGCGGCAGCAAGTCGCATCTTTCCCGCGTGGAAGCGCTCAACCGTCCCGAAAGTCCCGGTGTCGGGGGACGGAATGAGGATTTCGCGACTGGGTATAGTCTCGGTTTGATTGGTGGTGTGCGTGCTTGGGTAAGTTGACGGGACCGGATCGGATAATAATAATGATGGAATGAATGGCTTTGCTAATACTTCTTTGTAAATAGATGGCCCGCAGCCACCAGTCCCTCACTGAACCCTTGAGTCACCCCCAATCGCCCAACAACGACGAGTCCGAGTCCGAGCAGAATGGCTACGACGAGGAACTTCGCGGACGGGCTAAGGGTGTTTCTGCGGAGCACTAGAGACTAGAGACTTTTCAACGTCTCGCTTCTACTCTCCCCGCTCTGCTCTGCTCTGCTTTGCTCTGCGTCGCGAGCCCGGATTGAATTGAATTGATCTCGATCAGACATTGCATTTATACATCCCCATTTTCACCCTCCCCAACACCCACCATTTGCATTCAGTTCTTCGTGTGTTATATTTCTGGAATCCCTTTCGCTCCAAATTGCAGGCGATTTTTCTTTTGTCCGGCGCTTGGTGTTTTTCCTCTATTCTTTTCTCGACTGTCTATTTTGCCTGAAGTGAAGTTGAAGTTGAACTGGACTGATCGTTGGATCTTGACTGTGGTCTTGGTCTGCTCTGTTCCAGCCCTATGTCCGTACAAAAGAACGGATGATCCCATCAAGACCCCCAAAAAGGAAAAACGAAGGAACAATGGGATCCATATCTGATCCTGATCCCGATCCTATCCACCGGTTCATTTCATCTTCTTCCCTAATATTTCGTTCCATCAATCCCAATCCCAATCCCAATCCTCTTCTCCTCTCCCCGCCTCTATCAACTCTACTTCTCGGGTCCCGACTCATGTTGTTACTACTATTTATCCCCCGACCATAACGGGTGCCTACACCACGCGGGCAAATTTCTGGATATGATTTGAATTGAATTTATGGTGTTTGCTTTTTTGTATAGATCGCGTTGCGTTGCTCGGATTCCTTTTCCGACTTGGATTGGATCGGTTCGGATCGGATTCTTGGTTAAGGCCGGGTTGTATTTGGTTAGGGCTACGGTCTCTTTCTGGCTCTTTTTTCGCAGGTAGATTAATGGACCCTTCTTCTAGCTTCGTGGATAATGTTTGTAACTCGGAGCCCTGGAGTACTAGTACTACCAATGCCCGAGTCGAAGTTGATTTAATTCGCCGAGTTGTGGCAACGTTGGAATCTTGCGACGTGATAACTTCACGGTGTTTCAGTACTATATATATGCGAGTCGGCCAGCGCCAACAATTTTGGAATAGCATACTAGTAGTAGATTTCAAGGTTTAAATCAATAGAAATAGACAATGGGCTACTGGCCTTTTCTGGAATGATATTTCTACTACTACTATGGGAGTAATATACCATTCAAGTTATTGATGATACTACTAGTACTAGTACTAGTAAAGCCTTCTTAGGTTCGACATCCAAATGACAGCGCCCGGACTGTTGCTAATACTAGTAGTACTCTATCCTAATTCCCTTCCATAACTGAATTGCATAGTTCGGAGTACCTGAGTGCCTCAGGAATCAGGACTTAGTCTGTCGCACTACTTGCCATTTGTAAGTGGAATAGCCTCAGAAATCTTCAGCATCTACAACCATCTAGCTCGGAATTTGATGACATATATTCTTGATTTTGGCCAGGAATTCGGCCCGTGACGATATGTTGAGTCTTGTGGGGGCCAACTGTGTACTCGGTGTTTTGTACTTGTCGGCCTGGGGTCACCTGATACTTTTCTTTACACCTTTCACTTACTCCTGCCTACTACTTTACCTTTTACACATATACGTTCTTACTCGAGTCACCCCGTGGACTTGCGTGCGATTCGCGAACATGGCGTGCACTCTCACACTCAATTTGCGACATTTCGTCCCAGATATGGAGATACCCTCCCATCGTTCTCACAAGGCGTGGCTCGCCAGTCTCGCGCTGTTGCGAGGGTTTGCCCTGGGTCGGGCTCAGGAAAAGAAGAATTATGAGGTCTTTCCCAACGAGCAAGGCTATCTAGGCGTGGATAAAGATAGACTTGATCAAGCTATATATATCTTTCGTGCGTATGCTTCGATATCCTCCAGATCACAAGCTAATAGACGGATATTTTCAGAGGAATTTTCAGAGGAGCAATTGAGTAAGCTCAGACAGAGCTGTGCGTCTAAAGAATCGACCTTGAGTAAAACGATTTCACCTCTTCTGAGGGAGCCTCTGTCATGTGAATCTATCACAACCTTTCCAGAGAAACTGGAACTTGTCTACAGAAGCAATTATGACAACGCGGATCCGAAATGCTTAGAGTTCTTGCGGGTGCACTGGAAAGAGCCGCAATCTTCCGTTGGGCGCAGAACAATCCTTCCTCTGCTGAGCCATTTCATGCCTGGTTGTAGCGATGACGGCCTATCTGTGGTTCCAGTCAGCAAGTGTTCGCTTACACTCCATGATGCGGGAAGAACATCTATTTACTGCATTGAGTGGAAAAGCTTTGAGTATCGTGACGCTGTGCTTTCGAACCGGAAATGGAGGAGAATGCTTCAAGGCGATTCTGCCCAGGAAGAGTGGAAGCTTATTCTCCAGGAATGGGGCAAGGCAGATGAAGAAATTTCCCCGGAGGAGGAGCTTCTCCTTTTTTCCTCTCGCATGGAGCAAAAAGTACCGACAGCCGGCTTGTCAAAGCTACGCTTATGGATGGTAGTTATTTCGGTTGGAGTCGAGACCAGGTGCAGCAGAGACCAAGACCGTGTCTCATTATGTAGCGTGTATGTAAGATTGCTATTATATTAGGTCAAAGGGATTTCTAGTGCTGACTGTAGATTGAAGATAGTATGGCAAACTGTAAAATAATGGATCCATCTCCCAACCCATTAAGCTCATTCAATTAATCACTCACACTCACACTCTCACTAGCCACGCCATGCGTTGTCTTCCCCAGGCATTGTGTCTAGTTTCATGGCCCGACCATAGATCCAGGAGTATTTTTCTAGATACATTGCAATGCCAAAAAAGAGAAATGAGTCCGGATTCAATCTCGCATTTGCTGGGTCTCTCTGACCACGAATGCAATTATCCCACCCGTATCCTAAACCTCCCTCAGGTCCACCATCCCCTGAGCCTCTTGTGTTAGCAAAGTGACTCTCCACGTGTCAGATAGGCAACTCACTTCCTTCCAAAACATGATGAGCCATTTCATGGAGAAGCACTCCCCCAGGAGTTACGTATGTGCCCAACAGCTGCGACTCATCAGTAGTATCAATCTCTTTCCCACCGCTTCCAGTGTAAGTCTTGAGATCCACTTTCAATCTACCATCATCGAGATCCCAAACCGCGGGACAGATGTAGATCATTTTTTGGTTCGCCAATTCCGCAGCTTGGGGCTTGACGTACGAATCCTTGGCTGCTTTCTTTGCCTGCTGTTCGTATATTCCCTCGCATGGTCCATTCTTACTCCATTTGGTCTTAACGAAATACGCATAGGGCACGTTATCTTCAGTTTTGCTCTTGTCGTACCACGCATAATTTAACATTATACTGTGAGGGTTGGTAGGATCCAGGGCTTGAAGGGCTGCATAGAAAATCAGTAAAGGAACTTGAGAGTAAAACCGGAAATTCAAGTACAATCAATTTCGGTGATAGCGGTGCCTTTTGGTTTGCCATTGAATTCGGTCTGCAGATGCGTAACAGTTTTTGCCCAGCTGTCATCGCAGGCAAACCGATAATCCTTTTTCTTTCCCTCAATGTAATCCTTCAATTTCTTGTAACTGGCTGTGATTGGATTATCGCATTAGAGATCGTCACAGAAATATATCATCGAAAGGTTTCGAAATAGGAACTTGAAAACATACCTATGGCGTCGTTTATGTTATCTTTCGACGCTTTCGACCGGTGTTGCAAAGTTTTAGGATGGATGTCTGCACCCCAAAACTTTTCCGCAAGAAAGAGAATGCGTTTCCTGTCTTGCTTATAGGTGCTTGAGAGAAGTTTTGGAATACTCCCTGACTCGGCGGCTTTCCCAAGCGCGGCAATGGCTGCGTTGCAAAGATCTAAAGCCTGTTGAATAGCATCCTCAGGGTTGGGCTTTGAGCTGTCTGCCTTAGCAGCTGCAATCCTAGCGTCGCAGCTGCCGCCAAAGCCCATAGCATCTGTCATGACGTTGAAAACATCGCTGGTCTTTATCTTAGCACTCGTACTTTGTGCCAGGAATCCCAAGAGCAAGATGGCTATGTAGGGAAAGAGTCGCAACTGGGAAGATGAGAAAATCATCTTGGATCAAGAGGTGACCGCGTTCGTCCACAGCGACGTGAAAAGAGAAAAAAAAGAGCCCCGGTCGGAACTCTGTTGAAATATGCAATGTCAAGCAGCTTTGGGCGTAGTTAAATTAATAAATGGAGGAGTAGAAGAGGCATTGGATCTATAAATAAATCAGGGAAATCGTTGAGTACAATTTCGACCCCAATTCATGTATACAGGGCCAAAACTCCATTTCAAAAGCATCCCTGCACAAGAAAAGCGACCCCACGCGCTATTAATTTCCAAACTACTGGAACCGTCGTACTATACAGCTCACCAATTGGCCATGAAAGTCGAATGTGTCCACCATTTCGAAATGAGGGGAAAGATGGATCATTCTCGACCTCCTCGTTTGGGGGCCTAGCTGAGATATACTAGAATAGTAAGCATGTCTTTGGCAGGATTCGTATGAAGATCTTGACTGGAAATGGAAATGAAAGCCTGAAGGAGCAAACACAAAATCGAAAAAATATTCTATTTCGTTCACACTAATATATGAGATCGGTAGGGGGCGGGGCTGCGAAGTACAAAACTTGTTGGCCCCCGGGCGAAACGAAGATCAGGAACAGCAGCAGACACGCGCACCTATCAAACCTCATGGATAGAACGGAGAGTTTCATCCCGGCCCCATAGCCCGGGCGTTGAATGGGCGTCATTTGTATCGAATTACATACAACGCTGCAGCCTCACCATTCAAGTCCCTGTCCAGCAATCTCTATACAGGAACATAGTATTCTTGATGCTACTAAGTGCGAGATATCGATCATGGCCCCAAAAAGTTCGCCCCAAGATGACGAGGTCTTTTGGGGGCAGTCTCAATTCCAATACGGAACGCCCGGGTGAGTGACTTGGCGGGGGTTTTATTTACTAGGAAGTAACTTGAATTGGCATATATCATGGTCAAGGAACTACTAGTAAACAGTCGAATAGCTACTAGTAGTTGCGAGAAAACATCTTCAAAATCCTACTGTCGGTCTGCGATATCATAGGTGATCGCCACTATGTTGGGCCTTCCGACTCACCTCACCTCCGCTCTGGCGGCGACTATCGGGCTTGTCTCTGCATTTCCTCTCGACACTTCTAATGCTGCTGGAGACCAAGTCTTTCAGCGGCGAGACAATACGTGCAAAGTATCCCTTGATGAAGTTCCTGTTATGCAAGGCTTTAATATGTCGATTGCCGCGAACAAATGGCAGCCAATTCTAGTCAAGTCATTCGACCGTAAAGCAACACCGACTTTGACCACAACGCTGGTCAATTCTGGCCGCTCAACTGTCTACACCATTCCACCATCCTTATCAGTTGTTACTGCTTTCAGTCAAACTGGATATAAGGATATCGCTGCATGCTATCCTACATTTGCATGGATCAACGGCCAACCTTATCCCAACTGCCTAGGGTCCGCACATTCCACCTTGGCTACTTACGACGTCCTTCACCTTGGATCCGAAACGATCACACCAAATCCTACGTCGTTCAATGTGGGAAAGCAACCCGTCACACCTGGGGCAGTGGTAACTGCTGGCTCACATACAATATCGTTGGACACGGATGGAGGTCTTTCATTGGATGGAACCTTGACCAAATACGTCCAGTTGGTTCCTCCATTCTGCAGCGGTAAGGGCAAAGGTGGTCCTGCAACCACTCAGTCAGGAGCAAGTACTGGGCTTACGACTTCTCCTGGCGACAGTACGCCGGCCATTCCGTCTAATGATGGCAGTACACCCTCCACTCAGCCTACCGGTGCCACTGCAAGCAACATACCGTCTACGAATGGCAACACACCATCTGCTGAGACTACCAGTGCCACTGCAAGCAATACACAGACTAACACCAACAGCGGAAGACCCGTTGGGACTGCTAGTGACACTGCAAGCAATTCACCAACTATAAGTGGAAGCACGGCAAATACTGGTGCTACTAGTGCTGCTGATACCACTCCTGGTGCAGGTACTTCTACCGACGGTACCAGCACCACTAGCAATAACGCATCCCCCAAGGCTGGCACTTCCGACTCGACAGACATGGCCACTGGCTCCAAAACTGCTAGCACTGGTTCCAAAACTGCTAGCACTGGTTCCAAAACTGCTAGTACTGGCTCCAACACGGCTAGTACTGGCTCCAACACGGCTAGTACTGGCTCCGATACTGCTAGCACTAGTTCCAACACGGCTAGTACTGGCTCCAACTCGGCTAGTACTGGCTCCGATACTGCTAGCGCTGGCTTCAATACTGCTAGCACTAGTTCCAAAACTGCTAGTACTGGCTCCAACACAGCTAGTACTGGCTCCAACACAGCTAGTACTGGCTCCGATACTGCTAGCACTGGCTTCAATACTGCTAGCACTGGTTCCAAAACTGCTAGTACTGGCTCCAACACAGCTAGTACTGGCTCCAACACAGCTAGTACTGGCTCCGATACTGCTAGCACTGGCTTCAATACTGCTAGCACTGGTTCCAAAACTGCTAGTACTGGTTCCAAAACGGCTAGTAATGATAGCTCTGGTTCAGCAAACACAGCCACTGCGTCTAATACTGCCTCCACTGGCACGACAGCTCAGTCAGGTCAAATGACCCAGACAACACAAAAAACTACAGCTACATCATCTACAGGAGGATGGATTACTACGTCAGATGCTTCAACCACTGGTCTATATGGAACAATGACTCTGACTGGCTGGGAGACCTTGAAAAGTCGCACTTCAATTTCAACTTCTTATGTCATATCGGGAACAAAGACTACTTCTGGGTACATCTTTGTCAACTCCGGAGGAGTCATATATCAACACTGGCCTCCAGCCACAATCAAACCTGGTTCAGGGGGCAGTGGGATCCATATTTCCGATCCAATCAAGGTGCCAGAGCCTGGTAGCCCTAAATGTCCTAGTATCCTAAAGTTTTTGTGTGGTGATGACCATACTAGCTCGAGTGGCTCCGGCAGTGATGTCGATCCAGATGATGAGCCGAACAGTAACCCTGATGACGATCCCAATAAGACTAGCAACCCGACTACTGAGGGATCTAAAACTACAGCTCAATCAACCGGTTCGACCACTGCGACTGATTCGAAAACTTCAACATCTTCTTGTGCGACTTCCCACACAATTACAGACTGCGTGGTTACTTGCAGTACCGTGACAGCCACAGGAAAATCTTCAGTTTCAACCACCTGCCACACTCCTTCATGCTCTAAAACAGAGGCTTGCTCTGCAACCGGCACTACATCCACTACAGTCGTCTCAAAAGAAGCATGCTCTCAAACAAGCTGCGCAACTGCAAGTGATGCTCCTGAATACGTCGTATACCCTGAGACGATAGATGTTGCTCACGCAAAGGCAGTTGCCTCATCTATGGCGATTGAGGAGAACGCTTGGTATTCTTCAGCAGCTGCTGCCAGTACGACTGAAGTCACTACGAGTACAACTGGAAGTGACTCCAAAACAACCGAAACCGCCTCCAGAACTACTAGTACTACGGCCACTACAACTGCAAGTCGCTCCGAAACAACTGGAACCTCCTCTCGAACAACTGGTACTACGACCACTACAGCCAAAACCGCATCGAGTACGAATTCCCAATCAACACCCTCTATAGGTTCGCAACCTAGCTGTGCGCCCCAGGATGCGCAACATACCACAAACTCCCGGGAGTACTTGATCGAAGCCGCCCGCGGCTACTGCAATCTCGACATAAAACGGACAGAGGATAAAAAGGAGGGGCCTTGTATCAGCAGCAATACAAAGGGCAACCCTAAATTCTTCCTCGAGATAGATTTTAGCGAAAAGCAGGGCGGCTGTAAATCGGCAGGGACCTATTCGCCTGACTTTGATGAATGTCTCAGCAAGTTCACTTCAATTCTTGATGACTGTAGGTTTTTTCCTCTCATATTTTGATACTATAACTAACAAATACAGGCAACACTGATTCGCAGGACAAGACCGGTGGCAGTCGGATTTGGAGTACTGACCAAGGGTGTATCGAGTACAGTATCATCATGTATTCGGATGAATGGACCACAAGCGAACATACAGGAACCTGTCCAGGTTAAGTGCCTACAGGTACCCACTATCTCAAGTATCGTAAATCGCCCCTCTGAGTCCTGCATAGCTTTACCTTGCTAGTAGCTTATCTGCCCTCTTCCAAGGTTCTATCTGACCACCACTTTTGCTTCTGGCTTTTATCTCCTAGTAGACCTCTAACAGAACCACTTAACTGGCTACTATTACTGCAAGTGGCGATTCGAATCGCGATTCAAGTAGTGATTATGATAAAATTGGCAATAGTAATTATGATACCGTTCAACAATAATAATAGCAATAGCAATCACGATGAGAAATCAAAGTGTTACTGCTGGTAGTATTTGAATCGGCGTGATGGCGGCTATCATCCACATTACTCAAGGGGCCTTCCTTGCAGACGATCGCCAGTATAGAGTCAACCCAGATCTTTTATACAAGGGTGTTTGCCCTCGGCATAGAGGCCCCTGAGTCTATTTCTTGAGACTTTCTGGTCGCATTCTCTTGGTTCAACCCGATTCAATTCAAGTGATAATAATGAGAGTTCATTCTCACTACTGCTATCTAAAACATGTTTCCGGACCGAAAATTTAAATTCCTAGCTTCGTCCTCGGGCAGAGATTAATCGAACGCCTGATGCTCGGCACCTACATGTCGATGGTCATTACTTCCACCATGTCCTTGAGCTTTTAAGTTCTCCTGATAACCGGGCGATAGTGACCCATAGGAGAACTGGGAAAGCTCTAATGACAAGGGCCACAACAGTGTTGGCAGGGAAGCCCTGTTTTAACGAACGATTGCTAGATTTCCAAACCAGCCAGGCATACAATTGATGACGAGATCGAAAATCATGTTTCTCTGGATCATCACAGCGAGCTTGGAGCATGCTTTGGATTGCTTTGGATTGCGTACGTGCTCGTAGGCGACTAAAGGCACCTGGGCATGAAAGAGAGGCACTGATAATAGTGGATAGATGTGTACTCAACCGCCTGCAGCCAGTAGCGACCATGGAAAGGGTGATGAACCTGAATGTTGCGGTGAGCAGATCTGTGTCTGTGGCCTTTTTGCTTTTTGAATTGCGCCAGCCGGCTTGGGCTTTAAAGTTTTAGTTTCGAAGCGTCAGTACCCGTCTTCAAGTTTCGGTATGCTGAGATTTATAGATCCGTAGCAACAAGGAGAAATGTACCTAGGTATCCAAATACCTTTTCCAGTGGTTTCGGAAATAGGGAGCCGCGGAACATCCTTGAATGACAAGACTCTTACGATGGAGCTATCATCTTCGAGTTGTCTTGTTATTGCTTCTGGGGTTTCCAAGAACTGTTGCTTCATGGGACATGGTAGAAAACTTCCTCGATACTATTTGGTGTATACTCTCAACAATTTTCTCGATGAGCATACATGATGAAGTATCATAGAATCAACGACAATCTTTCGAGACCTTTGGAGGTGTCTTTTGAAAGAACTCTTGTGAACTGCAAGTACTGGGTATCAGGACTGTGCGCTCCTCTGTCGTACGGTCTTACTTTGTGATGTAGTAACTGGCATACTTCTCCTTTGTCGAAAGGCCATGCCAGGCAATTCGAGCGATTGAACACAACTTCCAACAGGCAATCACGTACCCGGTCTGGGATATCCTTCCTCACCTTGGATATATCCAGAATTCATAATTCTCGATACTGCGAATGAACACAATACGCGCGTCTCGTGAACCGAACGGGGTAAATGTGTCTCTCAACTGGGGACAGCCGTTCGGGATTGCCGCCTCGTCTCGTTAAGAGCTGGTAAGCTACCGTATAGCATCGTACAGAACGATCTCACAAGATCTGGCAATCTTGTAATATAGGTAATCATCGTGGTTTCGATTGCAGAGATATTCAAGTATCTCACAGTCTCTCTGGCCGAAGAAAATGGCATCTTCGCCATGCGTCACGTTTAATAGCCCGTGTCATGTATCTCGTGAAGACGGAGGATAAAAAGGCAACGAAAAGGTGTACGGCCAGAACACTCATCCACTTTTCAAAGGCTTGCAAGGCTTGGCAAACACGCTCGCCTTGTGGGCCACGCAGAATCTGACCAGGACTCGGAGAATTGGGGGTATGTCATGTCGTGCCGGGACCGGTTCGTCCGGTGTACAGGGACACCTATTCGGAATTCCAGTCCAATGGGATGCTTTCTTGGCTCTTTTATTTTGCTCCATATTAGGTTCCACGCAACCGGGACAGCAATATCGCTTTCGCTAGCTGAGTGTTCTTTTTGGAATGTGGACCTTGGGAGCGCTTTGTTCTTTGTCTGCGTGGAAGCGACAAAATTTCAGTCTACTACCAGCCAGATAGTTAACTGCTGCCGTAGATTTGACACATTCAGTGGTCTGAGGCATGGTGCAGTGCTTATCGCTGAGCGAGCAGTAACTTGTTCATGTCTTCCAATGTTCACTGGTATCTTTCGGAACCCCCTGCTGTCATGTCGTCTGAATCGTGAAACTTCGTAATGAACCTTGGGTCATCGCATGCAAGGAGATCGTTGAGTTGGCTTTTCCGCGGGATCTCTCGCCCGGAGCTATCCTATAAATATACTGGATGTCACTTCTGATGGGGTTGGAGGATAAAATCTTGAGTCCAGGGTATTCTGTCGTCAAAAGTTGTTCAATAACTCGTATTTAGACTCATGAATGGCTTCGATCTTGGTATCAGATTCAATTTGGAAAAAAAGGGCAAGATACCTAGATTTTGTGTTCCCAGCCCTCAAATTGCGTTCTCTTGAAAATCATATACTCGCGAGGTTCAGGATTCCACATAACACCGCCTGTGGCGAGGGTTTGGGTCTCGGTATTTCTTCGTCTCTGTGTTTTTCTTTGGAATAGGTTTCCGGATTCGGGGGTACTTTTTCTCGCGTGGATAACTGCACGCGAAGAGAGCTTGTTGCAACTTCTCCTTATTACCGGAGATAAGTGCACACTGGAAATTTGCCGGTTTGAGGAACTTTTGCCTTTTCAGATCATTTGATCGGGCAACAATGGCAACTTTTGCATCTTTGCCCAAAGAGCCGGTCAGGTGTGAATGTCCTTTGTTTCTTCGCGTATGACGAAAGAGTCGCTGCTCTGTAGCCAGCGTTCTGGCTGGCGATGTAGGTACTGATCGAGACTCCTTCTACTTCCATAAGCCCAATACTCTACTCAGATACACTCTGTACGTTTTGTAGTAACTAAGCAACCCGGGGAGACAATCAGAAGCCTAGCATTAGCCAAATCCTTTGTTTCTTTCGGGAGCCGGGCTGAGTTGAAGCGACGTATCGCCATGTCCTGTTGGTTTCTGGTGGACAGTAGTGTCAGGTCTGTCATGCTACCTGGTGTAGTTTGGGGCTCGGACAGTGCATGTTGCGAATTGGTGTCCCAAGAATTTGATGGATAGGCTCGGCGGAATCATGGGGAACTTGCTGTCCTTGATCTTCCTGTCTTTCCCGAGTTTTCACTGCCCATTCTTCGACGAACATGGTCTTAGACTTTCCTCTTGTAACTGCAGTGCTGGAGCCATCGCAGATATGACTTCACTGTTGGAGCTTGGCAGCCAAGGGAGTAGATCATCCCCGATTTGAGTCCGCGTTTCCAAAGAAGGTACCGCGAAGGGGTTCTATTGCGAGCAAATCAAGCAGTCTCCTTTCTAAACTGGAAAGAAGATAGCAAAATTAACCAATCAGAATGGGATGAACCTCTTTGCACCCTCCAGAGCGTACCAGATATGTCCAGCCAGATAGTTACTCGTATTCGTGGCTGGCGATCTGATTCCCGACTGTGCGACGAATCCAGACTTGAGGCGGTCAAAAGCGCGTCATATTCACGGACTTGAACTTAGTAACATCTAGACCTGCACAGCTGATGAGGCCAAGGCATGGGACATAGAGGGATGAAGAGATCAAAAGTGTGGAGGCACAGGGGGGAATGTGAGGATAATGCTAAGATCTACCAAGGGAAAGAGTGCAGACATGGAAGGTGCCATGGCGCAAATATGATACTCTACTGCTGTTACACTAGCTCAAGAAGTCGCACTTGCTTTGAATCTTTTGGATGAGAATAATCTTTGTATCAAGCTGCGGTCAGAGTGTCGCCGCTGAGGCCCGGGACCCACCTCAGAGCGTTTGTCCGATTGCACAGGCTTGGTCAATCGACCTATATCTACTAGTAGGCCCTTTTACTTCAGATCCCTCCTCCTATAATCATATATTCATATATTCCTTTGTGATCTTCTCTCTCGTCAGTATTTACCTACATCATTAACTACTGAATGAGTGGAACTTGATTTATAGTACGGGATCGACGTCACGGGATGCGGAGAAGACCCGCAACAAACTTTCTCGTAACTTCAGGTACCACTGGCACTTTGACTTCTTACCTCCTTTCATAACTTCAACTTCAACTTCTCCAAATTCCCTATCATGTCGGGTCATCATCATCATGACCATGGCGATGGTGGTCACTGCCATGCTGAGCACGACCACTCCAACGATATCACCCCCGCCATTCAGTCCCTCCTTTACACCCAGATCGACTTTGATCAGATCAACACTCTCAATGGTACGCCTGCCCTGCCTATACGATCGCTGCACACCTGGGCATACTCGCAGCTACATAAGTAGTACCTCCCTAGGCATCTGACAACCATCTGCTAGAATCTACTCCAAAAGGCGGAGCTGCCATCGTGAAGAAAACATGGGCCGAACGACTCAATGATACCCCAGAGCTTGAGAGTGACGCCGATGAACAGCTGCTCATGTACATCCCGTATGATACTCCCCACCTTCCATTCTATCTCCGCCCATCATGTTTGCCATTTGCACGCAAATGGTGACCAACCAACCGCGGAACACGCGATGCGATGCCCCGCGACAACCCCTCCAACCCTTTTTACCCCTCATCGTCATCGTCGCAAGGGAAAACATTAACAAGAGGTTTTTCCAGGTTCACCGGCCAGGTCAAAGTCCACTCCCTTCTCATCTACACCGCGCCTACACCCTGCGCCCCAAAGACCCTAAAGCTTTTCAAGAATCGCGACGACATCGATTTCTCCACCGCCTCGGAGCTCTCCCCTTGTCAGACCATCGAGGTCCCACAACCCGTTCCAGGAGAAGATGTCTTCGAACTACCTCTGAACCGCGCGCTATGGAATACCACCACCTCAATCACAATCTTTGTCGAAGATAACTGGAGCGACGGTGACGAAGACGTGACTAAGGTCGGGTACATAGGCTTCAAGGGCCAATTCATGGCTCTGAACCGCGAACCGGTCAACGTCATGTACGAAGCCGCCGCCAATCCCAACGACCATGTCGCGATCCCGGGCGTTAGTGGCGTTGGAGGCCGAGTCATGCCCGGCCAGTAAGAGCGATTCCTAATCGTGGTCTTCTTTTCCGATACGAAAGGGCGGAGTTCAATTTGCAGATCAGATGGTGGCGTATACGGCGCTTCGAAAATCTCTCCTTTCTTCTCGATGCAAGTCATCAATGTATTATGAATTCTACACGCGAGTAACGATTAACGAAGCAAAACCGCAATGATAAACCAAAATCATCGCAAAAAAATGAACACAAAGAATAATATCCACCAACGCCTATCCAAAATGCTGCCAAAGTAAAAAAAATGCAAGCCACGCGCAAGACAGTAAGTATGCTATCCCGCATGAGCGCCAAATGTATGTATGCACGTTTATCCATATCACGCCGGAAGCGCAGTGCGAGTCTCCGTCTCCACATCGGCCTCGACCTCGACCTCCTGGCGCACGGGTTCCCGTCGCGGCGGTTCTTTCGTAGGGGCAGCGGGGAGATGCACGGGCTCAGCAACCTCCGCCCTCAACGCCTCCAATTCATCTTCAACATCCTCCTCATCTTGAGTAGACAGACTGCCCTGTAACATCTGGCTCACCTCCTACCACAACTCGTCAGCAAGACCGCCCAGCCGAAAACACGACAATCACATTCCATAGGACAGAGAGAACTGGACTAACCTCCTGATAAGCCCTGGCCTCCTCAGACTCCCCCATCAACCTCTCAACTCCCTCAATACCCCCCATCTCCTTATGAATAGTCTGCAGCACCTGCGTACCCTGCGCCAACCCGAACAGCACGTCCTTCTGCACGAGCGCAAACTCCACTTGCCCGGTTAATTGCTCGAGCTGGGCGAGCTGGGCATCTGTCTTGTCCAGGAGCGATTCTTGGTACTTTTTGCGGCGTAGGGCGAGGAGGGCTCGTTTGCGGTCGTTGAGGGCGAGGCATTCTTTTGCGATAGCTGTTTCGCGGTCTGTTAGGATTGTGATGCGTTTGCGGTATTGTTGGAGTTTGTCGCGCTGGTTTTTCATGTCTAGGATTGCGCTAGGAGAGTGTTAGTCTTTCATTTGGGGTTGCTGGCTCTTCCTAGTCGAGGTGGGGGGGCGCTGATTGAGGGTGGTGATGGTGATGGCGGGGAGACTGAATGGTCTCGTGAGGGGAAACATTGTGCATGGGGGGCTGCAGATAGGGTATAATTGACGGTGATGGGCGTGATGTTCATGGCAGGTACTCACCGATCCTGAGACGAGATCTTATGGGAGCTGCTGGTGTTTCCCATCTCGCCTGCTGGACTACTAATAGTCCATGGGAGTGACAATGTTTGTAGTGTATGTAGATGGTGAATGAGTAAATGTCACGGATGACGTTGTTGTTTACCGCCTCGTATTGGACCCGTTATATTACGCGTATATTTGGTAATTTTGGTAACTCCGAGGGCGGAGTCTTTTTCTGCCGCGGCTCTCTTTTTTTCTTTTCTCTTTTGAAGATTCATCTCGGTTGAACCAATTATTGGTTAATATTGCATTTGCCAATTCCAAGATGGGTCCAAGGAACCGTGGAGGTCGGCCGAGTTTAAGCCAGGGCTTGGACCGTGAGGTGAGTGGACTTGACTTGAGCCATTGGGGCAGGGGACAAGAGATGTGCGGTGCGATGCTAATACTTTGATACTCGGTATAGGTCTACCAAGTCGTGCGCAAAATTATCGATGACCAGCCTGATGAGGCCCGGATTCGCCTTTCGGTCCCCGCCATATATGATCAGCTCAAAAAGTCCAATTCCAGCCTGAACCGCAAACCTAAGAAATTGTTGGAAGACAGTCTGGAGCGGGTCCTGGAGGTTATGAAGAGTGAGGGACTGTGCGGTGAAGACGATGCGGACTCAGTCGAGGGAGACTTTGAAGGGCTCGAAGAACCACCAGCCAAGGAAGCCAATGGAGTTAACCAGAGCATTGTTGGCGCATGGGCGACGGCCAAAGCAACAACAACAACACCCTCCCGCAAAACTGAGTCGGGCTCTTCCTCCAAACGAAAGGGAACCAGCGGGGAATCATCCTCAAAGAGACGCAAGGCCGATGCTGTAGTGGACCGATCCCCACCTACACATGTTAGTCTTACGGATTTGGGCGGTCTGGACGACGTGGTGCAGGAATTAGGCGACATGGTTATCCTACCCATGACCCGGCCGCAGGTTTACCTGGCGTCGAATGTGCAACCGCCGCGCGGTGTACTACTTCACGGCCCGCCGGGATGCGGAAAGACCATGATTGCCAATGCATTTGCTGCCGAGCTCGGCGTGCCGTTCATCTCGATCTCAGCACCCTCTATCGTCTCCGGCATGTCGGGTGAGTCTGAGAAAGCGCTGCGCGAACATTTCGACGAGGCCAAGCGCATCGCTCCTTGCCTGATCTTTATCGACGAGATTGATGCAATCACACCCAAGCGTGAGAGTGCACAACGAGAAATGGAAAAGAGAATCGTCGCCCAGCTACTAACCTGCATGGACGAACTTGCTCTCGAAAAGACAGACGGCAAGCCGGTCATCGTTCTCGCCGCAACCAACCGACCCGACAGTCTAGACGCAGCTCTGCGCCGTGGTGGTCGTTTCGACAAGGAGATCAACATGACAGTTCCCTCCGAACCAGTCAGGGAGCAAATTCTGCGAGCCTTAACGCGAAAGATGCGCCTAGCAGACGATCTCGACTTAAAAACACTAGCCAAGCGAACCCCCGGCTTCGTCGGCGCTGATCTAAACGACCTCGTCTCAACCGCCGGCGCAGCCGCCATCAAGCGCTACCTAGAGATCCTCAAATCCAACAGCGGTGAAGACATGGACATGGACATGGAAATCGAGGGCGAGGACGATATCATAAGCCCTAAAGTACGCGAACTCCGCCGACTAATAACACACGCCAAAGAAACGCCCATCGGCGAAGAAACAAACGAAATCTCCATTTCAAACGCAGACTTCTTCACCGCACTACCCAAAATTCAACCCTCCTCCAAGCGCGAAGGCTTCGCCACCGTCCCTGATACAACCTGGGCCGACATCGGCGCTCTGGGCGGGATCCGCGAGGAACTGGTCACCGCGATCGTGGAGCCGATCAAAAACCCAGACATTTACGCCAATGTGGGTATTACCGCGCCGACGGGCGTTCTGCTCTGGGGACCACCCGGTTGCGGTAAGACGTTGCTGGCCAAGGCCGTTGCGAACGAGTCGCGCGCCAATTTCATCAGCGTCAAGGGTCCGGAGCTGCTGAATAAATTCGTCGGTGAGTCTGAGCGCGCGGTTCGTCAGGTCTTTATGCGGGCGCGCTCTTCTGTGCCCTGCGTTATCTTTTTCGATGAATTAGATGCTCTCGTCCCTCGTCGTGACGATACTCTGTCCGAAGCCTCCGCGCGCGTCGTGAATACTCTTCTCACTGAGCTGGATGGCCTGGGCTCCAGTCGCCAGGGTATCTACGTGATTGCCGCGACCAATCGTCCTGATATTATTGATCCGGCCATGCTACGCCCAGGCCGTCTGGAGACACTTCTTTTCGTCAACTTGCCCTCGCCGCTTGAGCGAGTCGATATTCTGCAAACGCTTGTGCGGAAATTGCCTATTGACTTTGACGAGGCTATGCGCCGACTGGCGGAGGAGTGTGAGGGCTACTCTGGTGCTGATTTGGGTAGTTTGTTGCGCAGGGCTGGTTACTCTGCTATTAAGAGGCGGGATAATATCAAGTTGGAGGACTTTGTTACTGCGAAGTCCTTTATCCGGCCCAGTGTCACCGATATGAAGAAATATGAGAAGTTGAGGAGGGACTGGAGTGGTGGTGTGATTTGATATCGGCTGCGATTTTCTTTCTTTGTTCCCCTTGTTTTCCAGTTTATACCAAGCTCTTCTTTTGTTTTCTGAGGTTGTTTGGGGTGGTAGGACGACCACGTTGATATAGATGGATCGATCCTATGTGCATGTCCACTGGCAGGTGGGCTCTAAGGCTATGTTATGGATGTTTGAATGATTATAGACGGTCAGCATCGAAATCTACAACTTCGAGTTTCTATATTTTCGCTGTCGGGAAACTTGGACCATTCAGGTTTTCAAGTTCAAGCTAAAGTTGTGGGCTTAAAATACTCTGGAGTAGATTTCGAGTTGTGGATGAGCTGCCATGAGACCTATCATCTTCAAGTTGTTCAAGATCCCACCAGGAGCTCCTTCGCTCAACTTCTATGATCAAAGACCGGATAAGATCTCATTCGTATTCAAGTTATGTCTGAATGGATCCCGACGGTCAGTGCTCCCTTCTCCATCGACCAGACCAATACAGCGCCGGGGGTGGGGGCGCCAAAAATGCAACTTTGTCAGTGAAACGTCCAAGCGCCACGACCCTGATGACTCGTAAACCATCGTTTTCGTATGAAATGGAGACTCTCCAACCTTTTTGGTCAACTATAGGGGCGGATTCCTTGGCAGGGACTGCTCGGTTAGATCCTAGTTGCTCATTTCCTGCTTGGCGCTCGCAGGGGATACGCTGATGGAACTTCCGGGAAACAGCAGGACGCCTGATTTATTCAATTTCCTACATTAAAACTATGCGTCTGTTCGTCTTTCAGTAAAACGCGGGATAACGATGTTCCCCACTATTATTGAGGCAGCCTTTGCTGTCTTGATCTTTGGTTTACCGGCTTTATGTCGAAGCCACTCTGCTAATTACGATCCTTCGTGGAGCTACCGACCAGCCAACGCATCATCCACTATTTATAATTGGGTTGGGTCGTGAGTCGTGCTTCAGAGCCCCTCGATTCATTTCTCAATTAACAAAAGCAAAGATATTACAATGGGACGACTACAATCACATTCCATCCGTACGCCGGGCTATCAGAAAATGAGCTAGTCGATCAGTCTACCACTTATTGCAGCAATCTCGCAGGTCTTCACACCATTGGTGAATTTAACACGACGCTTGCAATCACTGAACCTGCCGACAAAACGCCTCCGCTCGACGGGGTTTGGAACCCAATTGATTTCTATCTCAACATTTGGGCATTGGCTTCTGACACTAAGTCATCATCCTATGCGCACACTGAATTCGGGGTCCCCCCCTAAGGCATGGGTGATACAATCATCTAGGTACGTCGACAAGGAAAGAAAATCCGAATTGTCCGAGGCTAAACGAACTCAGCATATTCAATGGATACGACGAATCCCCAGACAAAGAGATCGACATCTCCGTCAACCGAACTTCCGGCGCCCCATACAATGCTACTGGGGTAGTGGGTGATTCTTATCGGGATTCCTGGCTTTATTTTAAAATGGACGACTGTAACAATACCTCGTCCGAGAGGAACTGGACTGGCAGATTACTTAATAGGAAAGCGTGGAGTAAACTTAACGGCGGTTCCTACGATTGGACATATCCAGATCCTACTATCAACTTGGAATTCGACAGCAAATCGGCCAATATGTCAATGGGTACATATACCCGCGCGGTCATTGTTTCCCTAACGGTTGATGAGCGTGTAGTTCACGTTTCTGGATACATTAATGTGACCTTTCGCGGTGTCGTGGATAGTTTGCGGTCCGATGTTATGGTGAATGACAGCGACACGCCTGCTTGGTTGAGATCAGTCGGGTTCAACAACAACTCGCTCAATATTCAATACGAGAAAAACATTGCGATGAACAGCAAGTCAGAGTGGGGATTAGGGATGGCCTTTTCCGCTTTCCTGTTAGCCCCTCTGGCCTTTTATATCTAGTGGATCACTACTAGCGAACGAAATAGTTATCAATTTTGAGGTTTCGAGAAGAAGTGCGGATCAGGCTCACTGTTCTGCTCCAGGCGCTAAGAGAGCGAGAAGCGCCGCTCACCGAGTCATTCTCACGGTGAAGTATATGGTGCTCACATACTGGCTAAACGGCTAGCCACTAGTGCTGCAGCCACATGGCTAGGGCTTACTAGTACAAGACCTTGGCAAGCACATCCGTAAATTCCACCCGCGTATGGAGTAGGTAGGGCTTAGCACTGCCCAACTTGGCACCCTTTCCTCTGACGAGGCTGTTTTACGACAAAGTGCCACATACCTAGACCCTATTCCAACCTTCAAGTTGGAAGGCTATGTAGTACTAGTATCCAAGTGCAAAGGTTTTATATACCTAGATACCCGCCTGGGCACCCTCCATCGAAACCTAAACTCCTTGACTAGAGCACCGCGCTTTCTACCAAGACGCAGTAGTAGCGTTCAAGTTCACAATGCGACTCAGCAACTCAATATTCGTCGCAGTGGTGGTTTTGTCCGTGGTCGGTCCGACGATGGCACGACAACGCCAAACAACCCAATTCAAAGCCTTCTTCCCAGCATGGAATAACTATCTCCTCGACATAATCGACAACGACTGCCCCGAGCAGCGCGACATGTACAACGATCCATCCAACAACCCTAAAGCCTTCGGCCCAGGATATCACCTAGCCCTCTGCATCCTCAACGAAATTGACGAATTCCGCAAAATCGAGATGGGTGTAACGACCCTTTTACTCGGCCTTCTCCCAACAATGCTACAACAAGGAGGTCCAACAGTCGCCGAGGTAAGCGTTCTCGCGACTCGGCGCCCACTACTCGCTTCCTTACTCAGCATCGCTATGCCGTCAGTGAGTATGGGCGGGCCCATGGCCAATCCCGCCGAAGCTTTGCGTCTGCCGGTCGATTTTCAAGTTCGCGCCGGCTTTCTTGCTGTGGCTACTTGGCCCTGGATATTAATTTCTATGGCTGAGTATATCATCGCTGCTGCTGGTGTTGCGAATATATTTTATCTTGTTTACCAGCTCGCGTACCGGTCTGTCTCTGTGTCTTCCATCGCGATGTATAGCGGGATCCTACCACAGACCTATCCGATATTCATGTGGCTTTCGCTCCTTGTTCCTGTTCATACTTTCGGTTATATGAGCTTGAAGTTATCATACCGAGCATCGGAAGAAGTTGGAAATATCGAGACTCCGAAGGTAAAGGCTCTGAGTTGGAAATCGTGGCTTCGGTTCATTGGCGGCGAATTTATTCCATGCGCTCAAAGGGACCCGCTCCTCCTGGCGAAAGAAGATAAGACGGTTCTTTCTATAGTGGTGCACTATTTGACCTCCCTTGCCACGGGTGTTGTGTTTGTCTTCGGCTCGGTGGCTTTGTCAAGCTGTATTTTTATTAGCTTGGCCGATGTGGTTCCAGTTATAGCCCGGGCCATGCTGGGTAGTATTGTGTGTCGGTTAGTTTTGACTTTCGAGCTGCACGGGATGAGAGAGGTTACTAGTGCAAGTGAATTAGATTATAGAACAATAAGTAGCTAAGTGGACATGCAAGTGTAGTACCGCGCTCCATGGCCGCAATCATCGACTGGGTGTTTCTGTCAGCTTTCGGCGAAGCTATCTACCAATACAAATTACTTTCTCCTATCAATTTGAACTGATTGTATTGTTTATATGACTGGATACCTACTAGCCCTAGGATATTATGTAGAAGTATACTTAGGACCAGTCGGAGAATATTCACTAAATACAGCGTGCCGTATAAATGAAACAAACGAGCACCCGAAAAAACAGATATGACCAAACCGACATACGAGCAAACCAGCATAGGAAGAAAATAACACGAAAAGGAACAGGGGCATACAAGAATCACCAAAGAGAACGCATGAATGGCCATAGGAGCAGTCGCTACTGTTTTTGAACGTCTCAACTCGTGTTTTTTAACCTCCGCCTAGCTGGTAAATCATCCCCCACTATTGAGCTTTGATAATGGGCTCGCATCTCCACACCTGTCTGGCAATTTTTCCGATGTCTTCTTTTGTCATTTCGAAGTCTTTTTCACGTCTGGTGGGCTTTCGCAGGAGTTTCTCGAAAGGTATACTGAAAGATCCATTGATGGCATGATCTCCACTCGATCATTTTGCGATCGACATAGACTGAACAAGTTCAGTGGAATAATGAACAGTCTGCTCCCCTTGATGTTCCTGAGTGCTTGTTCGAGCCCACACTCCCCACCCTTCAGTAGAAATGGTCTTACGTCGTGGGTTTATGAAAGCAGCCATGGCAAATCGCACTTCATTCTGCGGGTTTTGAAGCCAAAGGCGTCGATCTTCTCCAACTCGAGCCGCCTTTCGGAATACACAACTTCTAAGGCTAGTGATCGCCATTTCAACGTCCTGGCGGTTGGACAGTAAAAGGGTGGATTGTTTGGTCTGCTCGCTTGCGGATAATGCTTGGGACACCAGCCGCATTGAGGACGATCCCACCGGTCTCATCGGGGATGGTGAGCGTATGACTTGCGGTGTCGGTGATGATAGAGAAAGGTGCAGTAGTCCACTCACTCCAGGGATGGCATGACTCTGAGCTAACCATCTAAGGGCAGATGCACCCCGCGTGTGCGATATACGGCCGGTACCATCTTAGCAGTGGCAGTCAATACTAGGGTTACCGGTTTACCTAGGTTACCTAAGAGGCCAAATGAATGTTGTAACAACTTTTAAGTATGGCTATACAAGAAATACTATGCACATACAATAACGCCAGAAAGAGTATCATGCAGAAAAGAGACCAAGAAAGAAACCATAATTACATCCACAAACGGCACGTTCCGTCAGCACCGGCACTGACTAACCACGCCTCACGCGGGTGCCAGTCAATATCAAGAATACCCAGCTCAGCAGTAACCTTGTGGCCCTTGAGAACCTTAAGAGGAACGATAGTAGCATTGCTGAGCATGTCGCCCGTAACGCTGCCGTGGAAGATCTGCAAGGATCCGTCGTCACTGGCATCAGCGAAAAGCGGGTACCGACCACCAGGGTGGAACTTGACGGCACGGATGGCCTTGCGATGGTAGCGGAGGGTCTTGTAGGGGCGTGGCGAGAGGTCCAGATCGTGCCAGAGCAGACGGCGGTCGTAGGAACCGATGATGATGTTGTCGCCGCCCGAGGCGCTGGATGAAGTCGGGTGAATGTCGAAGGAGGAGATCCAGCGCGCACCGGGTTGGAGGATCTTGACCAGAAGCTGGCGAGAGAGATCGTAGCCGCGGACGGAGCGTTGGTTGGCGACAAACAGGATTGGCTTGGAGGGGTGGAAGTGGGCAGTTTGCGGGGGGGCCACCACCCTTGAGACGGCGGCGGAAGGGGAATTGAGTGAGATGTTTGGAGACAGTGTGAATGGAGATTGCGACGGAGGCGGGGGTTGAGGCGCCAGAGCACACGCTGACGAAGTAGTCGCCGCGACGGTGCCAAGAGATGGACTTGGGGACGTAGCGGAGAGGAATGACGGCGCAGACACCGACGTCTGCGAGGGTGGAAGAAGGTCGGATCCAGGTGGGGGGGGTGCAGCCTTCTTTTCCTCGGGGTTGTGAGGGGTAGGGTTGGAGGCTGCGTAACCCCAACCAGCATCAATGACCTCCAAGCTTGCCTTCTCGATCTCGGGGTCGGCAATTGGAGGCACGGAGAGGAAGATGTCGTCTCCACAGGCGGCGGCCAGGACAACGGCGTCCTTGCCGGGACGCCAGCGGACAACGTTGACGGCATCCTCATCGCTGAGCTTAGCACTCCACAATTGACGACCGGTGAGAATTTCCCAGACACGGACGGTACCATCGTCGCCACCAGTAGCGAGCCAGATTCCAGTAGGATCGACATTGAGCGAACGAACACGACCCTTGTGGCCGCGGAATACGGTAGCGCATGTAGTAGGGAAGGGCTTGAGCTCCTCGGGGCTGGGAAGCTTGGGGAGCAGACTCTCGGGGTCGATGTTGAGCTTGCTGCGTCGAACACGGGGCGCAAGATACAAATCGAGACAGCGCTCGAACTTCTCCTGGACAAAGTTCTCGTATCCGGGAACCTTGCGGAGAGAGCCGAAGTCGTTGGGCAGGTATTCCTTCTCACGGTCCTCGGGGTCGGCCTGTTCCCATGCCTTGCGCTCCTTGCTGTCAGGAATGTACTCGGGAGGAGGGTGATAACTCTCCTCGTATCCGGGAGGCGGAAGCTTAGGTGCAGGGACATGCATGATGTGGTCAGGACGCTCTTGCTCGTCGGCCCAGAGGTCGAAGTTGATGAGATTTTCGTCCACCTCCTCGCGCTCCTCAGGAGCCTTCCAAGGCTGAATCCGGCCGTCGCGGATAGCCTTGACGAGCTTCATCACACGTTTTTGTTCGTGCTTAGACGGAACAAAGCGACGCTTGGGTTCCGGAGCAGCGCTCAAGGGCATAATCTCCTGGTGGCTGGTGAAATATTCGACCAAGGGTTCGTACTGGTCGTAGCCTTCGCCGGGGATCTCGTTCATCTGCACCTTCTTCAGCAGCTCCAATTCTTCCTGGGTCAGGTTCAGAGGCTTTCCAGTGGCGGGGTCAGTCAGACCAGTCCAGCCCTTGGGGATCTCAATGCTGTCCAGCAAGGCATCGAGCGCCTCGCCCTTGGCAGGACGCATGATCTTCTTGCCGTTGATATCATAACCGATGTGAGGGTACTGGTCGTAGAAAGTAAGAGGGATATCACCAATGGTGTTGGCATTCTCCTCAACGTCCGAGTAGTCCGAATTGTCGTCTGGGTTGATTTCGTCATAAAGGTAACGCTCGTTGCCATTGGCGTCTTTGACGATGCGAACATTGGGCTCCTCGGGGTTCCATTCCTTGACGGCGGACTTCTTGGGTTCTTCGTCGACATCAGAAGGAATCTCATCACTATCCAGTTCTTCCTCCTCTTCATCATCCTCGTCGCTGAAGTCGTCAATCAATTCAATTTCGGAGTCGTCATCCTCACTCTCGGACAGGTCGTTTGCGTTGTCGGAAAGGGCACCATCAAGGTTCTCGGCACTCAATTCATCTCCAGAGAAGACACCAGCTTCCTCCTCGACATCGCGAGTGACCGCCTTGCGTTTCTTCGAGGCCTTGCGAGCATCCATGGTTGGCGTACAACTTGGAATTGTCTTGGGTTGTTCTTGCGCGCGAACTTTTTTTTTTCTCCGCTGGGCGGACTGAACCAGCACTCACCGCCTATGTCACATGACCTGGGGGACCTCCTCGAGGCGTGACCGCTTCTTATCGATAAGCATGATGACCAAACCGCCCTCCGTCTGGAACTTGCAACAACTTCATTTCTGTGAATGCTGCTTTTCCCCTGTCGAACAAAGGAAATGCTCCATAATGGCAGCCATGGCTGACGGCATACCAATCTCCGATATGGAGCCTAAATTACATGCAGCTTGCGACGAGTGCAGTAAGTTCGGGCGAAAATATTTCTCCAACCCACTCTATAGGCGCCCTAGGACATGCTGATTATATGTTTTCTATTTCCAGGGAAACGAAAGCTGAAATGCTCAGGCGACTTGTCAGGTTGTACTCGCTGTCTGAAGCAGTCTATAATATGTCACTACTCCGTCCAAAAACAAATGGGACGACCAAAGAAGAGAGCACGAACCGATGATGAGGGGCCCGAATACCCCACGCAAACGAACAACAACATCTGGCCAAGTCCAGAAGAGACTCCTCCGGGGATGCCATTCGAGTCATACGCTACCCCATTCTCTCACCAACTCTGTCCACAGCTCTTCTGGCAAACCGGCGCCGGCGCCGGCGGCCATTCGCCATCATCACAGCCCTACCCCGACCTACTAGCGGACGACGAACAACACAATCACAGCTGGCGACCAGATCGTCTGAAGAACCCCAATGTCCCCGTTCCAGCCTCATCGAGTCCATGGCCCGACTTCTCCACCGTCACCGAAGCAACAGCCACCCTAGCCATGCCATTGCCAACTTCTTCAACCTCAAATTTCCTAGATGCGGCTTCCCTCCCTCTCACCCCGCCCATGAGTACCGCTTCCGACCCAACACCCCAATGCACATGTCTCTCCTATTTATACCTCTGCCTCAGCCATATCTCCTCCGTCGCCTCATTCCCCGTCAATTCCCACACCATCTGCTCCCTCTACATCGCAGCCCGAACAGCCCGCGACGTAATTCGCTGCGAATCATGTCCCAAGGTCTTCGCAACGGGCATCCAAAATGTCATGTTCACAGGAACCTTGTTAACAACCGTTGCCGACGCCTGGCTCCGCATATGGAACACCGATCCCATCGAGCTAGGTATGCAAACCGCCCCACCAGCATTTGTCTCCATGGCACTGCAAAGTGAAGACCCAGCGCAATTCTGGAGGAGCTGGCTTCGTCAAATCGTCCGCCGAGCCGTTGTTGGTGGCTTTCTTGCCGCTGAGGCGGGCACTCCTTGCTCCATACAGCCGGACTTGCTGTCCTTAATTAGGGAAGTTGAAAATCGTCAACGGCGCTGGCATGGTCCTGGTCAACACCCGTTTGAAGACAACAATCCGATGCGCCCTGGCCCTCTTGGTCCTCACGCGTCAGGTGAAAATGGGGAGTGTGATGAGAAAGAGCTTCTTTGTCTTCGTGTTGTGGGGAGTGCTCGGTCTGTACTTGCCAAGTTCGAGTTTGAGCCTGAGGATTTTCCGGAGGGGGTTATTCCTGATGATATGCAAAGCAAGTCAGGTCATTGATGAATTAATAAATCATGGGTGTTGGTGTTGGTGTTTCTTGTTTTCTATCGCGGTTGTGAGTGGATGTCCTTGTCTTGAAATTTTTGATACCAGTTCTTTCAAGCCCTGTTTGCTGTTAAAATAGAGGTTTAATGTTTGAGCATTTGAAAATATATAACCTTCTGAGGTTGGAAGGGCTCGAATTTCAAACAATATTTTGCTTTTCACTCATAGTCCCTTTAAGCTTCCGACTCCCTGATATTTCAAGTTTGTAGTAGATATAGATAGGGTACTAGTAACCTACCTACCTAGGCAGTACTAGTGGCTACAAAATACAATGCATGATCGTCGACCATTTCATTAAGTTTGGTATATGAATAAAGACCCTCGAAATTCCAGCCTTGTAGATACGACGCCGGGCCATGTGCAGACCAAAAAGAGAAATAAAAGGATATTTTGTAAATCACTCATCCTCGTCATCATCATCCACCACGTAACGGTTCTTCTTCCGTTGCGGAGGAGTTCCTGTCTTCTCAGGCGCGGGCTTGCTACGTGCAGACTTGGAGGGAGCAACCTCATCATCAGCTTCACCCTCAGCATCTTCGTCGTCGTCCAGAATCTCCTCCTCCTCGTCGTCATCTTCACCATCCTCAACATCTTCATCGCTACCAACCAGGAACCCATCATCCTCGTCATACTCATCCTCATGGGTCCGCCCACCACCGCGATAATCCTCCTCGTCGGAATAGATCTCACCACGGCGGTTAGGACGACGCTGCTTGCCGCGAGGACGAGTCGACAATCCATCCTCAAGAGCACCGATACTAAGACCAGTACCCATAGTACGGGGAGCAGGCGCACGACGACCACGGTCCGCCTCACGGTCCGCCAGCTGTTGCCGGCGACGCTCGGCGCGCATGGCTTCCTTCTCCGCGAGCTCTGCCTTGCGCGCGGCCATTTCGGGATCTTCCTTCACATCAATGACAGGCGCCGAGCCATCTACCGTCGTCTTTTTGCCACGGGTAGCAGCAGCGAGGGATTCTTGCAGTCGCTGGACCGCATCATCGGTCTCCATGGCAGTCGGGAGAACGGTCAAGCCGTGTGTGACGTGGGAAGTGAGTCGGAAGACCGAGGCGGTCTCCATGGCGGCGGAAAGGTAAACGTGAGAGTCCAGTTTGGGATCGTAGTTGCCGGACTTGTCGAGGGGTGCGAGGGGTTTGGAGGAGATGCGGTATTGCTCGAGTGGGGCGGATGCGAGCTGGAGTGTGATAGAGCCGTCCTCCCACTGGACGAAGCGGGCGTTGGATTGTAGCTGGGAATCGTCATTGGGGTCTTTGCGCCAGCATAGTGATGTGGCCGCGGTGGAGTAGGGAGGAGCGACGTAGGTTTCCGGGTTGAACTCTTCCGCCTCGATGGAGAGGAAATCAGGGACACGCATGGTGTAGATCTAGCAGTGAAGAGATACTAGTCAGTACATACACGCCAAGAAAGAAGTTTAGGTCTTGATTGAGCGCCATACCTCCCCGTCACTGGTCACAGGCTCTGGCGCCCGCGCCAGGCTCACGTCCATGATATTGACTTCTGCTTCGTCAAAGTCGCCCACATCGGCACCGACATCCATACGATCACGGCGATCATCACGGCCTTCATCATCGCCGGAATCTAATTGTTCATCGTCTAAATTGCGACGGCCTCGACTAAAATGTTGTGGTTAGCTCGCTTGTTTTTTCGTAATGCGGGTTGAGAATTCATTCTTACTCGTCATTATCGAGGCCAGCATCTGAACCACCACCATCGGAGCCGAAAAGATCGGCATCGTCATCCTCATCCATCTGATCACCAGCTCCGAAAGGGCTCTTGTCTCCGTCGCTTGGGGCAGGGCTTTGAGCAGCATTGCGGCCGGGGCGGCGAACTGCCTCCTCATCCGAGGACATTGCGTAGATAAGTGTGCGCTGTATTTAAGAAAATGACCAATTGGGAGAACAAGAAATGGGAAAAGAGAATAGGAAACTCCAATCAATCCAGGTACTAATTAAGAGCTGAAGTTCGCGCGAGTCAAGACTGTCTCCGCGCCGAACGGACTAACTATTCCTCCATTGTCCCGGGTGACTAATCCTAAACAGGACTAGTTCGTGCCAGGCCCCAAAAGGAGGAGCAACACTCACCGTCACCTCCCCTGTGGATTTCGCATCTCTCTGTCAATTCAATATCTTTTACACAATGGCTACGTTTTTCCAGAGTGTGTAAGTATTACTATGCGGAGCTGGAGATGGCCGCTTTCGTTTTCCCTTTCATGGGTTTTCCTCTTCCCGCGGGGCATTGCCTCTCGCTCACCCCCCCTCCCCTCATACTGCATCACAAAGCACCCGGCGCCACCAAACAGTGCAGCATTCCGGATTTTCCCCAAAGTCTATTCGCCGCGCAGTGTTTGCTCTTATCTTCTTTAAATACTCTCCCTTCCATTCACTATATTACTACCATCCTCGTTTCGAGCTGTGCCCTGAACTCCGCAGCTTTGATTGCCCCTCATACATCTTCGATCTGATCACTAACATTCGATCTTCCTGCAGTCGCCAAGGGTTTGGCCGGGTGGAAACAACAAGAACAACCCTCCCAAGAGCCCCGTACAAGCTCAAGCTCCCGCCATGCCGAACTCGCATTCGCTTTCCAATAGCCTCACGATCGATAACATCGCCGCTAACGACCCGGATGCCCCCAAGTACTTCTTCCAGGAGAAATATGCCCCGCTTAATGTGAGAGGCAACTTCTTGACCCTGTGTGCTTGTCCGAAGAATGTGGAATTGGGCGAGTGGTTGGCCCATCAGAGTAAGCGATAAACAAGTGGTGTTGGTCCATGGTTATACCGTACTTGGATGCTGACCTGTCGCAGTTGTCGAACAATATCGTCTACTCCACGGCATGCTCCAAGTCATCCAGGAAGTGAACTCTGTAAATGGATTCCCCATTTGCAACGAGCAAACATGCCCCACAATGTCTGCTGGCCGGTATGTTAAACAATTTGGCGGGGTATAGATCTGGGGTTCGAGAGTGCTAACAAACCGGGATCTACAGATTGACCTACACCTGGCTCGTTGACGGCCGTGCCGCCAAGATTTCCGCACCCAAGTTCATCAACCGCGTCGAGAAGTGGATTGTCAGCAAGATCCACGACCCTGTCATGTTCCCCACCGAGAATGTCACCGGCATTCCCGAAACCTCATCTACCCGAGATGCAGCCGGCGCCGCCTCAAGCACCCCCGCAACCCCTGCCGACAGCACCAACCCGTCCGCAGAGGACTGGATCGGCAAGTCCAGCGGTTTCCCCCAGACCTTTTACAAGGACTGCCAGGGTATCATGAAGCAGATGTTCCGCTGCTACGCGCATCTGTACCACGCCCATTGGCTCAATCCTTTCTGGCACATCAACAAGCACGATATCCTCAACATGTGCTTCGTCCACTTCGTGACCGTTGCCAAGTACTACCAGCTCGTTTCTGATAAGGAGATGGAGCCGATGCAGCCACTGATTGATCTCTTCATCAAGCAGCAACGGGTTCCACCCGAGGCGCTGAACGGTGGCCACTGGGCTCAACAGACCACCAACTGAAAAGCTCCGCAGGTTCTGGAGCACAGATAGTTGACCCTACCCTATCACATGCAAACCTTTCTCTTACTATTACGACCATGACATGTTCTTCAACCCGGCGTTGGGCCGCGCTGTCTTGCGTTCGTGTTTCTGCTTCTTTCTTACTGCTGCCATTCGGGAAAATGGACGAATCGAATCCGCCGATGATACGACTGAGATCCGGGGCTTTGAGCATTTAGCATGCGGTGTGAATATTTTCTCTTTTTTTTTTTTTTTTTTCTTTTTCGTGTTTTTTATTATCATGATCTTTGCATATCTCCCCCTTCGATTCCGGTCTCATCCATCATTGGGCCGTTTTAGTTTACAGCATGATCGGGAGCGATAGAATAACGAGTCCAGTCCAGCAGCGCGCACTGTATCTTTCTATATCGGTAGTATGTATTCCGTAGTCGGGTGCCTTGGCCGGGTAGCTTGGAGCTCCTTCTTTGAAGATCTTCTCGCAGCTTTGTGGTAGTTACGGTCGGAGTGGAGGTTGTGTCAATATGCTTATCAGCATCTGGAGGGTAGGGCGGGGTGCTGATTTATTCCGCTGCCATTTACCATGGCCAACCCTTGTGAAGAAAGTCCCGGCTCGTCGGAGGTCGCTAGCATCCAGGGCCGCCCTTTCCGCGACCATTCATCCAATCGCTAGTGGCAAACAGAGGTGTAGCAAGGAGTGGTTTCCATCAACCGACCCTCAAAGATAAACACCCTCCTCCGCATCACCCCCAGACCGAGCGTCATGGCCCGCGTCCCCATTCGTAGCCGGCGCATCACCGATCTCCTTCTCCCCCTTCACACCACCATCTCCCTCCTCCTCAATCCACGACTGCCCCCTCCTCTCAACCTCAACCCGAAGCATATCCAACCGTTCCCGCATCGAAGCAAAAACACCCTCATTCTCACGAATATACCCCTCCATCTCCCTCCTCTCCTCGTCTGACTGCGACGCCTCTAGGAAGTCCTTCATCTCGGCGTTCGAGCGGTGCAGGTGTGCGATTGAGTTGCGCAGCTCGGAGACTTTGGCGTAGACGGCTGAGAGGGGGGAGTTCTTTTAGGGCTTCTGTGAAGGCTTCTGGGTTGATTGTGATTATTTGGGCGGCCATTTTGGTGGGATGGTCTGGTTCGAAGGGGTTGTGGGGTTTGCTCGTGTCTTGGTTGAATCGATTCAACTGCGTGTGTGGTGTTTTGTTGGGTGGCTTGTGGATAGTAGAGGTGAGGTTGGTGGCCGTTGGTTTTGGCTTTGGTGATGCCCGCTTTGTCACGTCACGTGTGTGGGGTAAGTATAAGTATTCTTTACTAAATCACCACTTCAGACTAGTTCTGATCTCGTATGGTCAATTTTGGAGGTTCGGATGGTTCAATGACTCTGAAACTGTGGAAAGATTCTTGACCACCAAGCTGACGAATATCAGATAGTTTATCTTGCTAGATACTACTAGTGGTATGACTTAGGCTTTTCAGGATGCCTTTGCTCTTACTGAATAGCTTCTTCTTCCAGTTCTTCCTCTTTCACACGCCCAACCTATTACATTTATTAATTTTTCATCCATCCATCTCGTCCTCCATCCTCGTCACCTGGGCATATAATATACCTAGGTAAGGTTGACTTTGTAGTACACCTCTGTCCCAGCCCTTAGCTAGGCATTCGAGATCGACCTATATCAGCCTCCCTACTCTGTTCTAGGTCAACACCACACGCAAAACTTTTCCTTCATCTCTCTCATTTACCATGGTACTAGCATTAAACTCTTGGAGCCTTGGAATCAAAACTACCAATATGTACCATGAGAAGGTGGAGCCTCCGGCATGTGCCGTTGTTGTTGTGCTCTCTTTTGGATTTCGATCCACCCC
Source organism: Penicillium manginii (assembly GCF_028828005.1). Taxonomy (NCBI): domain Eukaryota; kingdom Fungi; phylum Ascomycota; class Eurotiomycetes; order Eurotiales; family Aspergillaceae; genus Penicillium; species Penicillium manginii. Next base: position 1,668,688 of record NW_026643109.1, on the reverse strand, counting down.
CTTTGACTATTTTGTCTTGGATGATATTTGTTGATACGCATGATACCCTCGTGAAATTCTTATTGATATCGTCATGCTCTAAATATTCCGATTTCTCTTATAATTCGCAGTCTTATTTTTATTCACCAGAATTGGAAACTTTCTTAATGTGGAGGACATGACCGTGCCTGCCTGCTCGTAGTATTGCAAGATTATATACTCTGAGGGTCTTTGCATTTTCATCTTTGCTTTCAATCCATCTACAAGTATTTCGCGTACCATCATCAAAATGAACACCTCCAATGCCAATCGGGCTCCTACACCTATCTGGACGGATTTCCACCGTCTAAGGGGGGAAGTAAATGAGCAGGTAAGTCCCGTTCTGCACCCCTTTTTTGCCGTTTGGCTAGTATCAAGCTCCAACGAAGGAAATTCTAATAAGCGTTGCGTAGCGCCGTATCCTTGGGCTGCTTCGCAGCCCAGTTCAGGAAACGATTAACTGAAGAATCCTCATAGCGACTGCCCGTAATTTTTCGGCTCGGCTTTCTCTTCTTGAAGCACAGCTATCGGCGTTGCTGGAACGCCTGCATGAGGCCGAGCGAAATATTCTCATCCTGCGAACCGGCTGCCGCATGGTCAATATCGAGGCCAGTGAATTGATGAACTCTTTTCAGCCAAACGGGCACTAGAGCCGAATACAAGTGCGGACAGCTCATTTAAACTTAAACTGCGTCATCGTATCTTGTTCCCTGGTCGATGCGCTCTTTTCTAGCTGCGTCTGGCATTCTCTCTCTGTCACTTGGTATCTATTGATAATATCCATCAACGTTGATCTCGATCTTCCATCGTTCATTATTATTCACTAATCAACGGTCTCACCAGAAGCATGCATTTTTCACGCCTGATGGCGTTTGAGGTCGTCTGTTTGGGCGTCTACTCTGCGCTCAATGAGAGGCTCGATCAAGTCCTCTCCCCGGAACGCCAGGATACAATATGTTCGTGGAGTACATCGAACCTTTCGCAGCGTTCCGTTGGTCTATGTGACCATCCATCCCATCAGCCTAAGCCAATCTCTTCGCACTTTATTTTCTTCTTCTTCCCCGCCATGTAGCAGTGATGTCCCTATCAGAGTTGTTTCCTCTCCTAAATTAAGCTCGCTGACGTAGTAAACCCCGTTACCTTCGTGCCTTTGATATTATCGGGGCCTAATCTGAAGAGGAGGAAGTTCTAGCTGCTACAAAATGATATGAAGACTAAATAACTCAGTACAAAACGTGACCACCTGAAATGGGACTAATTGAGATTGAATTAAGAAAGTTGATCATCGCTTAAAACCAGCCAACAGTATACGACGGAGCCAGCTAAAAAGACAAGACAGTGAATCAGAGCTTAAGAACTGTCAATGAACTAATTAATCTCAAAAGAGTTTCCCAGAATTCTCGGGCTATATGAATCTGAAGCGTTCCCCTGATGGGGGATACATAGTAGTAAGAAGCTTATTGATATCCAAATCCACATTGGTTCACAAAATGACCTAAGTACCTGAAATGCATTTTTCTCAGTATGGGCCCATGCTCTTGTAAGGCCAGTCTTTCTTGTCCTTGATGTACAGCTGGCAGTTGTTGAGGAGGCGCTCCTGCGAAGACTGTTAGTAAATAATGGTAAGGAGAGGAATCGTCACGCACCCAAGGGTTAGACCAGCTTGAACCATATATCTTCCAGGCATTTCTGCTGATAGAAGGGGTCTTTTCATAGTCGATCACTGGTAGACTGACCCAAAGGTTCCCGGGGGGGGCCTTTCTTGTTCCCAGTCATGTAGTCTTTCAGGTCACTATTGGAGGGTTTTTTCAGTCCGAACTCCTTGTCAAACCATTCCGCGGCGCGTATCATAGCCTTTGCATCCAATCCATAATCCTTAAGCTTGTCTATTCCTTGAACTTTGGGATAGTCATTATCTGGATAGAGTTTAGAAATATCGCCTGTCTTGACGAAGATATATGCGACATCGTCAATGCAGATGCGGGCGTCACTCAAGAAATCCAATTTTGCCGTGCAAGGATCATGACTAGCAATTGTCTTAGCCGCTTTGACGATAAATACTTGCTCAAGATACCAGCTAGTGGCAAAAATTGTTGACGCATAGACTTGGTCAGCCACATCGTCGAATTTGGCACGATCGGATGTATCCAGGGCCGCTGCAAAATTACCCCCGATCAGAATTTCGAACGGAATGGTGTCTTTATCTCCCCACGATCCGTTGGGCTTGGCGTCCAGGACCATATTGGCCGTTTTATTGAACCCGATGTGGCTTGCATCTTGGATTTGAGCAAGGGTGTCATGTATCGTAGCTTGATCATCAAACCTTTTTTCGATCCTGGTTGTAATGTGGATTAGAATTAGCGCAAATTTCAGGGCGTGCTCAAGTAACGTACATCTCAAGAGCGTTATCCGATAGAGTCGATATAAACCCAGCAGTACCGACGAGAGCACCCGAAAGGAATGCCGAGGAAGCAGCTGCAGCGGGACCGAGTAGTGCACTCAGAAATCCCAAGACCCCGGCAGCAATGATAAAACCTGAGTTGTTCAAGACCTAGTGAGATGTTAGCAATCTCCTAGAATAATCTCATCGATGTCCTTTATCCATACATCCTTAACCTCATACTTTGTAAAGTCCTTCATCATCATCTCTGCCTTTCCGTTCCATATATTACCTGCTTGCTCAAAGGCATCACCCATACCATGTTGCCAATCCTTGAAGTTTGATAAGCTTTCTAAGGCAAAGTATATAATCGGGTGCTCGCTACACTTATCCTTATCTTGAATGCCTTCGATGTCACAATCTGCCGAGTTGCAGTGAAAGTTCCCCATATTCCCAGCGATTTGCCCGAGATACGAGGGGAAGGTCCCAGCAGCCCCTTGAGTAATAACTTTGACACCGTTATCCTGGGGGTTTTTAGGATAATCGGACACACTGGAAATTATAAGTCTTTGTACATAGAGAGGTACAGGCCCACTTACAATTGCTTAATCCATCCATCCATATCAAGCTCTTTCCAAGCGTCTTTGTTCATGTGGGCCGTGCTGCAGAGATCAAGTTTCCGCGCCTTCGCAAGAACGGGGTCTTCCTTGTCCTTGGTCTTGTCAACTGCCGCGCCAACCGCATAAAGAGCTTTGATTTTCTCTTCGTCGGTAATTCCAGAATGAGAATCATTGCGCTTCAAATTATTGTGAAGTATCACATTTTTAGGGAAAGCCAATGCTTCCCGCGCTATGTATATTGTTAGCACATAGTACGCGAAACGAGATGACAGGTATGGAATAATAGCCAACGTACCGAGGACACAGAGCGGCAAGATGAACAGCTGTAAATGCATGTCGTCGATTGGCCCGAAGTTAGTGAGATAGATCAAGAGGGTACCTAGGTAGATGTTATATCTATAACCTTGACAGGCTGGAAAGAGACTCTTTTTATATTCTTTCACAGGATATATCCGATGCGAGGGGAGCACAGCTCAGCAAGATGTGCTGGCCCCTTTTGGGGCTAGGGCCCCAGTAATTACTTTTCGCCACATATGAAAATACCACATTGGGGCCGCTACGTCTGTCAATCTTAGTTCAGTGAGGTATGGTCAACATTATACTTTTTTATCATTGTTGGGGGTCCTGGCGATCGTAAAAAGATGATGCCTTCTGTCAGTGGTAGTTTGGCATTGCTCACAGACTTCCTGGCACCAGAGAAGAAGATCGGCTCCAGCATTGTGGAACTACATCCTCCCTCTACTCCCCTGGATCGAGCATTTTATTCGTGGCTATTATAATCGCGTATGTAATTGGAGTCCAAATAGTAGAGTCAAGGTACTATTTCAATGCGTGAGAAATAGCCAAACTACATATTCGGCTACGAATTCTCCGGGGATAGGTACCAGTATCCATTTTTCAAGTTCGCAATTTTGAAAGTACCCATGGATCGCTGAAGGATTTTGCCAAGAAGCAACTCAGGAGATTGCCAGGACCTTCTTAAGAATTCCCGTGGGGCTGGACTTTGGGTTTGAAGGTTAGATGTTGTGGGAGTGAATACCGAGATGGGTATCTAATAGTAACGGTATATAGGTATAGACTTGAATATATACTATAGAGAGTTCACAAGCAGGCAATACGAGATGTCTAGCAGGGAAAGAAGAACTTTTCGAGATATCTATGGAAAGTGAGCCGCGTTCAGCCACCGGCTCATTACGGGCTGTCGGGGATGATCTATTTCCTTATTTACTTAGCCCCATATACAACGGTAAGAATCGTACCTCGTGAAACACCAGGGTTGACTTCCTGGGGTCTGCCAATTTATAATTTCAACAAATAGTGATTCATACACGAACATTGTGGATGTATTAAAACCAAAATACGACCCGGGGGCGAAGCACAATGCCCCAATGCATATTATGGGTGGCGAATTCATATCCGGCCATCCCATCGAAAGTTTGTACCTGTAGGTAGTTTATGATACAGATTCTACAAGCCAAAGAATGCAGTATACATTTAAATTGACGTACAGGTGCTCTGTGATTCCCTTTCTCCTCCCTGGCATCCTCCTCCTTCCTCATAATTGCCCGTTAGATCAACAGTGCTCCGAGGGTAACGAAAGTGGGACCTGTGTTGGACTTCCTTAAAGCATTCCAACGACTTCAAAGCTGAACAACCTGAACGCAAGATGAGGACAAAGGAGCAAGGGGGACACAAAACCTGTTGGCGAGGCATTAAGACCGCGCAGTAGTAAATAAGACAAGGACATCGCATACAGATGATACTATAAAGTTCAATTTCAAGTTGGTAAGGAGGATGGGGGAGGATATTGGCAGCAAGATAGTCATTTTGCTAGGATTATGTGTGTGCAGCAAGACAAATAAAGAAGCTATTTAAGCAAGAGCAAAGGTATCTTGAAAATCCCCGAGGCATACTAGCCTCGAAATTGCAGCTTGTTGAGTTTGACATATCGTTCACGAGGGGTCAGGTTAAATAAAATCATCCATTCCAAGGTTCTTGAATAGATTCAACCTCCATTCTCAACTTTCTGAGACATTCCAACAAACGATTGAGGTGAAAAAGTACCTCGGCAGATGGTAGCTCCCCCTCCTCATAACTCTGTTTCTGTATCGTTTCATTGATAACCCAACAGCGTTTTGTGAGTGCTTCCATGCGCAAGGCTGCAGAAATGTTGATTCCTTGCAAACTATCCAGATACCGACCCATGACGATGCTGTGTAGAATAACAGCGGAGTAATACTGAGGCCTCTTGAGACAAAAATTCAGAGCCCCGCCGCTCTGAACATTATTTAGAGTTTTTTGAATGGCTTCACAAGCCTTGCGATTCAAATTTATGGGACTAGATATTTGCGGGCCATCCTGAATCGTAAGTACTGATAAGTTCCCTTCTATATCAGTTGAATTTGTGTCGTCTGATTCGAAGAACCAGTGGTCGCGTTCTGTTATCAGGTCACGTAATGCGAATGAAACCTTTAAATAGAGGGAATTGGGATGGTTCATCTTCCTCTGCAGTAGAAACTGGGCCGATGCAAGGCCAAAAAGTTCAAACTTATATGGCTTCTGGAGAAGAAGGGTAAGCCAGAAACTTAAGGAATCGAAGCTGTCGCATTCTCTGATAATTCTTTCTGAAAGGCTTTCGTCGGCAATGACGTCTCTTGAGAGTGGCACGATGTCTTTTCCATGATGCAAATAAGAATTGTTGATTTTATCTGATATGCACGATGCCAACTCCCAGTCACTGGGGGGAGATTTATCTTCTTTCCTCTCTCCCTTGTAGAGACATAGCTTCTGAATCTTGTTTTCACAACACGGAATCACGGCATTACCACCCAGTAGATTGAATGCCAAGGCAAAGTGATACATGAGTAAAACTCGAAGCTCCAGTCGGTATTCATTATGGTATATAGCATGAGAAGGATGAAAAGAAGGTATAACGATGGCGTTATGGCCCTCGACAATTTCGATGTGTTCGCTCTGTACTCGGTACAGTTCACCACCGAAATTGAATCTATCCATCCAAGCACTCTTATATCTCGAGTTCGTACAGTGAATTATAACTTGTGGTCTCTTCATCTGTAGAAATTGTAGAAAGGTTTCTTCGCATCTGAGGTTTGCCGTCGAGTTATTTTTTTCAGCTTGGAATGAGAATGCGTCGACCACAGTAACTGTACCAATATCCCGAGTCCTTCTACTAGCAAAGCAGAGAAGCTCATCCACCGCTTTTAAAGTGTCACGGCTTTTCACAAAGTCACCAAAGCTTTGGTTGGGGGGATGTGACTTTTCAGATCGAGGGCGTTCGAGAATGACAATAATGTCAGACAATCCGGATGCAAGATTGCTAGCCTGATTTATATAATGAGAAGAGCAGCCTAAATCTTTTCCATGTTTCTTCAAAATCTCGATCGCTTCGAAATCCTTTTGCTGAACTAGACATAATGGTGGCGATTGTGTCATCTGTCTGAGACAACGGGGTATAGCCTGAGGAAGATAAGTCGTTTCCCACGCTCCTTCCATGTCGTCTCCGCAAGCCTGAAATACTATAGATTCGGTGCTGGTATGTTAGGCTATCTGAATTTGTTGTGATGGCCGTTGGTACAGGTTATTTCTGACTCACCGACGCCCGCCATGAACTACCGATTATCATGTGACTGGAAAAGCAAAGTGCATATTTATTACTAGCGTATCTTAGCGTGTGTACGCTTTTTGGCCTAGTTGTGTGTTTCGTCGTTACCGCTCCAAAAGCTCGTGACAAGAAGTTTCTTTTGATTCTTCTACATCCTTGGAGGATTGGACTTGCTGGCGTTCGCCATGAAGAATACAATTACGTACGATTGTTTTGAAGTGAAACAGTCTCGTTTGAAGATATGTGGGGTATATTGACACAGTATCCATGATCGCGGAAACTTACTCTCGCCATGAACTAACCTGTAATACGAACAATGTTTCAAAGCTCTCAACACCAACTTAGTTATATAGACATTTTTTGCTCTTGAGTATTTCATAATCAGACATGGTTTTCTTAGAACTCTTGACCAGTCTTCTGATGTCTTCCACAAATTATCGAGCGATACTTATTTTGATTCCTTGTGAACTTCAAGGTCAAGGCCATTCTTGCTCATTAGCTCACATAGTACGTATTGAAGTTTTCAAATAAGTGATCATAATTCTTACAATAATCCATTATTATTTAAGGAGAGCTATTCTTACATAGGGCTGGAGATGATAAAAAGTTATAGTGAGTAATAGAGGCTTGAGAAACATAGAAAAATTAGTGATTACCCACTCAGATTACTCTTTAGACTAAATATGAGTAACTGGTTTCGAGAACTACTCTATCAACTATCCCTACCAGTAGTAGTATGGTTCCGACGTTCTGGGCAGTATTAAGTCTAATTTTAGCTCCATCTCGGATCCCGAAACCGACCTCGACCTAAACAAAGGTCGGGTCTGACCAATTCCATTGACTATCCTCGGAATTCCACTTTCATCCTTTGTATATCTACACCCATCATTGACAGTCTTTATGCTCTGACATAGAACACGCCATCTCGCTTCTGGGACTCGTTACCATGGTTGAACAATATACGTGAAAGGGAAATTCCGCTTTATCTCGAAATCAAACATAGAAGCCCGTTCGAAGCGAACAATAGAGTGCTAGTTAAATACAGAGCCCCTGCCAGTTTATGAACGAAGTAGTTGCATTCTTCTGTCATTCTAGAGAGTATGCCCAGCTGTACATTAGTAGTCCTAATTGATGAGAACCTATCAGCTTTCCTACTGGTTAGGGTACTTCACCTTCAAGTTCTATCAAAGGACCTACTACTACCTCCCTCACACACCCACTCGCTCGGCTGACGCAGTATCTCACTCACATCCACCATGCCGTCCTCATATAAACACATTGACACCAACCTTTCAAGAGTCAACGCCGACGAATTCACCATGTCCACCAACCTCAGCCGTGAACAGAAACCCGAACCCCAAGATTACTACATGTACCTCCTACGCGCCGAACAAGGCCGAGACAAAGACACCAGACGCACATCCCTCCTAACCCAAAAACCCGCGAATCAGAAAGACACCACCACAATCGAACCTCTCTCCTACGACAAACTCTGGGAAGGCGATTTCCTAACCACTTTCAAAGCCAGCCCCGCCCCAATCGTGATATTCCAAGTAATCCCAATCCCAGAGAACAGCCCCTTCCGCGAAACGAAACTCGTCCTGGGCTTCAACTTCGCAACAAACGAACTCCTAGGCTACACCCTCGACCCAACAAAAGTGCCCATCAAAGAAATCTACTCCCAACCCGATATCTGGAGAGAATGCCGCGACCCGTCTGCACTATCGAAATCCTGGCCGCGCCGCAAAAACGTGATATCAATTTCCACATCCCGCTTCTATGAAATGCTTGACTTCACCATGCAATATTCCAGCGAAATTGGTGCTGATATGCTCCGCGATGGCATTCTGCGGTTCTTCAAGGAGGTTTCTGTTCCGCTACACCCGAGCCTGGACCTTGTGGTTGTTATTCAGTTTGCGCAGTTCCTCGCGGACTTTGTGCATGTTCTTGAGGATGATTGGGGGCGGGCGAGGGCTTTGGTGGAACGGTATGAGGCTTATCAGGACGTTTTGAGGGATGTGTTGCTGCGGGCTTCGGTTGATGTTTGGATGACTTCGTATGAGGTCTTGAAGGTTGGGATGGGTGGGCGGAAGAAGGATGTTGTGCCGGATGAGGAGAGGGATAGGATTCGGCTCTTGATTGATGAGAAGGCTGGCGGGAAGGTGGATAAGAAGCGGGATGGATCGGAGAATCAGAGCCGGAATTACCGGCAGCCGTATGTGCAGGATGCTGACGATGGTGGTCAACATATGGCGATGCAATTCTTACAGCAAGGTGTTCAGGGGACGCTGAGCGGTATTCAGCCCACGTCCGTTGGCGATGGTGGTGGCAGGGGACAACAAGACGGGAAGATGGGTTCTGGGCCTCAACATGGGGTGTATGAAACGAGTTATGAATGGCATTGGTATACGTGGATCATTCTTGCTGTCATCTTCATGGTCTGCGCTTGGCTTTTTGATAATGAGATGTACTCGCATGGCGTGGCTTTCATGGCCGGTTTCTTTGTCCTGTGTTTTGTTGTGACCCCCGGTGGAGAAGACTCTAGTTCATTACTCACCCCGCTCGCAGACGCTTTACGTCTTCCGATCATTCATTCCTATTTGGTCGCTATGCTCGCTCGATGGGATCTTTGGGTCATCGATGTTTTGGCTGCATTGGCTGCTTTTGAGCTCCTCGTCCATGGACAGCGTGAGCTTCTCGCCGAGGAGGCGTTGGGATGGGTCACGATACGGACCGTCATACTGATATGCCAATGGAAAGGGGTGAATATCGATTTTCTACTTCGGCCGGGGTGGATGGGTCGAGGATGGAGATGGGTGATTGACAGCATTCCTGATTGGATATTTGATTCGAATGTACAATGGTCGATGTGGTACATTCTAGCGCTGGATTGCACGGCAGTCATCTCCAATGCCTACTTCCTGCTCGCGAAGGATTACACTCCTCTTGCTCGGAGTGTGATTGTTTGGTATGTTCTGCGATACTGGTTTTCCTCATTTGAAGAATGGAGAAATTGGATGCGTGAGCTTCTTCTGCCATATCTGGCGAAGTATTTCAGCATCCTGTATCTGCCATATGGAATTGTTTTTCTCGTGATTATCGCACACCAGCAGTGGAAGTTACTATTTGCTGGAATTTCCCTGGGCATTGTGGTGCATTGGGCAGCGTCGAGGATATGGAAGCTGGCTATGAATGGCTACGAGGCCAAAACCTTCTTGATCTGGACATTCGTTGCGTGGAGGACTTTTCGAGCGGGAAATTACGTTCTCGAGCTCGAGGCCGACTATTTCGTGCTCGCTGTGTTTGCGCGATGGATGTCGCGGGTCGGGGTGAAAGAAGGGTACAACTTTGTATTTTTCTGGTTTGCAATGGTTCTTGTCTGGAGGGTCCACGTTACCAAAATTGAAAGCATGGTGGTACCCGTGGATATCCTCGTGATTTTCTGCCTGGATTGGCTATCAGTCGCGGTTATGGAGTCAGCTGTACCAGCGGTGAGTACGCAGTCAAAGCCGACCCCTTGGAATGAGCACCTCTGGGATATCTATAGTACACCAACCCTCAGGAGGGTTTCCAGTTGGGGCGAGGAGATAGCCGATTAGGGCTCGATGGGGCTAGACACGGCTGAGGCTGAGGATCTGGCGGGCTCAGCCAAGCCAATAGCGGGGCTGATGATTGATTGTGTGTGATAGATGTTTTTCTCTTTCTTTTTTTTTTTTGAAAATATTCATTCCTAGGCGATGGGGTTTCTTTTTGTTTTTTCCGGGGCCGGATAATACCCAGGAGGAAGTGATACCGTCAACCAATCAATACATAAGATTCCACAAGTCTTTTAGATTTTATTCTACGGATATTCCGAACATTTTTAGTGGCTTCCAAGATACCTTGTATCAAACACCAGCAGACATTGGAAATTGCGATCGCATTTGTGGATGCAACATGTGCTTGTGCTATTTGCGGACCAAAGTTATGTACCGAGTTTCCACAGTATCAACACTCGATTAGCTTTCTCCAATTCACTAGGGTTAAATTATGGAGTCCGACCTCTCTTGTGACCGAGGCTAAGGGCTCACGCAATGCCCCTGCCCCACTGGGCCCATAAATGATTTAGTTTAGCGCCGCGATCGAAGGGGCTAGTGAATCGGACGGGACAAGGAGGATGGATATGGATGATTGGGAGTATCTGCGGTGAAAACCAAAACTGGAATGCAATAAGTTCTGCAGGAAGATGGATCATCCACGTAGGTGTCCTGCGCTGTAAGTACATCACTGTGCATATGTACATGTAGGCTCAGCTAAGCGGTGGTAGCCCTAGTTGGTATACAACATGCACTGGCGGTAGTCTAGGCAGCACTAATCATCTAACAAGACGAGTGAGAAGACATGTAGTCTATGCAGATCCTCGACGCTATAATAAATCCCGTGAACTCCAGCATGTGCATGTGTACATGTATTAGTTTGTTAGTTAGTATACAGGCAGATGTACATCTGCACCGCCACTCCGACTGAAACCGGTTTTGTGGCTGGTGGCGCAGTCTGCCAAATTGGCCGACTCTGATTGGTCCAGCAATTCTCCAATTTAACCCCCGGCGCTTCTTGGCAGCGTCATCTCCGCCAGCAACAATCATGTCCGACCCAGCATCAGCCAAGGAGGTTGCGCCTCCACTCGACCTGCCCAATAACGCTGGCTATTTTCATGCGCGTATGCCTTGAGTTCTTCCAGCTGATCTGCTCGCTTCCCCCTCCCCAGCCCTGCAGCCCTATAATTCTTCGCTCAGCCCGGTCCCTTTCTCCCTTTGACCTGCGATCTACCCTCGATCTCCCTTGATACCCCTTTCTTTTCTTTTTCTTTTTCTTCGTGCGACCCTTGTCCACGGCCTTTTTTCTTCACGACAATGGCTGACACTACCTTTCAGCCCCCCCATCAATGGTACGTGAAGAGCTTCGTGGAGCTACAGAGCAGCCTGGAGGCCCGGATTCTCCCTAATTGACCCACGCGCAAGCTGACCAGAACCCCAGGGGTCGTCCAGAATGGCGATTACGCTGCGCAAGGCACCAGTGATGTCAACGGCAATAGCAACAGCTTTGAGCTCATTTCAGGCCCGCTCATCAACTTGAAGAACATGCACTACGAGTCCGCCCCCATCTGGCATGGAAGTGTCCTCATCGTAACGAAACCCACCCAGCAGAAGCCCCTCCTACATTTGCATCAGCTGGGCCCCGTGGAGTCGCGATCCGAGTCGCAATCTCAATCGAACCAAACCGTCGAGGGCGTCAAGCTTTACGAAGACCCCGAAAAGGCTTTCTGGCGTTTTAACCTCACGGTGCCCGTCGAGAGCTACGAGGCGCGTTGGGAGTATGATATTCCGGGCCTCCACAATTCGTCAGAGCCCATCAAAGCGCCGTGGGAATTTGTGGTACCTGCAGAAGAGCAGTCGATGCGGATCATGTTTCACTCGTGTAACGGATTCTCCGTTGGCACCGACATGGACGCTTGGCTCGGCCCCAACCTGTGGAATGATGTTCTACGCGTCCACGGCGAGAGACCTTTCCACGTTATGGTGGGCGGCGGTGACCAGATCTACAATGATGGAATCCGCGTGGACGGTCCTCTAAAGCCCTGGACCGCCATCGGCAACCCGCACAAGCGCCGCAACCACGACTTCAACAACCAAATGCGCGCCGATTGCGACGAGTACTACTACGCAAACTACGTGCGCTGGTATAACACCGAGCCCTTCCGCGCTGCCAATGGCCGAATCCCGCAGGTCAACATTTGGGACGATCACGACATCATTGATGGATTTGGCTCGTATACAGACCATTTCATGAAGTGTGCCGTGTTCCGCGGTATCGGCGGTGTCGCATTCAAGTACTACTGTCTCTTCCAGCACCACATGGCTCCTCCCAAGTCGACTTTCACTACCGACGCGCCTCAGACAATGCATGCCGTCAATGGCACCTCTGGCGTGGACCCGCGCCAGGTTGAGAACACCTATGTTTTGGAGAACCAGGAAGAGGATGATAGCTGGATCACTGGCAAGCGGCCCGGACCGTACGTCGAGGAGCGCAGTCGCAGTTTGTACATGCGATTTGGCAAGCGCATCGGCTTCGTGGGTCTGGATGCCCGTACCGAGCGCACGCGGCACCAGGTCAATTACCCGGACACCTACAAGCTCATCTTCGACCGACTCGAGAGCGAGATTTCAGCTTCCAATGGCGACATCAAGCACCTTGTCGTTCTACTTGGTGTTCCCATTGCCTACCCGCGTCTAGCCTGGCTCGAGAACATCCTCACCTCTCCGCTCATCGCGCCAATCCGTCTCCTGAACAAGCGATTCGGTGTCGCCGGTGGCCTTTTTAACGAGTTTGACGGCCAAGTCGATTTGCTGGACGATCTTGACGACCACTACACTGCCCGTCAGCATAAGCGCGAACGTCGCGAACTCATACAGCGTCTGCAGGAACTCGCCCGCGCGCACTCAGTCCGCGTCACCATCTTGGGCGGAGACGTTCACCTCGCCGCAATCGGACGATTCTACTCGCACCCGAAGCTGAACCTGTCTGGTGAGAACGACCACAGATTCATTGTCAACGTCGTCAGCAGCGCCATCACCAATAAACCCCCGCCCAAGGCCGTCGCCAATCTCCTCGCCCGCCGCAACAAGATTCACCACCTGGATCGCAAATGCGACGAAACCCTGATGCCCTTCTTTGACAAGCAACCAGGCGGTATCGAGAAGAGCGCCACCTGGAACAAGGTGACCATGCCATCGCGCAACTTCGCCATTCTAACCGAAGCGGTCGCACCGATCGCGAACGGCGACGGTGACTTCGCTGTCGAATCTGCCAAGCTGGAACACCTCCCCAAGGACGGCCATGCCCCGCTACACAAGGGCGAAGTTGAAGCCGGCTCGACTCACAGCGCTGCGGACGGTATAAACAGTAACAGCGGCATGTATGGTGGCCTAGACGTTGCGATCCGCGTGGAAATCGATCCTCAGAATCGGGAGGGTGCTACAGAGGGATATGGATTCAGCAGTAAGTGACCTGCGAGAGAGAAAAAGCCAACATCCTCGGATCTCCGAGTCATCACCCCACCTCTGTCTCGGAGAAGCTAACCTCTTTTCACCGTATAGTCCCCCCTCTGACAGCCACCGAGCCCCCACCCACCTCCTCACGCCACAGTTTCCGATCCCGCAAGTCTGTCGCGGAGTCGCGGCCGACGTCCCGCCAACAGGCCCAAGCCGTGGCCGGCGAAGCACCCGGACGTCCCTCTACGGCGCTGTAATCAATCCTAATATACCCCTTTTACTCTCTACTAGTCGGACCGTGGATATTCTATATAATTTTCGCCATCTCATTTTCTCAAGTGTTTTGTGGTTCTTTTGATACCAAATCTATCTGATCGGCTGGGACGTGCACTTCCCCACATTCAAGACGCACCCCGCATTTTTCTAAACTTTCTCTTCAAGTTATGCCTAGCCTAGCATGATCGTAGCCTATGCCTGGTTAATCATAGGTCGTGCCTCCAGTCATGCCGTCATACATTTCATGCCATGCCATGCTGTGTAATGTAAGCTGGGACCGTGTTTGTGTTCAGATTGGCTTGTCGATCCGACAATCGATCCGGTGCGGAGGTTGGAAGAAAGTTCCCCTCCCCTCGCGAGTCTCCGTATAAGGATCCGGTTACTCCTTACGGTATAGGTGAATTTATGCGAGGAGTTGGGTTGGGGTTGTGCTTTGTTAGATGTTTTGTGGGGCTAAGGTTAGCAGCATCCTATGCAGTCCTGCTACTCAGGCTGATAACAGTAGTGCATACTATCGCAGACTACGGACTGAGATATAACATGCCCAGGTGGCCATGGGTTCGAAACATAATTTGACAACTAGGGTAATAAAAGTCTCGCTAAGTTCGTATGGTACTAGGACTTGAAGCGAATGGGATGTCATCTCAATATGGAAGTCCACTTGAGTACATCCTACTAATAGTGTAGTGGGGAGGAGTTGTGGTATCAGGTTTGAAGATTATAATAAACTATAATAGCCAAAGTTAGATAACTGGAATTGTCATTGAGGGTATCTAGGTATACAATGGCTGAAGCTATCTACTAGGTATATGAGCACGGTGGGCACGATATCACTAAACCCCGGGAGCCCTCCAGCCTAACCCCGCAGGCCTTAGCAAAAGCCGCCAGCCTTTGGAATACTAGTAGATTATGCTATTTTAGCCTCTAATTCGCGTGCCTGCTTAGCACGGACAACATAAATTGCACTTGTTGTCTGAAAATACCAAAAGAAGCTTTCTCGAAATTGCCATCAGCCAATGATTAACGGCCGGATTTCTCCTTTGCTCGTTCACGAATTGTAGATGTGTTTCGCTCATATTAATCAAGGAAAATTATGCCACTCAATGTCTAAGCGCCTGTCTTCACTGGGTCAGCAGTCCTAGCACCTGGATTGTAGAACCATCAGGTGCTAGAATTCTACTAGTAGCTGCAAGGACTGTGGAGGCACAAATCGAGGGGCCAATAGGAAGAGGCAAAATATGTTCATTGTCACTGTGTAGAGAGCTACAATGGAACAATAAAATAGAAGATTGGAAACTAATTTCTAGAGACAAAGATGGCATCCTACTAATAGGTGCCCAAGGCAATCAAACCACCTCGGTACCTCAACAAGGACCCTCTAGAATTCACCTGTCGTATTCCAAGTTTGACACGCTTTTCGAGGGTTAGGGCGAGCTGGGGATTGCCAGCATGCTAGTAATCACCCTTGTTAAGTTGTTACTGCATTGCTCCTTGTAGTAGTTATGCATATAATGCACTGGCAGACATAAGTTAGTTTCAATATACTACTAGTACTATTGTTGTGGGGCCCGGGGGCACGGCCTACTAGTACTATCAGAGAGGTCCAGCACGATCACTAGTGTTTATATAAGCCCCCACAGTAGCAATCTAATTATATTCGATATAACTACCACATAAGCCCTGGGGGGTATTAACTAGCTAGTACATATGCCCGATTCTGTACTCTGTATCCACATAATGGCTACATTGGATTCCATTACATAGGCCCAGCCTGGCCCCGCCGATCATCATTGCAGGAAGTTCATTATGAATACTCGGTAGATATTTGCTACAGTGGCATATTAACAATTTGGAGCATTCCCAACTGCTGATGAATCGGGTCACCACCCCAATTAACTATACCTATCTAGAAGCACGGCTGTGGACCCACTAAATAGTGCATACAGCAGACGCAGTGAACATTAAAGATGTGCAGGATCATAGAGGTACCAATTGACTCAGACCAATAGACTAGTAGTGACAGGAGAAAGCCTGAATTATTTGAAATCTACCTGCAGAATAAATAGCGCAAGAAAGCAGACCACTATGACCTGGGCACCACCTTCAGAGTTCCATATTGGATGTAATACCACGCACACTCCCCTCTTTCTCCACGCTTGGTTTGCTTCGACCAGAAGTCACTTAACAGTTGTACTTAAATAGCTTGGAATGAGAACCTGGAATCCTGGGCCTCCACCTCATTCTCGCACAGCATGGGAGCAGATGTCTATACTATCGTAAGCATGCTACTACTACGTAAATGAAGAATCCGTAGGCATAAATTCAAGTCCCGCTAGATAATTTGCCCCAAAAAACTTTAGATGACCATCATCTTCATCTTCGCCCTCAAAAGAGCGTATGGAAATCACCTCATATATAGATTATAGCCCGCCATGTCCGAGCACTGACCCAGCTCAAAGATCTTCAGTGGCTAAGTATGATGTCAGCATAGCCAAAACCTCGATATCAAAGGAGAAGAAAGCCTACTGTGAATCTTGACCAATTTGAATTCAGACAAGGCGCCCGCGCCCGAGGCAAGCTCCAGATAGTGCGAATCCGGAGCCCTGGACACATAGAGCGATGAGAGAATGTCTTGAAAAGTAAAGATAGGACCCCTAGCACCCCCATCGACGATGGTAACCCGGTAAGCTTGTTTGTCTCCTTCAAAGTCTAGGCTGCAAAGTGCGCCCTCATTGCATGCGAGGAAGGCAGGGGAGTTTATCGGGGAAATAACAGCATCGGTATCCGCCCGGCCCTCGGTGTTGAATTCCCAGGCATTATTTTCCAGACTGTGAGGGTTCTCGTCGAGGACCACCTCGGTTTGTTCTTGAACGCCGTGGACTAATGTGAAAAGAGTGCCGTCGACATCCTGTACGATTTTGTCGCGGAATATAAGGCCTTGGACGGAGGAAGAGGCGGCGAGGACGCCGAGTAACAGGGAAAATTGCATGGTGATGTTTGATGGAGTGTACCCTCTGGTAGAGTGAGAGTCTCGGACAGCTCCCTGGGATGCTGGGGGAATCAGACCAGGTATATATGTTTCCAAAGGGCCTTGGAAGTCACCCAGTGCCCCCACCCACCTGGGCAGGTGGGCAACGCCTACGTACACATTATGCAATGTTAGTCAATTTAATGCATGTAAATTTTCAATATTCATGTAGGTTATTGCTCCCGCCTGCAGAAACTGTGCCTGGACCAATAGTCGTTTTGGCTGAGCCATGCGATTCATGTGGCGTGGCTGGAAATTTGCGACAATTCTTGCCCTTGGTTACACTGCATACTTCTGAGACCAGATGCCTCAGGTCACACTGGCATGGCTAGACCACACCGCTTTGCCCACCCCATTAGTAACCTCAGCTATCCATCCATCCTACCGACCCATATAACATCATAATCCCCTCTCTCATCCCCGGTCAATACTGGATGTCCTTGCAGGCTGGGTCATCTGGGTTCTCCTGGAAATTAATTTCTGGGAGTTACTGGCCCGGGATATGTACTGTAGACCGGCAATGGAAATCCGCCATGCGATTTGACTTTTGGCACCAGATGCCCATAAAGTTCGTTGGCCAGTGCAATAATGTCGGTCTTTAGTGACTTTAGGCGAAATTGAATGATTATACCTGGTGTTTGGAGGGTAAAGCTGTTGGAGCCTTGGTTATCGACATGGGAGAGGTGTTCGGTTCCCAAAGCCGATTTTGCAAATTGAATGCAAGCATCCTCCGTGCAAGACGACAGAGTCTCCTTTCCCAAAGCCTTGGGCACTTTCTCTCGAAAGAAACGGTCAATGAATTGTCTTTTTTGCTGCTTCCATTCATCACGATCAGCCATGACGGTGTTTGCTGGATGTAGATGGGCCTCTTTAGAGGGTGCTTAGTGAAACGTGAGAATGTGGGTTGAAGAGAGCAAGAGAGGAAGTCAAGGGAAACAGATAAAACCAAGCATTGTAGTAAGAAACAGTGGTGCAGCAAAGTTCAGGTGAGGTCTGGGCCAGCGCATGTTATGACTAAGGATATCCTGATGCCATTCTGGGCATGGATACCGCAGAGATAGGCCGACCCCGCTTGTGACAGGCCATCTTTGAAACCAAGCATAAACAGAATGCCCTTTGGCATCTGCAGGTCGCAGTTAATGAAAGTCTTGACAGGCCAAAAGATAGGTATCTCGGTCAAATAGTTTTCACCTGGCTCCGAGCTGGCGGTGAGGATTGGAAAGGAATAGGATATTCCTATTGGTCGACATCACAGGACTTGTATCGTGTGTGACTCGTTCCAAGGTTGGCAATCTTTCCATCTTCCAACATCTTCCTCCTCTCTATAATGTATGTTGCCGCAGGATCTGAACAGTCACAAATGGCACAAAAGGAAATTTAATATAATATTGGTCCATTTATAACAAGTACCAAAGACACCGACGTACATTTGAATGTCTTCGTCTTCAATAAACGCTTTAAAATTGACCTCTTTACATCCCACTTCAAATGCTCTCCTACACGCCTAGTCGGTCGTATTACCGCCAGAGGGATACTCACTTATTCAGAGATCCAAATAGCTTAATTTCATTCCACGATTCTCATGTATCAACTAGAAGGTATTATCCGGGATAAAAATGGCTGTCATGGGACTAGTCTTATCATTCATTGATTGTGATGGAGCTACACTCAAATACATCGATAGGCACAATCCTAAATTTTCCGCTCCCAGACGAAAATAGGTGGATTAGACCTCGCAAACACTTGAGAAACTTCACAGTCACAACATCGTCCGGGGAGATGCAAAGGCAGCAAATGTGCTTATTGATGTCAATGACGATGCATACTTGATTGATTTAAGTGGAGGTTACACCGTGGGTTGGATCGAGAGGGAAATTTTAACTCAATTGATGGAGATCTTCAAGGACTACAGAATATCAAGCGATACCTTTTTGAATGACCTCAAACTTCACTTAACTCCATGCTAACTCATCACCAATTATCTCTTTTACGAATCTGGGGCCAAATTATACAAGGTCGCTAGAACGTATCATCATTTGCCTCCGAGCCTGTCTTATATAACCGACTAAGTAGCATTTGCTACCTACCTTGAGACAGGCATCTTACTGAGTGGGTCTGCGTATGCTTGATTCAGTGTGAGACGGCTTCCCTGCTAGTAAGTATGGACCGGCCACATTAATAGGATTTCACAATTTCCCACGCCCATTTGTTTGCCCAAATATTAGCCTCTTGAAACCTTGCCTCTTGGCGCATAATAAATACCCGAACACGTCAGTAATAAATTCATACGCACAATTATTGATGATGTGCGGATTTGGCATCGTGGGAATATAGAACCACATACGGTCTCCAGAGGTCGCCAATTTGTCCGGGTTTTCTATTAGAGAGTTTAGGCTCTCTTTCTCAAATTTGGCTGATTCGACAACACCCTCCTCCCTTTCAGCCGCAATTACGGAGTATAGCCCTCCACAATCGTAGATTACTAAGGTACCCTGCATGCGCTAATGTACATAGTTTCAAGGCAATCTGCAGCCTTGTCTTGGCATAGGGGTCAAAGTTAGGAATCAGGCCAATAATAGTCAGCCGGGATCTGCCAGGATCCTGCCAAGTATCGAGCGTGTTGGTTACCAAGTCCGCTAATTGCCCCGACTTGCCTCCCTATACGCCCGAGCATGTAACAGTCCGAACTGGTCTCGTGCCTGGAAGCCTTGTCTGCCCCTTCTCTACTCCGCGGCCCTTTTCTTCATCCTACACACATTTTGGATTTGGCGGCCAGAATTGCTTGATAAACCTTCGAATTTACCCGTTCCTTTGATGTCGTTTAGCACCGTTGTCAACAGATAAATGTCTTCTGGTTACAGAGACGGCTGGGCTCTTCGCAGGATGGCGGCTGCAAGGGCAATGAGCATGGAGAACCCACCTGGGATAATTGGGTGTATTGCTGCCCGATTGAGATGACACGATCCACGGACGTTGACAACAACAAAAGATGCACAATCAGGACTTCACCATCACGTTCAGCTTCAACCCCTCGACGATGTGCTGATCCGACCATGAGCCTATGGTCTGATTCTGAGGGATACTTTTGCTGTGACTCGGATCTACTTGGATTCCGCAACGATCAATTTTACAAAGGGTGCGCCACGGAAAGCGAAATCCAGAAAAATGGAAGCTGGACAAAAGACGATCCTGAGGGTCAGCCGTCGGGTAAGTCCAAGGTACAATGCTGTGGGGGCACTAGGCTCTTCGTGACAACGCAGAGACTTCCAAGGTTGAAAAGTAGAATCAGATCAGCTAATGCAATATATAGTATCACTTAGTTTGACCGCCACTTCCATGACTGCCACATCTTCATCAACCATGTCAGCTTCAGAGCCTCAAGGGTCATCGACAAATACAGGCGCAATTGTTGGTGGTGTTGTCGGTGGAGTGGGCGGTGCACTCATCATTGTCGCCGCGATATGGTTTTTAATGCGCCATCGTCGTTCCCAAGTGGCAGCCAAGGGGTCAGACACAAATCATCATTACGCCCAGCCAGGATACCATAGTGACACTGGCCCAGATCATCATCATGATGTTCCTCAGCAAGAAGTCATGGGTAGTACTCGGCACCCCCAGGAGCTATCTGGAAACAATAGTGGGGCCAAGTCGTTTTCCGAGCTTTCTTAGAACTTATACCCCGGAACCCCACGTCTTGATCAATGTTTCTGCCGAGGGCAGCGTCCCTGGTCTGCAGGATTTTCTCATCCTCATATCACAAAGGTATAAACCTTTCTCGATGCATGTTTTTCATCTTCTCCTTCATCTTCTTCATATTCTTCATCTTCATCCTTTTCCTCTTCTTAATTCAATAGTACCTCCCATGAATTAATATCTTCATTGGTATGGTACTTGTATGAACCTTAGCGAATATAATTTTGAGCACGATCAGTAGGTGGTGCATAATACGGTTTCGTCCTCTACAGACCGATTTTCTTGAAGATAGATGATCATAGAGGGTTTATACCCTGTCCAACTTCCCAGGTTAATAGCAGTGCATATCATCACTACCACACGACTTTCTGAATTGAAGCCTTTTCATTTCAAATCAGACCTTTTCCTACCCGAAAAACAGATTCCAAGATCCCTTTTCAAATTCCACTCAGAGTGGTGACTAAATTGGCATGCGATACATCGTGTATAAGATCAGAGATTAGCAAATACAAAGTCCGCAAAGGCTACATCATTCGCTCAGGTAGGTGAGGGACCCTGAAGAGTATAGCAACAAGACCGGCCACCAAACCCAACGAATGAAAAAGCGAGAAAAAAAAAAAAAAAACATACAACAGATATTGTATGTCAGTGGTAACCTAGCGCCCACGATTTTGTTCTAGGCGGCTCGCAGCCCTGTCGGCGTCCGTTCAACCCGTCACCTGAAGAGACGAAATGGGCATCCAAAAGGCGCATTTGGGAATTTCCGCAAAATCAGATCTAACGTGGCGCTCAAGGTTAAATATCATTATATAGTAGTTACCATTTGATTCAATACCATAGAGACTTTAGCTTACACTTGAGAATAGCGATTTAGAGCTCGGCAAGTTGCCCAGACTATGTTTCTACTACGCTGTTATACGTTTGCTGTCTGGTCACAGTGAGTAGCCCTAGTCGTGGCTCTTGCTTACAAGGTTTACCGATATGGTAATGCTTTACTGCTGGGATCCTTAAGCATTGTCCCGTTACTGTACCGTCGCTGTACTGATTCTAAAACGGATTAAGGCCTTATCAAATAACTCCGAAGGATATACTAGGTAGGGCGCTAGGTAAGTTATCTAAAATAGCTTTTCTACCTATCGAATATTTGTTATAAGAGTTAAACTTCTTTAAAGAAAGATCTCATGGTATTCTATATTATCCTAGTTTAATGAATCGTAAGGAACTGCAAAGGGCTACACCCGAATTTATTCTATGAAGCGGTGCCTATATATAGTTTTGAGGAGTGTAAAAGCAGGGTGTGACCAGCGGTGACCTTTGGGCTTGTGGTAATAAAATCTGGTTTCAAACGTTAGCCCTCGGTATAGCTATACATAGCTTTTCCCCAACCCCGGGGCCTAGCATCCTACATATAACTCACCCCTACATTCCTATGCTTCCATAGACCCCCAGAATCGACAAGAGATGCCCGTAGGGGTCCCAATAGAAATTTGCTAGAGTTTGTTGCAGAATAATTGGCTATTTAAAGATGTTCTATATTAGCGTAGCGGATTTTGGCTAGACAAATCATATACAAGGTATCAAAGAGTCACTGTGGAACCCCGCTAAGGTGTGGTTAGGGGTTCCCTTCTCAGCAGGTCCGTAATACGTTGTTTGGATCTAGAAATCCGAGAAATAGTGGAGACATATATGGTACAATATGAACTTGCCAGATTCGAATTCCACTACAAAGCTGATAAGGGAAATCTTTTCCTGATATACAAGAAAACTAGGGCTCATGGTGAGGTGGTGATTGTGTTCATACCACCTGACTTCCACCAAAACAAAACCAACTTGTGAATAGGCCTTTAGAGATCACAACATCTAGAAGTAAGGACCTCTAAAAGAGAGGCCCCCAGCTCACAAAAGTTTACCGTAAACCATTCATGATGTTCTTTTGCTTCCAATCCTTCTTCTATTATGCTATATTTCTAACTATATATTAGAAGCCACCTCTCGGTGCAGATCGACTGCTGGCAATATATTGAACTCGGCTCCATTTTCATCTCGTAATTCTTGCCTCAACTAAACACTTATGCCGGTGCTGTTTTGTATAGCTAGTACTATATACCTTATGGTTCCGAATTTGTACTGACTGTAACCTCCCTAACTTACTGCACACCACTCTGCGCACCATTATTAGCCGCATGCACAAAACCAGCTGACTTTTTTCAGCCCTATTTCCCTATTTCCCCCTATTTCTACCCCGCCTCTTTCTCTTCCCCTCATTCTTCGACCGGTCATAGGCTACTTCTTGAAGTTTGAAGGTATTCTAGATTATACTAGTGATTGTTTTTCGATTCTGACTGCCAAATTTATATATTATGGCTGAAATAATCGGCGCTACAGCCAACGTTATCAGCTTTTTTACATTGTTAGAATAAATTGTCCGAAGTATAGACAGGCTAAAATCCGTACACTCATTCATGAAAAATGCGACCACGGAGTTTCAAGGATATATTGATGATATTGAGCTTATTCAGATTATTTTGATAAGACTGAGGCCGGAAATGCTAGAAGCTACTAATCTTCCCTCTACAGAGAGACGTTTGCGTGTCTTTCAGAAAGACCTGGATTCTCTTGTAGGTGAAATGCACAAGCTGAAGGCTTAAGGCACGAACGGAAGGCTGGCAATTCTGAAACTGGCCTTGAAAAAAGAAAATTTTTAAGTTCAGAGATAAAACCTGGATAGTATTAAGACGACAATGATGCTCCTTCAGCAAATATACTGTAGGTCAGTTTCTCAATAACTATGTTGTAAACTAAACATTTAACCTACGTGCAACTAACCTTTAATGTTGTGAAATAAGCACATCCATACGTGAACTGAAGCAGAAGGTTGACTCCTCTCTTATATCGATACCTCCTATAGTTTGACCTGAACGATGTCAAAGTTTCGAATAGTGGTAAAAGACTACACCATATAGCGTACATTTATCTTACTTACACTTGACAATAGGCCCAGAATACCAAGTGAAAAGCACAACCAAGAATCACGACGGTACAACACTAGTCGGCGAAAAATCTGTTTTCGCACACTGCTCGTCTTCTTGGATAAACTCTGGACATTTGATATATCTCAGAATTTTTCGACCTGG
The DNA here is from genome assembly GCF_028828005.1 of Penicillium manginii. Classification (NCBI taxonomy): domain Eukaryota; kingdom Fungi; phylum Ascomycota; class Eurotiomycetes; order Eurotiales; family Aspergillaceae; genus Penicillium; species Penicillium manginii. The sequence goes on along the minus strand of NW_026643109.1, from coordinate 1,644,886 downwards.
AATTTCAGTATCCAAGTCAATAATGTCTTGCTATCACACTCTGAAATCTTCAGACTCTGTGGACAGGGAAAGGTCAAAGAAATCCAGGAATTATTCACGAACCGTCTCGCATCTCCCTTCGATTGCGATTGTTATGGAAGAGGGCCGCTGTATGTAGGTCTTATATCACCATTTACTTTCGTTTTTGGCTCATGTGATAAAAATTATTAGGTAGCCTCTCGAAATGGACAACTAGCGGTTTGCTAAATGCTATTGGAGAATGGGGCGGATCTAGGTCAAAGAGATATATGGGGAGCGTGAGTTTTTCTGAGCTTGACTTGAGCTGTTTCGAAGCTATCTGATAATTGACGCTAGTACTCCCCTCGGCGAAGCAAACACAGCAGCTGGAAATTGGATCAAGTACCCAGAAAAAGTTCCTTTATTCCTCGAATTATACAGACTCTTTGTTCGTGAGTTCGGAGACGAGCTATTCGAGGACCTTGACACAAGGTGGTCATTAACATCTGGCTTTCAGGGCCCCTATGAAGCTCTCTCTTTGATACAAGAGTTTTCTTTCAACTTTTATTCATATCTACCCCTTGAATTTCGGTTTAAGCGGGCAATGGCAGTTGATAACTGGTGGGTATGCGGTGCAAGTCCAACTACACTTCAAATGGCGATGGGCGGTGATCGAATTGACCCTAGTGCCTATTTACTTGAGGATGATAATGGAGAAACCCTCCTATACCGGATTGTTCAAGGTATGGCCGTTGACTTCTCTGAAAGAAGGAGCAGCAGTATGCCGAAGTGGCGTGAGCTGCTTTTTGATGCTATCACGGCATCTGCCGACCCATGCCAATTGTCCTCTAGATACGGGGCAATTCGTACGCCTCTCACCACAGTCCTGCAATACTATACCAAGAATTGGGCAGGAATCAAACGAGCAAATTATAGATTTGACTCCTTTATCCATTTCTGGGCATCGGAGCTTCAGTTGGCCGGCGTTGATTTAGCAGAGTACGGGGCGAAGGAGAAATCATTACATATGTCAGGCGTTGTTGGTCTGGAGATCTTTATATATGTTGGGTTTGAGAAGTCTGGCCCAGTATATAATCCTGACATAGGTGAATAGCTTCCGTTTCGTTTCCTGTCGCTTGAATATGGGCTAAGACCAGAAAAGTGGAGACTATGGGTATCGAATCCGGTAGATGAACTGGTATGGCAATTCTGGGAATTGGTCGAGAAGGGAGAACAAGTTATGCCAGGTACATGGATAGATTAGCCACATGTAGGACCGTTGGCCCTGCTTCGCAATGCGATTTTCTTAGTAGCTACACGGGCATTGTACGTTAATTGGTTAATGAGTGATCGCTGCGTCTTATGTAATTGGCCTATGATTGAGATGGAAAGTTTAGCCGAGAGGCCCGGTCATCGCTTCTGGCGGTGTTCAGGGAATCAGGTGAAGGACCCTGAAGCGGCTGAAGGTTAGAGCGGCAAGAACACTAGGCCCAACGAATGACAAAAAACGGGTGAAACAAAAACATACAACAGCAGGGATTCGCATGTGGTCACCCACCATACTACTAACCTGCCGGCGTGTGGCTTAAGTACGGCTGAGCGGACGGGAAGCCCTGTTCTCCACACCCTATGGTCGTATGTACCAAATGCAGCTAAAAAGGGAAATATATGGAAGAACATTCTAAGATATGCGACCTTAGTATCGTCATGAATAAGCTTGGATGATAAGTGTAGAATAAATAGTGCATAAACAGAGTTTTTAGGTTAAAAGTGCCCTCAATTTGTTGGCTGCTTGGACCATGGCACCTTCTGATCCCATATTGGTATATTAAATTTCGCGGCTTTGCTCAGGTCTACTCAAAAATACATATATCTTTCCCAGGTGGGTAATAATTGATGAATTATCTCTTCCAAGGTTATCTAGCACTCTGTAAACCCGAGGGAGGCACGAATGTCACTGGCAGAAAGACTCGGACTCGGCAAGTTTCTCACGACTCGAAACCTTGGAAATTATAAAGAATAACGATATGATTAATCCTAAGCTTGGGAGTTGGCTCTAACGTAGCCCCTCGGTCCAGGGTCGGCTATCTCGGCTATTGTGAGGAGGTTATTCAAGTGATTGGATAATGGCATAACTTCAATCTCAACAGATCTACATATCTGCAAATCAGTCCTGTATCACACGCTAAGTATCGTTAATCCGGAAATATTTCCGAGAACCTGAAGATTTTCTTCCGTACACACAGGCCGATAGGCCTCCCATGCCCAGGTGGACGCTATTTTAGCGCTGACAGGATTTAAGAACTGGTCATGCAATTGGCCTCTGATAGGACAATAAATAGACTAAATATAGTATCGAAGCGCATCAAGCTTAGAATATAAATTGCACTAGCAGCCAATTTTGGAAGACTCTAGTTCTCAATATTTTCTCCAGCCATGACTATCATTATCGGGTCTAAAGAATCTCTTCCTCGCACTGGGCTAGCAGCCCTTCTGCCCCAGCTTGACATCCCGGGATCAGTCCAGCTACCCAATGGAACAATTGTTGCTTTCGGCACCGGAGACCCAATTTATAGGGTGATATTCCGCTCGGAGTGTGCCCTTCGAACCCCAATGACCGAACTCAGCCTTGGAAAGGCTTACATCTCCGGAGACATTGAAGTGGAGGGAGATATCGGCGCTCTATTCGGAGCACGAAAAAGCATCACGGAAAAGGTACCCATACGCCAAAAGGTACAGTTTGTATATGACTATTTCCGAGAGGCGACAAAGATGAATGCGAAAGCCATTGGCGATCATTATACCCGCGGGGATGACTTCTACCTTACGTTCATTGACAAGCGGTACCGATTCTATTCCCAGGGGCTATTCAAAACACCAGACGAGACAATTGAAGAGGCATCCGAACACAAACTTGAGACTATGTTCTCTAGTCTTGGTCTTAAGCGTGGGATGCGATTGCTTGATATTGGAGGTGGATGGGGTGGGGTGACGCAGTACTGTGGTGCTCGAGGAGTCCATGTCACAACCCTGACGCTGACAGCAGATTCTGCACGCTACATACAGCGTCTAATAACTGAGAAAAGTCTCCCGGGTGAAGTCTTCCTTCAAGACTTCTTCAACCACAAGCCCGAGAAGCCGTATGACCACATTGTCATTTATGGAGTCATCGAACATATTCCAAACTATCGTCGATTTGCCAGCCACGTTTGGAAAATGTTAGCCCCGGGAGGCAGATTGTACCTAGACGGCTCAGCAGCAGTGACAAAGTACAGCCCAAGCGCTTTTACGCGAGACTATATCTGGGGTGGCACACATACATTTTTCACTCTCCAAGACGTGATTGGCGAGCTACTCTTCCACGGTTTCGAAATCATCGATGTCGCGCGAGAGACGACAGACTACCAGCGAACAATGGAGGAATGGGCAAGGCGGCTAGATGCAGCAAAAGACGAAATCATCTCAGGCTGGGGCGAGGAGACGTACCGTGTTTTCCGCTTGTTCTTGTGGGGTGGAGCGCACGCCTTCAAGTCCAATACTCTGCAGGCTTACCATCTTGTCGCTGAACGCACATCTTCTCCGGGGCCACGTCCTTCGAAGCCTAGGCGTATGCTATATGCCATAGAGAACATATTTCAATAGGGATCAAACTTCGAACTGAACAACACAATCGAATCGATCTCAATCTAAATAACTTGAACATATTCTTACTAATACTTCATTATGAACGGCTACTAGTAGTATCTTCAAGTTGGATTGTTGAAATGATAATCCAACCTTAGAAGATACCAAGATACTATATTGTAAAGTGCTGTTCAAGTTCCGACCATCTCGCTTGGGAACCCTCTGTCCCCACAATGACGCTAATACAGATTTCAAGGGATGAAGGAAATGTGAGGCTGAAAGTGGGTCTTGCTGTTGTCTTCCTAGGGTTGGAAAACCTCTTGGCTGTCTGATAAGATCAAATTAGGTCTGATCTACATTGCTTCACCATAATTTCTCACCGGATTTGTATTATTCCAGTCCCTGTAGATGACCCGATTTAGCGCAGGCTAAAGCACTAACAAACGAGTGAGTCGCCGTCGCGTACAAAATTCACGGGCAGAGCTAAATATTTAGCCGGGCCTGAGGCTCTTAGGCAGCTCCGAGTCGGAGCTCTTTGCCCCGCTGTTTGCTGCCTAGCGAATCGGCGCTATAAATATTCGCGTCCACATCCATCATTTCCTCAATCAACCTTTTCATTTACAACACCCATCGTGACTATCATCATCCGAGTCAGCAGCGACAACCTCGAAGTTGGATATGTCTAATTTTTGCGGTTGTTGTTTCTACCAGGCCAACGCCTGGCATTACCTGCCACAGATCTCCCTCAAAGTCCACGCAACAATCCTCTCCTCCACATCTCGCACAACTCTCACGCAAACATTTACAAACTCCTCAGACCTTCCTCTCGAGGAAGTTTCCTACAACTTCCCCCTCTACGATGGCGTCAGTGTGGTTGGATTCGAGTGTCGCGTAGGAACGCGATATCTGCACAGTAAAGTGGAGACAAAAGAGCAGGCGAATGAGGAATTCAACAGCGCGGTCGCGAATGATAAAACTGCAGCAATTATGGAGCATGGCTCCAAGGAAAACGACATCTTCGTAACTAGATTAGGCAATGTCCCCGCGAACGAAACAATCATGGTAGAAATCACGTTCATCGGAGAGTTGAAGCAGGACGCACAGTCCGACGGGATCCGATATACTCTCCCCAATGCCATCGCACCGAGATATCCTGACTCGAGAGCCTTACCTCGCTCTACGTCAATATTCGCGCCGCCGCCTGTAACTGAAGAGCAAACAATCAAAATGCCTGAGTGGGGCCTGGTAAAGACGTCTGGTATCGATATCACGGTCGATGTCCAGATGGAGAAAACTTCCATCATTCGGGAACTGCAGTCACCGAGTCATTCAGTGAAGGTCTCTTTGGGATGTACTTCAACTGCTCCCAGTGGTGGTCGTTCAGGATCAACATTCGACCCATCCCAGGCCTCTGCCTCAATCCGCCTAGTCAAAGAAAATGAACTCCTACTCGAGCGCGACTTCGTGCTCGTCGTCAAAGCCGATGGCCTCGATAACCCCACAGCCCTACTCGAAACACACTCGAGCATCCCCAATCAGCGCGCATTGATGGTGACGCTAGTGCCGAGGTTCAATCTACCACCCATCAAACCGGAGGTGATCTTCGTCATCGATCGAAGTGGTAGTATGCAGAGCAAGATCCCAACATTGCGATCAGCCTTGCAAATCTTCTTGAAGTCGCTGCCTCTTGGTGTCTGCTTCAATCTCTGTTCCTTTGGGAATGAGCATCGTTTCTTATGGCCGCAGAGTCGAGTCTATGATAAGTCAAGTCTGACCGAGGCTTCGGCATACGTCGAGACGATAGCCGCAGATATGGGAGGCACGAATATGACTTCGGCGGTCAAAGCCACCGTTGCGAGTCGTCTCGATGATAAAGAACTCGAAGTTCTCATTCTGACTGACGGCCAGATCTACAATCAGCAGGAGTTATTTAGTTTTGTTCGGGAGAGTGTCACCACAAACAAGTCATCCGAAAGCCAGTCGGCTCGTTTCTTCTCGCTTGGGATTGGATCTCAGGCGTCGCATTCCCTGGTAGAAGGTATTGCCAGGTCCGGAAATGGTATCTCACAATCCGTTCTCGAGTATGAGGAGCTTGACCGAAAGGTTGTGAGGATGTTGAAGGGTGCACTTACTCCTCATATCAGCGACTTCAAACTCCAGGTCGATTACGATTCACCTGAGCAGGAATTTGAAGTTGTGGATGTAATTGATTCGGCCCCAGCTACCATCACCGAAAGGGAAGATAAAAATGGAGATGGAAACGAAGATCCTGTTGAATCCCTCGAGAAGAGAATCGCTCAAATTTCCATCTCCCTCTTCGACGAAGCTTTCCAAGAATCCGACGCCGAGCTCGGAACACCCCAGAACAAGGACAAAGAGAGCAACAACTTGCCAGACCTTTCACCTCCTGATATTCTCCAAGCTCCCCACCAAATTCCCCCTCTCTATCCCTTCATCCGGAGCTATGCATACCTGCTCCTAGACCCAAAGTCATCAGACCGGGTCCCAAAATCACTCACTCTTACCGCCACATCCAGCGGGAGACCCCTTCAACTTCGCATCCCAATCAAAAACAGCGTTCAAGGCGAAACAATCCACCAACTCGCCGCACGAAAGGCAATGGTCGAGCTAGAAGAGCAACACAGTTGGCTCGAGCATAGCAAAGATCTCGACGGAAACCCCTTTTCCCGCTTCCACGCAGATACAAAGAGTCGGCTTGCGAAACGCGAGTGCCAAATTCTAGGACTCAAGTATCAAGTCACGGGAAAGCACTGCTCATTTGTTGCATTGGAAGAAGACTCAGCCGAGAAGGAAAACGAACAAAGGGAAGAAGAGGAAGACAAATGCAAAGTCCCCGAAATTGGCGACAAAGGCCCATCTGTCAAAGTACCAGCCTTCAACATCATACAAGCACACCCAAGTCAACATGCGCGGGTAAAAGCGACAAATCCTTTCTGTTCACCTGCGGCTCGCCCGGGCTTTGTACAAGCTAGAGCCTTTGGACAAGCTAGCAACCCTGGGGATGGAGGTAAGCCCATGTTCGGTGCTTTCATGGGCAATTCATCTGGGCAGATGCAGCAGATGCAACAGATGCAACAGATGCAGCAGATGCAGCAGATGCAGTCTTGTCAGCCGAGTCAGTCGATGCAGCAGATGCAGGAATTGCAGCAAATTCAACGCATGCAGCAGATGCAGCGGATGCAACAGAGCGAGCGCCAGACTCCGACGGGCTCAAGGTTGTTTGGTGGCTCTGATCAAGCCACTGCCACTCCTATGGGTGGTTTTGGCAGTAGTACGCAGGGATCTGGCGCTGCACCTTCTTCAGGCCAACAACCTCCATTTGGGGTTGGAATGACTCATTATCCACCAGCTCTATTCGGCGGTGGTCCACAACACGCATCGAATAAGTCTCCATTTGCAAACCCACAGACTCAATCCTCGTCTTCCCCCTTTGGCGCGAGTAATAATCAGCAAACTCAACCCGCGGCTGGAGCGCTATTTGGTCGCCCTCCTCCTGCAGCCAGTCCGTCATCTTTATTCGGCAGCGCTCCCAACCGCCAAAACATGTCTGCAAATAAACCACTCTTTGGTGGCCCTCCTCCTACAACCAATCCTTCGTCTTTATTCGGCAGCGCTCCCAACTCCCAGATTTCCCAAGAGCGTGGAACCTTTGCTTCCCCCTTTGGCGCGAGTAATACTCAACAAACTCAACCTACAGCTGGAGCACTATTTGGTCGCCCTCCTCCTGCAGCCAGTCCGTCATCTTTATTCGGCAGCGCTCCCAACCGCCAAAGCACACCTGCAAACAAACCACTATTTGGCAGCCCTGCCGCTAATTCCAGCCAGCCATCTTTATTCGGCTCAGCACAGCCACCAACCGCCCAACCATCTGGATTCGGAGCCGCAGTCTCTCAGAATGACCAAACCCCAAATCCAGGATCTCTTTTCGGATCACCCAATCCGCCAACTCTAGCCACAAGCTTGGAAAAGACTAACAAGTCAAAACTCCACTCACTAATCGCTCTGCAAGACTTCTCGGGCAAATGGACTCTCACCCAGGGACTCTGCAATCTTCTAGGATGCGAGGAGGATACCGTTCGTCGACGCTTCATTGACATGTTAGGACAATCTTATTCTTCTGCTAGTACCGAGTCTAGTCTCGAAGTCCTCGCTACGCTCATGGCGATGGGTCATCTAGAGCATCAACATGCCGAGGAGAAGAGTGTTTGGGAGCTGGTTTTCGGTAAGGCGGAGGCTTGGCTTGAGGACGTCTTGCCCAGGCTCAGAGAAGCTGGAAATAGGATTCAGGCGAGGCGAGCTGAGATCATGTCTTTGGATCATTTGAAGTGAGTATTGAGTAAGATTGGACTAAGTTGACCTCTTTTCAAGAAATAAGCGTACCTTATAGTTTAACGAGTTATTTGAATTCATTATGTTTCATTAATTATTCCCTCTTGGCATCCGTAATTATCTCCCTTTCCCAAAAGGAGCAATCATAAGTACCTAAGTAACCGGAATGAAATGTGCAAGAACTGTCCAACTCACCGGGTCGAGCTATACTCAATTTACGCGGCCCATGTTGAAACTGCCTGAACAAGCCGCAAATCAACCGCCAGTCATACAACGCTACGCCTATATCCAATCACAGACGAAAAAAAACAACTCCCCGAAAAGATCACGGGACAAGAGTGAGCGCGGCAGCTTCAATAGCAGCAGCAAATACAGATGCCACCAGTCAAGAATAAGCTTTTGTCTGGTCCTCCCGCTTAAGGTATTGGCACTCCTTGGGATTTCCAAGGATTTTGTTAAGAAATATCGCATCAGGGCAATGCGTCAATTTTGATGATCGGTGTCTTTATCTCGTAATTGGAGAGACACCAGAGCGCCCCAAACGTATTGCGAGCAGCAACGGTGAGAAGAAGTTCGTGATATGTACACCCTGTTATATTCCTGTTCACATGATTATCCAAAGGAATATTTCAATTGGTACAAAATCCCAAAATGGGAATTATAATGACCTTGACTTAATTTATACTTATTTCGATAAACTTTAAATGAGACATTTTGGGTACTCCGTACTTGTGTCAGACTCAGACCCAATTTCTAAGGTTATCCCAACACATGACACTCACCTGCAAGGAGTAAGTAGCTTATCGTATAAAATACGCAGCAAGATAGCTCGAATCAAGGATAAATAGAAATATAATAAATATTCAAGAAGACTCTAGGGCAAGCCCCCGTCACTAGCTCTTATTCCCCCTTTTCCTATCCCAACTCATCACTCACCGACAATTTGAACCAATCCAACAGCTCGAAAGAAATCATCTAAACCAAAATCAAACAGGTCTTAACTTGATTAGGCAAGAAAATAGACCTGTCCTGATTAGGAATGAATTTACGCGATCTGCGCCACAGCTCTGCAGATGGGAATGCGATCCATAGATAAAGAGAGCTTGCAACCCCGCAGTGTCCAGCTGCCCTGTGCCCACTGGGAGAAGCTTTCGCTTTCGCCTCTCCAATGAAGAAAGGTCCCACTCGAGTGATAGATACCGAGATAGCTTGCTATAGGCCTGTTTATAGTTGGAGAAAGGAACAGGGGGAGGGGGGCTGGGTACAGCAAGGTATACATCAACCTGCCGTACTACAGTGGCTGAAAGTCCACATTTTTGATAAATAAGCTGTCTGTAACCCTAATATTCCACTAAATAATGGGAAACGGCGACAGTTGCCTCTCTCGATTACCTCGATACTAGTACTATCTACGGAGTACTACTGAACCTCATCCTACTCTCGTTTTCTCTAGGGTACAGTACCATGGCCCTCGAAACAGAAACCGATAAGCCCATCGCAGCTAGCGATGCCCCCCATCGATCATGACCACGACCACGAAGCAGGTTCACTCAAAAGTATTCGCGAAGAAGGGGAACTTGAAGGACTAGGATACAAACAAGAACTCCGCCGCAACCGCTCCGTTGCAACTCTCCTCTTCCAATCCCTCGCCATCGCCGCCATCCCCTATGGTGAAGGCAGTGCCCTTCTCAGCGCCGTCTACGGCGGTGGCCCTCTATCAATCTTCGTCGGATGGATAATCGTCTGCTTTCTAGACCAATGCGTCGCAATGTCCCTCGCCGAACTCGCATCCCGATATCCAACCTCCGCCGGACCCTACTACTGGACCTTCCAACTAGCAAAGTCCAACAAAACAACCATATCATTCATCAACGCCTGGATCTGGGTCATTGGGAACTGGACCATCACACTATCCGTGAATTTCGGCTTCGCCTCCATGCTCTCCGCCGTAATATCAATGTATCACCCAGACTGGAGCGCAAACAGCTGGCAACTCCTCCTTATCTTCTACGCCGTCTGTCTCGGCTCCCTAGCTATCTGCACCTTTGCAAATCGCTACCTGCCCCAAGTAGATACAGCCTGCGCCGCCTGGACAGCCGTAACAATCCTCGTGATCCTCATCGCAACCTCCATCAAAGCCGACGCAGGCCGCCACTCCGCCTCATACGCCCTATCCCACTACGACAAATCCTTCGCCGGCTGGGGCGGCTTCACCCTATTCATCGGCCTCCTCCCAGCAGCATATACCTTCTCCGCCATAGGCATGGTCTCATCAATGGCAGAAGAATGCCCCCAACCCGCCGTCAAGGTGCCCCGAGCAATCGCCCTCGCCGTGCCCGTCGGCTTCATCGCAGGCCTCTTCTTCATCATCCCACTCTGCATCACCCTCCCCCCACTAGAAGAAATCATAAACGCACCAGGCGGCCAAGCCCTCCCCTTCATCCTGCACCGAGTAATGGGCTCACCAGGCGGCGGGCTGGGCCTAATCTTCCTCGTCCTAATAATAACCCTCTTCTGCTCAATAAGCATAACAGTCGCTGCCTCCCGCTCAACCTGGGCCGTCGCCCGCGACGACGCCCTCCCCCTCGCGAAACTGTGGGCAAAAGTCCACCCAACCCTCAATGTACCCGTCTGGTCCCTGGTCCTACTAACCCTGATCCAAATGCTGCTCGGCCTGATCAATCTCGGCAGCACGAGTGCGTTCACGGCCTTTGTTTCTGTCGGCGTGATTGCGTTGGCGGTTGCGTATGCGATTCCAATCTCATTGAGTTTGTTTCACGGGAGGGCGGAGGTCAAGCATGCGCAGTGGAATTGTGGGCGCGTCGTGGGCACGTTTGTTAATGTGCTTGCGTTGGCTTGGATTGCGTTTGAGTTGGTGCTTTTTAGTATGCCGACTGCGTTGCCGGTTACGGCTGTTTCGATGAATTATGCTTCTGTGGTGTTTGTGGGGTTTATGGCTATTTCGGCTGTTTGGTATCTTGTTTATGCGAGGAAACGTGAGTATAAGTTGCTCTTTGGCTTTTCATTCTTGCCTGGGCGTTTGCTAATCGGTCTGCAGATTATAATGGTCCTCCTGAGTCGGATGCGTTGGGTTCAGAGTAGGTTCGGGACTTATTCTTCTATATCAATTTCATGTTTCGGGGTTATGACTTGACTTGTTTTTCAACACCAATCAGAACAAATCGTAGAGTAATCTCGATAAAGTAACCTAAATAATCCCGATTGAATCAACAACAGCAAAGACTCTATAAATACCACGACTCAGCACCATAACAATGTATAACAAATAGGGCCCCAAAGGTAGAGAAATAGGAACACAGACAATATCCTCAATCTATTCTCTCAGTTCAATTCATTACCATCCGTAACAGCAAGCTGTGCTCCCTCCTCACCACTCGCCTCGCCCTTCCTCCGACGAGGCAGTCCCTCATTCGGAGAATGACGTGCCGGCGGAATAGAAGCATCACTAGGACGTCGTCTCCGAACAAGCTGATACCCCCTATCAAGCTCGATTTCGACCGCCTCGCGAACCTTCAGCGCGCTAATAGCGGGCCAAACACCCCGTTCGCCTTTCAGGGTCCAGTCCGCAACGCGTTCTTTCGTCGGACGCTGGAAAAGATTGTACAGATCTTGGACCGCGAGGTCGGGGACCAGAGTTAGGTTTGGGCCGGGGATCGTCTCGTCGATTAGGAGGCGGCTGATTGAGCCCGGGAGGAGGCCGATGTAGTCCAGTTGGCGGACGCGGTGGCGGAGCTCGGCGAGCACGAGACGCATTAGGGAGCGGGAGATGTTGCTCCAGCCTGTTTGGTGGCGGTCGAGGAGGTTGAGCTCGGATCGGAGGAAAGGGATTAGGTAGGGACGGGCTTGGGAGACAATGAAGTGGTTTACGTTGAAGAGTTCTGAGATTCGCGAGAGTGGTGATTCGCCGTCGTTGTAGTTCACATGTCTCCAGGGCCGGAAGATGATGTCTTCTGTGTGGGGCCAAGGGACGATCGAGCCTGTCTCGTCTTTGCAGTATATGGTTACCGGGGAGGTGACGAGTGAAGAGGTGGAGGCATTGGAGGCTGCGGCTGCAGACCAGATCAACACGTTCGGCGCTGTGAGGTAGTTTAGGAGATTGGGCGAGCCTGTCTTTCCCGCTGTGGCAACGGTGATATTCAGAATGCGCTTTGATCGGGCGTAGGCTTCTTCGAAGGTCAAATCGCCCACATTAGCACGAACACATTCTTCCAGGAGTCCCATGTCGAAGAGATGGCCCGTCCGAACAAATCGCATCATGCGTCGGAAGAAAACCCGTATCCAACCCTCGGGGGCAGGATGGTCCTTTTGCCAGTGATCAAAGGCCGAAAGATCAATCGTATCTCCGTTCAAGAGGGGTAGCAGCTCATTTTCTGGATGAATCCCAACAAGAGCCGCAATCATGGCCCCGGTTGCCGTACCGGTGATAATTCGAGGTAGAAGTCCTTGGAGATGCAGCGCTTTCACAACTCCAAGATGACAGAGGCCAAAGGCCGAGCCGCCCTGCAAAAGCAGAGTCGTCCGTCCAAAAGCCTGACGTGTATCGTGGAGGAGCTCTAGCTTGGCCTGCGACGTGAAGCTGCTTGCGTGCACGGGCGCAGGCTGTAGCGAGGTCACATACTGAATGGACAGCGCGACCTGCGTGATGTAGTCGTCAATTAGAAGCTTGGTACCGGCATAGGCATGAGTGAACAACTTTGTTGAGGTGATGTTGCCTAGATTGCGAACAAGTCCAGAGCGAAGCAGATTGACCAAGGTTAAGATATCCTCGCTCTCGCGCGCGCCCATCAAGGCCTCTAAGCGGCCGAGGATGAGTCGATAGTCATAGTGTCGACTGACCGGATTCTGACGCCTGCGTATGAATGTTAGGCAGGGGTTCTTTCTACCTCTTATTGCAAGTATCAATGACGCTCGTCAACACATACCACAAGTCCTTGCTGAGGAGCTCGTCCAGTTCAAAGGCAGCCTCCTCCCACTCTTCGTAAGTCTGAGCCGTCGCAAGAGTATGGAACAGTCGACTGCGTGGTGACTTTGATTTCCACCACGAAAACAGCTTCTATAGATGGTGAGTATGCGATTCCTCTTGGACTGTGCAGTGGCAGTCGCAGACGCAGACGACCAGCCAGGCAGCCCACTTTTGGCCCGAGGTCCAAGTCTCACTCACCTCTCGCCAGAACTGCGCGACATCAAGCAACATGCTGAAAATTGCGGCCAGCATACTATACAGACCGAGCCACCAAGCCATGGTGCACGATTGGGAAATAGAAACGCGACTCCAGGTCGAAGATAGTGGCCGGGCTTCTCCCGGCGCTTTCACATGCTATGGCGTCACGCGCACTTTTCGAAAGGTCAAGAGAGGGGCGCTCTAATCTGATACATCAGCGTGGGCATAAATGTCAGCATCAGTATCAGCATCCAAAGATAACGAAACGCTGCTGGAAATTGAAATTGCAGGTGAGGGGAAATGTTGAAGGGAAGTAAGTGTTGAGCAAGACTGGCAGAACAGACCGGGTCGCACTGGCCGCTCTCACCACATCAACAAGATCATATCATGCATATGCATATACTAGCAGTACATTACAGAGACCACAGTACAGAGATACTACTCAGGCACTACTAAGGCACAGTTACCAGAAATAGATTCGTACTTGCATCGCTACATTGCTTCGTACACGTATCAGAGGGAAATTTTGAATTTGCAAGTCGTTTGTTTTTTGTCATTCCGCTTTGCTTCCCTATATGCAAGTAGGCGAAATTAAAAAGGAATTCTCCCGGACACCCGAACCCAAGCGTCATTCTTTACTCCTCAACAATGTTGCCCTTCTCCGACACGTACAGACCGTCAAGGAACTGGAGGGGGAAAGTTAGTATATTGCGCGGAAATGAGATAGCGGGGGCGGTGGTATTCAGCGAATGCGATTGCGATTGCAACTTGCATTTGCATTTGCACTTGCAATCAATCGCAATGACAGCCACTGAAACCGGAGCTAATCTGGTTACTCACCTTACGGATATCCTTGTTGCGAACACGGCAGATCTGCTGGATGTCGGCGGCACTCTGGGAGACACCCTCCAGGGAGTTACCGGAGAGCTGGAGCTCATCCTTAACGTTGGGGGAGGGGAAGATCTCAACACCGGGCTGGGCAGTGATGCGGCGGACGTACTTCTCACCGAGGAAGTTACGGATCTCAACCTCAGCGCGGTCGGTCTCGGGGTTCTTCTCGACGTTGACGTTGATGGGGAAATGGGCGTAGACGTAACGCATCTTGTACAGGAAGCCGCGGGTAACACCGATGATCAGGTTGTTGATGAGAGTGCGGACGGTACGGAGGGTAGCGACACCCTTGCGGGCACCGTGGTGCAGCTCGATGGAGATGACCTTCTCCTCGGGGCGGCCGAAGGTGACGGCGATGTGGGAGAGGTCCTTCACGAGCTTGCCGCGGGGGCCCTCGACAGTGACAACACGCGAACGAATGTCAACCTTGACTGTAGGGAGAAACAAAAATTAGACATCATCTCAGGTCAAGGTGGAATATAGCAAGCAAAAGATTAAAAAAAAAAAATCGCCAATGCCTCCAGACGAGTCGGAGAAGAGCACTCTGGTGTTTCGCCGTTCTCGTCTGATCCCCCTCTTGCAGAAACGGTATTTCGTAGTCGACCTGGTCCTCCTCGTGCATGTCGATATCCAAGTCCACAAACGTCCACAATTGTCTATCCAGTGCGACCACGCATATACCGTCTCTCGTTGGCGATCGGAAAGGAAAAAAGTCGTAGCTCACCATTGTCCGGAATGGGCAGCCGTTCCTCGGAGTGAATGTACCGCATCTTGACTGCGTGGGTGTTGTTGGCCGAGGGGGTTGAATTGTCGATGTCAAGAGGATAAAAACCGCTGGAGGAGTTTAGTGGACCATCTGCGAATTTGCACCAAAGTCACGGGATTGTGCGCCGGGTCGCTTACGGCCAGATCTGGTTAGCGCGTAGGGTTCTTATCGTTATCATCAGGTGACATGGGGCAACCCGGTGACGGAATGGCTTGGCATGTATGTTTGGTTTGTTCGGGTCACGTGAGTTTGTATACATACAGTGCAATTAACTATACTGGGACGCTATGTACACAGAACAGAACACAACGCTAGATGATGCTCACTTCACTGTTCACAACTGACCCTCCGCTGGCGGCGGCGGAGGCGGCAAATGCCTCACATCAGTAACCCACTTCCCACCCATGGTTCGTAGCGTCGAGACCAGCTCATCACTATGATCCAAAGCAGCAATATCATCACCACCCCCAATGCTCTTCCCATTAACAAGGACATTCGGCACCGTCCTTCGTCCAGTATCATGCGCCAACAATTCCTGCAATTTCGGTCCAATCGGGTGCTGATCCAACTCGACAACAAACGGCTTCGGCGAAATAGCGTATCGCTCCAGCAGAATCGTCTTGGCCTTTTTGCTGTAGGGACAGTACGATTTCGAAAAGATGATTACTAGATAGTAGAGACGAGGTTAGTCTACCCACCCGCAAGGGGCCGTGGAAACCGGCAGGGAATAACATACTCGGAGACCGCTTCAGAATATCATTCAGTTCACTCTTCGCTTCCGTATGATCAACAACGGCCTCCTCAGTCTCGGCTTGCGCACCACCCTGCACCGCACCCTGCACAACACCCTGATCCTTCATCTTAGGCACAGTCATCTTCGTCCGCCCCGCAATGGGAATCTCCTCCATCTCGCCCTCCTCGCTGCTGCTGCTGCTGCCACCACTTTTCCCCTTCGCGACCGGCACAGCGGGACGCTCTGTATCCGCATCTGCATCCGCATTCGCGCCGGGGCGCACGATGGGTTGCTGTGGCTTCGCATTCTTAGCATCTTCCTTCGCGCGCATGGCGTTGAGGGTTGTTTTGTAGAAATCTTGGTTTTGGATCGCGCTTGCTTCGCCCTGGGATGGGTTAGTTTTGGCGTGGTGCGAGGTGATGATTCTCCCTTGAACTGGGAGGATTGGGAGGAGGGGAAGGGAGACTGTACTGAGTAGTAGAAGAACAAAAAGACGATTGCCACGACGGCGACTAGCGCTACGCGGACGCGCCGTTGGGATGGCATCGTGGGGGCTGTGGGTTTCGATGTCGATGTCGTCGGTTCTCGTCTTCGCGGTGTGTAGATGTGGTGCTGGGCTGGTGTGCTGGCCAGAAGAACTGGTGTTGGCAGGATGATAGATGGACTGGAACTCCCTCGGTCCGCAGCGACGCGAAGGTACAACGTGACGCCAAGAAATCCGCTCGAGCTTAACGCGGCTTGGCTAGTTGTATAGTAATTCCAGCAGGGAGAGAATAGTACTTTTATACCAGTAAATATACTATATACTAGTATTGTATTATGTACCCTGACAGACTTGGGTATGTCCAAAATAGATATTCATGCGAGGCTGGACCCTGTTCTGTTTTAAATTCGCCAGTGCTTCCGTCAGGAGAAGTGGGGAAGGGTTTTTATCGGCCATCCCTGGTGGCTTGGCATTGAGCTTGTGGATTCCAAGGTTGATTACTCTACAGATACAAATTCAAGTTGGTATGCAGTTACCATATACTTAGTAGTACCTAGGTGCCTTGAATGATACTAGTAGCTAACATTTCTAGACTCTGCCCAGTTCCCTCCAGGGCTCTGACTCGGAGTGGGGACATGCCACCTGGATGTAAAAGTGGAGGTGGTTAGTATTATAAAGGTGACCCTCTCGATGTCTCAGAAATATATCTCGTCTGTGGAGGTCCATACCTAGGTACTAAAAGTACTTAGGTACCTACCGTGACCTAGGTAGGTAGTAGGCTAGGTAGTACCCAAGGCCAAATTACTCCAACTTCCGCAAAAATATTATTAAATATCATTAGATTAGACGCTGACATTGGGTATTATGCTAAATAACAGTATTTTGTCCGAGTCTCTCTCCACATGATAATGAATCAGAACATCCATAGACGGGGCGTACATCGGTCAATATTAGGTTTATGCAGGGGTGTGTCGGGCTGTTTGTATGTATGTGTAGATCTTGTAGGGGTCAGGTCAGGGTAGAGTAAATAGCGCGAGGGAAGAGGAAGAACGGGGTCAAGGCTTCAACCACAATCCAGTTATGGCTGATCTTCAAGGAAGGAATGAGGTGAAGGGGATTATGAGAGGGACCGCCAGGATCGAGCCGGGGGCATCACTCGCGCTGCTTATAATGCTTATAAGAGTTGCCTCTGTTTTTGTTGGGTAAGTCGCCAACAGGTCAATGAATGGCCGCGGCCACGGCAGAATCAGGTCTGGATAGAAAGGCCCGGTCGCGCGGCGTGACTCGCAGTCGCTCTCCGCCGGCCCTGAACGATAGTCGTCCAATCTTCCCACTCCTTAGCGATCTCAGTCAAGACACTGCCCATCACCGAAGCAGAAGCCATCAAGCCGTGTCCCTCGCCTTCGAGAATGCGCACCTCACAGCGACGCATGGTCTTGCCCAGCCACTGGACATTATCCACCGGCACGCGGGTATCTTTACTACCGTGTTGAATCACGACAGACCGAGTGATATCCACATACCGGAACCCAATCGTCTGGCGGCGCTCCAGGCAGATCAACAGGTCAACAGCCGGGTTCGCATTCGTAGTAGCGAGCTCCCAGATCCGGTGTGTAAGCCGGGTGTCATAGTCTTGCTGGCGTTCAAGCTCCTCTTCCGGGGACTTGGCGCGCGAGCCAAGAGTGGCGTCGCTCTTCCTGGATGAGGCGAGGTGGGCGGGAGTTGAGTATGACCTCGTAGCTCCTGGTCTGCCGAGTGGTGCGGGATCCTCTGACTGGCTCTGAGACGCTGTTATGATATTGGGAATCATGGGCACGGGTGGGATTTCCGCGTTGCCCGCTGCCTCTTTGGCTTCTTTGGCTGCCTTGCGCTTTGAGCGCTTGGGTGATTTTGGAAGACTGGTCGTGATGCTGGCACTGGTCGCACTCATGAAGCTTGTGTTGGCGACTTTCAAGAGGGAGGTTGGGAGGGCTCGGAGGATTCGTTGGGAGTAAGGAACTGCGTTGGTGGGAGCGGGCTCCTTCTGAGATCCGATGGTAGACAGTTGGGATGGAGGAATCCATGGCGCTAGAAGGTGAATGCGGCCACGGATATGTTGGGGGATTCGAAGGGCCGTGGCAAGGGCGTAGATCGCTCCGGCTGAGTGGGCGAGGATGGAGAATTTGGTTACTCGGAGATAGTTGCACACAATGGCAACGTCATCTAGTACTAGGTTAGCAACTAAACACTCCTGATCTCTCCCGAGAAGAAAAAAAAAGGCTCGAACTCACCAGGCCAGCTGAGGGGAGTACTTGGCTCATCAACTCCATGTGGTTCACTTTCACCAACGCCCGGGCGATCGAGAGTAACTAGACGCAGGTTCAAAGTCCGGGCCAACTCGTCGTAAAATGCCATCAGGTACCGGGTGAGACCCATTCCGAGACAACATAGCACAACGTGACCTTTAGGGTTGCCAACCTCCGAGAATGCGATAGAACGGCCAGTAGTCGGGTGAGGCACTCGCTGCGTCAACTTGGGAGAAAAGGTATAATCATCAACGGCTAGATCGATGGAGTCGGCACTGGAAGGCCGCTCGTTATTGAAAGAAGGACGATGGGTGGACGTCGGGCCCGACGGCGTGCGGCGATGACCTTTGGTGGGGGTGATGGGCTCCAGTGATCGCCTATATCGTTTGTCGTGCTCGGACTGTTCATATGGAATCTTGGACATTTGTGGAGAGAAATTGGTGGGTTTTGAGGACAGTGGGGCCCCGGTTTTACCTGTGCGGTTCTTCCCTGTCATAATCGAGGGAGATGGCGCGCTGTCATTGACCAGTCGGTCGGATTTGACTCCATTTTGAACTGCACGTTCCTGGTCGAGATGGCTGGTGCTGCGAGAGATCTCCACTGGCTTTGTGGGTGCAGATTTGCCAGGGGTATCGTCGGACTCCAGCTCGGTCTTGATCCTCTGTTGCTGGTCCTTTAGCTGCTGTATCCTCTTGGTCACTTGCTCCGCGTCATTGCTCGAGCCCGGTAGCCCATTCTCTGCACTGGATGATTCCTTGCTGGCATTAGACGGATATCGACTGTGGCGGGCGGACCTTCGTGGCTTCGAGCCTGAGGATTGGCTGTGTCGATGTCGAAGAGAAGAATCGCGGGTGGGGATAATCCGGCCACTTCCAATACCGCCGGGGTTGTTATTATCAGGGGTGCTTGGGATCGACTGTAGGTCTCGAGAAGTGCCATCACTCGGCTCTTCCTTGAGCCCGTTTAGGCCCGCCTCCTCGGCCACATCCGCCATGGAATGCATGGATCTCAAGCTCGCTCTGCTCCGAGGAATATTGTGGCGCAGGGTATCGTTCAGGCTATTTGTCTTGCGCAAACGGTCGCACGATGAGTCTCTGTCACTCCCGAATTCCCGTGAAGCCTTCTTCAACAGTCCGAACTGAGCAAACGACCCCTTTAAACTTTTACGCCCCGCGGAGCTATTGGATGCAATGCTAACAGCCGTGGACAGGCGGGGGCCCGGTTCGGTGCTGATGGTGCCAAAGGCAGTGTCTTCGTGGGTTGTCCGGACGGAGGTGTAGGAGTCTCGTGAGGCCGGACGGTTGGCGGAGGGTTCGTTCTGTTTGAAAGATTTAAATCTCGGCGAACGCGGGGATTTTGGAGATTTTGGCGAGGGCGGCGCTCTGGCCATGCGGATGACAGGGGCTGAAGCAGCATCATCCGGGTGCAAGAACGGGTTGTTGTCGTGGGGAGATTCCTCAAGCGGAGCGAAGGAGCCCAAGTTCACGCCGAGGCCATAACCATGACCATGACCATACTGTTTGGAAGGAGGAACAGAGAAACACGGCGCAGTGTGAGGCACTTCGGGCAAGCCAGGATCGGAGTCCTTGGAGTCCTTGGAGTCAATGCGCGGCACGTTATCGAAATGCGAATTGAGCGGGACGGAGATGGTTGACAATGAGGAGATTAGCGACGAGATGACTTCGGGCGAGGTTGGATCGGCACTGGTGCCCTTTGCGCGGCCAGGGAGAGACTTGCGACGGCGACGACGGTTGAGCAGGGCCGATTCGGCGGGTTTAGGCGCGGGTGCACCTTCGTTTAGATGCATGGCGTTCAATAGTTTTAGGGCCTAGGGATATGATAGCACCTAGTATTTGATAACACCTAGTGTTTCTTTCCAACCAGGATCGGGATCAACCAGATATGCAGGGTGGTGGGTAGGACAGGCGCATGATCTGTAAGATGAGAGGAGAATGGACGGTCGGATGGTCCTGCGAGGTCTCGAAGCGATGCCCCTTGCGGATGGTGGAGGGGGTGGGCGGTTGGTGGTGGTTGGTGGTGGTGATAAGGAGGGGGTATACTTGAAAATCTGGAACAGAAGGAGTGAAAGGAGTGAAAGGAGTGAATAAGGTAAAGAGTGTGTCCCAAAGGGCAGTATGTAATAACCTGGAGGATTGTTCAGGAGGATCCCAAGTTTTCCATGCGATCTGGGGGGGGTTTTAGCGTTTGCGCCTTCAGCTCCACTAGAATGGATCCTAATTTCCCATTTCCTCATTCCCACTCGTTTGTGATTATCCTAAACGGGAAGGGCGGATAGCGATCATGGGTTCAAGTTCATGATATTTGGTATATTTAGGTAGGAGGAGTGGTGCAAGGTACTTGGATAATACTTGCGGTGTATGTTAGTTATAGTTATACTACTAGTACTATATACTTTTAAGTATTATACTATCATCCACGTGGACTGCAGAATGCAGAATGCACGATCGGCGATCTCGGAGATGACCAGATACTAGTAGTCTTGATATTGAGTACCTAGGTATACTCTGATAGTATATAGGTACTACTAGTATATTAAAAACTAATATTCATGACATTCAAGTTATCTCTGAGGATTTTACCTAGGTACCTAGGTATGCAGTTGGGTGGAGCCCTGGAGTGCTGAAATACCCAACCTTGAGCAGCATGAACTGAACTATATATTCCCTAAGCTTAGGTGATCCGTACCTAGGTACTTCAAAGGATACACACCTGGGCACCCAAGTTTGTCCGAGTCCGAGTCACCTGGACTGACGGGGCTTGGAGTAGTATGTCTATTTGTGAGCCATGAGAAAACTTGCACTCCTCATCTATACCTACCTAGGTAGGCAGGCATGTTCTAGTCATATCTAATTCTAGCATTTTATATTTCCCATAATCACCTGGCATTGTCGATTGTTTACGCGACTGACCGCCCGGCAGAATGTCGCCGATGCTGGCAGCTTGGCACCGCATTGCTCCGT
Organism: Penicillium manginii; assembly: GCF_028828005.1. Classification (NCBI taxonomy): domain Eukaryota; kingdom Fungi; phylum Ascomycota; class Eurotiomycetes; order Eurotiales; family Aspergillaceae; genus Penicillium; species Penicillium manginii. Next base: position 1,623,593 of record NW_026643109.1, on the reverse strand, counting down.
ACACGCAACCACTTTCCCCCACATTTCCCTTACACTCCTCAGTTCCCTTCAGATCAGCTCGGCTTAGCTTAGATCAGACCAGACCATTCATCAACCATAGACCACACCCTGCTAGTTTTCCGAAAAGAAATGCGGTGATTCAGCTTTCCAACCCAATTACCTCGTCCGCAATGGACGCCTATCCAGACGACTACGTCAATCACAACCTCCCTTTGGTCCTGCTTTCAGGACTCGAAGTAGGACCAGAGGAGGCCAATGAATCGGTTTCCGAATACCCCTTGCTAGCTGAGCGGGGTCACCATATCTTCTCTGACTTCCCTCCGCTGAGCGGGGCTGTTGCGGAGGAGTTGCGGCGAGTTCTGCTCGCCGAGGATGGCTCACATATGCCCTGGAAGGCGGGCCAGAGTCAGAGCTCCAATGGAAATCAATCTGCTCCACGCATTGGATACAAAGTCAAAAGCACTGGTCGGGTAGGTCTTCATCTCGGGGAGCCCTTGGAGATACGGACTCTGCTAACATCATGTCACTCCGCTAGTCTTATAAACTCCCACCGCGCAAAGCCGACCCTCCGCAAACTTCCTCCCCCGCTAGCCCCACGGTCGATTCCGAGTCCAATGTCTCCGCGTCAGGAATACCTTATGTCCTTCACTCACCCATCTCATCGCTGTCCCCCGGGTCGCCTACCTTCCCCGATGGCCTGCTCACTCCATTGTGGGTGACGAAGCACCAGGATCTTGTTCCTGCAGCGGTGCTCAACTTCTTCCCTTTCTCGCTGGACCCAAACATGAACTCGCTGCGCGATAACCAGCTGAAGATCGAAATTAATAGTTTGAAGAAGGATTGGGCAGCTTCAGAATACAAGACGCGATTTGTGGCTGTTTTGATCTCCGAAGAGGGCGACGGAGGCTACGACGGCGAAATTGATGACCGAGTGGCCGGCATTCGACGAGCGACAAATCTGGACCAAAAATCCATTTTTGTGATCCCACCGGATGCCACGACAGCGGAATTGAAGGACTTCGTGAGCTCATTATTTTCCCTGCTACAACCAACTGTTGTGGAGTACTACCGGGATCTGTCAAAGCATGCTCGGCGGAAGCGTAATAGGAGTACGATTCCACCCCCGACTGCACCTCCGACCACCGGAACTTCTCAGACGCTCTCGCTACAAGGATGGAATGTTCGTTACGAATTCAAACTTGGTATATTGGCCGAGTTTCGCCAAGAAATGGATGCAGCCTGCCGGAATTACGAGAGTGCATATGAAACATTATTCGGCCAAGAAGTGTTTGAAAACATCGCGGGCTGGGATGCCCGCTTCAACGATGCACGGCTGTTGGGGGATGCGCTTGCTATTCGCATCATCCGCTGTCTCCTTTGGACGGGTCAGACTACTGCTGCGACTCGCTTTTGGGCTGACCACAGGATACAGACCAAAGGCATCGTCAACCGAAGGGGGAAGGGTAGCAAGAATTATGGATGGGAGGCCTGGGAAGCACGGTGGTCAATGATGATGGCCCAGCTTATCCGCCGAGCAAGCTCATCTCTCCACATCCCAGAAACTGCCATCGACCCGGCGCAGGCGCCATCGATATTCAGTGTCCCCGAAAAGTCCATTCCAAATCCTGAACGAGTCAACCCATGGGAACAACTACACCACGAAGGCTATTGGCTGTACCGCTCAGCCAAGCATACCATAATTCGGCGAACTCTTGCCGGTCAGATTCCTGACGAAGATCGGCTGCCACCTGGTCAATCTTCTGTTTCTCAAATTGGGAATAAATCCTACATGTACGATACATACCTCGCACCAACTCCGAATCAAGAATACCCTCAACCTGGAGAAATCGGATTCGACCACTCAAGTTTAATACTAAGCACGTTGAGAGCGGCGCTTGAGGAGTTCGCCAAACGACACCAAACTCGCAAAGTGGAGAGTTTGAGCCTCGAGATCGCGCAGGAATACATTCGAATCGGCTCATGGGATGAAGCCTACAAGGCTCTACAACCACACTGGGCGACACTCACCTGGCGTCGATCTGGCTGGTGGCAACTGATGGAAGTCTTTGGCTGGGCTCTCAGAGAAAGCGCTTTGAAAATTCAAGACCAAGAGACGGTTTTGAAGGTGGACTGGGAACTTCTAAACAATTGTGAGTGACGACTGCGGGGTTTAGGTTGACAGCGAAGTACTAACTTGAGATTTTCAAGCATTCCCATCGAGACCTGCATGGCACTATGATATCCATAAGAGCCTCGAGAGCTTTCCCTTGGAGAAACCTAAGCCATCAGTCGTGCTCCGGGCCGAGGATGTCATGACTAGCCGTGAGTATAACAAAGGCTTGCCCATGGCGAATGCATTTGCTAATTCCACCAAGTTACCGCGTCTCTTGTCTTTGAGAAATCGGAAGGCAACGTTGGCGAGCCTTTACAAGCCCAGTTGATTATTTCATCCTGCGCCCAGTCCAAATCAGCACCAATAAAGCTCTCCGAGGTCAAACTTGTTTTTGAAGGATGTCTCCGACCAGTAAAAATCCAATCCGACAATAATGAAGACTCTGACACAACGACCCAATGCTGTATCTCATCATTATCCCCCCGAGAACCCAGCAACCCGGGCAGCTCATCTCTTCAATCTCCAACCGGTGCCCTGGCCACGCTCATTGGAATAGCAGATCTGACTATTGGGCCATCGCAGACCAAGGTTTTCAATCTGACTTGCATTCCACGTGAGGCTGGAGATGCTCAAGTCGCTTCCATAGCGATGCACCTCGAGGAGGATAAATTTGACCTTGCATACGTGATCACAGATAACACTGAGCGCCAGTCTTATTGGTGGCAAGAAACCAAGAAGGGAGCATCGCGCAAAAGGATTGGCAAAGATCGAGACACCGGACGATGCAAAATCATGCCTAAACCGCCCAAGATTCGTATCTCGACCCCCAATCTGCGAACCACATATTATACCAATGAGCGGGTGATATTGAATATCGGGATTCACAACGAGGAAGATGAGGGCGCCGAGGTATCAGCCGAGATCAGACTCTTTGGTGCTCCGGAATCTACAGCGAAGCTTGAATGGTCCGACACAGACGGCAGCACCGAACCAATAGAGTCGGGCACCAGCACCCCTACTGAAGGTGTTTCTCACTTTATTAAGCGGACTGTTGGTTTACTGGATCGTGGTATGAACAAGGAGCTTTCCGTTGTGCTGGCCGATACCCAGGACGCCGCGAAGTTTTCTCTGGAGGTTTCAACCATCTACCACCTGGTCTCCGATGTCCAAACACCCATCATAAAGACAATCACGGTGGAGCTCTCGTTCGTCCGACCCTTCGAAGCTAATTACGACTTTCTCCCTCACATCCACACCCTTCCCTGGCCAGACTTCTTCTCCGTCAGCGACGAATTGGCAGGTGAGATTGGATCGAAACCAAGTGGCTTGATTCAAAAATGGTGCCTCAACTCTAAAGTGGTCTCTTTCGCTCTGGAACCTCTCGTGATTGAAAAGATGGCTCTGAAACTCCTGGACCTAAGCATTGGTGCCGTTTGTGACATCGAACCGGAAGTTCTCGTCAGTGCAGAGGCGCCCCATATTTCTCCCGAAGAGCTGCGCGAGTCCAATTTTTTCCTCGACATCCAGAAACAACTTCTTGGTGACCGCCGACCCACATCTCTCAGCTTTGTGTTGGAGATCACCTGGCGCCGGATCTCATCCGAAGGTGTAGAGGAGTCCGCCAACACCACCACCACCACAACAACCAGTGTCCTCGAGATACCTCGATTCGTCGTTCCAATGGGCGAACCGAGAATCCTGGCCTCGTCGTCGCCTTCGACTAAGCTGCCTGGCCTGATTCATCTGGAATACACGCTTGAGAATCCATCCACGCACTTCTTGACCTTTAACTTGATGATGGAAGCGAGTGAATACTTCGCCTTTAGTGGTCCTAAGACAACTGTCATCCAACTGGTCCCGCTAAGCAGACATACCGTGAGGTATAACATCCTGGCGGCGAAGCGTGGACTTTGGATTCAACCGCAATTGGTGGTTGTTGATACATACTTCAATAAGACATTGCGGGTGCTCCCCACTGGTGAGATGCGGGCTGATAAGAAGGGGGTTCTGGTTTGGGTTGATGCGGATGACTAGAACGGTTTCTTCTTCCCCACCATATATATTGTTGAATATCATGAGAAATGTACTTAATTGGCAACTGGTTTCTTTCCCCTATACTCAATTAAATTAAACTACATGAAGATCCACCAGGAACAGTGCCAGGGTGGGCTGCCCTTGGCTAGTCACGTGGCAACCCTTATCGCAGCTCCGGAGCTTCGTCACTTCCCCGTGGAGGTTTGTTCTGCCGCTTCTCTCCCAATACGACCTTCTTAACTTCATCCTACCCTCTTTACTAGCACCTCATTCCCTCATTCTCCACTTGGAAGTGAACTCCCTCTTTGGAACCACATCAGTGGGATATCCAGAGAATTCTTGCATTCACCGCCTCCTCCTCCCCCCTCCCCTCCCACGCGCTGACCATCCAATCCGCCTCGTGGGCACCAATCTCGCAACTATGGCGACACAAGCAGCCTTGATCGCCGATACAATTATCGGCATGAAGCGAGCCTTGCGCCGCGAGCGCGATGGTAAGTCCTTTTCCCCTTTGAAATGGCCGCAAAACCGCATTGCATTGCTAAAGGTCTCTTCTTCTCCCGGCTAGATTCGGGTCCAGACGACCCTATCACGCAGCCGACCAACCGCGGCAACAAAATGCATGCGAATGCGAAATTCGTCAGTGAAGGCGCAATGGGATACATCAATGCGGAAGAGTTCTACAAAGAGGTGCGTGGTGGATTCCTTTCACAGCGTGAGAGAGGTGCTCGGACGTCTTGCCGAGCTGGTCTTGGAAAGAAACTTGCAAAAGAAAAGACGCTGACAATATACTGAATGTCTTAGAAAATCGATCACGCTGGATACACACGGTACATCTTGCACCGCAATCCAATCCGCTATGACTCCGAAGGCGATGAACTCGAAGAGGAGGATGAAGATTCTGAGGCCGATGCTGCGGCCGCTGAAGAGAACCCGTTTTCGGGAATCGCGTTAGAAAGTTCGTTATACCATTGAAACCCCTCGAAGATGAAATAAGGGAAGAAAAGAAAACAAATGACTGACGATTTTTCTTGCGCAGCGCTCCTCTGCCCTTTGAAACACCCCTCCGAACTCCCGTCTCATCCCTCCATGTCTCAGCCCTACACATCCGAAGCCCTCGAACAAATGACCCTTGCCGTCGAGGAGAAGCTACGACAGGAAAGGGCTCTACTCTGGCGAGCACGAAATCTGCACCGCCAATTCCTAGGTGATGGCGGGTGGATTCCCTGCGGTATCGTCGAAACCGGGGAAGATCGCTACATCTTCGAGCCGCGCGATGACAGGCACAGTGCGTCCGCCAAGCAACAAAGACAAAATGGCATCGAGCCGTATGCAAACGGTGATCTCAACTCAGTCGAGATCCAACAAGCACAAAACGAGACTCACCACGAAGCCAGCACGACCAACAACGACGTCGAGATGGCGGAAATTCCACTCGCATCGGCGGAAATCCCCAACCACGCCGAGACAAACGAGACTATGAAGGTCCTCAAGTCCGAAGAGGCTGATGCTACCGTTTCCGACCTCCCACAACACCCAACAGGCGCCGAGGAATTGGCCCTAGAAAAGCGAGAAGAGGAAACGAACGGAAGTAAGAGAACTAATGCAAACGACGTACAAGATAATGAGACCGAAGAGCAAGACGAAGAAATGCACGATGGTTCATCTCCTGAACCACCCCGCCGTATGACGACACGCGCCCAAGCCAACGCAGACAATCCCGGATCGCCCATGTCCTCCACAGAAACACTCAGCGGACTACCCAACCCACACCCCCTCTTCCTAATGCCCGAAGACGTCCGGCCGGATGCGAATTTTGGCCTACCACCCGCTGAAGCCGAAGAAACCCGCCGTCTGCTGTGGTCATATATCCAGAAACAAGAAGAGACGGTACGCGGCTTCGAGCACATGCTCGACTCGCTGTTGCGCGCTTTCCGCATGAAATCGGATGTGCTGGAGTGGTGTAAAGCCGAGGGCCATGTGGGGGAAATGAGTGATGGCGAGGACTGGTATGATCGTGAGAAATGGGGGTTGGCGGAGAATGAGGATCTTAAGAAAGGGACTGATGAGGATGAGGTTGAGACTGTTGACGAGGCGAGGACGACGGCGAAGAGGGGGGAGGGGCAGAAGGCAGTAGGCTCTCTCTTCTCTTCTCGCTTTTTTTTGGTCCAGCCTGGTCCAGCATTCATTTCTCCCGTGGGCTCTTATCTTCTTCGGTTCTTTGTTTTGTCTTTGTCTCTGCTGTCTCTGCTGTCTCTGCTGTCCCTGTCCCGTCCCGTCTCTACTCCCTTGTTTAGCTTCCCTTCGTGTCTCTGTCTCATAGCGTGGTGTTGGTGGTGTTTGATCGATCTATGGCGGTGCATCTCAGGTACCCAGGAACCCCACGGTGTCGATATACCCTTTTTGGAGATGGAAATAGTCAATGTACCAATCTCATCCGAGTATTTATTATGTTACGTCTTGCACTGCACTGCACTTACGTGTCTTGATCGTAGCTATGCCTGATTTAAGGCCATCTCCGTTTCATTTTAGAGATATTCTGTAGAATTTCGTAAGTCCAGCAATAGCAACATCCAATATACCAGGAGAACGGGTATTTTGATAATGGTTAGACAGCTTGAATCTAGATTTTATGAATAAGCGATTTGAAAGGCCACCGTGACCGTGGAGGGGCATCCATACCTAGGTAGTACCAGTAGATAGTTTCTAAATAGTACCACTTAACTAGATGGTGGTGGCAGCAGTACGGTAGTGGGCCACCACAAGTTATACGAAAGCACTATTATAATAGTCACTGGTTTTAGGAAAGCTACACTAGTAGTAAACACTGTGACATGGGTAGAGAAAAAAGCGTTGTCATGCCAAAAATCATAGTCACAGTAAGACATACACAGAAATCAATATAGCACCAGGTGTTGAATCATGATACATCAAGTGCTTCTGGCGTGGAATAGACGCCACTATCTCTTCCATCCTCCACCCAAATCACCAGGCATTCGACGTCAGACTCCGAATTCGGCCATTTGCTCGGTGATGAGGGAAAATTGGAAAATACTTTCCAATCTGCCCGGGTTAGCATAAATGGTAGTGCCCCTCCCAGACTTCGAGTGCTGCAACAGTGATCCCCGTTCGACTCGGGGACCCGGGTGTTTTTTTTCACTTTCACTTTTTTTTTTCACTATTTCTATCTATTTTTGATAGATACTACTTATTCTTTTCAGAATGCAAATTATTCAGAATTTTCCTTATGCACTCATAATTTTTTCAAAGAATCATCTGTCGATTTCCGCCTCCAGAGGAATGACACCACTAGTATAGAGCGATGCCGCAGAGCGATTCCTGATATTCAGTAAACCTGGGATATCTGATTGTACCTTCTCAACCTGGAACTTTCTACGCCCTCGACTAGTAACTTCCACTGTCCCCTTTCCTTTTTCAATCTTACATTGCACCTTCCTTCTATAGATATAATGTTTAAGATTGCGAAGCTCACAGTAAATGGATTGGCTCGCTGTCTAGTTACTACAATAGCGCGTACTCCCAAACTTCGAATTGCAGCCCAAGAGAAAAATTCAAAACAAAATCACAAAGACATACAAAAAGGACAATGAAAACGAAGCCGAAATGAAAAACAGAATCACAATCAGATCTAAAGAAGCACTCAAAGCCCACCAGCCTTACAAATCTTCTCAGCCTTCGATACCTGCTTAGCGTACCGAGAAGGATAAGCAGAACCCTGAACCTTCTGGCACAAAGTCCCAACATCCATACTCTTCCACCCACTGATACCCTTCATTTTCTTGAAGAATTGCCCAGCAGACTTACCCGCATCCATATCAGCCGCAATGTCCTTATAGAACATCGCGCGCTGCTGGAAGATACCGACGCTATCGTGGTCCGAGCCTACCGCGTCGTGCGGGTATTTCAGGGACTCGGGGACGCCGCTATTCGCGTAGATGAGGATATTTGACTGGAAGTGTTAGAAAGATTCTTTTGAATGCGGAAGAGGACAATGGGATTAGAGGGAGTTTTACCTCGACAATCGCAGTCGCAATACCAGCCGTGCATCCCTGACGCCCAAGATCCTCACTCTTCGCCTCGGCAATGATATCCTTCGCATGCTTCGACTGGGTCGAGGTGAGGCCGGGCAGATTTCCACCCGAGCTACCGCCATCACCACCGCCATTGCCGCACTTCGTGGTAACGTAGCTGCTGCTGCCGGTCTTCACGTAGTAATCGGCGACGTAGCAGCCGTCGGAAGTCTTGTCCCAGACTGAGTCGCCCTTGACGTCTGTGCCGGATGCTTGGCACGTAATTGAGACGTCGGAGCCCAGTTTGTAGGACTTGACTACGTCGTAGCTGGTACCAGGACCGGAGCGACAGTTCACGACGTCGCCGGTGATGGGGTAGGCATTGGCGAGAGGCGCGGTGATGAGGGAGAGGGCGAGGAGGGAGATGAACTTGGCGGAAGGCATGGTTTCTGTTACTCGAGGGGTCTTTGACTGGAAATTTGTATAGTAAATTAAGAATAGAAAAAGAGACTTGGAGTCAAGGGAGCTGTTGTTGGCTCGAGTAAGTGGCTGTTGTTGATAAAATATCATGGACCGGAGGAATTGATGATCAATTTATAGACTCGAGAACCATAATGCTCATGAAGATGTTTTCAGAAACTTCCAACTTGATTCTATTCAAATCCAGTCAAGCGATCGCCGATCCTCGTGAAGCCCGTATAGAACCATCGCAAGAGGTCGGGCAAACAAGTGTGGTGCTATTTTTGCATCGTATTCGAGGAATGGGTATGATCGGTCTGGTATCGCTGGTTGGATGAAACGACGACCCTTTGGTCTTTTAGCCCCAAGGTATGATCTCCAAAAACCCTCAATCTCGTATGCACGCAATCCGGCTAAAGTCTACGAAGAATATTCCGGAATGGTGTTGCATTGGATCTATACAAATGCTTGGCATCTCGTGTTCCTGGCCCCAGCCCTAAAAATAGCAGTCGTGAAGAGCGGCACGGGGAAATATCTGGGCTGATCTTCCGTATCAGCAGCTGGGGCTCAGTTTCAAACCTGCGAATAAATTCTACTCCACTAGAAATGAATTTAGGGCATTAATAAAAGGGATAAAATACTCCGGTCTGCGACACTACTTGGTTTCGAACCGTCGACCTCGACGTAAAGGGAGAATAAGTGGGGCATTCTTCGTAAGAGGTCAACTTGGCATCGCCAGCAACACTATACATCAAACATGATATTCCAATAAACAACAGCTCACCATTGAAATATAACTGTTTAAGGAGATCATGAAGAAGAGAAGAAATTGATTGAATCATGCCATCAAAAAGAGAACATCAAAAAGAGAATAGAAAAGGAAGGCAAAAAAAGTCATTATCCCGAGTCCGGCTCTCCCTACGGGAGGCCTCGCTCAGCCGCCCACCCCTCTGTCACCTCGTTTGCATAACCCAGAGATAGCCATGCGCCCACCAGTACCCAGATCCAGAGCATCCCCCGTATTAGAGCGGCAGTGTGGGGGTTACCCAACTGCACTACTGGCGAGGCGTTAGCACAGGTTTCCCAGTTTAGCCTCCTAGCCACGCTCCTGCCCTAGTTAGGTTGCATAGAAATTTAGGAATGTTGGAATACATGCACCGATCATCCTTTCAACAATATTTTGATCTATTATTAAATACGATTCCAACCCCTGCATACTCGGCAGCAATATGTACAATCAAATTCAAATGAACAGGAGTGTCGTCGTGGATATCAAAATCGGCAAGAGTGATTACACTATCGATGGGCCCGGCTTGTAATGGTTGCAATGGAAAGTGTGGTGTTGTCTTGTCGCTCTGGGAGGAAGAATTCTTTTTGGTCGCGTAAGGGAAATATCAAAAGGATGGGGCATACGAGTTCGCATGCCCATCCTGCAGCTTTACACAGTCCCGCCGTCGGGACCGCAAGCAAGGTAAGGTCTATCGTTCTACTTTTCAGCATCGTTGAAGATTCGAATGCACTGCGCATCCGTGTGCTGGTAAATACCATGTCCCGTCCCGGGAAATTCACTTGAAAGTTCGGGCCTGGGTGGTGATTGCTTGTCATGGAATTCGGACTCGGTCGGACCGAAAAAGATTGCCATCTGCGGATTGTGGATGTTGAAGGTCCTGATCAACCCGGGATACATGTCCAGTTTACAGCTTCTTGCCGCCCTGCTTCTTCGCGCGCTCACGCTCGCGCTTGGCGTAGATCTCGGCAGTGAAGGGGCTAAGAGGGTCAGTCAGCGTGGATATTTGCGGAGGGTACGGGGGCACACTCACTCCTCCCACTTAAGGGCAAACCAGTACAGTACAAAGACAAAAGCGGTCAGGAGGATACCCGCAACCTTGCCGTGGTATAGAGCAACGCCGAGGAAGTTCAGAGTGCTTCCCCAGTACATGGGCGATCCGGTCACGTTGAACGGGAAACCGGTGACGGGGGCGTCCATGAGGATACCGAAGTAGTCACCCAGGTAGGTACCAGTCACACCGAGGGCCCACATGCTAGACAAGACAAGGACGGAACCAGAAGCGAAGAGAATACCGCCGATGATTGGCTGGTGCACGGGAGCATAGAAGGGCTGGTCTGCCAGGGCGAGTTGATAGACATGGTCACGGAAAATACCCAGGGTGAAGATAGTGAAAGCCAGGAAGTAGCATCCTCTGTAAGGTCCTCCGAAGATGCGAGTGAGGATGTGGCTGTTGTACTCTGTATGAGGTACCGTTGTTAGCCGAGTCGCAAAAGTACGGAGTGGAGTAGAGGTGGTCGAGGGAGGAGTGGACTAACCAGCACGCGCGATAATACTAGGAAAATTTGTTAGTCATGAGCTTTACTGCGTCTCATAAAATGCATCTAGAGTAGACTTACTTCCAGAAGATTGGATTGAAGGCAATCGTCGCGGCAGACACTGTTCACGGTCAGTCACATGTGAAATGCGGAGATGGACCGGGGTAGCGAGGGGATTTACCTGCCAAAGACGGAGCGGAGAGATCAACGATATCAGAAAGGCTGGTCATGATGGACGGCGACAAAAAGTGACAACAGAGAAAGAGAAAGGGAGAGCGAGAGGAGACAAGAAAGGTGCAGAAGAGGAGGGGAACTGGCAAGTTGAGAGACGATCGTGGCTTAAGTAAACAAATGACGTTGACCTGCCATGGCAGACCGCCTGCCGCAATTGAGCAACTGCAGCTTGCGATTCAAGCCCAACCCAAACTTATCGTGCACTCTGGACGTGCTGCAGTATTTATTTCGAAGCTTTGTTCCTTGTTTCGTCAGTACTGTTGATTTTTGATTTCTTGCAGTATTCTCTATCTTTCCAAGTCGCTCCGCATTTCCTCACCGCCGTTCCCCCAAAGCTCTGTCGATCGCGCCAATGCCGAGTCGAGCTTCCCACTCTTAACTTGCACCGAGTCCGTCATGAGACGTGGAGTTCTCATACGTGTCCGGGGAGAATGTCCCTTTACCGTCGCGATCTGATCCTTGCAGGCGTCGGTGGGTTTATCGCATGGGGCCTCGTGGTTCGATGGCTGCCGTTCCTTCGATATCTAGGATGGGCCGTGGCGCTGGGCGCCGCCGTCTCCTCCGCTGGTTTTCTCGCTCTCGTCGTCTTGACTGTTCGAACTACTTCCAGAAATTCCCGCGGCTCAAAGAATGTCTCGGTGGCGTTCATCACACCCAAGAATTGGCGGAAAGAAGTATTCAATGCGCGCAAGACGGCCCGATATCAAAAGAAACCATTATACCCCGAATCCTTTGTCGTGTCAGAAGGACTCGACGAACTTCTCTCTTTCATAACACGAGACTTTGTATCCTCGTGGTACCATAATATTAGTCCCAACCCGACCTTCCCAAATGAAATCGATCGAGTGATCCGCGTGGCCCTCGAAAACCTGCGAGATCGACTGCTGGCAGAAGATTTAATCTCCTTGGTCATATCTCGCATCGTCCCGATATTGACAACTCACCTCAAGGAGTTCGACGTGGCGGAGCGTTTAGTCCGTGGACGCAACCTAGATCGCAATGTGACGGAATCCGAGGAGTTAGATCGGGCCATCGCCAACAAGTTTCGCGAAGGTCGTCTTCATCCTGCAGCGGCTCTTTCGGCTTCTGATCCCAAGCTTGTACAGCAGGAGTATCTTCGCAAGATCGCCGTGACACTTTCCCCGCAGCTGTTTCCAGAAAGCGTCCTCAATAGCAGGATTGTTTCAGTCTTGATCCATGAAATCATATCGTGCGCGGTGCTCATGCCCATCATGACAGCGTTATCTGACCCAGATACGTGGAATCAGCTGGTCGAGGCATATGGACGGACCGCTTTACAGGACCGAAAAACCGTTCGCAAGCTGCGCGCTGCACTGGACGAACACGCATCCCCGGCTCCCAAATCCAAGCGCGGCCAGCCATTTCCGCGACTGGCTGCTAATGATTCGGAACGAGTCTTTGAACGGTTCGTTCGAGCTATCAGAAGATGTAATAACCTGTCAGATGCTCGTCGGTTCCGCGCGGCTGTTGTCAGTCAATTGAAGCGCGAGAGTATGGTTCCAGGACAAGATCCGGTCTATCTCAAGCGTCTCGAAACAGGCAAGCGTGTGCTGGATCAAAAGGTTGCAAACCTCGCTGTCCCTGGAGGCATGCCCTCCATTCCGCCCATCCCACAAGTTGCAGTAAATGTGCACCATGCCAATCCCCCAGTAGCAAAAGAGACAGCTCTTGCGGATGTTCTCCACCAGGCATCGGGTCTCTCCTATTTCATGGAATTCATGGACCGCCAGAAATTGATGTCTCTTGTTCAATACTGGATCGTTGTTGATGGGTTCCGCAACCCGCTGGAGGACGATTTTGGGGACGAAGCATCGCCATCATCTACAGCATGGAGTACTTCCGATCGGAATGACATCGCCCTCCTCAGCGAAACCTATCTCAACAAGCCAGAACTGAAGGTATCTGACGAGTCTCGCAAAGCCGTCAAGACCTTTCTCAGCGCTGGGAAACGCGCGACCGCGGAGCAGTACCGTAAGGCCCGCAGAGTCGTGTTATCGACGCAATCGGCTGTACTGGAAGAATTGGAAGCCAATTTCTACCCGAAATTCAAAGAGTCGGATCTATACTGGAAGTTTCTTGCGTCCGACGAGGCCTCCGGCTCAAACGCTGCGGCTAAACCTCCAACGCCGACCGTTACATTCGAACCTCCCGAGAGACGACCTTTACCACCTCTGATTGTACGAACAAGCTCGCAGCCAGGAAATAGACCGCCAAGGGACCTTCGACGAGCAGCTGTCTCATCGAGCGATGTGCGTGGCATGGGCAAGCTTTTCGATGACGAGGATTCACCGCGACGGTCGATTGATTCTGACCGATCAGTACCATTGTTTGACGATGACTATGACACTGACAACATGGCTATGTCTACCAATAGCTTGAGTAAGGACTCGCAGAACGGAGAGGCCGAAGCATCGCAGAGCCATGTTCTTGAAACGATGGAAGCAGCTCTGAATGACATCATCACGAACGAGCCAAAGAATGCGCGAGTGGATGATTCGAAAGGAAGCGGCGATGCTATATCCTCGTCCTCTCTATTTGGACCAGAGCGTCCTGAGATATCACCTCGCAATTCGACAGAGGCTCCCCTAGGCGACAGTGGTCTTTTTGAGAAGACCGAGAAAGGCAAGAAGAGCATCGCATCACTTGGCCTGGTCGGCAATGGCCGCTTCGGTGTTTTCGACGACGACCTTTTCCCAGACCAAGAGAAGTTCATTGAGGACGAGTATGAGGAGCCAGTTGGCGACGCGGATAAAGATTCTGCAGACGAAGTTCATGAAGCGGCACCCGGTGATTTGGGCTTGACAGAGGCCATTGAAGCTTTGACAGTCGACATCGATAAACTCACATCCCAAGACGCTGTCGTGGAAGCACTGACCCGCAAGGCCGAGTTGACGAACAACACTGCAGAATTGCGCATTCTGCGCAAATCCAAGGCAAGCATTCAGCGAGAAATCCACCGCAAGGAGATGCAGCGGCAGCAGTATATTATCCAAGAAGGCGACAACAGCCTATATGGACGATCAACCATTCGGATCAAATCGATCATGGTAGGGAACGAGCCAACTGATGGCCGGGAATTCGTTATGTGTAAGTCAATTCTCCCCTAAGGGGCATACATCAGTCCCAACTAACATGCCAAAGATGTCGTCGAAGTCCAACGCAACGCAGGCGAACAGATGCCCGCCGCATCATGGGCCGTTCCCCGCCGCTACAGCGAATTCCACGAACTACACCAAAAACTGCGAAACAGTTACGCATCCGTGCGACATCTCGAGTTTCCCCGCCGCCGTATGGTCATGAAACTACAAAAGGAATTCCTGCGCAAACGCCGCCAAGCTCTAGAATACTACCTCCAACAACTCCTCCTCCTTCCAGAAGTCTGCCGCAGCCGAGACCTCCGCGCATTTCTCTCGCAGAGCGCCATTCTCCCCCGCACAGACAACACCGCTCAGGCCGAAGCCGAAACAAAAGACCTCGTCTCCCGCATATACAACTCTGTCGCAGACGGCATGGACGATTTCCTCGGTAACTTCGGCGTACTAGATCAACTCTCGACAGCAGGCCAAAACCTCATTTCCGCCGCAACAACACAAGCGTTGACAGCGCCAGCATCAGCGGGCCCAGGCCCAGGCCCAGTAGGCTCAAGCGGATCAATCGACCCCCTAACCGAAGACGCCGTAACAAGCGCCGAAGCCGAAGCCGAACTCAACGCCTTCGAAGACAGAGACTTAGAACCCTTCATCAAACCAATCTGTGACCTCTTCCTCGAAGCCTTCGAACTAAACCGCGGCAACAACTGGCTCCGCGGCCGCGCCGTTGTCGTCGTCCTCCACCAATTACTCGGCGGAACAATCGAGCGCAAAGTCCGCGACGGCGCACGATCCCTCGGCCAAGACGAAAACCTCCTAAAATACATCTCGCTCGCGCGCGACGCCCTCTGGCCCGACGGCATCCTGCGCAAATTCCAGCCCCGAGCCGGAGCGGAGAAATTGAAAAGTCGCGCTGAGGCTACCGTTGTTCTCGCTACGCTTGTCCCCGATTTAGCGGGCAATGTCGTTGGCCGGGCGAATGCGCAGGCTGCAGCTCGACGGATCTTCGCGACACTTAATAATCGGCATCTTAATGCGCATTTGGCCTTTTCGGTGCTGGATGAGATTGTTTTGGTGCTTTTTGGCGCGGGGAGGGGGGAGGGGATAGGTTCCTAGGCTGGACTCATTGCTTCTAACTTTGACCCCCCTTGCGTCGGCTCTTTTCCTTTTGACCCTTTGACTTTTTCCTTGCCTTATTTGATGCGTGGACGATTCAATGCTTATTATATTACGGAAGACAGATACGCCCTGCTTATTTTCTCGGGCGTCGATTTCGCCGGCGTTTAGTTGTTCGTTCTGTTCACGAAGCGAGTATTTTGTACATAATCATAATGCTGTACATGGATTTTTCTTCAACATTGCTGGCCTTCATGACTGTAAATAGTAAATTATGTACTCCGGAAATACAGTATCTACTGCAATGGCCATCTGGCAGCTAGCGATGAAGCTAGCAGAGTCCAAGTGGGCCTTGTGGGGATCTGCCGTAAGGTTAGCGTCGACCCGCCTCCATCCGAAGCGGCGGGGAGCGGAGCTTGTGTGTACTACAGCAATGCACCAGCATAACAAGAAAGTCTACACTGAACACCGGAGATATATTTACTCGGAAGGTGAAGGTGTTTCAGAGGAAGTCCTCGAATTAGGGGTCTGATTGATAAAACCGAGTACTAAAGAACGAGACGGATGTCGGGATACCATACCGAACACCAACACCCTCACCCGCTCTCGGCGGGCGGGAAAGCGCACTTGGACGTAAGGGGGGAAAAAGAAGAGAAGATAGTCCCGGATACAGGGTAGAGATCCAGCAGAAAGATAAAAAAGCAAAATACAGAACAGGCAGAATAGAAAAGAACCTCTTCGCTAGCCCATTGATCTTTCTAGCGCGGTGCGGCACAGAAGAAGAGAACAAGAAAAGCGCAGCAGAGTAGAGAAGCGTAGCAGCAGGGACCTGACGCATCAATCCCGTGATGGTTGGTCTTGTTTGCTTGCGGGTGAGAAGAGAAGAGAAGGGAATGGACGGATGGATACAGAGGGGGTTGTGATACTTTGCAGTTCTGGAGAGGGGGTCAACCCTTGTCGTTTCGATCGTTTCAGGTACGCATAATCAGAAGAAGAAGAAAAAACAGAGGGAGTGGTCTGAGCTGGATTCGGCTCGACTCAACTGGACGATAGTGAAGATCAGATCTCATCTATGCGTCTTCCTTGTTCTTCTTTTTGGACTTCTTGCTGCCTGATTCTTTGGGCGGGCCTTGGCTTGTCTGGTGGACGATGAGTCGTGTCCAGCACTCTTCTTTGTCCCACTCGAAGCCCATCAGGAAAGGTTTCTCGAGTTCGTCGTCCTTCTGGAGGTGGGTTAGAATTGTGGAATTGATTGGCGGGAAGGCGGAAGTGAATTCCGGGGATGATGGGATAGATGGAGACTTGCCTTCTTCTTGTACTGCTTGTAGATGGCATCCATGGCGTCCTTTATTGTTACGCCCTTCAGGTTTCGGGCGGAGACTTCTAGGCCCAGTGGGAAGTGCAGCTCAATCTTCTTGACAGGGGGAGTGACGAGGTACATCCCGAGGATGTCCTTGTCTTCAACTGAGTTTGGTGAGGTATTTAACCGCCTGGAGGGTGTCAGTCAGCTGTTGGAGTGGATAGTAGCAGGACCGGGAGGGGAGTGAACTTACCATCCGGTCTTTTGTGTTTCGATAGGTAGTTCGAGTTCAATCTTTTGTTCCTCTGAGGGAAGTGGTGAGTGGTGGCCAGTGACGGGGAGAGGGTGTTCAGAGTAATATACCTAGGTCCTTGATGTTCCAGACATTGGCGCCTTGAGAGGAAAGACGCTTGTGGCCTTTCTTGACCTCCTTTTCTGAGGGAACAGGAGGTTTGTCATCTAAGGACAGGCCAGCGATGGCGGAATCAACCTTGGTTAAAGGGACTGACATGGTTGGAGTGATGGATTGAAGTGTGAAGTTTGATGAAGATGGAAGATCGGGGGAAGCTGAAGAAGAGAAGAAGAGAAGAAAAAGAAGGAGAAAGGAAGAGGAGAAGTAGGCGAAGAGGGGAAGAGCAGGTGACCAGACCCAAAAGAAGTCATGGAGTCATGCCAGACCACTGACTACCTCCATATACCTACCACTTCACTTCACTTCACTTCACTTCATTCCTTCCCTCTTTTGTCTTACTTTGACTTCCTTATTATCTTCTCAATCTCTACATTTCATTCTCTATCTTCACTCACTCATGGCCATTATCATCTTCACATCAATTCATGATAATTAGCTATCACGCGACATTGACATCGGCCACTTTGGACGCACCCCGCATTTGCTCCACCCGGCTTTATTTGAGATCGGCCATTAGCCAACATCAACATTGTCATTCACGGCCAATCGACACACACACAGAGCACTCGTATTCAGCAGATTAGAAAAAAAAACATCAAATTGATCTTCTAAATCTACTCAATCGTCAACAATTCCTCCCATTCAATCCATCCACCCCCGACCATCCCGTCTCCATCCCGGGGTCACCTGATCCATCAGACCACCATCATTCCACATCCCCAGCTCGTACCATTCCACCCATTTCTTCTACACCGACTCCTTATTGACACATTCCAGTTCTCACCTGACAGCTGCAGCTATTCAACCCTAGCATCCCACTCATAATGCAGTACATCCATCCCATCCCATCCCGCTGCTCCCTCAAAAATGGGGTCAATGATCGCCATGACGAACCAAGTGGGTCACTTCCCCACAGCTCCGACCTCCCGCATTGTCCGGGGGACGTTACATCAAGTAGAGCCCACTGAGGGTCAAATCGACTTATCTCCAGCTGTCTAAATTCCAGGCATGGTTTCGCCCTCAAGAAGCGCCCATCATAAACGAAACTTAAATAACCGATTATCGGCGCAGAGCAGAGCAGCGCAGAGCAAAAAGAAAGAGGGGAAGGGCACGGCATACAGATCATCCGGGCGCAGCGCAGCAGTCCCGCCCCCGGTTGCGAGTTCCGATCGCATCAGAATCGGGTCGACTTGTCTCGTGTGGCCTGATTGCTCAGGCGGGTCTGCTTACTGCTCCCAGCCACCAACCACGTCTTGCTACGAAGTGCTCTTGCAGTACTGACTGGCTGGTTAAGGACCAGGTGCGGTACGTCGGTACATGCGCCTTGGCAGATCGGCAGGGTTACACGTCACCACTGACTGGGATTGTATAGCATTGGACTGGGTTGGAGTGGGAGAAGGCTATTTACGACGTGGTTCACGCGGGTATGGCTTTTTTGCCTCGCTCTCTTTGGGCTTGGGATAAAGAATGACTCAGTTTAGCGATACCTGGCGGGGGTCACGGTACTTGTTAGTTATGTAGACAGTAGCTTGTAACTAGTCGTCGGCTATTTCTGTCTCACTCGCGCTTAAGGGTCAAGCCTAGTATGCGGTGATTGGGTAGAAAATGGGAAATAAATTGATGAATTGAAAACTGAAATGAGTTGACTTTCTCGAGTTGCGGTGGGTATAACAAGAGATATGTGCGATGATATTTTATATAGTCGTTTTCTTGAGCATGGGCTCGCTAGATCAAGCTCGCTGTTGCTTTTTCGTACTATTCCAGACGGTCGAGTCTATTCATTGACACCACAAATCCCTATCTCCACCGCCTCCTCCTCCTTCTCCGAGCGATAAGACCCTACATTCAACTCGGTTGGCTAGTATTCAGACGACCAGGTCATCACCAAGCTCGATGCAATCTCAGTGGTCGCATAGCCATGGCTTTAAAGTCAGACAAGATGCGACTGCCTTTATCAGCCCCGGTTGCTGCCGCGTATTATCCCTCGGTCACTGAGATGGAGTGAGACTGCTCGTCGCTTAAAGCGATTCCGATCCTCAATATCCGAACCTCCAGCACGAAGATGAGGTTTCGATTGTGTTCTCTCTAAAATATTTTCGAAAGCGACACTCGAGGCTCCCTATTTTTAAAGACGCACCCGTATATGATCAATGTGTCCACGCCCAGCGGTAGGCATGGCTTGAGGTAAATCGCCCACCACCGACACGGGACCGCATAGCCCGTTGCAGGGGTGAGAATGAGTTCTCAAAACCCGAAGTTGTATGGAATGGATCGCTCAGCGTGGGCTCACATCTGTGGGCGTGGAGTTTGTGGTCGCGGGAGTTGTGAGGCCGAAGCGGTCCAATATTCGTCGCCTATTTCTGATAATGTAGAGTATTGGCTAGTCAAGCCACCACTTGTGCACTCCGAAGCCGTGTAAAGCACCACGGCCTTCGTTCTTCCATTCTCCGGGAGTGAAGGTTTCCGGTTCGGTCGTCGATTTGTGTTGTCAGGGTTTTAGTGTCGCAGGCATTGCCGGGAGACATCGTAGTTTGTGTTCAGCAGAGTCGGCCAGTAAAACAGTGTGACTTTTGAGAATAGGAACCTTCTGACAGTGTCAATACCGGGAGAGTAACGTGATTTGGGAGGTCGGTTACAAGTACCTTCCGCAGATAGCCTTTGCGGAGAACCCATATATTCTAACTAGAAAATGATAAAAACTAAAAGAAACAATATTTATACAAATTAACTATAATGTTTATAATAAAAAACTATTTATCATGAAATTAGTATTTAAAGTTCAGAAATTATATTTAGAAAAGAATAGATTATTACATTTTTCTAAACTTAGACCATGAGAATTATATGTTTCTTTATAAAATTAAAGAAACTAATAAGATAATTATAAGATCTGAGGTCTTACAAGCAACAAGGAAGGTCTGAGTAGCTTTAGGTAATAGGTATAAAAGATTGGTGATCAACTAAGTAATCAATAAACACAATGTTCAGAATAAAAGAAGATAATGATTTCTCTCGGATTGATGGGGTGGGAGGAAGCCCTATATGTATTAAATAATATTCTTATAATAGCACTATATTTCTTTGCTATTAAAATCTCTCTTACTGGGAGAGTAAGTTTAGGTAACCTGTAACAGCAAGTGCCTGCGCTCACGTGCTATTCCAATAGTCCAAAAGGACCATCAATATCGAACTTCGATATTCGCAGGCACCACTATATATAGTAAGGTAGGTACGCACAAGCTTCTTTGTAACGACTTATCCCGTTACAATAAATTAGCTGTGAAAAAAAATACTATAAATAGCTAGAATAATGTGCTTTAGAAGGCACATATAAAGCTAATTTCTGTAAAAATTGCCTAGATTTTGGATTGATCCTCAAGGATACAAATACTGGCTTCTTTGTTCAACGAGTGGTTCTAATTGGAAATGCTTGTCACTTTCTACGTGACATCAACGAATAGGCCACAGCGGTGAACTTAAACTCATTTCTTGACCAGACCGCTAAATAAACCATTAATTGTGCCTAATCTTAACGGCTGTTTTCTTCACAGTAGCCCAGGCCTGGCTGGTTTCGCCGAAGGTTCACTGTCATCATCATATTCCTGCTGGTTGAGATGTAATGCATATTGCGCTTTGCGCCTGTTATAGCTTGCGTTTAGATCGCTGATTTGTTAGATTATTGGATCATTACAGAATATAGATATCAGAATCAGTTCTACCACTTATAAAATAGAGATTATTTCGAAAAGCTACAGTAGTTTTCGAAATCAGGTTGACCTTGTACTCCCCAGACTTGATTCCCGGAAAAATAAATCCGAACTACGCTAATCCTGTTTAGGGTCACCGCTCTACTAGCTGGGCAGAGTACTAGTACCTCGCACTCTCGAGACATGATCCCCAGAATATAAATTCTCAATGTAAAAGCTTTGGCTGGGTTTTATTTTAAGCACACTAATACAGACCGCCTTTCCCAACTACATCTTTCTTACATAAAAACTTTTCTACATACAACTCAAGATTTATCATCGTTCTGTGCGAAACGCTGTCTCCGTAACCTTCCAAATTTATCCCGCAACGATGTGTAAATTTCAAAATCCTGAGAATGATCAGCTTGAGAATTGCACTGATTAGAATGCCAGACTAACCCCTTCAGAAATCTTCCAGAGTCCGTACGTTAAAGCAAGTGAACCGAGCCCGAATAGAACAAACCATCGCCAGTCAGGGTTGCTCTGTAAAGCATTCACATTCATGCCAAAAATGCTCTTTTAAAGTCAGCTTTTGTACTAACTGTGGAACAATGCTTGGGTATAATCGTACTGCAGTAAGCATCAAGGGCAGATAAATGAACTATAACAAAACAACCATTAGTATTTAGGCATTAGTATATAGGTGTAGAGTTGAACAGGCCACACACTGTAATAAGACTAAGTCTTTTCAAAAACATGGTTTCTGCAATTGATATCTGCGCGATCTCCTAGTTCATGTCAGAAATTGCTTAGTTTGTATTCTTTCAGTACCCACCATCTGACGCGCATCACGGAGTGTTTGCTCTTGTTGCTGAAGCCGAAGGCTTGTTCCTTTTTTCGAAAACTTGGTAATCGTTCTCGACATCGCTGTGATGCCCCTCCTCGTGGAAAAGTCTTTTAGATGCGTAATCTATGTTCCGAATCTTATCGTTATAATCCTTGACCAAGTCAGTGATCGATTTTGTATGCTGATACAAGGACTGCCGAAGGGTGGCCAGATATTTGCCCTCGGTAGCGAGGTATATGAGTAAGCGTCTTCCCTCTATATTTGGTGTGGTGAACTATCATCCGCGTTGTGAGCGTTGTTCAGTTAAAATTTATTTCAAACTCACAGATGTGTTGAATCGATCCTCTGCTGTATCAAATATCCGATCCCACTCCATTTGCAGATCAGCTACCAGATCCGATATCAATTTGTTACCATCTTCGGGTATTATTCCAGAGGACAGAAAGGAATGGTAGACAGCCTGTCCTTTATATCTGGTCCATCTAATGCCTTTATTACTTTCGCTTTTCTTATCTCGGATCTGGCCCCGATAAAGCCAGGACAGTATTTCGGTATCGAAGAATTTTCCAGGGTCCGGAAAAGTCAAGTTGATATTGGATATCAGCTCTTGCTCGTTCGTGTTGAGAATGACGCTGTGGCTGGCATATTGATTCTTCGCATGTTCCATACTATTGTAATGCTCAAAGTTCCGATATATACCACGAGGTATCAGTAGGACTTCGTATCAGAAACAGGATAAAATGACTTACTAAAGTGAGCGATGGTGGCTCGTCTGTCGATCATCATCCGGAAAATCAAGACTATATTCTTTCTTGTCCTGCATTTCTGTTTCTGCCACAATGAGATATTTTGGCTGCGTCGCACTATCCTTTATGAGCTCGAACCAATCACTTCTATATTTAAAAGTCTTTCGTGGTGATACACCAAATTTGAGGCTTTCTTTGACAGCAGGGAGATGTTTCAAGTTTAACGCATGCTGGAGCACAGCTTCGCCACTACTTTTATTGTCGATGACTCCCGTTTGGAATGCCCATTCCAGACTCTCAACGACTGAATCATCGTTTGGGCCGATCAAAGCGTGAGGAAGGTCCAGAGGGTCTTGTAGAGGGCACGAGTTCAGCAGATCCACTATTCTCTTGTCTCTCCTTTGAATAGCATGCATCAGCGGAGTGGTTCCATTGTCATCTGCCAATCTAACATCGATCCCCTCAACCTTGAGCAGAGTACGGACGAAGTGAAAGTCCCCTTGGCCCACTGCGTGTGAGAGTAATGAGCGGCCGTCGCGACCTTTTCCATTCAAATAATCTTTGTCAAAATAGTCGGATTGCCATGACGGTCCTTGGGAACTTCTTCCAATTTCTTCGGAAAACGGCGAATCACCTTTCATTCCCCAGATTTCCGGATTCCATATCAGATGCTTCATAGGAAGCAGATAATCTCCTCGGATAGTGGTAGAAAGATCCCCATTTCGCGAGGATCTATGGTGATTTTGAGGACCAAAATTTCGGCGAAGCAGGAGGTGAAATAACGGCATTTGACCGTCATTATCCAGATCATTCGCGTATATTTCCCGGCCCTCGTGATATAAAGACCGCCCAATATTAGGCATCCTCTGTTTGGAGAAATTGCCGGTTGCTCTCCGAGGGCGGAGTAACATTCTTATGGCAACAAGATTCTGCGTTTCTGCAGCCCAAGAGAGCGCGGAACGGCCCTCTTCATCACTTAATCTAATCGCACCAGGGTCTTTAAATTCTCGCAAGAGACTTTCCCACTCAGAGTTGAACAAACCATTCCCTGCTGCAAAGATACCTCTGTTCCCTGACCTTGCAGCATAATGTAATAATGTTTGACCCCAGGTATCACGATACTCTTTCCTTTGGTCGTTAGGAGTACCATTCAATATCTCAAGAGTCTTTTGGTAATATCTAGAATCATCGTCATCATATCGAATATCCATATTTTCGGGCAGCTCGGGATAAATTGCACCTCAAGCAGAACATGGAGTGAATATAAGAAGCCTCGATGAGTGAGTCAGGAGGATATTGATATTTCATTAGGCACCAATATACTATGCGTCCATACCCAATCTTCGCATGCATGTCGCCTTGTGAGGTATGGAATTTGATTGGCTCTAGGTAATCCGGGTGCGAGGTACGTGTACTTCCGACGGAAATCAGTGTCCCCACTTATATCTTTGAAGTTTTCTCGAGCCCCAATACGAAGATGTACTATTCCATATATAGACTAATTAAGCCCTTGAAATCCCCATATGTTTTGAATAGGGGTATAAACAGAGAACATGATTCCATCGGGCCTTTCTCATAGTGTGCGCCTGATCCATTAGGAGGAAATTGCCCCTTCAAGTCCAAGCAACAAGGTCAAGGCGTATTTTTGTTTGGAATGGTTATCGCGGACTTGGGTTGCTTCTAAAGAAAGAAGAAGAATTAAAAAGCCGACAAATTATACTAGTAGTGAATTGGGAAACTCGGGTTAATAAATCATGTTTCTAACTGCACCATTCTCCCGGCTATCAAACGCCTATTGAATCCATCTCTAAGAAATCAAACCTCGGAAAAAACCTAGGACGCGCCACTCATCCCACCAAAACACCCAACTTAACAAAAGAACTAAGCAAATGCCGAAGAAACAGCCTTCAAGGCAGAAGGCCCATACTTCATCGCCATCCACCCCGCAACTCCAAGAGCCGGCACCACCAAGGCACCCACCTTCAAAAATGCAGCATTAACATGCGGCTGCAACCCTTCCTTAACCATCGCCTGAAACTTATCTGGCTCATTGCGATCCGGATACTCCTCCTTGGGAATAGGAACTCCCAAAAAGGGACAGATTTTAGACCAATCGAGTCCGTCTTCGAGCTGAATCACGCAGATCTGGTTGGCAGGCACAGTCTCTTTGACCATATTGATACTAAATTGGCATTAAAATTAGTGTCATAACTCTCATCCTCACACAATCCATATATATTTGTTCTTGCACTGGAACTTACTAGTCGACATAATACTCCCTCAACAATCGCTCATTATCCGCCTCCCCGGGAAGCGTACTACCAGACCAAGCACCATAAACCGTAACATTGAGCGAGAAAAAGATGCTCAAGTATTCATTGAAGTGCTTTAGAATACCCATGGGGAGCGAGTGTGCCATTTGTACCATTACTCCCGCGGTATTGTTAACCGACTTTGCCCATTTCGCCGGGCTTCGTTCTGTGAGGATGAATTTGACATCTGGGTCGGCGGCGTAGGCCTTGATCGCGTCTCGGCCGATGAAACTTGCTACCTCAACAATACACTATTCATGAAGCCTTGTCAGCGAAACGAGTTCATTTGTGTTCTTCGGCTGCGTGCTGCGGGGAAAAAGAAGGGCATCGATGTGAAAGGGTGCAGTTGTCCACATACATCGTAATCTCCCAACCACCGATCGAAATCCGGCTTCTCGAATTTCCGCTTTCCGGAGAAACGGTTGTGCTGCGCGGTGATAGCTTCTTGGAGAGTCTTCATATGGGGTGTTCCTTGTATGAGACAGCATTCGTACATGTGGTACGGGTTGTATCCTAGGATTTGCATTGCGCGGTAGAGGCCGAGGGTACCTGTTCTATTTGGAGACTTTGGTTAGCATCTTTTGCCGACCTCAGAAATACTCATCCTCATTTCGGACGGATACTTACCGGCTAGCACTTGCGACGACGACTTTCATCTTCTTCACTTCAGCCGGCATGGGCAGTTTATCGACATTTCGAGACATTTTGACTTCGTAGACTGGAAATTGAACTTAGTGTCGTATCGTGTCCTGTCGTATAAATGGTATAAATGCAAATAGGCTCTATGCTTCCGAGTAATGCCGGGATAAAATGATCTGCGAATTGCTCTAGTAGCTCTGACGTGCTCCCAGGGTCCGATGGTTTGAGCGCTTAAGCTCCCCTTTTGTACCCCGGTCCACATAAGGCTAACCTGAGCGCGCAAAACAACGTGGTCATGTTTTTCCGATCAGCACAGGCTACATCCTTTGCAACTCTGTACTCAGCCTCGTTTAAGTTCCCAGTGCACTTTCCCGAAACCGCGATCGTCCCCACCAGCTACCCAAACAGTGACAAGAGTAGCTTTTAAATGGATCCGTTTTGCGTAACGACGGACCCAATGGCAGGCGCTAGGTGGACCCTTTAACGCTTTGCGCGTAAGCTTACCATCCGTGCGGCTACGCGCTAGGGCTGAAAGGGAAAATAATCCAGCGGCTGAGAACCGTCGCGGTGTTTCCGGGAAGTCTAAGTGCAGGTGGACTCATGATTGAAGGGTTTATCTTTGCTGTGCTGGTTGGGCGGGCAGCGTGTAGAGATTGGGTTTGTCTTGTTTGGGATATCGTGAGGTCAGTTTACTTTCGGCCGCGGATTTGCTGTACGTGTACTCCACTTTGTTGGGGGCGATTTGAGATGTTTGAATAGCGGCTCGTTTACTCCATACATGTAGTCTTTCTCTACTAGGTACGGAGTAGACTGTTGAGTACCTAGGTATATCGTGCCTGAACGGTGATTCATTTAGTGGAGATGGTACTAACCATCGTGACTCCAGGTCTTCTATTCAAGTAGATGTTGCTTGGCAGTGCCTCGGGCCTTATGATTGGCCGCTCGATACTAAGCTGCAGACTGCACGAGGGTGGTCACCGCTTGTTGACAGGTCATGGCACTGGATACGTGCCATCAATTAGACCACTCGGAGACCCAGGTGGGTGGTGGCCTTAAAATCAGCAACACGTTCAGTTGATCAGTTGGATGGGGAATTACTCGAAGATCTCCATACACTTTTCGGAATATCATGCCCAGGCGTAGACCTCGAGACACAATGAAGGAATTGGTGGAGGGTGGAAACCAGGAAATGGTGCTTGTATGGGGATATCTATCAAAGAGAGAGAGAGAGAGAGAGACAGGGCCAAGAAGGCAAGATGTGAGTGTCTTTGGCGGCCTGAGGCCTACACCCCAACCAAATCCTCTGCTGTGACTTTCTCAAATCTTGACAGTAACTTGACCTTGGAAGGATAAGAAGCCTTGGAACTTGAAGTTGGTAATACTGCCGTGTCTGAATACTATTTTGGACCTCAGATGCGCTATCTCCTAACACTGTATTTCTAACGCAGCTTTGGGATACTATATCTCGCTAACGACTACTACTACTAGTACTAGTCATAGACTATACTAGAAGTCAAAACAACGCGTAGTACAAATCAAGGCCACATGTACTAAACATCCTAGAGATTAGCAAAAAGAAAAGAGAGAGGGGGTATTCAGAGAGAAAATGAACACACGCCACAAAACAACGTATACCACAAAGCAACGCATGTACAAAAGCAAGAGGTCAGTTATGAGGAGATCAGGCACTCGCAGACGAAGATACGAGGAGCAGGCAATATGTGATAGCATACAATGAAAGTAATCAGATTGAGGAGAGAACTTGAAAAAGAGACAAAAGTACATACGGGGCGGAGTTGATGCCATCCGGCTAAGGCATCAACGCCAATCATCCGGAGTAACTAACAACCATCCAGTTCGTTACGTTAATAAACCTAGAGATTAGTAAAGCCGAGGCCCTAGAGCACAGGATTAGTAGCAAGAGAAGAATGAAATATGTCTACATACACAAAATTCAAACATAATGAGGGCTGGGAGTAGTACTAGAGGCATAAACTAGTTACCGAGTAAGCCACATGTCGAGAAGCCCACGTCATTTGACCTCCAAGCCGTGTTGACGTGCATCCCCCCCTCCTCCCCCCAAAATTCTCCCCTCTCCGTCTTTTTTGTGAAATTGAAAAAAAGGCAGCACATTGCATTACACAGTTATCCATATTTAAAAACACATGGGTTCTCACCAAGCATGAGCGATTTCACTGAGCAGACTCTTTGCGACCATGAAGCAGACAGGCAGACCCGCGAGGTTTATCGTTACTTCCAGCCAGAAAATCCAGCGGCACTGAATTCGACATGGCCCCTTGTCGATCATGCGAGCACTTCAATCGCCGTATCATCAACTGCAAGCTCTGCAAGCTCTGCAGATTCTGTTGATAATGTTGATTCAGCTGTGGATGAGGGGCTGCCTGAGACGACCGCCATTGATGACAGCCCTCTCTACAGCCCAAACACGACCTTGACATCTCTGGCGCAGCTCGCAGCTCTGCGACTGAATGCGCAGCGTGCTATAATCACGTGACTTTCTCCCTTATCCAATGGCGATCCCCTTATCCAATGGAGATCTTTGTCTAACTTACCGCGTCGCAGGATATTGAATCGCGAAACTCAGTATGTATTGGCGGAAGCTACGAGAACGACCAATGTGGGAAGTTCGACATTATTTGGTGACAAGGGAGACAGCCTGTTTGCTGGAACATCCATATTATCAAATTCTTGGAACATTTGTGAAGTACGTCTAGACCGATGGACGTTGGCATGCACCGAACATTCCCCTAACACCGATCTATTTCAAATAGGAGACAGTCAATGTACGATCGGACGAACAGTACGAAGGAACATATCCTTTTCTTATTATCAACGACCTTGACCGCGAGGAGCGCTTCCAGAAATTGCCCTTCGTTCAAGGCGAGCTGCACTCTCGCTTTTATGCCGGCACGCCCCTGACGAGCGATGACAACATCAATCTGGGCTGCTTGTTCATATTAGATCCTGAACCTCGTGACGGGTTGGATGATGTTGAGAAGGATATACTTGGAACGATGGCATCCGTGGTTATGGAGTATCTACAGATGAGCCGCCAGGCCATTGAAGGGCGCCGCGCCTTACGGTTATCGCATGGCCTCCGTCTTTTCGTGGACGGGAATTCCAGCTTCACCCATAACGATCCCGCCTCTCGCTCGCATAGCTCAGGCTACAGTCCATCTTCACATGCATCGCCATATCGTGAACGGAGTCAATCTATGAATTCTCCAACCCGAGGCTCCAATTCTTACCCATCAGAGTTTGACAACGATGACGCGTCGCTTAAAGACGGCAACCTACGATCTTCGACTCGAGTCTCGACCACGGAGCCAGGCAATGACATATCGGTTAGCCCAGCTCCATCTTCACAAAGCTCGAAACAAAGCGACAGCGGATCGATGGTGTCAAGCAACGCCGATTGGCTTTTCCAGCGAGCCGCAAACCTCTTACGACAAAGTCTGGACCTTGACGGTGCCGGGGGTGTGATGCTTTTGGAGAATGGCGATGAGTTGCCAGACGGAAGCCCCCACAGCCACTCGTCCTCCACTGATTCAAATAATTCTGTCCCCGTTCTTGCGCTGTCGACCAGAGAGGACCCGTTCTCATATCAGACGGATTCTGAGTTATTGCACCCGGCTGTTAAACTTGACCAGGACTTTCTAAATCAATTATCTCGCCGTTATCCCAAAGGGCGTATCTGGTCATTCCATCGTGACGGGAGCCTATCTACCTCGGATGAAGACGAGATGTCCCTCGGAGCCGCTCGGAAATATAATCAAAGCTCCAGGGTACTAGAAGCCAGCAAACTAAAAGCCTATTTCCCCGATGCGAACCAGGTCATGTTTGTTCCATTGTGGAATGCTACCAATCTGAGATGGCTCGCAGGCTGTTTCTCCTGGACTCCCCAGTCGACGCGAGTTTTCAGTCGAGCAATTGATCTCAGCGCCATTTTCGGTTTCGCTTCTTCCGTGATGACCGAATACAGCCGCATTGAATCAGCCGTCGCAGACCGCCAGAAGGGCGATTTTATCAGCAGCATATCTCACGAACTGCGCAGCCCATTACATGGTGTTTTAGCCGCTGTCGAGTTCTTGGGGTCTACTCGTTTGGACGATTTTCAAGAATCACTTCTCGAGACGGTAAATGCTTGTGGCCGAACTCTCTTGGATACAATGAACCAGGTTTTGGATTTCAGCAAAATATTGTCCTTGGAAAGACAGAAAAAAAGGCACAAACGCAGAAAAGATCCATGGAGGCCTAGAGCCCCAGACCGGCACCCAGCGCGAATGGACCCACTTATGGCAACCAACGTTGCCATCTTAACGGAAGACGTTGTGGATAGCGTGTGCTTGGGGCATTACAACATCCAAAAGTCAACAACGCCAACAAACCATCCAATTGGCGAGTCACACATTTTGTCAACGTCATCGCTAAAGAACATTCAACTTGGCACAAATTCAGCTGTGGAGGTCATTGTCAATATCAGTGATAATGACTGGTTTTACAACGTCCCGCCCGGCTCAATGAGGCGTCTAATCATGAATCTTCTCGGAAACGCACTGAAATATACCCCAAAGGGCCAGATATCAGTCTCGATCCAGGCGACCGAGAACTCAAAGGGCCGTTCTCGGCGTCAGGGCCTGGAAGATATAGTGACATTAACTGTTTCAGATACAGGTAAGGGAATCTCAAACGAGTTCCTTCAGACTCGTCTTTACACTCCATTTGCGCAGGAGGACCCCCTTTCTGTGGGTACTGGCCTCGGTCTATCAATTGTTCGCGAAATTGTCAAAACCCTCAATGGAAACATCAGAATCAGAAGCCGAGTCGGCGAAGGCACTACTGTCAAAGTGACGATTCCCCTCGATCGCCCAGTGGGAGAAAAAAGTCTCTCGTCGACGCCTTGCGCCGATAAGCCGGAACAAGAGCCACTTACAGCACCCCTTCAACTACGCCAGCTGAACTTGATCGAGAAACGTGCCGCGATATGGGGGATAGATCCTTCTCATGTCGGCGAGTATTCATTCTGGTCTTCAATTGCCCGGTATATCACAGACTGGTATGGCATGAAGCTAGTGCCTTGGTCTGCGGACGAACCTATCGATCTTTTACTTGCAAATGACAGCGATTTATCAACAGCGGGATTCCAGCAGCTACGTGATGCATTACCGCAAATGCTTGTTTTTCACCGTTGTGTAGGCAGCCCGAGCGATATCAGGACAGAGTGGTCGCATCTTGCCGACTCTATGGTGATCATTCGGCGACCATGTGGTCCGCAGAATCTTGCCAGAGGAATCTTGAACTTGCTTTATCCAAAGAATGCGTCTCTGGTATCACCTGCGCCATGTCCGAACCTCTCCGAAGGAGAACTCGTACTCCCGACGCGGCCCCGGTTCTCAAACCAGACTCCATCAACCGGGAGCTCTACCATTTCGTCTGAAAATCTGGACTCGCCCGATGCTGAATTATCCAATCCTATAGCAGATTGCGTTAGCTTCGCCACAGACTCTCTGAAACGCAACGGTTCGAGCCAGTCTCCAGAAACAGCAGGGTCCTATCGCCTCGAGTCTGAAAGCGATTCTTCCATGCCTCATGAATCCTCTCCCGCGTCCTCCACTTCACCACCCAGGCAGTCAGCCCCCATCGAGCCCTCACCCGGTTCAAAAAGCAAACCGCGAGTATTGCTGGTCGACGACAATGAAATCAACCTTCGACTCCTGAGGACCTTTATGAGAAAATGTAACATCACGGACGTAGACACAGCACAAGACGGCGGACAAGCCGTCATCCAGTTTGAAAAGGCGCCGTCGGGCTACGACCTTATTTTCATGGACATATCCATGCCCGTAATGAACGGGTTCGAAGCGACGCGTGCGATCCGCACGATTGAAAAAGAGCGCAGTGGCTGCACCCCAGCCAATATTATCGCTCTGACTGGACTCAGCAGCTCAAACGATGAAGTTAAAGCACTGGGGTCCGGGGTGGATGTCTTCCTCACGAAGCCCGTTTCGTTAAAGGCCGTATCGCGGCTACTTGCAGATTGGGAAGCCGGACTGGCTGGATAAAGTGGGGCATATTTCTTCTTCTCCACGGGTATTATGCGAAGGCTGGGAAATTGTGATAAATATTCCAAGTTCTTTCGGCTTGGAATAGAATAGCCAAGAAGCGATATCTTGCCTGGTGGGTAAGAATCAAATTTACAAATCCGGCAGGCTTTGCCTGGAAAGAAACCAAACCAAACCAGACAAAACCAATCATAGTGCTCGCATACTCCCATCCAAGCTGGGCAATGTGGTACGGGCCTTGCTAGTGGCAGTATCGTGTTGTCGGGCTTGTATGCGTGCTTCGTTTTGCTAACCCCCCTGACTGCAGGTCTCGTATTGGGGAGTAGGCCCCGAGAGGAATGTGATCTGTCACCATGCCGTGTTAAAGGAATAACATGGCCTTTTTCGGATGGTCAACAATGAATGACTTATTATTCGAGTTCGGCTCCGATCATGGCACTGATTGAGATTGTTACAGAAAGCCCTGTGCTAGCTACTCATGTTTGAAACAGGGGACTTTGCACAAAGCCACCTCCAAGAACTGTTCACAATCGCCAACTAACTTGAAAACAGGCTTAATTTCTTACAGTCTATACAGAGCAGAAATATCAGGCACCTATACAAGCAAATAGGAGAACTTGAGTCGTTTATTTAATTCTATACTCCTATACTGGCAGCCTAGGATACCTACCATAGTGTGGAAGCTAGACATAGGGAAACCTATAACCTACTATGACCTACCTAAATATACGATTAACTAGCCTCTTTAATCGCGGTTCTCAATTCTCAAACTGGCGTACTTTTATGATTTCGGATAGCTATCTCCAGTATATCCATGGATAGTATACAGTCTACTTGAATACATAGGTAGTGGAGGATGATAGACCTCGTCACGCCCCTTCCTCAACGGCAACTTCTGCCTGCAACTGCCTTCTTCCTCAATCAGTTTCTCCATCTCTCTATCTCTGCATGTTTCTTTCTTTTCTATTTCCCGAAACTGTTCTTCTCACATCTAAATTTTATTCAGTTCAACATGAGAATATCGTTCCCTCGCATCGTGGGACTTTCCCTTTTGACAGGATGCGCGGCTGCGTCTGTTCCCAATATCGAGATCAAGGTCTGTGACTGCTCCGCACAATACCCCCCCCCGGAAATTTAAGGATATCGACTCTGAATCTGACACATTCTGTCCCATAGGGCTCCAAGTTCTTTTACTCCAATAACGGCACTGAGTTGTGAGCTCCGCGGATCCCAAATCTTCTGACTCTGTGCTCATACATTTTTCACCAGTTTCATCCGAGGCATTGCCTATCAAGGTGAGTCGGACCCAGATTACTCGTTCCACCTTCAAATAAGATCCTGACCTTGAGTGGATAGAGAATTACAGTGGTGGAGGCGCTCAGGGAACAGGCGAGACCAGCAAAGAAACCTACGTCGATCCCCTCGCGAACGGCGACCAATGTCAGCGTGATATCGTCTACCTCCAACAGCTACGCACCAACCTCATCCGTACATATGCCATCGACCCATCCAAGAACCACGATGACTGCATGCAGAAGCTTGCCGATGTCGGGATCTATGTCATCAGTGACCTTTCTTCCCCGGATAATTCGATCAAGGCCGACGACCCCACGTGGAATGTCGATCAATACAAGCGATATACGTCTGTGATAGATGCTCTGCAGAAATACGACAATGTCATCGGATTCTTTGCTGGGAACGAGGTCGTTAACCAGCCCAACCAGACAGCTTCGGTCGCTTTTGTCAAGGCGGCGGCGCGAGACATGAAAGCATACATCAAGAAGAAGGGCTATCGCAAGTCCCTCAGTATCGGCTATGCAGCGACCGACCAGCGGGATATTCGCCAGGACATGTCGGCCTACTTGAACTGTGGATACCAGGACAGTGCTATCGACTTCTACGGGTATAATATCTACGAGTGGTGCGGTGACAAAACGTTCTCCTCGTCCGGCTACAAAGAGCGAACCGATGAATACAAGAACTATTCCATCCCGATCTTCTTCTCCGAGTACGGATGTGTTACCAGCGGCCCTCGAAGCTTCCAAGATATCCCCGTCCTGTACAGTGACAAAATGAACGATGTTTGGAGCGGCGGAATTGTCTACATGTACTTTGATGTCAATGGAGGTGACAACTATGGTCTCGTCTCTGCATCAGGTAATTCTGCAATGCCCGGAAAGGACTTTACGGCGCTTTCAAACCAGATCAAAAGTGCGACAGCAACCGGCGTCAACATGGCCAGCTACAGTCCTTCCAACCCCGCGCAGGAATGCCCGACCGTCAACAGCAACTGGCTGGCGAAATCGAGCCCGCTACCTCCGTCTCCCAACCCTGATCTCTGTGACTGTATTGCGAAGACCTTGGAATGTGTTGTCAAAGATAACGTCGACCTTAAAGATTATGGGACTCTCTTTGGCCAGATCTGCGGTTACGGAAAGACCATCTGTGATGACATCACTCACAACGCTACAGCCGGTCGCTATGGCGCCTACAGCGTTTGCAGCCCCAAGGATCAGCTTTCCCAGGTCATGAACCGCTACTACCTCAGCCAGGATAAGAGAAAGGATGCTTGCGACTTCGACGGCAAGGCAAAAGTCCAGGTACCGAATGGCTCTTCGAACGACTGCAAGTACCTCATTCAACAGGCGGGCGGTACTGCATCGTCAACCGCAGGAAGTAACACTGCAACGTCTACCTCCAAAGGTGCCGCTACCCATATGGTGAGTCCGGTTAGTATTCTTGTTAGTGGCTGGCTTGGTGTGGGCTCTTTGGCAGCTGCGATTCTTATCGGCTGTCTGATGATCGTTCTGTAGACCGTTACAAAAGTGGCTTTCGGTCTTTGTTACATAATATCGTCGTGTCACTCATTTGAAGCTACTTTGACTTCCCAATCAACCAGTATGGTTCTTAACGGTACCCGGGCATCGCTTCAAGATAATTCGTTGAGACAATCTCTTTCAGTAACCACAAAGTGTGAGAAGTTATCACTATAATATGCGCTATTAGTAGGCAAACGATGCAATAAATGCCGAATTGATATAATCATCATCCATTAGAGAGTTGGAAGAATAGCCGTTCTTGGTTCGTTCATTTGCTCGCTTAATCTCACCCGGATGAAAAGAAGCCTTGGTCCTCAGGATTCCTTTGTACCTAAATAGTAGCTCTCTCTGCAGTCATTCCAGATTCGTGCCTTAGCTCTGATTTCATCACCAATAAGCTCTATTGTCGATATCGCGGTGATGGACATTTTGATCAATTTAGATCTGCTAATGTAATCTATTCTGACACGAGAGAAGAAAGACAGTCTATGTACACAGAATTGTACTTGAGGATAATGTATTTTCAATTTTTTGTGTTTCTTTGGAGCTGGAATACAACCAATTTTCAAATACACTAGCTATTAATCTTTCTTTGTTTCTTTGCCCCTCATCTTTGCCAGTCCCCAGTCCTCGGAAGAACGAACGCTCTAACACCCTTCTGGCCAATGAGTGTCCTCTTATAGTAAGCCGCAGTCGAGTATATATTGTATGGCTGCTTACCTGCGTCATGATGGTCAGACTCTACTAGTGCGTTGCGTCAAAAAGTCCGATATCCATGTCATTTGAATGTCGCAATATGATGCCCCCAACCTTGGAAATCATCGCTCCAAATATAAAGTCACCAGATACTTCGTATTGGATAACTAAATCATCTTCGCTCTGAACAACCCTCTTGGTACTAATATCCAAACAAAATTGAAAATGCCCCTCCCATCCGATCCGGCAACCGTTGAAGTCGGCGCTCAACTCGTCGACACTCTCCATAAATTCTTCGGCCCTCATCCAGGCTTCAGACCAGGTAAAGATCCTATCATAAAGCCCCACGGAAGCTATAATGAAATTTGTCTAATAAAAGCAAAATCAGCACACGCAAAAGGGATCCTCCTAGAAGGATCATTCACCCCAACACCAGAAGCATCAACCCTCTCATCAGCCCCCCCACTTCCAAAATGAAACACCCATCCTAGCCCGCTTCTCCAGCTCAACAGGTCTCCCAGACCTCCCGGATAATAATCCCAACGGCAACCCGCGCGGCCTGGCTATACGATTCGTTCTCGCCGAATCACCTCGACGCCTACACACCGATATAATAACCCACTCGACGCCATTCTTCCCCGCAAAGGACGGTCCGGATGCCCTCGCCTTCTTCAAAGCACTGGCAGACGGCTCGATATCAGACCATCTAGCGACATACCCGTCCGCGAAAGAATTCGTCGAAGCGCCGAAACCATTCCCGGTCAGTTTCGCCAGAGAGACCTTTTACGGCGTGAATGCGTTCAAACTGATCGCCGCTGATGGGACGGTGACGTTTATTCGGTATCGATTTGTGCCGCGACGTGGTGCGGCGCATGTGGACGGCGATCAGGTGGAGGGGTTAGCGGCGGGGTATCTTTATGAGCAGATTCAGGAGGTACTGCCTCTAGGGCCGACTTTTGATCTTGTGGCGCAGATTGCGGAGGAAGGCGATGTTACGGATAATTGCACTGTGCAGTGGCCGGAGAGTAGGAAGGTTGTCACGTTGGGGACTATTAGTCTTGATCGTGTGAGGGAGGATAATGATGCGGAGCAGAAGAGGGTTATTTTTGATCCTGTGCCGAGAGTGCAGGGTGTTGAGTCTTCGGATGATCCGCTTATTGATGTGCGGGCTGCGCTTTATTTGATCAGTGGTAGGGAGAGGCGTGCTGCTTGAAGTTTTTGCTTTGGGCTAGGCGTTGTGATTTAGGTGCCTTTTGTACCACTGTATGTGGAAGAATGAATTGTGAATTATATTGAAAGAGTAGTAAGCGCCCAGGTAAGTTTGAATATAGAGTGGCCGCATGTAATCTTGCGATTTTAACAATGATCTTCAAAATCTTGCTGCAGTTGCATGCAGCGGCCTTGAAGCCTTTCGCTAGATCGAAGCAGTCTCCCAGTAGCTTACCTATAGGAGTATCCTAACGAGCGATATGCGCAGTACCCTAAACAAGTAGGGTCAATCAATTCGTATGCGTAGAATAACTTCCACCGAGGGATGGGATATTCTCGATAAAACCTCCAGGGCTGTCAGAAACATTGGGTCGATTGCAGCTATGGAGCGCTGGAGAATTCAATTGGCGTTCTGCTCTTCCTGCACCTCAAATATGTCCATAGCCCATTTAACACCTTGCTCCTTTGCAATAGCGAATGGTGTCTTGCCATCCAAATTTACCCTCTTCTCAAATTCAGGGACTCTCTCCATGAAAAGCCTGACTGTTCTCTGATATTCAATCGCCGCAAAAGTATTTTTTGGTTGACAACCGGCCATATGATGGAACACAGTGTTACCGAAGTTATCAATAGCTGTTAGATCCGCACCCTTTCTGTACAATGCCATCGGCCGGGTAACGTCTCCTTCCTTCCATTGCTCATGTATGATGTTGCCAGCACGGAATGGGAATACCGGAATCACACAGGCATATGAATCGGCTCCTAATTGACAACGTGCGGCAGATAAAAGCAGAGTTCGGCCACGAGGATCTCGTCGTTCAAGGTCAATATCGGGCATGTCAAGCCAGGGTTTGATGATGCCGCCATCTGAGAAAATCTCGTGAAGAATAAGTTTGTCCGCATCGCATGGAAGGAAACAGTCCGCACCATTGGATAAGAGCATTTTAATCATGCGTATCGAGTGATCGCGACAGTGAGATTCGTTGAAAGGGAGCATGGAGATGTAGTGAAGGGGTCGGATGACTTCAGTCTTGGACCAAGGCGCTTTTCCTAGCCTGTGCGCATGCCAATGAGGCTGCGCGGAAGATAGAGTCGTGTTATTGACATCTAGTCCAATGCCCAATAGATCGGACACAATTTCCTCATCAAAGGAACAAAGTGCCTGAAACAGCTCCATGGGATGGTCACTAGATGGAACAGCACCACGTTCAACCAACAAGCGAAACACCCTTTTATTGTGAGCAGACATTGCGAGTGGAGTGAAACCGCATGTGGCTGCGATGTTTGGATCGGCACCACCTTCGAGCAGGATGTTGACTATTTCCCATCGTCGATGACCTCCCAGCTCCGATCGGCTCACTGCGACACAGAGTGGTGTCTTTCCCTCGGCGTTACGCGCATTCGGATCAGCACCGTGTTGGAGAAGATATCGGATAGCCCCTTCGTACCACCAGTGTGTGCCTTGAGCGAGATGATGAAGAATCGTGTCCCCATCCTTATAGGCACGGGCAGCAGCCATGGGCGACTGATAATAAATTTCAGGCTTGGAAACCATGTCATTATTGAAGCGAATATTGACGTCCGCTTCAAATTTTTCAACGATGACCTTGATCAATTCCAAGTTCGGCAGCTGCCTCTCGGCAGCTGCTAGCAAGTATGGGATTAGGGGGCCATCCAGTACTTCGTGACCCCCATCAATCCAGTCACTGTCCGGCATGATACTGCCAATCCTCCTAAATATGTCGGTATATCCCCATCGCGCACAGGCAAATAGGAAATCCGGAAAGACCCCGTCAGAGTCATCCCGAACAAGAGTGGGATTCTCTTCTAGTGCCTCAGCAAGCTCATTATGGTGGCCATCTATCACCAGTTGAAAAAGATCCAAGTCCATAGTGCAGGGTGAGGTAAATATCTGCTTCAGCAGAGTGGAAAGATGCCGTGAGCGAAGTAGCAGAGATTCGGTGCTGAATGGGAGCGATGTTTCGATATTGATTCCCAACTCCCTTGATGCTCTCACCAGCTCGGCAGCCATTTCTTCATCTCCAGAATCTTGCGCAAGGAAAATAGAGCCAACACCTTCCGTTATATCTGCGGCCTGGAACCCCCCCTTCAACGCCAATGCACGCACGATGCGCCCACTTCCGAGGGTCGAGTCTTCAGACGTGATTTCACCTTTCCATCCTATCTTCTTAGGATTAAAAGGCTCTCTGTTAGGGCGAGTATCACCTCTTAGCGGTCGTTCTTTATCTTGCGCGAGGATGCCTGCCGCAAAAGCATTGTTCAGTATGTTCTCCTGATCATCATTCGCAATCCAAAGTCGACTTTCGACCAGGAACTCAGAGCATGCGTCTATTGGTAATCTTTTGCTTTTATCTCTCACTTGAGTGTCTGCTCCATGATTAAGAAGCAGGTTCACTGTCTCTAGCCTTCCAGAACGACAGGCTAGGTGAAGAGGGGTCCGCCCATCATCAGACTGCATATTCACCATGGAGGTCATGTTGTTCGAAGCATAATGGTCCAAAAGTAGTCCGACGACATTACTCTGACGAGCAGTTGCGGCGATGTGTAACAAGTTCCGTCCATCTTTGGTCGTAACCGCCGCGTCGGCGCCTCTGGCGATCAGCTTGCCGACTAGAATCTCCGATGTGGTGGCTGCGAGATGAATTGGTCGAACACCCTGATAATCAGGCATATTTAATGCTGCATCTAGGCCTGCATCAAGTAGAAGATCGATCGCGCATTTTCCTTTCACAGGAGATGCCGCAAAAAGATGATCTGACGTGTGGCTGCAAAGTGCGTGAAGGGCAGTTCTCCCTTGAAAGTCACAGACAGTTGGGCAATGGCCGTTACCGAGGAGATTGATTATTGTCAGAAAAGCTGTCTCTTCGTCGATTGCGGCGTAGCCGGACGCGAGAAGATGTAGGAAATCCTGTCCAGCGTAGTTTTGCATTAGGGGATCTGCTCCAAGCTTCATAAGATTATCCAGTTGGTTCGATTGGAATCCGAAAGAGCCGATCAGATTGGAAAGGACCCCGTTTCCCTTGTAGTCTTGAGCATTTATATTTGCTCCACGGTTGATCAGAGAGGGGACTAAAGTTTCACTGTGAAATCCGCTGTTTGGGCCACAGACGGCGCTTGTGAGAAGGGTATTCCCGCGGGAGTCTTTTGCCTCCAGATCCGAGTCCGCAGCACATAATATGTCCAGGATTTCCTCACAGTCGGAGTATGAAGTATCAACTTTGTGGATAGCTTGCTGACCCTTATGATTCCTCTGGGCTGGGCTCATACCGAGAGCTAAAAGTGCTGGAACCGTGGGATCTCCAGGCCTGTGCTTTTCGACAGCGATGTGCAGAACCGTGTCGCCGTCGGAGGTAGTAATATTCCAATCTGGAACATACGGCTTGAACATGGAAAGATCACCTAGGTCATGGTTTGACGCGAAGGCATGCAATGCTGCAGTTCCATCCGGTTGAAAAATGAGGTCTAAACGCGCTCCATGGTCCATGAACATCTTGAATAGATCCGGCTCATCCTGGGGATCGTGGAAAAAATGCAGCGCTGTTCGACCAAGATGGTCTGCGACATCTGGGTCCGCTCCACGGCGTAGGAGGAAGGGCGCAAGCTTGATGTCATTGGGCATACATTGCAACAACAATGTCCGGTCGTCGTCTTTCGAATTGATATTGCAGCCTGCATCGAGCAGCAACTCAAGCACCGCCCGTCGGCGGAGTAAATTTTGGCCATCGCGAATTCTAGGATGATTAAAAGACCATGGCACACTATGAAGTGGCAGCTGCTTTTGTTGTCTTCTCTTATTTCGTCCACGATTAGATTTGATGTTGACATCTGCCCCATGTCGAAGAAGAACCTCGACAAGCGTCGGGTGTGCATTATGGGCTGCAAGAAAAAGCGGAGTAATATCTTGGTATGCTGCATTTGGATCACATTGTCCACTCTCCAGCAATTCCTCGGCGATAGCAAGTTTCCCTTCTTCGCACGATCGACACAGAGCCGCGGAAAGATCGGCTGGAGATGTGGTGGGGATCAAGTTGCGCACTGTATCCACAGACTCGGCTTCCACTGCAGCCAGAATTGGCGCCGGAGCCCCTGCCTCGGGTGGTTCCGTCGGGGTGTCCGAGCTGCTGCATTCGGAATCAAAATCGTCAAAGTCCATATCGTCCATACTAGGCATGATTCTCTGTAGAAATTTATGAGCAAATTTTATTAATCTCTCGACCTCTCGCCTCCTTTTAATTGTTTGAGTGCCAATTTACTAGTCCTGTTAGCGCCTTGGCTTTGAGCCTCTGGTTCAGGCGGCTGCTCGCTTAGCAAGAAGCCTTGCCTGGTTGTACCTGGCGTTGCCTAAAAAGTGGAACTAGCGTGTGCATGGTCAAACTGGACCCTGATTTTCATCCTTGCACGGGGCCTTTGTCAACTTCGAGGGCCAAAACACCCGGGCCATTTTGTCTGTCTGCCCTGAGTAGATTTTACAGACGAGGTTACAAATGGCGCAGATAGGCATGATATATTTCACATTCTATTCAATCTTCAAACAAAAAATAAGCTTGAAACACCCACTGCACGATGAAAGTTCTTAGGCAGGGCAGCCCTTAATTTACTCGAATATATTTTATCACCACGTTGCGGAGAATTCCGACAGTCCCCGCTTTGGTAATTTCAGCCAGGCTAATCTCTAGACTCAAATTGCGACGGGGTCACCCCCGGATCTCGATGGACATTGGAGACTCAATGGCAACTTGAATCTTGGCAACTTGATTGTCGTCGAGATCCTGTGTATTTAGCATGTCCTGTGTGACTAGCTTGGCTAGCTCTCCGCAGATGCAAGTCTGGTTTCCTGTTCGTCAATCGACCAACAGTGCTCACAGTCATTCGTCTGATGCTTACGCGCGTGCAGAATCTACTGCCTCCTTGCTGTCATAGAGGGAGAAACGGATGTCTCGATTCCAAGACATGCGAGCTTGAGGATCGGAAGTCGGCTCAGTATTCGTCATCCCAATGATGGTAGGGCTCGTGATGCTCGATCGGGAACGAGAAATGGCAATTTCGAGTCCTCTCATGACTTCTGCTTCACTTGAAAGGTGATTTCCCTGCGAGTGGATCATTTCTAAAATGTCCATATTGCGACCGACGAGACCGGTATCCTCTCCAGCACCAAGTGCAAGGGATGAGCATGGAAGGCCCAAATTCCGGCGATACAAGGCAAAGCTGTCTAAAAAGGTGTTTGCGGCAGCATAATTAGCTTGAGCCTTGTTTCCACCTACTCCCACAGTGGAGCTAAAGACGACAAAGAAATCCAGTTTTTCATCTGTCGTCGCATGGTGAACGTTAAATGCCCCTTCGACCTTCGGGGCAAGGGAGTTTCTCCATTCTTCAAAAGTCATTTCGCTGAAAGTCCGACCCTGTTCAGGAGATGATATTGTCAGGATCCACGGGGCGAGCACTAGTAGGAATGACACTCACACTAAGGTTCATGGACATTTGAAGTATCCCGGCGAGTGGCTTCGTGCACTTCGAAACAGCATGCTCAACGTCAATACGACGTGAAACATCCCCCACAACACAGATAGGATGGGCGCCCTGCATCCTTAGCTTCTCGAGGAACGATTGGTATTCTTCTGATTCTCCTGCGGTCCGTGATAAATAGACTATGTGACGTGCGCCATTTTCAACCATCCATGTCGAAACAGAACGGCCTAAGCCTCCAAGACCACCGACTAGGAGATATGACCTCTGTGGCGAAAATCTGGCATTCTGCTTGTTTTGCGCGAATTTCATATTATCGGAGCTAGATGGAAGCTCAATCAAGATCTTGCCCGTGTGAAAACCCTGCTGCATGTATCGGAAAGCGTCCTGTATCTCAGTCGCAGAAAACACCCTCATTGGTTGGATAGGCTGAATTTTACCCTCCAGGGCCCAGTCCACAGCTTGTGAAAAGAGGTCTCTGAAGTATTCGGGGTCTTCCTCACACAGAGATAGGATATCTACACCGGAGAAGGCCCGGCTACCAGCAAATGGTCCCGTGCTAAGCATTCCATTCGTACTGAAATCCTTCTCGCCAAGCTCAATCATCTTTCCACGCTTGGCAACATGTCCCCACGATGCGTGAAGAAGCTCTCCCGCCAGCGAGTTGATAATAATATCAACGCCTCGTCCATATGTCTCTCGCAGGATCTGTGGCTGGAATTCCTTCGACTTAGAATTGAAAATTCGATTGCGTGGTATGAAGAAGCGAGTCATGAGGTGCTCCACTTCTTCATCATTTCCCACCGTTGCAAATACCTACATCGATATTAGCTCTGAACGTCAAGGAGTTGGAAAAATCATGTACCTCTGCACCAAGGAGCTGGCAAATTTGAATTGATGCAAACCCAACTCCTCCGCAGGCGGAATGAATTAAAACGGTCTATCGAGAAAGATCAGCCTGGGCTGGCTCAATGGCCTTGGAAAAAGTCCTCACCTCTCCCTTCTCCAAGGCGCAGACTTCGATCAACGAATAAACTGCAGTGGCGTATATGCTAGGCATAGTCGCCGCTTGGTCTAGCGCAATGCTGTCTGGCACTTTAAAGCAGCAAGTAGGTGTTGTGATGATTCTGGATTGGAAATGCCCAGGGTAAAAGGTGATGACTCTGTCCCCCGGAACAAACCCTTCAACTTTGGACCCAACTCGTCGTATTATGCCGCTGCCCTCGAGCCCGAGCTCTTTTTTATCACCGACGAGACCTAGAGCTACCAAAGTATCCTTTGAAGTAGTTAGTTTTGTGCAGTCATCGAACTTG
Organism: Penicillium manginii; assembly: GCF_028828005.1. Classification (NCBI taxonomy): domain Eukaryota; kingdom Fungi; phylum Ascomycota; class Eurotiomycetes; order Eurotiales; family Aspergillaceae; genus Penicillium; species Penicillium manginii. Next base: position 1,580,625 of record NW_026643109.1, on the reverse strand, counting down.
AAGAAGAAATGATCAAGATACCCGGAAGTTTAAGCCGACATATCGAACCTCGACCTCTACTTCGTCGCCACCGAGCTTTGACTCCGCAACCCGAGACCATTGCAGCGTGTCGATCAGGCCGTAAGTCCCTATATTCAGCTTTATAAGTCCTTCGTTGTCCATGATGGGTATATGGTTTTTAGTCTCGCTTGGAGGAGCCCAGTGACATCGACCAGTATGGGTCACTCGATCCTGGTAGGAGAACTCATAATCTGGATACAGCTCCTCGACATCGCGTGAGCATTTAATCTTGTCAAGCACTCGGTATAGGGCGCGAGAGGAATCATCATCGAATACGTCAGTTTCAAATGTTGAAAGATCCAGCTCGTTTTCGACCCTCAGTGTACGGACAAGTCCATGTATAAGTCCGTAGCGTGGATCTTGACAGCTCTGCTGTGTCGAATGTGTCACCCAGAGGCCCCGCCCAGTAATACAAAGCATGAAATCCCGAAGGAAATGGAATGTCTCCTCCTCAATGTTATACAAAAACGGCTCATCTAGATCCAGTAAGAATACAAAGTCATCGCCATCCGATGGCTTTTCATTCAATGTACTCATGTTGACAGAGTAGCCATTCTCTCGAAAACGAGAGGCAACTTGAGAGATCCACGGGGAATGAGGGTCGCTTGCAACTAGACTCACACGTTGAAATTGCGTTTGCCGTGCAATTCCTGACATCATTGTGTGGCTGAAGTGAAAGGGCGGTTCAAGGTCGTAAGAGTACGCTTCGTTGCCTGTGAACCCGGCAGCACGAAGCTCAAAGTCCCACCGATCGGGGGAAACATATGGCACATTAGCGCGATCGTCGTTTACACCAATCCACCAATCGGGTAGTATACCCTTCGCATGAATTAGTTACGCACAAAGTATTTCCAGCAACTCGAGGGGATTTACTTACCATGGCGTAGTTAATAGCGGGACTTTCGGGCGACAACTCATGCAATATGAATTTCCCAGTTGGTGCCAGAAGCTTAGAGACGTTCTGCAACGACTCCTTGAGTGACGGGGTTGCATGAAGAACCTAGAAGATCAGTAAACGATGGATATAGGGAAGTGAAATATAGAGAGACCAACATTGGAAGCAATCACAAGATCATAAGAATGTGGTTGGAATCCTTGATTTTCGACTTCTTGAGAGATGTCCAAGACCTTGAACTCGACATTCCTCTTGGAACCGAATTCTTCTTGCGCTGCATCTGTGAGTCCTGGGGATATATCTGAAAAGACATATTTGGAATACAGATGCACACCCTCAGAGGATTGAAGGTCTTCAAGTGCCTTCCGAGTATAGGCGCCAGTTCCACCGCCAATCTCCAGAATGCGCATTCTAGGGTTTGTAAGACCCATGAGTTTCATTACTTGGCTCCAGCGAGCCGGGACGCCGGCTGATGTATAAAGCCTCTCAAGCCTTTTTTCATGAAGCAGTAGATCTAATGAACTTTGGGTACCATTCATCAGATCAATGCAGTTTTCCAAAATTGCAATCGCACACGAATGCCATCCGTTATATTTGTTATTATCTTCCCATCGCGAGGAAAGCTGTCTGATCTTTTCTCGCCGTTCCTCGGACTTTGCTCGAGCCCATATTTTGCCTTTACCGAAGAGATCATGGTGGCCTTGTCGGATATACGAAGCTTCGGACATTATCCACTCCCTATAGCGGATCATGTGCGAGTCGCGAGGGGATATTTCGCTTATCATATCGGCTGTTTCCAGGATATACAAAAGACTTATCTTTGCACAGTCCTGTGAAGCTTCGAGATCTTCCCCAAATACAAGCGAGCCGGGAAGCCATCTGTCAGGTGGGGTCAAGCCAATATCGGGTGTCCATCTAATATCCGCTGTCAAAGGATGCAGTGACGACATCATGGAATTTATTTCTCGCGATTGTTCTTTGGCAAGGGATGAGAGCCGCCAACTATCAAAAACAGGGTTGATGATTCGAACAAAAACGTGGATGCAGAGAAGAAAATTCCCAGGACCATGGAGGGGGGTTTTGGGAAAAGCCAGTAATAGCTGGCTCATATGCAAGGTGATGCAACGAGTCGTCAAGGGCTGGCTGATTGCTCCAATCGCAGAAGCGTAATTTCACTAGTTTCCTTTTCCTTTTTCTTGTGCCCAGGTAGCTTGAGACGCACAATAAAGAACAACTTGAACCTATTCAAATGTCCTTGCTAATTTATTTTCACCAGGGCACCGCCGATATTTCTACAGTCCGTTATACAGAGTGAATAAAGCTTCAATATTCCAAGCTCCGAACCTTGGAACCTGCCGGGGACAGGTCGAGTTTTAACAATGCAGTACTATGAGACGTGCCAATTTTCTGGTCGGAAGGAAATTTCTAAATTTATTATCATCTAGTCTAGGGTGCTGCTTTGCGGAATAAATACAGGCGTAGGTACATGGACTTACCAAGACACCGAGCGTCGAGAATTCGGGTAGATCGGCCCGCTTAATCGCCCAACCCCAACATGCCTCCCTGCCTGGCATTGTTTATTTACCCCTACATTCAAATTTTGGTGGGGATACTGAACGTGCTAACCTATTCAAGTCATTAAGACCAGTATTTGCAGCGATGTGAGCTAACCCTCTTTACCAAACTTTCTGCTCTCATTCCTCCATCTACCTCCCCTCCTGACGCTTCGCTCATCATGCTCGTCACTAAAATCATCGCCATTACAGCTATAGCAGCTGCAAATGTTGCTGCGATCGCGAACATCGACCAGACAGTTTCCGATATGCGCGAGATTACTCACAAATTGAGAGTCGCCAAGCGTGCCATTGAGAGCTTCAACGGCGGCGTCCCTAGCGCGTTAAAAATCGCCAATGCTGTTTATCAAGCCCACACGGCCTCAGAAGCTGCTCGAGATCGCCTAGAGGCATCTGATCCATTCTTGAGCGCTGATGGCGAGCAAACAATGGACGCATACAATAAAATGCAGCCGGTACTGATGGCTACACTACAAGCTGGACAGGATAAGGTATGGGAAGATAAATTCCACCGTACAAAGTGGCCGTGAAGCTAATTCAAGTTTTCACCCTTTCTAAATAGGCTCCTCAGATCAAAAAATCCGGATTCGGTTACATTTCCCGCGGCATGATGCACAGCTTGTATTTGGAGAAGGCTCAATTTGAGCAGGCGATGCATGGCCAATTGTCTAAGAACCATACCCAGATGCTAGCGCCGTCTGTTGGAGATGTTGATGCGGAGTTTAAGAGAACTCTTGTGGCTTTTGATAATTAACCTGTAAAAATAAAAATAGAATCTATAAATTGGGGTTTGGCGAGCTTAAATATTCCAGTTTAACAAGTTTATGTGAGTTTATAAATCATGAAATCGGTTCGGGGGCCGGATCACAATTTGGTTCGTCTCCCTGGGTCTTTTCTCTGCATCATATAATTAATTTTATTTTCGGGGTAAAATTGTGTCCAATCAGCGATGTGCAAGCACCTGCGGCTCTTAAGCAAATATCCTTTCTCTCATTGATTTCACTGGATAACTGGATGGCCCTTCTGTTTCAGGCTGCTACAGTGGGGCAACTAGGCTCCAGGGGGCCAAACGGGCTGACCCCAGCAACTTCCCCTCAACCTTTCATGACTACATAAACCCAATGTCCCGTGTTGAATTTATCCAGTAGATAATTTCCATCATGCCTCCAACTCGTCATTCGAGAAACCACCGCCGGGGAGACTCGATGAATATTCCGGACCTTGTGCCGCGCCTGCCTGCAGCCCCACAGACATCATCTCCGCTGTTTAGCGTCTTACCCGCTGAAATCCGCAATCATATTTACGCTCTGTCGCTCGAATCTGAGGATGTCACCTTGGATGACAGTCCAAGATCACTCTACCAGCGAAATGCGTTCTACTATCGACCCGGGTACAAGCAGCCCAAGCGTATCGAGAGCAGTCTCCTCCAGACATGCCAGCAAATATACGCCGAGGCATCGCTGCTTCCACCAGGAATCAACGAGCATACTTTCTGGTTCTATCGATCTCCACCGCATGTGAAAGATGCATCATCACCGGTGGATTACTTCCGCAAGATGACGCCGAAACAACGAGCACAGGTGAACCACATACACCTCTTCACGCAGCAGTTTTTCCTGGAAGACGATCGATGGTCGGACATCTGGGATGGAATGCAGATGAGTAACGAGGGTCGCACGACACGTGGCACATGCAGAATTGCACCAAAGAAGTTGACCATCACTTTTCGCCACACGGACTGGTGGTATTGGGAGAATAACGATCCCCTCGGCATCGACCCGTTTCGACAGGGCCGAACCCGCGCGCACGAGATGGGCCGCCCCGTTCACATCAATCCCTGGCAGAGCAGCCCCTCCAGACCAGCGTGGGGTAATCAGTTCCACTCGATTCCCAGTCTGGAAGAGTTTGTGATTGAGTTCGAGACCATCATGCGAAAGAGAGACCAGCTCGATGCGATTATTCAACAGGCGCTCCAGTGGAAGTTTCCCCTGGACGAAGAAAACTCGATTTATCTGGTCGCTGAGCCAGCATCGCTCAGCGCATATAGCTGGATAGGCGCGAAAGAGGGAGATCTGATAAGACAAAGACCTGCTATCTACCGCGAGCCGAGGACTCCCGGGCAAGAGCTACACCTTCCCCCAGACTCAGAGGCGGATGTAGAGGCGGAGGATGTCCATCTGGCGCCAACTCTGAAAATATTTGATCCTCAGTCACAATCAACTGCTCGTGGTGGAGCTGTCGCTGGTGGCCCTTCAGCCTCGGACCTGAATAGGGAGGAATTCTACGTCGTCTTTTTGACATGGAGGAAGCAAGTTGTCAAAGAATAAAAATACCCCTTTCACTTATGAGCGAGTGATTTACATGTATCCGGCCGCAAATTCCAGTCGGCAATTTTATGAATTCTTCCATTAGGGACTCGATGTCTCCAACTTGTATCTAGCTTTTTACCTTGTGCACGGTGCTTCATGCCCGTAATCGACCTAGTGTGTCTGTCAGAGCGACAACGTCCCAGTATTTCCAGCGTTCTCCACAAAATTTTGACATGGATTATTTATGATGTAGATGAATTGAGAATACCCATGGTCAGGGTCATCAAGTGATAGTACTCGGTTGGTGCTAATAATTTGGTGGCATAGATAGTCAGTATTAGTACTGGTAACTTGAATCGTAGGGTCATTATAACGATAGGTATACTAGTACTGGTTACCCGTTATATAGCTACTCATTACATCAAATTTTTAGGATCAACATTGGAATCTTAGAAGAAATTTGTATAGGTAGAGAAAATTTTGAGACGCTGGCAGAAACCTTAGGTCGATTGCTGCTACGGCTCCGAATAGAGACATGCATTACAGAATAGGCAATATCTCAACCACGAATACCACCGTCTCCAATCCACGGATCGTTGCCGAATTCAAAATAGGAATAGTAGATCTATTGGGATCCTTTTGGCATCGAGATGAATTTATAAATGTCTAAATTTTTTGTTGGAGCCTTGTTCTCCTCCTCTGAAATTCTTCCTTATCATCTTCCAACCATCTCCCCATTCTGTGAAAATATCGAATACTCGAAAAGATGACTTCTCAAGCCAGCAACACCGAAATGACCGATACGTCAAGATTGCACCCTCACTGGGAGTCCCCAGCCAGTAAGTCCCCGGACAGTAATTTAGGCCGTCCCTTCCGCGCCCACGTTTGAAAAGGCATCCTAACAAATCCATCTCTAGATAGTTACACAATTCCTGGTCCCTCGACCGAGACAAGCTCTGGTAATGTAGAATCATCCCAGAGCTGCCAGGAACCCAGCACCCCAAACGCGCCCGGAGATGCTTTCGTGGATATTGACTTGGGCAATCCCTCAACCCCACTCAACGACAGCAGCAACAACGAGAAAAAGGAAAAGAAGAAAGGCCGACACTACGACAGATATGACACACGGGGCCTTATTATGGTAGCCATCGTCCTCGGCCTAATTGCAGGCTCGGGCTATCTCATGTGGGGAGAGTTCCACAAAGATAAGCACGAACGAAGTGCCAGTGTGAACAGCACAAACGAGACTGCCCCCAACGTGACTCTGGCGACGCGCGATGTCCCCAAAGTCGTTTTGCCTCTGTGGGATGATAATGATCATAATGATGACTCGGACGACGTCAGCGCAGAAGATATACCGGGCGGCATGCCTCCGAACGAAAAGTCTGAGTGTAGTATGCGGTCCAAAAAGCCTCAGTGCTACACAGGGCATCTTTGTTATAAACGCAAGTGTGTCCCCTGGTGCAAGAGTAAATGGAATACTTGTTATACCGGACACACCTGTATGCTACATGACGGAAGTAACTGGCAGCTTTGCAGCCTCGACCCGGAACATCCGGTGCCTTGCACTAAGAACTATAACACCTGCAAGAACAATGGTGATTGCTGCACTGGGTCTTGCGAAAAGAGGGGGGAGTTTGATATTTGTGTTCCGCCGGCGAAATTTGAGCGGAGACCGAAGGGTTGGAAAGGAGATTATTGGCCTGACGATGTATTGAGGAGTAAAGAGTAAAGGGGATAGATATCTGGACGGAATGTTGGGTTCACTGATATGGTTTAATTCTGGCCCGGGGATTTAATATTCTCGTTTGCACAGCCCCGAGGGGGTATTTTTTGCGTGTGACTTTTTTTGGAGTATTCTTTGGTTGTTATTATGCTGTGATGTTGGGTTCTGTATACTGATTCCTGTTTGTTGAGCTGAACCTGGGGGGAACCTGCCAAATATGGGATCCCTGGAGGTCTCTGACTGCAAATTGCTCTACTGGTACTGATACCATGATGTTTGAAATTCAAGTGCACAAATGAAAAATATATTTGGTCCAAATCGATTGAGTGGTCAAATAAAATGGACGCGTGGCCACAAAATTTCGTGGCGGTGATCAGCTCATAAATTAGAGTATAATATTGACTCAGACCCACGGCAGGGCACGTTTTAAAATATCCTTGACCTTGTACCAGTGGGTGATATGGTAGGTATACTTGGGATGATTGTTGATTCAGGATATAATTTCCGGTCTATGTTAGTCGGTGTTTTATTTTTGATTATTCTAATTTGTCTATTTGTTGACAAAGCAGCCGGAGATCTAGACTCAGTGGCATCAATAGGCATCAGTGACTTGGGAACTTTATCGACTGGAAGCAATGCCACTGGCAGGTGAGGGTGCTCCACTTATGTTCCTGGTATCTTTTGGTCTGGCCACAGTGTTAAGTCGGAGACCCGCGGGCCACTCACAGGCCCGAGCAGACACGTGAAGCTATGATCGACAGAAGGCCGGTGAATTACCAGAATTTACAGAAGTAACTTGGTGCCACGCGGGACATAGTATAGACACGGCGGGGAGAAATGGTGGATTAATGGAATTGAGTGGAGAGAGCAGGGGGAGTGGATATAAAATGCGTGGGAATAGTGCCAAGTGCGTGAACATTACGCAGTGTTTCAGACCCCTCCACAAACATTCCCGTCTTAAAAGGAGCTCCCTCGCTTGCTTCACCGTCCTTTCCCTCAACCTCATCCCCAAGCACAAGAACCCTCCTCCGGACGAGGGATCAATTGAAAATGGGTGCTAAAGGTGCTGAGCTCACCAGCGATATTGATTTCATCAAGACTCCTGCTGCTAAGCCTGCGCAATTCGGAACTGGCGAGGACTGCGGAATTCCCTTGACCAACGTCAGTCCACTCCTTGCACTTCTTGCCATTGACCTTCGAGTTCTCCAATTTCAAGCTTGCTAACCCTTCCATAAAGTCCCCAGCTATCCACAATGCCCCTCTCCCTGCCGATGGCCCCGGAAATGAGGGTTTCTCCAACTACCTCCTCGCCGCCGTCTTGATCGGTGTCCCTGCCTTCCTGACCTACCTGATCGGCCAAGGATGGAAGACCTGGACTTTCTTCGCTATCGTTCTGGTTCTCCCTCTGCTCGTTGCCTTCTGGACCTATCACTCTACCTACAGCGCCCGCACCAACACCAAGGTCAAGCTCCCCGGTCGTCCTGTTGAGCACTACATCACCTTCAAGCGCGAGGAGGACAAGGCCAAATGGAGTGGAAAGAACAAGGTCCCCCTGGTCACCTTTGCCGAGATGTACCTGGATGGCCACGTCACTTTCAACGGTGACATCCTCGAGATCCTGGAATACCGTCACGACTGGGCCAACTTCTCCTTCACCCCGGAGCTGTTCAAGTTCATCGTGTTCACTTTCTTCATCGACGTCCTCTTCCACACCAAGGCCCAAGACGATGCCCAGATCCGCCCCAACTACGACAGCGGTAACGACCACTACGCCTGGTTCCTCGGTCCTCGCATGATCTACACTTCCGGAATCATCTCCGACACCGAGAAGGAGGAGACCCTCGAGGAGATGCAGGATAACAAGATGGCCGTCGTCTGCGAGAAGATCGAGCTCAAGGAAGGCGAGACTATGCTGGACATCGGCTGTGGCTGGGGTACTCTGGCCCGCTTCGCCAGTCTGAACTACGGCGCCAAGGTTACCGGTCTTACCATTGCTGAGAACCAGACTGCTTGGGGTAACGATGCCCTCCGTCAGGCCGGTGTCACTGAGGAGCAGAGCCGCATTGTCTGTATGGATTACCGTGATATCCCCCGCACCAAGTACGACAAGATCACCCAGCTTGAGATGGGCGAGCACGTTGGTATCCGTAAACTCACTACTTTCTTCCGCCAATGCTATGACATGCTTAACGATGACGGTGCCATGTACGTCCAGCTCTCTGGTCTGCGTCAGGCCTGGCAATACGAGGATTTCATCTGGGGTCTGTACCTGAACAAGTACATCTTCCGCGGTGCTGATGCCTCCACTCCTCTCTGGTATTACGTCAAGTGCCTCGAGCAAGCTGGATTCGAAGTTAAGGGGTGAGTCACGATTCATGATCTGGAAAAATCACCCGATAGCTAACATGGCCATAGAATTGACACTGTCGGTGTTCACTACTCCGGTACTCTCTGGAGATGGTACCGTAACTGGGTCGGCAACGTCGAGGCCATCAACGCCAAGTACGGAGCCAGATGGTACAGAGTGAGTTCATTGTTCAACCCCCTTCTTCACAACCCACGTCCTAACAATGAATAGATTTGGGAGCTCTTCCTTGCCTGGTCCGTCATCGCCTCTCGCGAGGGTATGGCCACCTGCTACCAGATGGTCGTCGTGAAGAACCTGAACTCGACCCACCGTGTCAACGGCATCGCTTCCCAGTACAGTCTGCAGGGTGCCCTTGCCGCCAGCCGCAAGGCCGGCAAGTCGAAGCTGCCCCAGTAAGCTGCTTCAGCGGCACTTGGGATCTGGTTATCCCGACCCCTGATGAGAAAGCATTCCCATCTACCCCATTCTCGACCCCGAGTCGAGTGATCAAGAGACGGAAGATGAGAAGTTGTAAAATTACAGCACGATGGATTTTATACGATTACTCATGGATGACAATGAATTTCCTACGCTGAGAACGGAGTTGACAAAATCGGTACGGTGGAGGTGGGCTTTGCAGTGCGCCACTCGACGAACAAAGCACCAAAAGGTGGTACAGCGTCGAGCACTCGACCACGATATAGAGTCTTTGTGTTTCCTTTTTTTTTAGTTTTTCGAGTTTTCTTTGTCGAGGGTAGCAGTTTGAGATATTTAATTGACCTGTTTGTCCTCGACGAAGGATCCAAATTCAAGTTTAAATTTCGACTTTTCATTTAGCAGGGCTTACTAGTAGTTCTATTTCATCTGGTACTAGTACTAGTAGTAGTCATTCATCATGGCAGACTCGAAGATGGAGATATACACCGACGAATACCTCTCAAATCTAAATAACACCACTGATCTAGCAGAGCTTGTAACAGAATTACACGCGCGCCTCATCCCCGACAATCACCGACTAACACACGGCGAATTCTGCGCGTTCCGCGGAGCTCTTATACGGAATCCGATCATCGCAGCAGCCGCAGATCTAGACGAAGACTACCCCGGACTCTTCCAAAAGGTCCAATATTTCCTCAACGACCCTCTATCGAGGGACTGTTTACGTCGCGCAGCAGGATCGTTTCCCGACCACAAGACCGTGCTAGAAAGCGCCAGTACTCTCAGCAGCGACATTGAATACAAGAAAGATGACCCGAACACAGGAACCGAGCCGGATCTAGTGACTGGCGCTATTCTCGCTAATTGTGAGTACTGCTTGACCTGGCTGTACGAATTAGATGTTATCAAGCCGGGACATGTGGGGTATAATGAGCATGGCTGGTCGCTTCTCGGCCTTGCTGTTAGAGCAGACGCGAAGAAGGTGATAGAGCTCTTGATCAAGCACTCAGGTGATGAACCGGGTCCTCTCCAACCGTACAGAATACGATCCGATGGGAAGGAAGAGTGTTCGATACTGCAATATGGGACGTGGGCGCAGTTCCATCGCACTGGGTATCAGGATGATACTTGCCTTTGGGCGCTGCTAGAATGGTGTGATTCTTTTATGGAAGAGGGCGATTCGCGGATCAAGGCACAGCTAGACCCACAGGCTCAACACAGAATTTGTCACTTAGGCTCAGTTCGAGTTGCGAATTTATTAAAGTCTTTCGATGTCGATTTAGCAGAGACGGCTTTGGGTCCGCAGGGACAGGGGATATGGCATGCTGCGATGATTCATGAGAATGTTGTGTTCTTGACATGGTTGAATACAGTTTATCACGCCGGTATCAATAAAGCCGATAATCATAATAGGACTCCTTTAGTATACGCGATCCAGCGGGGGAAACTGCAAGCTGTGCAGTGGCTTCTTGAAGCATTACGTCCGAGTGAGATTCTTGTCTCGAAAGGCGATGCTGGACAATCTCTACCTTCGGCAATAGATACCGCGATTAAGAGTTGGGGTGATCATTGTGTTGTTATTTTGAGATGTCTCTATACACACTCTGCTCATGACGACTTCTCGAGCGATGCAAATACTATCATAGAGCACATAAACCTGCTGATAACCAGTTCCGTGGCGGCAAAGCGCAGAATTGATACTAGATTTCAAAACGGTGGGCTCACGCAAGGACAGCGTCGAAATCTTTGGAAGGAGATTCGTGAACGGGCTGGAGGGAAGTGTCAGATTCTTCTTGAGAGGGCCCCGTCTATTATTTTCTATAATGTGGCTTTTCGGAAATCCATCGAGAAGGCCAAGGAAAGCGGGGTGGGATTTCTTCGGTATTATTTAACCAACACTGAAACAACAAAGAGAGGTCTTCGTTCTGGCGGAAGTTTATTATTGCCTTGATCGCGGGCTGAGGAGCCGATTCCAAGGTTCAAGTTTCTTTTATGTTAACTTCTCATTGTTTATTAAGAATTCTTTGGCCTTGTGCCATTTTTATTTCAGATGAACTTATTCTATATCACAAAATTATCCATTGTAAAAGCGTAGAAAAAACCGGGACATCCTGCTGCACACTAGTGTCCACCGTGCTTCTTGGTCTCAGCCAGACCCAAGCACTCCGCCATATTGAAGAAAATATCGATCGAGTTGTACACGCCTCCAAACAGTTCCTGGCACGGACCTTGTGCAAAGACCGGCACGTCTGTCAAAGAGTGGACACCCTGGTCCGCAGACACAGGAAGAGTGCCGTTAATCAAGAACCCAGTGACAGCATCTTTGTAGTTGACGACGTAACCGTCCTTCTTGTCCTTGGCCGCGATCGCAGGGGTGCGTGCGCCCTCGCTGTGCACCTGGTAGTTCTCCCGGTGGTCGGGGAATGCAACAACGCCAGAGTGCAGTGTATACCGGGGATCCCAGCGAGCAGGGAAATGAACACCCTCGGAGTATCGCAGGGACTGGGCGCCACCGACGGTATACTGCGACAAGCCTGAGTTGTGGTAGTAACCAACAGCGTTGCGCTTGCTGCGATCATCCTTCTGCGCGTCCATGTAAGTGGTATCGACAGAGCCAGTGACGTCGAAACCGTGTCCGTGGTCGGCAGTGACGATGATCAGAGTATCCTCCAGTTCACCGAGGCTTTTGAGCTTCTCAATGGTTGCACGGACGGTGTCGTCAAGCTCTAGCAGCTCACCGAGCGATCGGTCGTAATCGAGAGTGTGCATTTGCTTATCGATACTGGCGGCCTCGGACATGAGGAAGAATCCATCATCACCGTGACGCTCGTGCAGAACATCAATGGCCTTCAAGGTCATGTCCTTGAGTCCTGGTAGGTCAAGGGCATCCCGACCCGAGCCATCAGGGTAGTTGCTCTGGTTGGCAAGGTTACCGGTGTAGACATTGCGGTCTAGCCAGGTCAATAGGTTGGAGGTCTGGAAGACGCCCAGAAGCTTCTCGTCATTGGGAGCATCGTGCAACGCGGTATTGTTCCATGCGACATTGTATCCCTTCTTAGAGAAGAGGTTATAGTAATCGCGAGGGCTGTCTTGACTAGTGAGGAAGTTCTCAGCACCAGTGCCGAGCAATACATCCGGACCGCTCCACTCTGTCCAGTCATATTCGGTAAGACCCTCATAATAAGCGCCGATAACATGATCATATTTGCCACGATTGCTAGTGTGCGCGGCCAGGCCGGCGGGTGTCGCATCGGCCAGGAAAGCAGTGGATACAATACCAACACCACCATCGGGATACCGGCGACCAAAAATCTCCGCAATATTTTCGAACTTGGGATCGTCGAAGGGATCGCTGGACGAGTCGACGTACACGTTCAACGCATTGACGGTCGTCTTGTGGCCCGAGTAAAGGGCCGTGGCAGAGTTGGCGGAGTCGGTGATGAACGAGTCCATGGAGTGTGTCATCTGGTGGCCCAGAATGGGGAACTTGTCCAAAGCCATCTTGGTCATGTATTTGCCATTGATACTGCGATGCGCCATGAGACGAGCTGCGGTAATCATGTTGGTTGTCATTCCGTCGCCGACGAATAGAACGACATTCTTCGCGCGGCGCTTCTTTGACAGGTCGCGGACGTGCCAGTTCGCCACGGTCTTTTCCTTGCCGTAGTATGTCAACGTTGCCTCGTACTCGCCCGGCTCGTAGAGAGCGACTCGTCGGTAGGCCTTGGCAGTGACATTGACGAGCGAAGGCTGGTTTGCATCCTTGGCGAAAAGATCTGTGAAGGAAATTATCAGTTTTCGAGCGGATGACGCGAGAAGAGAGAAGAGCAGATACATACCCTCATACCAGGTGAAGTTCCACCTTTCAAGCTCGGGCTCCTTGATCTTGAAGTATTTGGCAGCAGAGACTGACTGGCTGCCCTTCTTGGTGATGGTAAATTTGAAGTCCGAGTCGGGAACGCCGACGCGTGCCTCGGAGCCATTGACAGGAGAGTGGACTTCGAGACGGATATCAAAGAATTGGCCGGGAAGGAAATCCGCCCTGGTAAGGTAAACCTTGTTAGGTGACTGAGTTTATTGATCAGAGTAGATATAACACATACTGATCCGGTGGAAACACACAGCCCAGATCGGGACAACCACCCAGCCGTTGGAAGGTCTGGGCCGCTGCACACGACAAGGTACATGCAGCCGCTAAGATTGACAAGCCCCGCATAATGATCGTCGGTTCAGTTATGATAGATAATGCGAGATCGAAAGCAAACGGTGAGAAAATAGCTTTCTTAAGTAGATTCACGAAGCTAAGCGATCGAGGCACAACATGAGCATCCCCGTGCTTGCTTCCTGGTAATCTGCTGCATGCCAAGGGGTTCTCTTAGGGATTTGTGAAGTCAAATCTCCGGTCTATCTTGGCTGTGGGAGTTCCTGGATTCCGACTGGAAGCTGAGCTCCAGAATAGCCTAGGTCGGCATCGTGGGCGTTGCATCGACTGTTGACGAGCTCATTCTGCACAGCAAATCGAAAGTACGCTTCCTCTGCACGTGCGGTACCGCCGAGCGATGTTTGGGAGCTTAAGAGTCTTGGAAGGCGTTTGCCAAGGGAGAAATTCTTGGCTGGCCAAGGTTAATGGCCTCGCGTCGGGGGGTTGTCGGTTGTCCGATAGCGGAAGGTCCCGCGTAGAGTCGGACCTGGTTACCATCCGAGCTATAGTGTCATATGATAAGATCCTACTATGCAAGATCTGATCATTGACTTAAAGCATTGGGCGCAATTTCTTCTGGTGGCTTGTTAGTTTGAGATTGAATCGAAAGGGGTCTTGGAACTCTTGGCACATGCACTGCCCCGCAAGATTCCCGCCGGGTACGCACTGCTTGCATTTTCGTCGCGGGCTCAGTGGCTTTATAGTACTGGTAACTAACTGACTAGTAACTACCTAAGCATTTAACCGGGTAGTTAGAGTGAGTAGCCCTAGAAGGGAAATATAGATGGATTTGAATGGCTTAATTCATTGAAAAAATTAGAAAGATAACTCATAAATCATGGACTAAGGATGCGTGACTAACAATACTGGAGCGAAAGCAGATCAACATTGCAAAAGAAAAGAATAGTTGAGGAAAGACACAAAGCAAATTCGGGAACCACAGGGTATTCAGTAGCGTGGAGCTTTCTCAAAGTAGCAGCAGAGACTAAAGTGAAACTCAATCAGTATGGGATGGGCTGGGTCGTATATCCCGTCATCGTCGAATTGCACTCTCCGACCTGCATATTGTGCCACCCAGTCAGAAGCTCCATCGAAGCACTGAAACTCATATGTGTTTTTGTCGCCAGTAGGTCGAAGGCCACATAGTAGCAGGTTGAATTCCCAACTGATCGGTAAGCAAAAGAGGAGACCATTCTTGACATGGCTGATATCGTCAAATGAAGAAAGAGCTTCTGGCAATGAGGGGAAACAATAAATAAGTGTCTCCCATCGATCCGCTCGCTCCTGGGTAGTTGGACTTTCGGCCAGAGTAGGGTGCAGAATGTAAGTTGCCTCAAGGGAATCTTCATACATCTCTTCCGGTTTCCATGAGCGTACCGGTTCCAGTAGAAAGTGACTGATGTGCTGGCAGATCGCGGCGAGGCGTTGGAAGTTCGATCCCACAATATCAAATGCAAGGTTTATCGCGTCAGAAGTCGGAAGACTTGATAGTAGGGCATCCAAATTGAGTTGGACCTTCTGATCTCGGTGGACGGGGCTGGTTTCTTTCTCTTGTAGGCCTCGAAGGATATACTTTTCGGCGCACTCGATCAAACTTTGGGTCAACTCAGCTGACAGCGATGGCTTGATGGGCTTCAGTTCAAACGGAAGAGATTTGTTGATTACCAGGTCAGCCAAGGCGAGGCTGGTGCGTTTAGCCATGTACACCTGTAAACACAGCACGGTTTTCTGCAGATCATCATTGGGATCTGAGAGGTTGATTTTGGACAAACCTGCCAGGGAACTATCAACACTTCGAGTTCCGGGGAAGGTTGACTGCTTGAAGTAGGTACTGTACCTGGAGTATCAATGGGCGTGATAGAGGTGCTGGCCTGGGAAGACTGACTTCCAGTGCTCGGCTTCGCCTGGTTGGCAATCTCGGCCATTTTGAACAGTTTGTGGGAATCAAATATAGGAGTGATGTGAGACTTCGTCGGGAAACCTGATGAAAGAGAGGTGAAGTTGAAGGTTGATAGGTTCCGTGGATGGAAGGGGAAGAGATGATTGAGGAAAGCAAGAAGAAAAAGAGAGGGAAGGAGCTAACTACATGGCTAGGGTAGGTGTGCATATCTAAGTGAATGAGGCACTCGCGCACAATAGTAATAAGTAACCACCATTTGGTTTAGTACACATGACACGCACCAGCATTACTGAGAGTGAATACACAAGAGGCAGCTGGAGTATACCCGATTGCTTAATAAGCAGCTATATTTCTTCATGTCCTCGCGATGGGAGATACCAAGGTATCTTAGCTCTAGCTTACTCATCCATACTACTACACTGAATATTTCTCGTCATATAAATAGATAAGCACGTCACTCAACTTGCTTCCCTTGTTTACTCCCACCTACTCCCTGTGCTAGTAACTTTCGCGAACACCAAATTTTCAGGAAGTATCTTCGGTCAATTCGGGTAGGCCTGGTATGTATCAAGAGTATTCTGTATACCATGACGAGTATTCAATCCTAATGCCAGTGAGTAATGTGACAAAGTAGAACCATGGCGCTCAAAGATCGCCTAAATGCTATCACCAGGCCAATCCAGATGATCTGGTTATCTATCCAGTGTAAGCCCCCCCCCTTTTCAAGCTGTCCTCAAATCAGCCAATAACCTGACACTGCAAATAAAAGTACACTACAATGCTTTCAAAGAAGCCCTCCGCAACGAAGGCGTGTCCTCGCTTATGAATCCGCAACGGATTCGAGATGCTGCTACGTCAACTCTCTTTATCACCCATTGTGAGTTTTATATCCACAATGGAACCCTGCAACTAGACACAGACTAAGTCTTGTAAATACTAGCGCACGGTTTTATCGCGTACGAAAACACCACTGTCGTCCCCTCCCTCGTCCACGCCGCTCATGGTAAAATTCTCGAACTCGGTCCCGGGCCAGGAAACCAAATTCACCGCTTCGATCCATCGCAGGTAGACTTCATATATGCGATTGACCCCAATCCTTGTTATGGGGATGAAATCGCTGCAAGAGTTAAAAAGCTTGACCTTCAGGATAAATACAAACTTCTAGCGTGTGGCGTCGAGGACAGTGATATCCTAATCCAGGAGGGTATCACCGAGGGAAGCATGGATACTGTGCTTAGCATTCAAGTATTGTGTGCGGTCGGAGACGTGAAAAGCGTAATGAAAGCGGTGTGGAAGCTGCTAAAACCTGGGGGCTATTTTATCTTTTGGGAGCACGAGAGGAATAAGGATGCTGGAACGGCACTAGCGCAAGGTAAGTATTTGTCATCGCATTGGTGATGTTGAGTATATGCACGGACATGCTGATTGATAATAGCTTGCTTGAATTCTGCATGGAGCACATTTCTCGGGTGTTCTTTGAATCGGGATATCAAGGCGGATATCCTTGCTGCCGGGGAGTGGGAGAACCCGGGAGATATTGAGATGGCCGAGGAGCCGTATAGTTGCTTGCCGAGGATCTGGGGCGTACTCAAGAAGAAAGCATGATTGAAACGACTAAGGTCATTGTGCTTTGGTATCAATTGCTTTAATTACTGTGATATAATTCAACTTGGAGCTACTAAATTTAGAAGAAAATGCCAGTGGTGGTTGGAGTAGTAGTCAGAAGCAGATTTAAGTTGCCCATCAGAACATTAGTATAAATACTCATTTTTAAATGCATCAGATTACGAGGTTCCGAGTCCGAGGTACGATTATTATTTCAAGGTAAAAACCGTCGTTTGTCACCGTGCCGCAAACACTACAAACTGACCTGCGGTCGACGAATACCAGTAACCTTGGAAACATCTACTAACGACCGAGACTTCTATCCGAGTGGGTTTATATCCAAATTCGACTTTTCTGACTTTGAATCATGAATGCTAGAATGCTAGAATGCTACAGAATATCCAAGAAAGTTCCTGCGCTACGTGGTGTCATCCCGCGCAGGAGTCGGTTATCATAATTGTGGGTCAAACGCCAAACTTCTTCGGAACGCCTGCTATTGCGCCCAAGTCTATGACATCGGGGTCCACTTCACTGTCCAGCTTAACTTTTAATGCACCGCTGCTATTTTATAAATTGGATTCATGAGACCCGGCCTTCAGTCAATTTAATTTTTATCTCCTTTCTCTACTTCGTTACGTCAAAAGGTGCGCAACGGTATGTGATCATCCAGCAACCGGGAACTGATGTGCTTTGCGAAAACTAAAAATCCCAGACATTCCCAAAATGCGATCCACTTTTATCGTCCATTTGATCATGATGTTCGTGGCTATGGCAGTTGCATTGCCCACGTCAAACGACGTATTTGACCGTGATACCACCGAAATCGAATTTGAGAAACGATTTTCATCCCCCGCCGAGCCCATCGGCGTTGACAGCTCTGGAGGTATCGCTATCGGCGGCATTCTCTAGCAATAGGAAATTCCGACTCGACATGGAGTCATATTGTTCGAAGATCAAATAGAAAGCCAGGCCAGAGAAGAAACGCTCGGGTTTACCCCAAGGGCCGATTGTGTATTCCCAAGCGAGGGATTCCCGCACGAGCTTTGATCCTTCCAATAATTCACTTGAGACTTGTCCAGCGCTCTTCGGTCATGTTTCCTGACTTCTCCCCAGTCAAATAATAGGACTTCTTGATCAGTCTTTATTCCAGCTGAGTTTCAATAAAGCCGACACATTCGCAATTAGTTTTGTGCTTTCTAGGACACTGGGTGAGACCTCATCGCCTGGGATGTACATCCAATGCGTAATCAAGTCGTTGATATGTGGACCGATCTCAATAACTTGGTGTGATATGAGTTGCCTAAGGGAGTGGACACGAGATGCAGCTAGAGTTATGAGTACAACGGACGCCATCCTTGCAAGGGTTAATACTCTGAAAATTCAACGCAGACTCGGAGGGCGCAATACTTACGAGAGTGAACATATCCAAGTGTCCACCATGATCGTATGGTGGATGTTTCGTAGGTTCTGAGCATGCATCCAACATGCCTCCAAGCAAAGACGCGATCCTTCAAATACAATCGGAGGACATTCGACTTCCTCTTCCCCATTTGATAGCGCCCATGTAAGATAAGGCCGATAGATGACACTCTTGCAGGTCAAATAACGCTGACGTAGAAAGGCACCCTCGGGAGACTTTGTAGAGTCGAGATCGACAGAGAACTGGAAGTGAAACGGGAGAAGATCCTTCCACTCTTCTAGTTGATGACCTAGCTCCGAAACCACGGAAGGGAATTGATTATTGTCAAACCCGACTCCATCATTACGGGCATAGAGAAGATCATGTACCCGGTTCAAGAGTCGACGCATTGAGATGCAAGCGAGGAAATAGAGGGAGGATTGTTCCTGGTCGCTCTGCGACTCCTGCGTGGAGTATTGGCCGGGTAGAGGAATCAGGGATTCGATTTCCGCAATGCCAGTCTGAGGAAGGGCGGATAATTCAGCCAGAAAGTCACTTTAAATTTCAGTCAGCTTATGCGACCAGAAGAATGGCGACATTTGTATACCTTTCGAGTATATAGCAAGACCAGAATATCCTGCGAAGGCACTCCAATCGCTCCGGGGGCTGATCTGAGGAGCTATACGATAAAAGCAGCCGGCACTTAGTTGCCGCTGCGCTGATAAACGACCAAGCCTGAAGCGGTCTTTGCAAGAAGGAGAAATATAGGCTAGGTTATATTGTTAGTCAACTATACAAATGGTCGTCTCGACAGATAACGTACCCCGTGAAAAATAAGCACTGAACTGCGTCCGCGGTGAACTCCGCTTGTGCCAAAGAGACTTTTTTAAAGGCGCACTCGAAATACATTGAGCCTAGAAATCGCTGTTGTCTTTCCTTTTCAACCAAATGAGTGTCTGGTGCTTCGTCGGTCGTGAATAACCCCACAAGCTCGGAGGAACATCCTAAGGCCATCACTAGTAACGCTAGGCATGATCGGGTACTCTCCTCCAGCGTGCCAGACAATAAATATTCTTGAAGTTTTTTCGTGGTAGATCTCGCCATCGTGGGATACCAGAAGTTAATTCCACGCTCGAAGCTTCGAATTTTTTTCTCGATGTCGCTCTTCGTCATATATGGTTGAGGGGGCGATGGCCTGTGAGCCAGTGGCTTACGCGCATTTTCGAGTTGGAAGACGGAGAATTTACTCTCTTTGATCAAACTTCGAAATTCGCCGAAATGCGGCCACGATAAGATAGATTCGGTCGTTGAGGCATGGAATGGCGACAAAATGGCATTTGAGATGTGATCAGAAGGTCCCTCTCCGCGGCCAAAATTGCTGACTGTGCTGGGCGAGATCGCAATACCAGGGGAGGCAACAGAAGCAATATTAGCTGGACTTCGGTGTGATGCTTGAGCCTAGAGAAGAATGTTGGTCAAGCAAAATAGGCATTTTGTGGAATATGACGAACGAGCTGGGCCGATAACTGCTGCAGGAGACCTTCGGACCGGATAGCGACATCCAGAATCATGTCACTTTTGCTCTTGCTGTTCTCCACGTCAGGGATGGCTCCAATGAGATACAGGTAGGGAGGGAAATCATGCGACATACTTGAGAGCTTCGGCCCCATACACACATTCTGTTCCCCCCTGGCTACAGGTTGTACAGGATGGCCGACGTCCATCGCATCTAGAAAAAAGACGTTAGCGCCTATTTCGATCTCAACAGGGTGGGACCATGCATATTTACCTCACTTTCCGATAGCGACAGGGGTCGCACTGGGACCTGGATGTTAACGCCACGCCCTTGTGATGGGAAAGGAAACGAAGTACATACCGCCAGGCATGTTCGCTTTCGCTTATGACTGTCAGTTTCTCTGTCTGGAGACATCATATCGTTGACTCATGAAGTTTGTGAAGGGAGAAAGATAGAGCTACAAATCTCAGAGATTGGAAGTTGGCCTGGGGCCCCGCATTCAAAGGTGGCTTAGTTTAGCCGACGAAAAGTCGTTATGGATACGCGGCATCGGTTTTTTTTGCCAGAAATTTGAATTTCATACCAAAGAACAATAATTAAACGTCAAATATTCAAGGAAGGTATCTTCCGGGTATATATACTGCTGTAATTCAAAGTTTCATAATGCATCCTTCCAATTTCTCCCAGATGGTAAATGTGCTGCTAGCTAATCCCTATCCATTCAAGCTCCCCGGTCGCTCCACTGCCAATCTGCTTGATGGGAGATGACATTATTACTAAGTGAAAGAAAATCAGACACCATTCCGTGTATCATGGGCATCTGTGACTTCCAGGGTCCGCAAAACAGTGGTGATATCGCGCTTTTCGAGACTCTTCGTCACTGGATTCGGCGCAGAGAAAACTTCCTCGAGCTCCTCCAGGGTGCGCTCTTTGGTCTCTGGGAACCAGAAGTAAATTACTACCACTTCAATGAGATCCCAGGCGATGAAAACCGCGTAAAAGTAATACTTCAGCTTCGCGAACGCTGGTCCCGAGCTGTAGGAGATGACAGCGCTGCTAATGTTGGATAGCAAATTTCCAACTGCTGTGCCCTTTGCGCGTGTGTTGGTCGATAGCGTCTCGGCAATATACATGCTTTGCAACGGTGTCCAGCCAAAGGAAAACACGATACCGAAGAGGTAAATGAATGCGACGGAAGTATTCGCTGCACTAGAGTTGTTGGGGTCGTCGACTGACATTTTGGATGTCCCAAGAATTACTGCAAAGGCAGCGGAACAGAAAAGAAGCGAGTAGATCATCAGCGGACGCCGGCCGATACGATCTGTAAGACCTGCACCGGAAATGGCGGCAAAGAAACAAATGACCGGGTAGATTCCGTTCAGCATCAACTGCGTTTTGACCGAGCCAATACCAGCATTCTCGACCATCACTGGAAGATAGTACCCAGTGAGACTGTTTCCTGACAATTGGCCAAAGCAAGCCATACCGGCCACGCAGATAAAGCGACGGCGAGCTGAGTGCGTGTTGAAGAGCTCACGGTACTCCCACCACTTCTTACTGGAATCATCCACCGTGACAGCGATCTGATGTTGCATCTCCTTGACTTGGAGGGTCACAATGGGATGGCTAGCATCACCTTCACCATGGTATGTCGCAAGTACTTGGATTGCCTCGTCAACGCGGTCCTGTGCCATAAGCCAACGTGGAGACTCTGGGAGGAACCAGGTGGTGCAGGCCACGATGACAGATGAGATTAACTGGCACCAGATTGGGATGCGAAAGCCATTTGCGGAGGCGACACTCTGGCATCCGTATACAACCCAGCTAGCAACAATGGATCCGATATACCAGGTACAATTATAGAGACCTGTCAGCGTACCACGCCAGACTGGGTGTGCCATCTCGGAGACATAACACGGCGCGCTGACGCAACAAAAGCTGACTCCAAATCCAAGGATAAATCGACCGGCAAGGAACATTCCGTGATTGATAGCAGGTGCTTGAACGCAAGTTCCGACAATAATAATCGCGGCTCCGATAAACATGCCCATCCGACGCCCCAAAATATCATTTGCGGGGCCGGAGAGAAGGACAGCGGGTATGGATCCGATATTGTAGATGGCAAAAACCAGGCCAGTTCCCGAAGACGCGGTTTTCCTGTCAAGTAGTATTAGGATCATGGCCTCAAGATATTGAAAAATGCACTGACATGTGGAAATATTGCTGATACGAAGTCATCGCATTCACTCCTCCCATCAGGGACCCATCATATCCATTGAGACAGCCACAAAGATACGCGACCATCAAGCAGCCGTAAAGACGAAACATATTGGGAGTCCATGGGCTACACTTCATAGACTCCACGGCTTCAGCTAGTTGGATCGCCTCGCTGGTCTCCTGCAGGGCAATTTCTTTGGACTCCAGGCCATCTTTGCCAACCTCGAGATGCTCAAGGGATGGCTTAGAGGGGTCCATTGCCGTCATCGCAAGCTTGTCTGCTAGAGGACGGAAGTCTTGTTGAGAACTTCAATCGAGAAATGTGATCGTAAATGGCGCGATGAATTAGAGAACTGCATGGACCTCAATGATCAGCGATATATGTGGGTATTTAAAAGATTTAAGTCGCATGATGGCCGGCATGTTGATAGATTGAAAATCCGGGGTTAACTAAAGTTAGACTCTAGGAACGACGCCAAATCGAGGGCTTTCGCGGTGGCACGCGCTTTCGGGTCGCGTATCCCCGACTCGCTTGTCCCCGAGTCACTTGTGACTGGCTGGTCAATGCGGATGCTGCAGTTTTGGGGCATGGACCGAAAGACCTACCCCCCTCCTTGGATTGAAAGCTATGCGCTAGCTATCCCAAATCGGTCTGGGTGGATGATCTTACGCGGTTTAGAGAATTCTTTCAACTGATCACCCCGCATCGCCGGTCCCGCTACCCCCGAGCGAGGCATGTAGGGGTTGACCTGGAGGGCCGAGACTCCCCCCGGCCTGATTCGGGTTTAGCCTGTTTTTCTTTAACCGGCCGTCTCGGTTGCAGCCGACAATTTACCGGAGATGCTGTAGCTGGTGGAAGGAACAAGTGTGAGAAACCCTCAAGATTTTCGCTATAGATATTCTTTCGAGATCTACTGAAAACTTCCAACTGGATAGTCATTTATCTTGGTTGCGACAATTCCATGGATCTCCAAGGTTCTTTCCAAATTGGAACTATGATATGAACTTCAAACCTTGGAATTGAAATTTTCGAGACGTGAATTTGAACTTGAAGATAAATTTCAAGCTTGAAGTCATCGAGAACTTGAAATTCAAGTTCCAACATCCTGGGCATGGAAGGAATTACTAGTTCTAGTAGTTACTGGGCTCCAGCATCTACTAGTACGAACCTGGCCGGGCAACTTGAACTCGATATTGCCCAGGTGGACATCAAATTGAACTACCCAGCACACACCTGCGTGAAAGTAACAAGTTCATACATACAATCAAGATTTTCCTACCTCTTGGGTCTTGAGAGAACCGCGCAGGTGAGCACCTTGAGGCCTTCAAATTGGCGGAGCACAACTCGAAGTGGGTCCGTTAAATCCTTCGGGGATGTCGGGACCGAGAAACGCAGGTCAGGTCTAAGGATTGAGATTCCGAGGTTCCCCTGTACGGCACTTGAGGTCCCTTCACTTCTAATCAAGCTTAATGGGGCAGATGGCTCATTTGGATTTTTTTGAGTACTTCAATCTGCCACCAGGGGCTGATACATTCACAGGTTCTGGTAGATGAACTATCTCAACATGTGCACCAGAATATTATCCGCGAATCACGGATCGCATGAGCACTGGATGCAAGTATTGTGTCCAGATGAGCCCAATATGCCGGGACTGTCCACGATGCATCCTAGCAGAGAGGGGTAAGTACAACGTGTTCCAAGATCCCCGCACGAGTGATGATCCATGGTTTTTTTTTTTTTGGCCCTTCTCTCTGCGGGTCCTTGTCTTGGTAGCTCGATGGATACCATTTAAGAGCCCGACTGCCGCTGAAACCAAGGAGCAGCAAAAATATTATTCGCCGGAATTTGTCTTACAAACGGCGAGTTGTGATTCGAGCTTTCTCTCTCTCGATCAGCCGATCGCATCATGTCCGAGGCCGATAGCAGCACCTGCGACTGGGAGAACCCGCATGTCTTCCAGCGCAACAAGCTTCCTCCTCGCGCGTACTTTCTTCCAGAAACATCTTTGTCGCTGAACGGCCAATGGGACTTCAACTACGTTTTGTCGCCTTTGCTGGCCCCAGAAGTTTCCAAGGACAAGAAAAGCGACAAGGCGTCTGAACCGGTGGAATGGACAACGATTGCGGTTCCTGGCCATTGGCAACTACAAGGTCATGGAAGTCCCAACTATACAAACACCATCTTTCCATTTCCCTGCGACCCACCTCATGTCCCCAGCCAAAATCCAACAGGTACATACCGGAGGTCTTTCAATGTGCCGCCTGATTGGGACCCATCCGCACAACTGCGGCTCCGATTCGACGGGGTAGACTGCGCCTATCATCTATGGGTGAATGGACATGAAGTTGGATATGCACAGGGGAGCCGCAATCCATCTGAATTTGATGTCTCGCAGTTTGTTGATCGCAAGGCGAAAAATGATCTTGTCGTGCGCGTTTACCAGTGGTCAGATGGGTCATACATCGAGGACCAAGACCAGTGGTGGCTTTCGGGTATCTCTTCTTTCCAATCGCAGGGCATTGACTGGAAGCTAACTATATTCCAGGAATTTTCCGCGACGTTAGCCTACTTGCATTCCCCTCCGCGGCGCGAATCGAAGACTTCTTTGCGAAAACTGAGTTCGATGAATCCTACGAGGACGCTGTTTTGAAAGTCACAGTCACGCTTACAACCAGCGAGCCTGTGGTCTTGGAAGCCAAACTTACCGATCGAAAGGGCTCGCATGAAGCAATCGGCTCTGCGAGCGTGTCGCGAGTCGAGAATGGGGATGCGATCTTGGAAATTCCAGTGCAGCGCCCTGAGAAATGGACAGCAGAGACACCATACCTCTATGATCTTACTATCAGTCTGCAAACTTCATTGGATAAGCAAGTTCTCCAGGAGATCAACCATCGAGTTGGATTCCGCCAGGTCGAAATAAAGAAAGGCAATATTACCGTCAATGGCAAGGCAATCCTTTTCCGCGGTGCCAACCGTCATGACCACCACCCCCAGTTCGGTCGTGCCGTTCCCCTATCGTTCCTCAGAGAGGACCTTCTTATCATGAAACGTCATAACCTCAACTCCCTGCGATGCTGTCACTATCCATCGCACCCACGGTTATACGAGCTTTGCGACGAGCTAGGTCTATGGGTCATGGACGAAGCAGACCTGGAATGTCACGGATTTTACGATGCAGTCGCGCGACCTCTCGATATTCCGGAATCAATGGACTACGAGGAGCGCAAGAAGCTGACTTTTGAAAAAGCCGCTCAATACACTAGCAACAATCCCGAATGGAAAAATGCGTATTTGGACCGTGCTATTCAGATGGTCCAGCGCGACAAGAACCATCCTTGTATCGTGATATGGTCTCTTGGAAACGAGGCATTCTACGGCCAGAATCATCAAGCAATGCATGATTATATCAAATCTGTTGATCCGAGCAGACCCATTCACTACGAGGGCGACCCGGAGGCACAGTCCGCTGATATGTTCTCTTACATGTACCCCTCTGTTAACCGAATTGAAAAATTGGCAGTCGCGGAGGGTGATGATTTCGAGAAGCCTATTGTACTCTGTGAGTATGGTCACGCGATGGGAAATGCCCCAGGTGCACTGGAAGAATACATGGAAGCTTTCCGAACCCACCGACGACTGCAAGGCGGGTGGATCTGGGAATGGGCAAACCATGGTCTCTGGGATGAAGAACGAGGATTTTACGGATACGGCGGTGACTTTGACGATTATCCCAATGACGGTATCTTTGTTATGGATGGACTCTGCTTCAGCAACCATACTCCGACTCCTGGCCTCGTTGAACTACAGAAGGCATACTCGCCGGTGCACGCTTCTTACGCCGACGGGTCAATCTCCATTGAGAATCGATATGACTTCACGGGATTAGAGCATCTCCAGGCCTTCTATCGTATTGAATCGCTCGGGGAAGAGTACGTACCTAAATTAATATTTCTGGAATTGAGCTAACATAAGATGCAGGACAACGATTATCTCCACCGGCAGTCTCAAAGTTCCTTCCGTAAAGGCCGGACAGACTGCAAGCATCGAGTTTGCTCATGATTTACCGAGTCTTCCCGAAGGAGAAATTTGGCTTACTGTGAGCTTTCAGAATATTCAATCAACTTCCTGGGCTCCAAGTGGTCACGAGGTTGCTTGGTTTCAATACCCTCTCAAGATTTCCTCGATCGGCCCTTCTCTTTCTCCTCAGTTCCCTATTCAAATCAGCTCCAACCGTTCAAGCCACACCGTGACAGGGTCAGACTTTGAGATCACCTTTTCACTCTCCACTGGTGGATTGACAAGCTGGACCACCAAGGGGCATCAGCTTCTGGATGCCGATCTGAAAACAGCCACTGCCTTAACACCAGGCTTTTGGCGACCTCCAACCGACAATGACACCATGTCCTCGACTCTCGAAGAAAGGAAAAGATACGGACTTGATGACATGAGGGTCCAGCTCCGAAGCACCAAAGCTTCTCGAGTCGAGAACGACGCCGTGGATATTGTGACCGAAACCTGGGTGGGGCCACCTGTTCTCGCATGGGGTTTTCAAGTGACAACTACATACACCGTCACTGGAGAGGGAAAGCTTTCTGTGACCTCACATGTGAAGCCTCAAGGTTCCCTTCCCTCGGATCTCCCCCGACTTGGCCTCGACCTGCGTCTCGCCGACGAATTGGACAACGCCAAATGGTTTGGCCTAGGACCAGGAGAGTCATATCCAGACAAGAAACGATCCCAAAAGCTTGGTATCTATAAGGCGAGCACTGAACAGCTTCACACGCCATATGAAGTTCCCCAGGAGGGTGGAAATAGATCCGAAACCCGGTGGTTGCAGCTGAGCAACGATCGTGGCTGGGGAATCAAGGTTTTCCGAGACTCTGTGCATACAGACAAGGACTCTACAACTCATTTCCACTGGGCTGCATCTCGCTATAACGCGAAGCAGATCGAGTCGGCAAGGCACCCGTGTGATCTTGTTGCTGGAAAGACAGTTCATGTGCGACTTGATGCTGAATGCAGTGGAGTGGGAACTGGTGCTTGTGGGCCGACCACCCTGGAGAAGTATCTCGTCGCTTGTGAAGAGAGGGAATTTAAATTTACCTTGGTTCCTTTTTTCGGCGACGGGTTTTAAGTTGAGAGAATCTTTGGACAAAGTTTTAGAATTAGGATGCATTCGAATTTAACACATGTTTCAACAACTGCTTCAAGTTCAAAAGTTTTTATTGTTTTTTATTTTCGCTATCTCATCGAGTCTTTGAGATGATATTTCTGTAGTTTAAAAAAATTCGTTATTCGAGAGCTTGAACCTTGGAAGTGACATTCCAAGGTTCCTCATTCTGCCATCTCTTTGGTCCCTAGCCAAGCCGCTCGGCATCATGATCTGGGAAGGCCTCAATATGATGAGACCTCGATTGGCTTGCGTGACTGAAATAGATTCAGAGTCACCTTGAAACAATCAAGTTCATATTCTGGGGTATATCTCGACAATTAGGTTCACATATACTATCAAAATGCCCTTTTGAAAAGTTAACAGGAAACAGCAATATTCACTCCCTTGCCTGCGAACTGTTCAAGCTTTCCTTTTGGGGTTTGGGTCGAAGACAGATTATCTCTACATCTCAGGCCTGCTATGTTTCAGACCAATTCATTGACATCCATTCATAATTTCGCCTGTCCATGATATTGGGGTCGGCGCTGAAATTTCGGAATTGCTGAAAGTCCTGTGTCGGTGGGCCCTGCACTGGGGGGGCCTTGTGTAGGGAAATTGTCAAAAGGATTAGGCATAACAAAATTCTCAGCTGAGGTATGATTAGATTGCGATTCAGTGGAAATTAGAGGCTGCAGTAAGACTCACGATTGAATAAACCAAGATTGGCTGGCAACATCATTTCCACGTCCAGTTCAGACACGGGACTCTCTTCATTACTCATATGAGCGTAGTTGGCCTTAGAATTACCGTCACCGGGTTCTTTCACATATTGACTGGATGGAGTCCCATAATTTTGACTATCAGGTGGTGTCCTGGTAAGGACGAAGTTGATGGTTTCGGCCGCCTTCTTTGCATCTGTCGAGGTCTCGCTCCTTTTCATCCAAATGCTTTGGCATCTCTGGAGTGTTTCCCGAATATCAGAGCCCCGCAACACGGGATGTGCATGATGAAGCAATGTGCATAGAATCACCGTTGAGGTGAGAAATTGATGATGCATTAGCGCGTTTGCTCTCAACTGCATGGTAGAGAGTTGACCCCCGGAGCAGGTCTCTTCATCAACTACACGTTGAATATCCAGGGTCCCGAGACAAGCCTCAAAACAGGTTTTGTGCGAGTATGCGGCTTGGTTCTCGTCCTCATCACTAAACCTTTTGTGGAGAAAACGGCGATGCAGCGCAATCTGTCCCTGATAGATCTTATTGGATATGAACAACCGAGACATGATCATCTGTGGAGAGTCGGTTAAGCTAGCTGCCATGGGTTGTGGCCTCAGCGGCGGGGGGATACTGGCTACCGCCTGTTGGAGGGCCGCGTCGACGCGCATCACATCTGCATAGCTGCAAGGTTTTACTCCGTCAGTCAGCTCGACGGCAGCCCCCAGTGCGGTCATAGCACGTCTCATCGCGATGATTCCAAGTGCACTGGTGCGCTCGGTGAGCGGCCGGGATGGAGGTAACTCGGTTGTAGTCTCGTTGAAATCTGTATCGTTCAGATTCCGTGGTTCCATGGTATCCCATTTAGCGTCAGAAATCATTCGTGGCATGCCCATTTGGCTTGAGACGGTTATGTCAGCCATCAGTATTAACACCCATAATCGGCGACGCATTTCCCCCTGATATGGCGAAATTCCAGGGAAGTGGCTGGGGTCACGGTGACACCCCATTCGCATGGCCAAGTTGACCTCCAGTGCCAAAAGAAACCAAATATCCTTGTCGAAATCGGGTCGAATGTAGAACTCGGCGTATGTGTAGTTAATTACTGTTTCCAAAACGTAAGGCCCGGATCTTGTATATTCCCCCAGTATCAAACACTGAACGATCTTTTCCCGATAAACCTCGATCTGGCGTGAGAAGTTTTCTGCCTTCTGCTCGGGCGTTTTACCGGATACCAGGCATCCAAGGCAGATCATGCTAAACAAGAGGCCTATCCACATGATGGGCACTGTTGACTGATCTCGCCAGAAAGTCTCATACTGTTGTAATTAGTACAACTAATTACGGGGTCTGAAAAGGGTAGCCATCTGAACTTGCCTCGTTTAAAAAGCTTGGACCATGGATGGCGGCTGTATTCCAAAATTGGAATTGAAGTTAGTTGGAAGATCCATCGCAGAACTTTGAGAGCTAGGAACTTGGAAACTTGAACACACATGATGCAATAAGGTCCAGGTAGTTAAAATATCGGGAGATATGTCGATCCACCACCGCCTTGGGGGGTAACTTTGAGAGAATTTCCTCCCGAGAAACATGTCGACGATCTCCATATAGAAGGATGGCATATCCAGATTTGGGTTGTGCAGCGGGACTCCCATGTTCATCACTGCCATGGCTTGGCGGGGTATTCGAAAGTCGAAGCTGCTCCTCATGGTCAAGATGAACCTTGAGATCTGCAATTCCATCAAGAAGAATCGCCCAGTGATCACGTCCCACGTAGCTAACCTCTGACTCACTGATACTCATACTACCACACTCGGGGATTTCCTCCTTGATCTCTATGGTCGAATCGCTAGAGGGGACCAAATTGGGTGGTGAGAGAGCAGGCACTTCAGGAATGGGGTTCATGGGCGCTTTGTTTCCAGAGTCGGCCATCAGTGATACGACTAATCGCTCTAATTGAACCAACCGATCCTGGACCGCATGGGGTCTCGGAACCTTGGATGAAAGTGACAGGTTTGGACTCTCCACATATGTGCATATCTCACCACGTGAAGAGCAGCAGGAACATGGCTGCCGGCGGTCACATCGTGATCTAATATTGGGTCAACTCTCCAGTCCTAAGTAGTTCACCTCGCCAAGGCTCTTACTTGCGGCGTCGACAGGGGTTGCAGGAGAGCTGTGGCTTGTCTCGTTGTCGACTTGGTTTTGGTCGAGCCCGCGATGGCTGTGATGGCTGAGGCAGCTGGGAGCTGCTGTCAAGCTCTTGGTCAGCTCCGCCTAGGTCCATACCAGAGATATCTCGGGATAACGCAGGGTAGAATCAGTGGGATTGAAGGCATCTACGGAGTTTCTGCAGGTAGTAATCCCCCACCATCTCAAAGCTGCGGAGTTCACGTGATTCCTTGTAACAAACTCTCCGACCGCGCCCATTCAATCTCGACTATTTAACTTGTCGGGCGAACCTCCCAAACTTTGACGCCACTCGATTTTCTCACAATGATCCACTAGGAAGACCCCGGTCTACTCCGCATTTGACAGCTTCCAGTTGAGGCGTCAGCGCCTCAGGCATCAATTCGGATCGCCGCGCGTAGCCTCTTTCTCCCTCCAGGGCTAGTTAGACATCCCATATATCACTACTTTCATGATTCTGTGCTTCTGTCGACCACTGACGCGCTTTGCGGATATAATACAGGGATTCTCATCCGATCATAGTTACGCTCGTATATTTTCCGGACCAGTAAGAAATGCCTAGCCCCTGGAGGAACCCTTCCGGTCGGGAGAACAGTTAAAGAAAGGTAAAAAAGATAAAAAGAATTGAACTCAGTCAGGCTGACCTGAGGACCGTTTATCTTCATGACCCAGTACGTATAAATCAGCTTTTGTTGTTATTGTCGAAGCCCGGGGGTGTGGAGCCTCAGGCACTTCTGAGGGCTGGTGCCTAGCTGGCGCCTCAGGCATCTAAGGCCGCCCCTTCCATGTCTAGAATAGCTTCGCCACTTTCTCTTCATCTGATTACCATTCTTATGTCTAAGCTCCCTAGTAGTCCCTACGATAGGCACCAAATCACTGGTACTGGCAGATCTTCTCATCTCGTCTTCCCGGTCAAACTCCCTCTCTACTATATAGCCGCATGCATGCATCGAGTCGTTTCCATCTTCCATCAGTTTTGTGACGCCGAAATCCTTTAAACGGAACTCGAAGTGGATGTGAGGTAGAGAGCCTCTAATATTTCGATACGCGGGTGAGATCTATCTTTCAGTGAGAGCGATTAATTACCTACCATTTGCTTGTTATCATTTTGACTGAAGGATGCAGGATCTACACCGGGGGTGTCGGTCGATGGAGCTCGTACCAAGGTACTAGGAATAAAAAATTACAAATTTCAGCTTAAAATTGCTTGAAAGCCGAGGCCATTTATTATCACCGTGTAATATATTATTGGAGCATCTTAATTCTCAAAATCAAAGAAATCAAGCTCACTTCGAAAATCGGGTGTATCGGACGCCGGGTGAGATTGTTTAGTTCCATAGAAGGGCACTGGAGATTGACGTGAAATTCGGGTTTCAAGGGAAGAAATGTCATCAGACCCATAAAAGGTGATCATTATTCAATATCTGTGTGACGGTTGAGGCACTGCAGCAAGCGCCAGTGTCACTGCCACCGCTCAAGAATAGATCTTGACAATCGCACAATCGCTAACTCAGGGAACATGAAGAATGACTGTGAATTTACCATCGAGCACCTGTCAGCGAGTGCCTTCTAAAGCACGTGAATAAAGTCATCGGGCTACTGGCCGCTATTATCCCCCCCATGTACGTTGCCCGGTCTCGCGACATAGGATTGAACAGATAGCGTGGGGGCAACGGAAAGCGAGTTACCGATCGGGTAATGAATCACTTCCCCGCACACTGCTCTCCCCGCAATCGTGGACGCGGAAGTCCTCCGAGCCTGTCCGGGGTATGTTTTGAGTTTCCTTACTCATAATCTTCCACAAATGAGCATCTGAGCTCGTTCCTTCAACCTCTGGGGGTGTCGTGGGGGTGATAGCTGATCAAGCCATCCCGTGCCCAGCATCCTTAGCGTGATATATGAATGGGAAATCCTACTACTAGTACCTCCTTCTGCGGACTGACTCTCAATGATCATCATTTTCGATATACCACTTTCCCACCCGACGAGCTAACGAGCTACTATGGATTCGAAACGAGATGACCCCACAGATGCCGTGGCAATTGAAGACGTACGAGATCTTGATGCAACACAGGGCGACTTGAAGGTCAAGGCCTTGATTGACCAGGAAAACCAAGCGATTTATCTGGAAGCGCTCCAAAGATATCCTGAAAATGAATCTATCGACCCAGATGCGGAGAAACGCCTTGTCCGGAAGCTCGACATACGCATTATCCCCATCCTAGGCATATGCTATTTCTTCTACGTGTGTACCTCCTTGATTTCCTACCATCAACGCCTTTTCTAATCCTTGTTCATGAAGTACGTCGATAAAACAACCCTTTCATATGCAGCTATTTTCGGGATCAAGGACTCTCTGCACCTTCAAGGTGCAGAATACTCTTGGCTGTCAAGTATATTCTACTTTGGTTGGCTCGCCTGGGCAATTCCGTCAAACTTGCTCATGCAAAAATCACCTCCGACATATTATTTGAGTTTCAACATCTTCATGTGGGGTGCATTATTGATGTGCCAAGCCGCTTCCAAGAATTTTGAAGCTCTCGCCGCTCTCCGAGTACTCTCGGGTGCATTTGAGGCAATCGCAGACCCTGCTTTTATGCTTTACATCTCGACATATTATACCAGAGAGGAACAGCCATGGAGAATAGCGGGCTACTATCTTTGGAACGGCATTGGTGTGGCCGGGGGTGGTCTGATCGGTATGGTGCTAGCAATCTATCAGAAATCTGATATTGTCAACGATTTGCTTTACCCCTCAGGTTTCTGACACGGTTTTCAACTAGGCTACGGAATCGGTAATATTAAGGGTGCCCTTGACTCCTGGCGCTATGAATTCATCATTGTCGGGGCAGTTTGTTCAGCATGGGGAATTGGTCTTGCCCTATTGCTCCCTAACTCGCCTACCACATTCCGAGGCTTCACGCATGAAGAGAAGCTCATCATGATTGCTCGTCTGCGACAAAACCAGACAGGCTCAGAACAGCGGAAGATCAAGTGGTCCCAAATCAGAGAAGCATATATGGATTATAAGATGTGGTTATTCTTTCTGCTCGGACTGGTCGCCAATATCCCGAATGGCGGTATATCGAATTTCTCAACGCTGGTTATCCAAGGTCTTGGATTTAATACACTCAACACGGCTCTCCTTGGAATACCCCAGGGTGTTATAGTGGTGATCTGGATCGTTCTAGGAGCGGTGATCAATCAATATCTTCCGAAAAACAGTCGCACTTGGGTGTCGGCTCTATTTATGCTCCCAACTATTGCAGGTGGACTTGGATTCCTTCTTGCTCCGGACGATGCATATGTTGCCCGCTTGATTTGTTTGTGAGTTTGAACACACGCTGCCGGAATATTTCATTTTTCAAATCGCTAATCCTTTCTCTACTTCTGCAGCTACCTCACTGGCTCATATCAGGCATCTTTCGTGATTTCCCTCTCAATCGTCACGTCGAATATTGGTGGACAATCAAAGAAAATGATTGTTTCTGGTATGATATGGTTTGGTGTTTGCGTTGGTAATATCGCCGGTCCTTTCTTCTATAAGTCTGACCAAGCACCGACATATCGCTTGGGAATTGGGTCATTGTTGGTCTCAAATTGCATTGAGCTTGTTCTATTTTTCGTTATTCGATACACCTTTATCTGGGAAAACAAGCGCAAGGAACAATGGCGCCAGGAATTGCGAGAACAAGGAAGAGAAGACGAGTTGACTTTGAACGCGACGGCGTTCGCCGATCTAACTGATAAGGAGAACCCGAACTTTGAGTATGTTTACTAGTTGAGGTGCTCGCTTTAACAAGTATCACCTCTTAACGACATTTCCAAATCAATTTTTTTTCACTTAGTCCATATTTGTGCCTTGATCATTTTCACTCTGTACGGGGCTCAAACTTGAATCAGTCCTAAACGAATACCCATTTGAGGCCATCCGTGATTTTCCGGCTCCATAAATATTATGATCATAGCAATGGTATCAACGGCTCTAATGTAATATATGGAAATTTCGCGTGGCTTCCTATTTTACTCACGCCAGCATAACAAAAAAAAAGTGAAAAAATCAAGTTGAAAAGAATTCGGATGCCCTCCGATTAGATGCTTATATTCTTGAATCAAGGAATCGGAATGTAATCGGAGAGCCACTGCGGGAAAGAGTCCGCCGTTCCAGCCTCAACTTCCTCCTTTTCTCTCTCCATTCGGTAAATTCCGTGTTTCCAGTTTTGGATCTCAATAATGTACAGGAAGTAATTTGCTTCTTACATCTTTTCTATAATCGCCGACCGCGGGTCGCCAATGGAATCGTATGAAACATGCATCAAGTCACAAATTGGACGGCGCTCACCCATGGAGAATCCATAAAAAAGGTACGGCATGCAGTGAGTGTCACCATTATCGTCCAATCATATACTAGAAACGCTTCAAATTTGAATAAACGATTCAGATATTTCTAATACGAGTTAACAGTTGGGAAAATCAATTCAAACCTATGTTCACTTCTACTATTTCTTACTATCATCGGGGGTTCGATTGCGCGTAATTAGATCGTTTGAGACTTGAAACCAACTTGAAGGATGTGCAATCGTGGACGAATAAAAAAATCTCCAGATTTGGGTTGAATTATCTTTAAATGTACATGTTCGGGTAGAATTCAATTAATCACACAGTATGAATGTTCACGTCGGCAACCATAACATAAAGCCTTGGCTCTCTGCCTCATATAGGGAGAAAACTCATTGACATATCTTAGGAGCTGGAGTTGAGCTCACTCAGAATCTCATCCGCGGCCTTCTCTGCGACCATGTAGGTTGAGACAGCAGTGAAAGTACCCGGAATCTTGGGGTAGACAGAGGCGTCCACGACACGGAGTCCAGAGACACCACGGACGCGGAACTTGGAGTCCAGGACAGCCATGGGATCACTGTCGGCACCAATGGGGCAGGTGCAAGAGGCGTGGTGGCCCCAAGCACCATCCTTGACATACTGCTCGACATCCTTCTTGGACTGGACGGCGGCACCGGGGAGAACCTCGGTGATGTTGACGAGTTGGCGGTCGAAGGCGTCACGGGCAAGCTCAATGGCCTCGTACAGCGCAGTGAGATCAGCGTCGTAGTCTCCGACACCAGTGTCGAAGTAGTTGAAGGTGATCTCGGGCATATCAAGGGGATCGGCAGATTGCAGAGTGACGGTACCGGCGTTGTTACGGGGGTGGGCCTTGAGGATTGCCCAGGTGAACCAGTTGTGCTCGTCGGTGGCGTTGATGCTGTAATCGGGGAAGTATCCGCGGAAGTTGACGGGACCTCCGAAGCAGAAGATATCGAAGTTGTCATCGGTGGTAGAGCTCTTGTAGAGCATGGTGGCGGCAAGACCGGGGGAGGAGTAGATGCCGTGGTCACCGAGAATAGGAGTCTCCCACTTGTTGATGCAAGGGTCGGCCTGGTCGCGAATGCTGAAAGTACACTCATTAAGGCAAGAGAAGTCATTCTCAATTTTGCCCTGCACAGAGATCTCGTAGTGATCCTGAAGGTTAGTTCCGACACCGGGAAGATCCTTGATAACCTTGATACCGAACTTCTCGAGCTCCTTCTTGGGGCCAATACCGCTCAGCTTCAAGAGCTGAGGAGAGTTGTAGACACCACCGGAGACAATAACCTCACGGGAGGCAGAGGCAGAACCAGGGATACCATCGAGGGCGTACTTGGACAGGGGGCTAGCGCGGTACAGGTGGCGGCCATCCAGGAACTCAACACCGGTGGCGCGAGGAGGAGTGACGGTCTCGTCGAAGACAACCTTGGTAACGTGGGTGTTCATGCGGACATCGAGAGGGTACTTCTGAGTGCCATTGGCGTACTTGGCATCGCGAACAGCAATGATAAACTCGCGAGCACCGTTGCGGTGGGCATCATCGGTCGAAATGGGGATTTGGTAGTAGCCAGGCTCAGTGTCACGGGTCTTAGTATCGGCATTAGCATCGCCAGCTAGGAGAGTACCAATGTTCATGATATTGTCAGTGAGGTTTCCGAGGGCGAAAGCACCACCAGTAAGCATGCTTAGAAGTTGAGGGTCTTCCAAAACAATGCTGAGGGGCGCAGTCTCGGTAGACAGCCAGCCGTCATAACCGTGGCCCTCCTGTCCCGGGAGCAAGTAGTTGTTGTTCTCGAGCTTGGTGAAGTATTTGCGCATGTTTTCGGGGGTCCAAGAGCTATCACCGGTGAGGGTAGAGATGTATTCGAAGTCGGATTGGTGAGGGTAGACGGCGATCAGGGCGTTGTGAGCAGTGCATCCTCCGAGAGTACCGGTACGAGGGTAGAGAGTTCCCTTCATCTTCGAGCCCTCGGGAGGGGCGAGACCAGTGTATAATCCGCCATCCGGGGTATCGTAGCTGGTCTTCCAGTCACGAGCTTGACGCTCTTCGTCGGAATAGTGGTTGACGAAGAAATTCCATGCAAGCTTCTCGTCCTCGGAAGAGCGGGCAGAGTAGGCCGGGATGGTGTAGTTGTAATTTTCACCCTGGTCGTCACCAGCCTCGAGAAGAAGAGTCTTGTGACCCGCCATCGCAAGACGCGCAGCTAGGGGACCACCACCTGCACCAGAACCGACGACGACATATTCATAATTTGTGATATTAACCGCCTTGGCCAGACTGGCCGTGGCCGCCAGCAGGCTGACGAAACGGTAAAGAAACATAATATTGGTAAGGACTGACTGAAAGAGCGACTGGTTTGTTGAAAAAGGTACCGATCCCTGCTTTTATAGCGGGGGCCGAAGACTTTCCCCTGAAACGATGCAGTTTGTATAATCTCCATCTACTCCATAGTTACCTTTTGCCCCAATGCCGTTGAAGGCTGTCATGCCGCGGCAGTGGGGTAACTAGCTCGTGGGTTATCCACCCACACACAGCTTAGCCGAACACGTTTACAGCAACAATGCCCGAACGATCGGCGATAGTTTAATGCCGACTCCACTTATTTCACCTGCCATCCCTGTTGATCATCAAATTGCTCCACACAATGCATCGGCGGTTTATCCTTTCCAGAACAATCGAGGCTAACAGGGTCCGTTGGTATCCGTCTGCCAAGGCAGTTGAATTGAGTTGTTTCAGGGGCTAGTAAGATGTGTAGTTCTTTGTTCCTTCTCTACATCTATGCAGAGGATCATTAAACTCGCAGCCTGCCGCTACTAGTTCACACAAATGTTCCTTCCTCGTATGAGATTCTCAACCCAATTGTGTCACACACAGACCAGTCTCTATAGTCCTGACGATCTACAATTTCGGAGCAGCACGACTTGGTATCTTATCAAAATCACCCTTGTCCAAATGAGTTGAACTGGCCGAGATAGTTTTCTGGGTCGACCGTTGGACCCATTCATTTTGCCCCAATGGATTGAAGCTCCAGATGTGGATGTAGCGAGACGGCCCGGGATGTTGAACCTTGATACTAGTCCCCACTAGCTTTCTTAGCTGTTTTTCCTATCCATTGAGAAGCGAGTGGGGGTTTATGACAACCCCGGTGCCTCCGAAGAATGCCCCTCAGGATCTGCATCATGCAGTCTTCTTTTTTTTACCTTGTTTCTCTTCAGTTCGGTTGCCGCCAAAAAAAATTAAGATAGATTATGCATTCAAATTAAACCATTTCATTGCCGGGTCCTGTCGAATATCCTCTCATTGAAACATGTTACATGTCAACAACAACAACTTGAATCACTTTGCGCAATTTGCGTCAATCACTCATACTGTGTAGTACGCAGTGCTAAGCGACAAACGTCCACCTGGGCTGGGCTGGGCCCGATCAACACGAGCGGTGTGGCGGAACGGTGCCCCGGGCGTGAGCTGGCCCGCTGCGCTGCGTGCCGTCTCCACGACTTCGAGAGGAATTTTCATGATCAGCGGAATTCCGATCGGATGAAATGCGTACCTAGAGCCGTTCGCCAAGTTACTCTTCTGTCTATTTTTAAAAGCGTACTTCCGTTCTTCCGATCTAGTCATGGCATAACTCCGATCATGAAAATCCCCCAGGGGTTCCACTAGTAGAAGCAGCTCCTGGGCATGCCAAGGTCCCGGTGATAAGAAAATCTCATTCAAGATCCAAGATATATGTACATTCTACTCCATTGGCAGGGCTATCTAGGTATGACCTAATTAGTATTATTCTCCAGGGCTTAAATGAGGATTGAATACCTGGGTAGAGAGCCAAGAAATTAAGCACTTTCCAAGGTTGATAGTGCCATATAAATGTGACTCCTGTCAATTCTTCTGTCAAACTTTAGCACAACTTAAACTCCGGAGGTCAGTGTACTCCTGACAGACGTCGGATAAGTACTGTATCCATTTCTGTCCTAGTGGCTCTTGGTCCCTGCGTTTCACGTGATATAAACAAATGATCGGCGGGTTGTCAGAAGCGACCTCACCCCTTTTGTTTTGCGCCATCCTCTTCCTTGGAATGTGGGTTCAATGGCGCTCCTTCGAATTCCATGGCTTCTTAGCGGCCAGCCATGATCGATTCATTGCATCCATTGGGCCATACACAAAAAAAACTATCTGGCGACCCCTCGATCTTGACGCGCCACCCTCGTCAGCGGATGCAGCACGATGTGGGGAAAAGGAGGCGGAAGTCCGTTGCCACAACAAATTCTCATTGGTCAGCGGGACGGAGTTGAGCCTCCGCGTTGATGGGAATGAAGATGAGCGATAGACAACTGAGTGAGTTAGTGAGCAGGATGGGTGTTGCGCTCTACGCCTTATCATGGGATATAAAGCAGAGAAACAGTGGAAGATAGTGTGAATTATAGACGAAGAATTAAATCTCAAATTACAAGATTGTCCGTACTTTCCTCTTGAAATGGCACCCTCCGCTGTTAATTCATTGCTCAACGAGACTAGCCAGGCGATCAAGAATTTACTTCTCCGTCCTAAATTAAACGTGTGTGTAGGGTTAGATAAGATGAATCAAATTGAACTATGCGATTGGCGGAGTCGATAGCCCACGGCTATCCACCTGGACCGCCATCGGGGGTCGAACTCCGCGATGGCCTCCCAGGGTTTGTCTGCAGTTGAAATATGGCCGCTGAGGTTAATATGAGTTCTACCATGTGGCTCAGCCTCCATCATTCAAGGCGTGGCGTCAGGAGAATGTTTAAGTTGGGCAAGGATCAGACCAGTGAAAAGTTTTCATGATTATGGATCTCGGGTTTTCAATTGATTTCCGCGCACTCGAGTGGGGACAAAGGGTTACGGAAAGTGTGCATCAGAAAATAGACTCCGGATCAAATTTAACAGGACTACTAGTCATACCCTATTCTGTCATGACGTCTATCACGAGTTCGACAGTAGCTTATCTAATTTGGATCTATATGAGTCGCACCTGCCGCCAACGTCGCCCCTTCCCTAAAATGGAAGTATAAACAAAGTGTTACTAGTTAGTATTTACTTACCTAAGTGGCAGTTCCTGCCTCGATTTCTCTTTCTCCTGTTTCTCCTCGTCCTCTTCGTACCCCTCATTCATGCATATTCCCTTCTATGCTGCTTGCCGGTCGATGACTGCCCCCAAAGGAGGGTATATCCTCGTCATTTCAAGTCAAGCGAAAGGTCCTGATACTCAAGTCACGGTTCTCTCGAATAGACCAACCGAAGGGTTTGATCGAGAAGTCCAAGTCGCAATCTGGCGAAAATTTCCCTATCGCATGAATGTCCGCGCCGCTTCGCGATTGAACACTTCCTCGGAGATTCACATCGGCAAGCGTCGTATGAGGCATCCAGAATTCATGTATATTCAGCTCGATGAGTCCAAAAAGCGGCATGAAAGGTTTTGCAACGCCCTACTGAAACAAGATCATCACCGCCGTGTTGTATCGAGAGCCATGTACGTGGATGAACTAGCCCGACAAGGAGACGCACCTGAGGTCACTCAGTTTGGCGATGTTCAAGGCACATGGGGCTGTGACATCTTGAAATGAAGCCCACCACGAGACTGGAAGCCGATAACAGGGGTTCGTTGCCTCTCCGCCCTCCAACAGATTGTCGTCGGTGCTCGTATCAACAACATCTCAAAAAGCACGATTCTTCGCGACTGGATACATACCAAATTGACAAGCAACCGAGACGCAGATGGCTGTTTCCACTGTGGTTTCCTGAAATCTCGGAGCTAGATGCTTTCACAGAGCGCTCAGAAGCAGGGCAGAGAAGTTTTATCCTTCAAGTTCGTGGGAACATTAGATGCCGAACCCAGACTATCCCGGGATGTTTGCGGGAACACGGCAGGTAACCGACGACTCCAAAAACAAGATAGGGAAAGAAAATCGAGATTCAAGTTCCGCGGAGATTCA
This sequence comes from Penicillium manginii, assembly GCF_028828005.1. NCBI lineage: Eukaryota > Fungi > Ascomycota > Eurotiomycetes > Eurotiales > Aspergillaceae > Penicillium > Penicillium manginii. Next base: position 1,540,062 of record NW_026643109.1, on the reverse strand, counting down.
ATACGTTAGAAAATCGTGCTACAGAATCTGCTCCTAGTGTGTCAGCCAAAGATGCTCGGAGTGAACCAGCATAAAAGTCAGGACTCAAGCACGATGGTAACCAGTGTGTGCTCACAAAACACGGCCGCCCAGCACTAGAAGTCTACCATATTATTCTTTTCAAGAAAAATGGTAGCCCAAGTCGGATGGAACTTGAAGTGGCTCGAGTACCTTTGGGGCAAAACCGAAATTGCTGAGTGGCGCTCCGCAATATTAGGATAAGGAGACACCTCTTGATGCTGAACAGGTCGAGAACTTGTTTTGCTTTACAGTATCTCTTCATAGATACTATGACCATTCGATTTGTGCGTTTCGGCCAATTTCAACAAACAAGGAACAAACGTCCATGGGTATCGCCTTCCACTGGCTGCAGTTGCGCGGAAAATCGACGAGCCGTCGCAGTGACTTGCTGCCAATGGACGAACATCTATACCCAGAAGAGTCTATGGCGTTCACCGAAAACCTCGGCGAGAACATCTTCATCTTTCGTATGATCACCACCGAAAACCTCGGAGAACATCTTCATCTTTCGTATGATCACCGAACAGGTGATCCTCTCGGGTAGCTTTTCCAGATTAAAACCGATGACCCTGAGAAGCGACCGTTGCCGTCCGTTGCCCTCCTTGAAATGCAGTGGCACCTCTCACGCATCGTCGCCATGCAGGGAACCGATAACTGTGACTACTTGAGGCCATTGAAACTCTAACGGAGATATTGTAACGGTCTCGTACCGATTTTCAAGTGCCTCGTCGGGGCAGTGAACTGCACGGACTGCGGAATCTCCCGAGTTTCTCGAGTCTTTTGCTTTACGACTTCTACAGAATTGACAATGAGGGACAATTTAACTTGCTCAATAAACGGTGCAGCTCTCCGATTACAGGGATATTGTTTTCGTAATTGCGAATATCGTCCTGGGGGCCGCGAAGCTTTTCCCGCCGCCAAGCGAAGAGGCTGACCCGCTTGATCCTATGTGTACTGGGACCAAGCGATCTGCGCATTCCGTCCGATCTCCTAAAATGGAAGAAGATGTATATGAGTGTCTAGTACCCTGTTCACAACCCAGAGATGATTAATACCACCATTTGTCTGGTCAAGGAAAATACCACCAGACACTAGTTAGAAACTTCTCTTTAATTTTAAAATAAAGATTGAAACTATTACGTTCAAGTCTCAAAGTAGAGCCCTCAATGGACAGATGTTGACTGCTGCCTATGACTGTTCTATAACTGCTGCCCATTAGTTAGTACATTCCACTCTCTACCCGCCAGTGAGCATATTCATCACTTTTATCCCATCTCCTTTCCTCTCCTCCTCACACTCTCTCCTCCATTGTGTTGTGAAGCTCCAACACCATTTTCATCGCATGCCACCGACTGGAGACAACAATTCCGATTCCCCTCCCGCTTCAATCTCTCCCGAAAATCCACACCGAGCCCGAAAGGATCCTTCTTGTTGACGTCTTCCGTCTGACCGAGCGCCATTGACCCCCCGAAAGGCCTTACTAACGGCCATCGTGCCAGGATTAATCTGGCTCCAACCAAAAGACTGCACCTAGCTCTGCTACCTCGTGAGTTCACTCTCGTGACTAACTCATCCGCACTCGTACTGACGGAACTAACAGGCCCATGCCTCTCGCAATGGAGATTGATCACCCCGAAACGGCTTCCACCGTGGGGTCGGGCCACGTGCCGCCGGGCGAATGGGCGGAATCTGTCTCTCAAATCGCCTCACAGCAGCCCTACGCCACATATGATATCGCTGCTCTCGTCGTCGCTAGACTCGTCTGAGAACCTATTCCTAGAGAACACGGAGGCTACACTGCGGCTGGACTAACCCGTCGAATTCATATCCATATCACTGGCACCATTGAGCCAGTGGAATGTTTACGCTGTGCCCGAGCCTACGGTCCATGGACCAAGTGAGTTCGTACCCACCACCAAGGGATCAGCATTCACTGCTGCGCAAACTGTCGTTGGGCTCGCCAGGACGGAGGTTGTGATATTCTGGGTAGCCAGTAGTCACGAGGCCCCTGTTCTTCTTCACTTCATACGCGACATCAGCTGCCTTCCTTTATATTATCTTCTTCAGTACTTTCTTCACTTTCTATCCTTAGCTTCTATCTTGAAGTTCCAATCAATGAAGCATCCGAACATGTATACTTTTCTCTACTATAGGATAACTTTTGTAAACCTAAAACTCCACAGAGAGGTCAAGCTGACTGAAGCTATTAAAGCACGTCAAACTCGCCATGCCATACAGTAGCGTGCCCACCGATTGTCACCCCACGAAAAGACTCCATTGCGGTGCTGCCTTGAGACGGCATAAGCCAAAGACATCATTGAGTCCAATAATTACCTGCCTACCTATTGACCAACCCATGGATCGGTTTTGTTGACTTCAAGTTGTTATGGGTATGGACTGGACTCCATGCCATTGAGAGACGGTATTTTTACTGGAGATTGATCTCTTCCTCCTTCTCTATCACCACGATAATATGCCATCGCGTTGATTGTATTTGTTGCATAGAGTATTTCTAAATTGAACCATCCTACACCTACATGGAGGTATTCCGTTATACGCTTTTCCTCTGTATAGTTTTGTGTAATTGAAAGAATGACATAATCAGCTTCTGTTTTAGGCAAGGCTTTGGTCTCATAGTTCCCGTTTAGGGCAGTCCCCTCATCGTACCTGCCTCGACTCCTCCCACTTTTCGTTGTTTTGTTCTCTTCTACCCCCCCCCATCTGCTCTGTGTCTCCTCTCGTGTCTCTCTCATATCAACACCGTTCTCTCGGACGCAGTGAGACTCCTACACCATCCTCATCGCCTGCCACTGACTGGCGATGACAAATCCTCCCCTTTGCCTGTGTGTTGAGATCCCATGCCATCTACCTCGACCGTACGTCCAGACTGCCACGCCATCCTTATCGGGAAAAAGATGGATAATCAGAACATCTTCTCGGAGTTCAATGACCCTATTCGGGTGGCTCTGATCAAAAAGATTGCAGCGCAGGTACCGCATTTGAAGCAATTGAGACGTGGATGGCTGTTCCCATTTTGGTTTGCCGAAATTTCGGAGCTAGAGGCATGCATAGACAGCTCAGGAGCAGGGCAAAAAAGCACCCTATCCTTCATAGGACTCTTGACGCCGGACCCGGATTATGCTGGGATGTTTGCGGGAAAACGGCAGGTACACAACGACCTCAAAAAACAAGAACGGGAAACGAGAGCGAGTTACCAGCTCCTCCGAGATCCCCGCATCGGAAAGTCACGCGGCTGAATCTGCTCTAAGTGTGTTGGCGGAAGATGCTTGCAGCGAATGGGCCAAGGAGGAAGCACTAAAGCGTGATGGGAATCAGTGTGTGCTTACTGAACACGGCCAACCAACACTGGAAGTCTCCCATATTGTTCCTTTTGAATTCAATGGTAGCCCAAGAGAAGCTGAGTGGGCGTGGCTTGAGTACTTTTGGGGCAAGACAAAAGTTTCTGAGTGGCACTCCGCAATTCTAGGGAAAGGAGAAAGTCTGGATACTGAAAAGATCGAGAACTTGTTTTGTCTTGCAGAATCTATTCATAGATACTGGGACCATTCAATTTGTACGTTTCGGCCAATCTCAATCAACAACGAGAAAACCTCCATGCATATCGCCTTCCACTGGCTGCCGTTGCGTGAAAAATTGACAAGTCAGCGCAATGACTTCCTGCCAATAGACAAACATCCCTACCCCGACAATCCCACGGGGTTCACCGAAACCCCCGGCGAGAATCTCTTCGTTTTCCACATGATCACCAAGCAGGTTGTCCCCTCGGGTTATATTTTCCAGATTAAAACCGATGACCCCAAGAAGCGACCGCTCCCGTCCTTCGCCCTCCTCGAAATGCAGTGGCACCTCTCACGCATCGTCGCCATGCAGGGAGCCGGAGAAAGTGATGAAAGTGACGACGACGACATTGTAACCGTCTCTTCCCGCGCTCCCGCTCCTGCTCCCCCGAAAGGACGACATCACCATTCAAGGAAATCTCCGCCCGCCCCGTTCACACTCCCGCTCGGGTTCTCAATCCACCGCTATAAAGCGTAAGGGATTGCCAATCATGCGCGAACGTCAAAACATTTTTCCCGAACGCCCGAATTCTCCCATTACCTGATCATCGCCTCCCGGCAGACTCCAAGCAGGCTTGTTATTTGGTCACCGTTCTTTTGGAGGCCAAGAAACAGATCGATCCTCGCCTTGCTGAGATGATCCACTACAGCGGTGGCGGCGGTATGACCAGCTCCTACAGTGGCGTCGTTGGTAGACGCGCCCTCCACCGAGCAATTCCTCGAGCTTGCCCTGCTCTGTTTGGCTGGTATAGTCCCTTTTCCTTTTGATTCACTTCGCTTCTCGTGTGATTCGGTACGGAAAGCGTTTTCCTTTGATGTCATAGACATTCTTACATGGCTTTACTTTTCATCGGTTAGATGAATATCTGATGACGGGTTCCTGACTCCCAGGCCTTCAATTCTGTATTGATTCTTATTCTTAGTGTCTCGCTAGTCTTAGCTATCCCACAATAAAGCTTGCTTTGAACTATAGCTCAACTCGTAGAATTATTAGGTGAAAGAAAATAGGATTTTGTAGCAGGTATAATTGCTGCTATAGGACTCAATGACATCTTTGGCTCATCACCAGTCCTAACCTCCATTACACCATTTGCGCTTACTGAGTGCCGTACCTTAAGGTAGGGTCTTTGGTCATTTGATAGTACCACAACAGACCATCAACAGTAATGGTCGGTTCACGGTCGGTCAAGCGACGGTCAAGCGACCGTTAACCGACCTTTAACCGACCGTTAATCGACGGAAAGATTTCCCGATGCACCATGCAAGATGATTCTGGAGGATCTCCCGACTGTTATCGATGAAGTTGGCGGCGCACAGAATCTCCTAGCTGCAAAGGTGAATACGCAAGTGTTTGACTTTTTCAACGAGGTCCAACCAGTCCAAGGTGAGCCATATTCTCCACAGATTTGGAAATCTTAAATTTCTGACTTGAAAATACGGGTGCCAGAGCTTACTACTTCAAGATCGTTCTCCACGACTGGTCTGACGAAAGGGCAACCACAATTTTCAACAATCTGAAACCCGCGATGAAACCCGGATTCTCGAAAATAATCATGGAGGAATTCATCCTACCCGATCAAAACGCCAGCACCCTCCCCTGTACAACGGATATGACTGTGATGGTGTTTTGCTCGGGTTTAGAGAGGACGCGTCAACGCTGGGAAAATCTGCTAGCAGCAAATGGTCTACGGGCGATAAAGTACTGGACACGCCAGGGAGAGGGTCTTGGAATCATTGAGGCCGAATTCGCGGAGTGAAATTATCAGTTGATGTTATAGGTTATCTGAAACCCGCCCAAACCTGGTGATTTTTCTTTCTATAAGAGTGATAGAAACCCCTTTCGCAAATCACGCCTGCAAAGGAATATGCAATTCGTTTTTCAAACAAGCTTTACCCATTGTCGCCCCACAACCCGCACTTCCCACCGGGCCTCGGGGCTCCGGAAGGTGCTCCGTGCCCCTGGGATTTGACTAGTCCGAGGTCCGGCGCTTCATAACGACAACGGAGACAGTGGTTTTTGTTCGCCTGCCCATAATATCAATCCAGGTATTAGTTAAGATGTCTTTATTTGCTAAAACATTTCAATTCAACAATCTACACACTGGTCCACATGTTCGCAGTAAGTGTATTCTACTAGGCTGATTCATTTTAACTATTAATCTCTTCCTTTGATTACTGTGCGCTCGGACAAAATCACCCTCAGTTGCTAATTCCAACGACATTCGCCGTACGCGGATTCGGATGCTCAGTTTAGAAACACCTACGCTCAAGTTCAGGATCAACCTTGAAAATATGAAACAAATTTCGTGCCAGTGGTCTTCTCTGCCACCCCAAAAAGAGATTCAAATCCGGCCTACCAGGTGTATTATACGTGTGTATTATATTTCTCTTCTACAATACAAAGGCTCCGCCAAGGCGAAGAAAGAACTTGAACTCCACAACGTTAATTGAAGCTCGTAGATTGATATTCTGCCAAGGGAAAGAGGGCTTGTATCTATCGCCAGGTTGCTGTAACAGTCGCCGTTGCCCCGGAACACGCAGTGGGCACAGTGTAGCTTCGGTTAGGATCACTCTCCCAAGTAAAAGTCCCATCTGTTCCCTTCTTGATGAACTTGTATTCAAAGGTTGTGCCAACAGGAAGTGTGACCGATCCTGTCCAGAGTGGGTTGGATGTTGTGTATGAGCTGGCCGACAAAGCAATGGCTGATGATGTATCCCAAGAACCGAGCTGACTGATAGATCCAGCAAGATAAATACTTTGCCCATAGGTTGTCGTCACAAGTTCATTGAACACCACTGCGATACTTGTAGCGGCTGTGCATGTTGCTGTAGTGGTAGCACTGGTGGTAGTTGTCTTGCTGGTAGTGCTGCTTGTTGACGATGATGAAGAAGACCCCGAACCGGATCCTCCGATCGCGATATCGGCACAATGTAGATACACCTGCGCCGTTTGAAAAGAATTCCATCGGAAACGAAGCAAGGTATGAGCAGATTCATAGTTCGGGATCTTTATCTTCTTGGTGACGGTATAACCTCCCGCGATTGTCGTCGTGCAAGATCCAAGCGCAGCCCCGTCAACGCCCTGGCACCCGCGATTACTCGATGCAGAGAATGCATTGCAAGTAAACCAGTCATTTCGATAACATGCTTCGTCGGAAGAGCAGTCCGGATTATATCCGCAAGTTTGACCGGTCACATCCGTGCACTTGAGCTCCCCATCCAGAAAGCAATCTTCTGCAGCTTGCTTCTCTGCTGTTGTGGGCAGATATCCGGGTGTCAGGAAAAGATCGACCAGCGTTTGGTTTTGACAGATTCCGTATGTGAACATTCCGCCGTGGTCGCCGTTGTTATCGACACACCACTGGACTTCAACAGTGTCACCAGCGGTGTATGTTGCGACCACTTCGTTGCCCCAGTAATCACCGGGTTGGTTGTAGTCAACACTGACTCGGGCGTTGTACCCGCAAGGTCCACTTCGACCCACTTGGGCTGTTTCCAGGTCTGGCCAGGCGGTTACGGGCTCGAGAATGGAGCATTCAGGGCAGGTATCGATGCCGGCCTTGAGGGTGTTAGTTGGATCTCGAAAGGTTGAGATGCTTGTCAGGGGGACATGGTGGATTCTGTACCTCAAAGCCAAGACGGGTCCGGCTAGATGGAATCGTGAGATATCCATGGGCATCTCCCCAGGCCACGAGGCTAGCAAAAGAAATTAGATTGTGAAGCTTCATGACTGCTATAGATTTCGGTGTCCTCAAAAATAGCGGCTTGGATTATTGTATAGTTATTTGACAGCCTCTGTTATAATCCATACCCTATCGCTCCGTTCCCGTTATATAGTACAACTGACTGGTGTTGCAGTTGAATCTACTATTCCTGAAGAAAAGCGGAATTGTATCCATCTCAACTTCCAAGACCTTGGCATTTCTTGGTTCCGGGGTAGAAAGCAGCTGATTCGCTTTTACAGGACTGTCTGCCGACAAATTTCCGGCAGGGCAATGCTGATCCCGCTTTACATTCACATGGAATTTTACGTTCTGAAATTTAATAGGGCGTGGAATCGTGTCGAATGATCTGAAGAAACGCCTCCAGACCATTACCGGCAGAAAAGAAAGAAATAGCAGGGATGAATTCCCAGGCGAGGGCTTGGCGAACCCGATGAATCGCCGCCACTCTACTTCCCCGCTTGAGTTATTTGATCCTCCCGTCTCCGGAGTAATTCTGACTTGAATTCCACGTTGCTGCTTTTGCGTGGCATAATCTGGGGTATGCATTAGAATTCATTTAAATTCTACTAAGTACAATAGAGGCCGCAACTGCAGAGCCAAATACTAAACACAGCACTGGTCTCGACCCTACTAGTACTTACCGGGATATTTTTGGAGCTGATAGCCGTTTTGCGAGTTTCATTATCCCGGTTCTGGAGTACTTCATGTCTACGCGAGCTGATGGAAGAAAAACTCAATTGCATTGGAATAATATTTAGACCCGAAAGTAAGCATAAAGTAAAGATACAGAGTGATAAAAACAGGGGAGGATGGTAGATGGGGATAAATATAGAACGGAGAGCAAGTCGCCAAAAAAAAAAGCTTTACCCCCAGAGAGTTCTAGAGTATCTCTAATCAAAGGTATAAGATAGGGTACTCTGTGTCCTATAACTAAGATTCTAGGCTTTACATACATAGAAAGGCTAGACAATAGCTAACCAAGGTTTATCTAGGTATATATCAGTACTCCCGTTAATTAGTATACTATAAATAATAAGGGCTATTTAGATCAGGATATAGCCTAGGAAAAGGATACCTCTCTGCTAGAGTAACTTAATCCCTTAAGTAAAACTACTACCTTGGTCCAAATATCAGATACTAAGTAAACCTATTCTTGTAAACTCCTCAATAACCTTATCTTCCGCTACGAAGAACCAAGCACATATAGCCACTAGGATAAATCTTTTTTCATAGTATCTTAGGAGGATACTAAACCCCTAGTAGCTAATATCTTCCATACCCTTACTAGGGTAGTCCTTCCCTTCGCCGAGGTACCTATTATAATACTAATCTCTAACCTTATTAAATCCCTTGCCTTAATTAACCTCTCCTCTACCGCTCGTATAATAAACACAGTGCAAACCTTTACCTATGAAGCCTCAACTAAAGCTAGAATTGTTATGCACCAAGCCACAACATAAGCCACTATCATAGATTCAGGTACTCTCTACACAATAGAGAAACGCACGATAGCCGTTATTAATACAATCTGTACCTTCACCCAATCCAACCATTCCACTGAGGAAGCTCTAGTGCAGAGCAAAAACCCCTACGGCATCATGATTGATGTCCCCGAAGCTTCGTTCCCTATTCTCATTCCCGTGCACGTTGCCACGACTGGGATGACGGATGAATTGGCTAGTATAGGTGGAGTCCCTGTGGCGATGAAACTGCAAAACCTGCGAAGAAAGTAGATTAGTTTCAATCGGAGTTATCTTAGTAACAGCCATGGTAAGAAGCAGGGTGGTTTGGCGGCTGGTCAAGTTGGAGACGCATTTGTGCCCTTTTAAATAGTTCTATTGGAGGTGAGGATGGATTGGAAGCATGGATGGAGGATGCATCAATACTGGCAAGGGGAAAATGCCACATTGCACATTCAGTTGATAAAAGCTATTGAGATATGATTAATGAGCTTATGATATAAATCTACAGTCATATAAAGCAATGTTCAATATAAATTGACTTGAAGTTGTAACAGAATCGGACATCTTGTCCTTTTCCTCTTCATCACATCCACCATGACTAGGTAGTATAAGGTCCTTGCAAATCCAGGGATTGCTCGCGTCTACAATAAAAATGCAATCCTTCCAATGCAGAGCATATTTAAACGTCGTCAGAATGGCTTGGAAGGGTATAGGTGTCATTATCAAGCCATATTTGCCTTGTTCTCGGAGATTTAGCATCTGCCAATGGTTTTCTGTGAAGTTCCATGGTCAGACAGATTTCAAGATCGATAAAAGCAAACTTACTCATGGCTATTGAAGACTGCAAATCCAGTGGAAATAATCAGCACAGGCCGAGCAAGATCAGCGATAATCTGCTTAACAAGGGCGGCAGCAAATGGTGATATTTTGATCGAGCCTTCGTTAATTTCCGCAAATTCTCCTGCGCCGTGAGTTCCAACAATTTTGAATCCCTTCTTGGTCAGTATATCTTCTGCGACCTCTGTATACTCAGGGTCCTAAGTAACCAATGTCAATTTTTAATTGCCACCACAAATTTGAGCGATAGTAAGAGCCATCGAATGTTGGATCATGCAGTCCATAACACTTTTCACCTCCGAGTTCTCATCCCAAGAATCGTGCCGTTTTTTTAGCCATTCACGCGCAGTACGGCAAAATTTACCGAGCCCGAAGCCAAGAACCTTCATCGCGGTTTTCGTACCGAGTATATCTTGGACCAAGGCTACCAATTGCTTGTAGGTTTTGCTATTCTGACATAACAATGGTTTCTCGTCAGAGGCTTGCATTGGCTGTGCTATAAGCTCTCGAAACTTTCGTTCAGTCCTATTGTTCCAATCCACAATATAAGAGCATAGGTAAGTTTCGATTGGGCCCTTGGATTGCGCTCTCACAAGTTGCCAATATTCTTGGTATCTGACATAAGGTTTCCTCAGGCAAAGTTAGATTGCAGGCTGAATGTGGATTAGGACTATACCCACGTACCAGATAGGATTTTGTACATGGAACATGGGATTGGAAATTTGTATTATGCTCCCATCGTATAGGATTGGCGTAATTGTTGTTCTATGTCTTCGAGATCCTCTTTCGTCCAAAGTCCGGTACCAGAATTGTACAGATCTACGGCTATCTGGCTACTGATCCACCAATCCGTGCACCCGTAGTCGAGCAGTCCTAGAGTTTGTGGCATGGTCTCGTGGCTACTGGTCGAGCAAGAGTGAGGAACAAACCAAGTGGTGAGTTGTGGGATAACAAAGCCCAAGATTATTCAGAAAGAGAATAGATTTATTCGTGTACAGGAGTTAGAAAAGAAAAGGCTAGGACTGAGCTGTGCTACTCGATTATCTGCTTACACCACATTTCACACTAAATTCTACCCCGCTTCTTCGCTTATTTTATACCCTAGTACTAGTATTTTCAAATTAGGATGAGCGCGGTTTGACGGAGTCTTGGGAAGCTAAATCTAAAAGGGAAAAACTAGCCAGATCTAGTAACTCACAGCTCCATCGTCTACAATGTCTAAATAGCTAGTAATTACAATTATTGTCATACAACACACCCGGGGCTTCACCTATCAATCCATAGAAGTTTTCATTACAGTTTGCAGCAGTAGACAGGCCAGTCCAACCGAACCATCTATAGTTATATTAATGTTGGCATGTAACTAATATTCTTCCTGGGCCTGTTACTGATGGAGCCAAGGACTGGATAAGGCCCAAAATAAAATCTTCGAACCCAGTTGCTTTTCAGCAAATGAGGTGAATTCGTCCTTCGTGAACGGCTTGCTGGTGTTTGGATTGATTGCCGCTAAATCCGGTTCCTGCACTGCAACCACATTGATAGAGACTTTACTCCGATACTCCGACATGTATGGGTAAGCGTTATTCTCCATGGTTTTCTTGAAGGGAATATTGTCTGGTCCACCCACACCCACACCATGGTCTGCAAAGAACCGGAACGAGTCGGAGAGGTAGTTATTCTCGTTTGCCCAGCCGCAGGGCCAGAAGTTGACGTACTGGACGGCATACGAGCGATGGAATACCTGAGCTGCGTAGCGGGCATTGTCTAGAGTACCCTCGAAGTAGGCTTGGCAAGAATAGCCGGTAGCATTTTTGTTGGACTGAACTTCGATTGCGGTCTCTGGGAGGTTGAAGCCATAAACTTTTCCATCAAACTTGACTGCAAGAGCCTCTAACAGACTCTGGAACCTTTCGCGGACATGGGAATTCCATTGCGCTGCAGCCCAACCGCCTGCAACGAAGTCGCTGTCGCAGTCATCTCCATCACACTGAGGCACGCTGCCGTTGTTGTAGATTGGTTTATGAAGATATCTTGGCACAGGATTGTTTTCGATGCTGAAAGAACGGTCTTGGATCTGAACCCAGAGCTTTTTGCCCTTGGACTGTGTTTGGTTCAAATCGTTCTCAATGGCAGAGAAATCGTATTGGCCTCTCTGCGGCTCGAGAGACTTCCAGCTGTAAAGGTTCTGGATACCTTGGATTTCTGGGTGATCCAAGAGAGCAAGAGCTTCCTGGTCGATGTCGCTGGTGTATAGCCAATGAGACAAGGAAGAATTGAAAGAAGCCTTGCCATTGACGGGGCAGATGCCAGACAGGATGCCGACTGCTAGGAGGTAAAGGTTCAACTGCATGCTTGTCCGCAGATTTGAAAAAGGTAGTCTTTGAGGTGTGATTGATAGCAACCCATACAGTTGGAATTGAACTCTCCTTTAAGTACAAAAAATTTAAAACGTTGTATTCAAGTTTTAGAAACAAACCCACATAACCATTGCGCGGCGTAGGCCGACCATGTAACTTTGATCCACTTTTTCCAAGACATACTTGTGCAGAACTACCAATTAGACTTTGACTGAAACCCCATAAAACTCAATTACAATTGTGCTGAACAATTCCATTATTCTATCTTCTGGTACCGAAGTGGGTTCTCCCCCACATGCCGTTCTTGCATCGCGCTAACAATTTTACAAGTAGTATAAATAGTAAGGGCGGATCGAAAATAGATTCATCCTCTCAACACAGCCTTTTTCTTCAACCGCTATTTAGAAACACCCTATATTCATTCACCTTTGTAGCATGGCTTCTCATAGAATGCCGGTTAGCTCCTCCCCGAAGGAGACTTACCTTGATGAGTGGGAAAGGACTACACAGGACCCAGTCAAACGAGTTGCGTTTGACAGAAAGTGCATTGAATACGAGCCCACTGATGAGAAACGAATCATCCTTTTGCAAGAAAATCCTAGCAGCAGCAGCCACTGTCACTTCTGGGACTGCTATTCTACAGTACTGGAGGGTAGGGATAGAAGACCGGCAAACGAAGCATGGAAGAAAGGGCGATATCTAACCTCACTAATGTCGGAAGGGAACCGAGCAAGGGCCTAAGCTATACTTATGGCTAAAGAACTAAAAGTGTTTATTAATTGAAATTGGCTAAATATAAATCGTCTCCATCAGCCGCAGGATCAGTCTCCTTTGCTAGAACTCTGGTACATACGACCATAGGGTGTGGAGAACAGGGCTTCCCGTCCGCTCAGCCGTACTTAAGCCACATATTATGCGCGGTCAATCTCTCAGGAGCCTCAAATTTTAAACCAGCGATGGTTCTCACCTTAGGGTGAGTGTGGGTGAGTTGGGTGAGAAGTTTCTGGACCAGGGTGATAGGGGTGAGAACGGGGTGAGAACAGGGTGAGAACGGGTGAGAATTCTCACCCATGCCTTTTCACCACGGACTTATTATAAATACGCTTGCAGGGCGCACTGTTGATCTGCCATTTCTCTTCGGTTCAGATGGAGACCGAATTCAACCTCGATCAAGAATCCAAGATGCTTTCTGAAGACATTCGAAAAGAACTTGACAAGATTACCGCACGGGCCACATCACGTAGATATACCCGCGAGTATCAAGATCGGCGAGAGCAGGAGGAGAACACAATATCCTACAAGGAGCTCGTACCAGCTACACTCCAGAACTATGAGACGAGTGCAAAAAACTGGATGCTGTAAGAGAGAATTTACTGCAGCATATTAATCAGATGAATCTAACTCTTTGGGCAGATAGAGACTTTCTCGGGGTGATGCGACCGATACCAACTTTCGCAAAGACTAGCCAATTCCAACGCCACAAGTTCTAAAATCATTTGTAGAGTACTATGTTGTAACGAGAGAGAAAAATACCCTCACAGAGCTCCACTTGCCAAAATTTTATCAAATTCACCTCCCAATAGGAACACAAAACTTCTTATTCTATCTCAAAGAAGGTCAAGGACGATGTTCTGAATGTAAGTCAGGCATATCTTCCGCAGTGCGTCCTATAAGCCTAAGTTTCCTCGACTAACACCTGCAAGTATATCAGGACTGAGTTGATAAGTAAATAGAAGCTCCCAACAAAGCCACAAGAGCGGTTCATGGTAACAGCCAAGGACATAGACTATCTTATTCGCAGTCTTTTCATTAACGATTGGCATGATTATAAACATAAGCGAGCTTGTATCCAGACCGCAAGCACTCTTGCATTATTTTGCGTATCAGGAGCCCAAGCAGGAGCTATAGTTGAGTCGAGCGTATATCATCGCTTAAATGAATGCCTCTACTACAGGGTTTGTTGAATTTCGAAATCCATCATACACGGAAGAAAAACGCTAATAAAGAATTTGAAGTATTTGACCTTCAACATAATACGGAGCTCCCAAGATGGTAGTTTGAAACGTTGGGTGACAATTTCACCTGAATTTCTTAAGGGATAGCGCTATAATAATAAGAAAGACCTGTAGGTTCCTATAATCTATTTATTCAAAAAAGAATCTTGCAAATACTAATATAGAGCGCCCAAGGCCGAAGAATTGGCTCAGAGAGCACCCTGCTCTCGGAATAAGCTTTGTATTCTGGGTAATAGTTCATGGGGTCGCAGACAGGGCTTTCAAGGGCCTCACAACTATGGCAGAGGTTCTCTCTATGAGACCTCCCAACAGATATAAGTCACTCACCCTTGAGTGGAACAAGAGCAAGAAAGAATTGCTATTTTTGCGGATGATTGATCATGACGGCCCTCAAGGAAGTAGGGCGCTGACATTCTCTGCTCTACGGCATAGCTTCTCAAGCCTAGCGCAACGAATGTGTTTTAGGGATAAACTACGGGTGCACAGAATCCGTAGAGGTGTTGCAAATCAGATCGACCGTAAGCTATTTATATATAAGATGCAAGGTTTCAGTCAGGCTAACAAGTCACAGCCAAGGCATCTAAAGCAGCTCGTGGTCAGGCTCTCGACCATCAAAACCACAGTACATTTCTCAAGTACCAGTCAGTACTCAAGTCCGTCGACATCCAGTCCGCATTCTATGATATAGAACCTGACTATGAATGTCGTGATATGGAGCAGAGTCTTGCCCATCACCGAGACATCAATATGCCTCAGAAATTAGATGCGGCCACAATCACGAAGTTTACAGAGTCAGAAGAGGTTCAATCTATAATTCAGAGAATACGTCACCTAACCTTTGAAATATCTGGAAAGCCACATCTATATGAGCACCTTGCAAAAGAAAGATCACAGCTTTATACAAGGAAGGCAAAGTTACTAGCTGCTCGGAAGAGCGAGTATTCAGGACTGGTGGAACTCCTCTTATGAAGAATACATCACTGGAAACGAGTTCACAGAGCGGGACAGAATGTCATTGTTCGAGATCTACAAAAAGTATCTCCCAGAACGCGCAAGGGTTAGAGAGCTCTTGTTTACGAAGACAACATTGGATAGCGAGATTGGCAGAGCATGTCTTGAAGATATGGTTACGCTTTGTACCTCTACTGAGCGTGTCGTATACTATCCAGGGCTTTTTCCGAAGCAGAACCAATTTCCAACCTGCGCTCGTTCTATGTTCGAGTATGACCAATTGCCTCTCCTCTGCTTAATATAAAACTCAGGCTTACAAAACTAGTATTCCGAAACAGGGAAGAGCGAAGCACATACTACAATGCCACAGGCGATCCCTTGGCGGGGCAAACTATCAACAACGCTACACAAATAACAAGCGAGCCCATCGGCGTGCCCCTCGCAAATTTGTTGAGTTTTGTTATCTGTGTGCAGAATTAGTTTGCGATGAACGAGAATGGATTTCTCATTGTCGAGAGCATCTCAATCACCTTCACCCTCGATGTGGGAGTTTGACATTTCGATTTACACTCGTTGCACCAGGATTCTGTCCCTTTTGCCTAGGAGACGAAGAGAAAAGGCCGGATGAGAGGTTCAAACAGTGGATGACCAAATCGACGCTTTTGAATCACATCGACGAACATTTAGGAAGTATAGAAGGTTCCACGGAGCTCGGCTGCCCGCATCCGTGATGCCAGGGGAGGAACTACAAGAGCATACGCGATCTTAGTCGGCACTTTCATGATGCGCATTCTCTTGAGGAACCACGCCCTAACTGTGTTGGCCGCAAAAGGAAGTGGCAGCCAGATCCAAACCCCGAGCTTGAAAATTGTCAGGAAAGTCATCGCCATACCTCTTGCGGGGGCGCCCTCGCGGATTCTCATTTCTACGAAGAGGCTTCTCTTGACAACGAATTCGCACAGGCCGTGTTTGATGGACTGGGCGTATCTGATGCTGAGGGGATCCTGAAGCTCATAGAAGAGTTTATCGATTTCTTTGAAAGTTAAGCAAGAACAGAATAGTTTGAGAAGATAGCAATCCTTCGCTGATATCCTTGGCTCCCCAGGTTGCCGAATTTGTAAGATATGATAAATGTATTGAACTGCATACTCGGCAACAGACAGCAGACGGATAACTTTTGAAACCTGGTGGAAGAAAGTGTACAGATTCAAAAAGTATGGTAAAAGAGGCATCGCTGTATGACATATCTTCATCACGTCAATATGATGCTTTGACATCGATTGCCTTAGAAAGAAAAGAGGACTGTATTACTATAATCCGTTTTCCAATTGGTGTGTTTCCACAGATCGCTACAATGTCGAAGACAATCTTTGGGTGGTCCACCGTACCAGCAATGCTATGGCAATGGAAAGCGCGCACATCGTCGCGTACAGCGGAATTTTGTTCAATTTTGCTATCTTTGTGCAAATATCTGTTGTGATCAAGAAGACTGGAAGAGCCATTGCCAAACGCATCTGAATGAACTGCATTCTCGATGTGGTATCTTGACGCTCCGCTATATCCTTGTTGCACCTGGCTTTTGCCCATTCTGCTTGGGCGATGTAGGGAAAGAGCCGGATGAGAGGTTTCAACAATGGCTGGTCAAGCCAACACTTCTCAACCACATCGTCAATCATTTTGACGCATTGAAAGCTTCGACTACATTCATCTGTCCGCATCCATGCTGCCAGGGAAAGTGGCAGGAGGAGCCGGATCTCGAGCTTGGAACACAGGCTCGCCGTTCCAGCTGCTTCCCTGCAGGCACTCAAAATGATTTCGAGGGAAATGATAGTCTAACGAACTTCGAAGAAACAAGCACATTTGATATGGAAGAACTGATGGAGGAATTCACCCATTTCGATAATCATAAGATACATTGTGAAGAGAACGAAGGCGGGGCGGGGCGTGGATAACACGAACAGATTCCAGAATCAGTATTTAAATGGATCATACGGAGAATATTGAGACTCAAATTGAGCGTAACTTGTTTCTGCCCTTATCGACCGCCAGCCCCAGTACCATCGGCAAAACGAATATTCGTTGCTAAATGCGCACTATTGGGAACATGCACAGGTCGCAGCCCTGCCTCACACGCTGGGTCATCGAAGCCCGGATCTGCGACCAGACCGGGGAATTTAGTTTGAATTCAATTTTAAAAGGGATCTGTTAGAAACACACCCCCTGCGGCTAACCACACACCCCCATTACCAAAAAGGGTAAGGTTCAGTCTCCGTATTTCCTCATTTTATGAGAGCGGTGCATCCTGCTACAGCTAAATTACTATGGCAGCAGATGAAGATCTGTCGCCTACTGAGACACTAGAGGTAAAGATCTGTGGGTTCCTATTTCTCTATTTTCTCAAGAAGAATCTCACTAATGATAATATAGAGCTTTCAAGGCCGAAGAACTGGCTCAGGGAGCACCCTGGGATGAGCTTTGTATTCTGGGTAATAATTCATGGGGTCGCAAACGGGGCCTGAGGGCCTCACGACAGTGGCAGAGGATCCCCTGTACTGATGGTACTGTCCTGTCACCCTGATACGCACTAATGCATTAGGGTTAGACCTGTATCTATATAACTGGGTCCGAGGGCCACAGATCTACACACAATACAACCATCATACACATGCTTCAAGAAAGATATACTGAAATCCACGTGATTTATAGTGGCCGGCAGTTCCTAGGTCTGGTTGGCTGCAGGTGGCCCCTCAGGGAGTTGGCCACTGCCCGGTTAGCAACAGGTTATATGATCTAAGAGCTGACCAGGGAACATAGCTCCAAACATATTCCACAATTATGTAGGTGTCGTAGCCAGATACAGACTCCAAGGCATAGCCACAATGTTTACAGTGAATATCAATCACGATGTAAGTGTGACTTACTGACAAAACAAGTTTCCATAGATCTTGTGAACTTCCAAATCAATATACATATGCAGATAGAAGGTCACAAGATATAAGAAATTGCTTTTTCAAGACCTCACGTCAGCCTATTATGCTGCCTGTAATTCATCACGCGGCTGTAGTAATCCCTGCGGGCCATATGCCAACCCGCGCCCTATTCCCTGAAACTTTCAAATATCCCAGATCTCCGCATAAACATAGGGAAGGGAAAGACTCTGCTTGCAGAAACACACCATAGTCAAGCCCATTAGGGCCAGAAATAATCACTATTTACTATTGACTTTAGTTAGAACAGCTACAGATCCCCAGAAACTATCCAGCTATATTCATAAATTAATAAATTATCTGCAAGACCAAAAATATCACTACCACTTTGGGTCATTATAATCAAACTGCTTGTCATCTTCTGTACTGCTAGTCATTAGGTGAATCAAGGATCGACCCTATCTTTCATTAACCAGAGCTATTTAAACACAGCTATCGGGCCTAATCCTTCTTCAGTATGTACAGCAATGTTTTTGAAGAGAGCCACATCAGCTTTTAAGGTTATTACTTAGATTGAGGACTAGAGAATAAGAATTTTTGGAATTACCGAATTTTTGCCTGTCCTAATTAACTCAGCACTGTGGAATATAGGCATTATATGGTTACTAGTAGGTACCATAGACAGGTAAATGCCACTGGCAAGGGAACCCTGGCTTGGACCGACTGTTTGAAAATGGGGCCATATGGAAGACCCCGTGATAAAATCCTGATGAATTTGTTGACAGAGAATTTATACCCGGCTGTCCGCGTCTTTATCATATTCATCTCATACGTTTAGGAAAACAAATCAGTCGATATCGTACTATTTTTCAATATGCAACTCATCAATTTTGTTATCGTGTTCCTTGCTACTATGGATATAGTGCTGGGTCAAAGGATGGTAAGAACGATATGATTGTACAAAGTACTTAAGACTGACAGATGGCCACCGATAGCCTGTAAGTGATGATTCTCATCACTGACGTATAGTGGCTATTTGTGCTGGGCTGACAGAGTGTCAAAAATAGTGTGTAAGTAATAGTTTCCCTCACTAGGAAATAATTAGATAGTGTGAAGAGCTGACAGATAACCACTGATAGCCTGTAGGTGATAGTTTCTCTCGCTGGAAACTAATGATATATGTGCGTAGCTAACAGATAGGAAATAAAAGGCGGTAAGTGGTTATTCTCCTCACTGAAGAACAATGACTATGTCCGCAGAGCTAAAAGATAGACACCGATAGGCTGTAAGTAGTGATTTACCTCAACGAAGATTAATCACTGCGTGTACAGAATTGATGAATAGCGAGCGATAGTGTGTAAGTGACTATTCCTTCCGAAGAACCATGACTATGTGTGCAGAGCTAATAGTTGGCTACCGCTAGACCGTAAGTGATGACTCTGCTGGCTGGAAATTAATGACTCTATGGAACCAGCTGACAAACAGACGCTAAAAGAGGGTAAGTAATAGTTTCTTTGGCGGGAAACTAATTACTATAGGTGTATGGCTAACAGATAGGAAATAAAAGGCGGTAAGTAGTTATTCTCCTTACTGAAGAATAATAACTATGTCCGCAGAGCTAAAAGATAGACACCGATAGGCTGTAAGTAGTGATTTACCTCAACGAAGATTAATCACTGCGTGTACAGAATTGATGAATAGCGAGCGATAGTGTGTAAGTGATTATCCTTTCCGAAGAACAATGACTATGTGTGCAGACTAATAGTTGGCTACCGCTAGTCCGTAAGTGATGGTTCTCCTGGCTGGAAATTAATGACTCTATGGAACCGGCTGACATATAGACACCAAAAGAGTGTAAGTGATGGTTCCTTCGCTAGGGAATATTTTATGCGTGTATAAAGCTGACATATAGCCACTGGTAGCTCGTACGTGATGATTTTGCAAACTGGAAAAGAAAGCCACTATGTGTGCAGAGATAACAGATGACCACCGATAGTATGTAAGTGATAGTTCCGTCGCTTTATAGTAATCATATAGTGTACAGAGCTGACCGATAAAAACTGATAGCCTGTAAGTGATAGTTGCTTTCGCTGGAGATGGTTTACTATATGTGCAAAGCTAACAGATAGCCACTGATAGACTGTAAGTGACAATTGTCCCCACTGAAGATTAATGACTGACTACCAAAAGATTGTATGTACTAATTTTGCCTAACGAACAAAATTACAAGTTGGTCAGAGCTGACGGATGGCCATCGGTAGACTGTAAGTGATGATTGTCGTCACTGGCGAATGAAGGCTATTTGTGAAGAGCTGACAGATAACCACCGATAGTCTGTGAGTGATTATTCTACTGAGCAAAGACGGATGACTATGTGAGCAAAGGTGACAGAGCTACCGCTAGACCGTAAGTGATGATCATACTGACAGAATGTGAATGTATGTGTGTTCCTAGCTGACAGATAGTCACCGATAGTCCGTGAGTGATGAATCTGCTGAGCAAAGAAGGATGACTATGTGAGCAAGGGTGACAGAGAGCTACCGATAGACTGTGAGTGACGATTGACCCCACCAATGGCTCCTAATTATATTTGCAGAGCTGACGAACCGCTACTGCTAGGTTGTAAGTTATGGTTTTTGTCGCTGAAGAATAATGACTTGGTGTACACAGTTAACAGATAGCCACCGATAGCCTGTGAGTGATGATGATCCTGAATGGGGAACAACGACTCTGTCTGCGAAGCTGACCGATAGCCACTTATAGACTGTGAGTGATGATTCTACTCACTGAAAAAGTTGGTCTTGCTTGAAGAGCTGACAGATGGTGAACAATAGACGGTATGTCATGATTCTCCTGACACAGGAAGAATCACTATTTGTGCAGAGCTGATAGACGACCGCTTATAGACTGTAAGTCATGATTCTTCCTAACGAACAATAATCACTGTGCACAGAGCTAAAGAATACCTACCTATAGACGGAGACTGTAAGTGATGATGATCTTCACAAAAAATAACTCTATGCAGAGTTGACAGGTGGTCTCTAATAGACCGTGAGTGATGCTTTTTCCCAACGAACAATAATCACTGTGCATAGAGCTAACGAATACCTACCTATAGACGGAGACTGTAAGTGATGATGATCCTCACAGAAATGACTCTGTGCAGAGCTGATAGGTGACCTCTAATAGACCGTGAGTGATGCTTTTTCCCAACGAACAATAATTACTGTGTACGGAGCTAACGAATACCCACCTATAGACGGAGACTGTAAGTGATGATGATCCTTATAGAAATGACTCTGTGCAGAGCTAACAGGTGACCTCTAATAGACTGTAAGTGATGATTCTTCCCAATAAGTTATTATCACTGTGTACAGAGCTAATGAATACCTACCCGCAGACCGATACGGTAGGTGATAATAACCCTCACAAATAATGACTCTGTGTAGAGCTAACAGGGGATCCCTAATAGACCGTGAGTGATAATTCTTTCTAATGAGTTATTATCACTGTGTACAGAGCTAACGAATACCCACCTATAGACGGAGACTGTAAGTGATAATGATCCTTATAGAAATGACTCTGTGCAGAGCTGCCAGCTAACCTCTAATAGACTGTGAGTGATTATTATACTTACTAAAGAAAAATACCTATATTTGCAGAGCTGATAGATAGTGGCTAATAGACGGTGAGTTAAGATTCTGCTTACTAAAACAGAATTGCTACGTGTGTAGAGCTGATAGACGACCCCTAATAGACTGTGAGTGATGATTTTTCCCAATTATAATCACTGCGTGCAGAGCTAACAGATAACTATCAATAGACGGAGACTGTAAGTGATGATGATCTTCACAAAAAAAGACTGTGTAGAGCTGACAGATGACCGTTTATAGACTGTGAGTGATAATTTTTCCTAATGAATAATAATCACTATGTACAGAGCTAACGAATACCCACCTATAGACAGAGACTGTAAGTAATGATAATCTTCACAAAAAATAACTCTATACAGAGCTAACAGGTGGTCTCTAATAGACCGTAAGTGATGCTTTTTCCTAATGAATAATAATCACTGTATACAGAGCTAACAAATACCTACCTATAGACGGAGACTGTAAGTGATGATGATCTTTACAAAAAATGACTCTGTGCAGAGCTGACAGGTAGTCTCTAATAGACTGTGAGTGATTATGATACTTACTAAAGAAAAATGTCTATATTTGCAGAGCTGACGGATAGTGGCTAATAGACGGTGAGTTAAGATTCTGCTCACTGAAACAGGATTGCTACATGTGCAGAGCTGATAGACGACCGCTTATGGACTGTGAGTTATGATTCTTCCCAATTATAATCACTGCGTGCAGAACTAACAGATAACCATCAATAGACGGAGACTGTAAGTGATGATTTTCCTTGCTAAAGAGCAATTACTATGTGTGCAGAGCTGACATATAGCCACTAATAGGGGGTAAGTGATAATTGTCCTCACTGAAGAGTAATGGCTACGTGTGCAGAACTAACAGATGACCACTGACAGAATGTAAGTGATGATTCCACTCACTGAAGATCGATAACGATTTATGGAGAGCTAAGAGGTGATGGCCGATAGTGTGTAAGTGAAATTTTGCTTTCTATAGAGCAATAGCTTTTTGTATAGAGCTGACAGATGACCACTAATAGTGTGTAAGTAATGATTATCTGCCTTGAAGAACAATAGTTTTGTGTTCAGAGCTGATAGCCGGCCCCTGACAGTGTGTAAGTAACGATTGTCCTCAGTGAGGAGCAATGACCATATGCGCAGACCTGACATATGACCACCGATAGGGGGTGAGTGATGATGCTGCTCGCTGAAAAATAATGACTATATGTGTAGAACTAACAGATAGCTACTAATAGGAGGTGAGTGATGATTCTCCTCACAGGAAACTATGGCTGTGTGTGTAGAGCTGACAAATGACACTGATAGTTTGTAAGTGATAATGCTGCTCGCTGAAGAATAGTGATTATATGTGTAGAGCTGACAGATAGCTACTAACAGGGGGTGAGTGATAATGCTGCTCGCTGAAGAATAGTGATTATATGTGTAGAGCTAACAGATAGCTACTAACAGGGGGTGAGTGATGATTCCACTTACTGAAGAGCAATTACTATATGTACAGAGCTGATATATAGCCACTAACAGGGGGTAAGTGATGATTGTCCTCACTGAAGAGTAATGGCTATGTGTGTAGAGCAGACAGTTGACCACTAATAGCCGGTAAGTGATTATTATCCTCTACGAAGATCAATGACTATGTTTGTAGGGCTGACAGATAATAACTGATAGATCGTAAGTCATGATTCTTCTATACAAAGATTAATGATTATGTGTGCAGGGCTGACAGATAATGACTGATAGCCTGTAAGTTATGATTGTCCTTATTAAGGAAGGTTGAGTATATTCACAGAGCTCACATACGCCCAATGATAGTGTGTAAGTAACAATTATCCTCGGTGAGGAGCAATGACTATGTGCACAGACCTGACAAATGACCACCGATAGCCGGTAAGTGATGATTGTCCTCACAAAAGATTCATAGGTGTGTGTGCGGAACTGACAAATGACCACTGACAGACTGTAAGTGATGATTGTTCTCACTGAAAGCAGCGATTAAGTGCACAGATCTGACAGATAGCCATTAATAGATCGTAAGTGATGATTGTTCTCACTGAAAATAACGATTAAGCGCACAGAGCTGACAGATAATAACTGATAGCTTGTAAGTCATGATTCTTCTCTACGAAGATTAATGATTATGTGTGCAGGGCTGACAGATAATGACTGATAGTCTGTAAGTCATGATTGTCCTTATTAAGGAAGATTGAGTATATCTACAGCACTCACATATGCCCAATGATAGTGTGTAAGTAACGATTATCCTCAGTGAGGAGCAATGACTATGTGCACAGACCTGACAAATGACCACCGATAGCCGGTAAGTGATGATTGTCCTCACTGAATAGTAATAGCTACGTGTGCAGAACTGACAGGTGACCACTGATAGACTGTAAGTGATGATTGTTCTTACTGAAAACAATGATTAAGTGCACAGAACTGACAGATAGCCATCAATAGCCGGTAAGTGATGATTCTTCTCACTGAAAACAATGATTAAGCGCACAGGACTAACAGATAGCCATCAACAGCGGGTGAGTGATTATTCTCCTCACGGGAAAGTAATGACTATATGTGTAGAGCTGACAGATAGCTACCGATAGTGTGTAAGTGTTGATTCTCCTCATTGAAGGTTAGTGACGATGTTTGTGGAGCTCACAGATGACCACCTTTAGCTTGTAAGTGATGGTTCCACTTTGTAAAAAGTTACCTACGTGTCTAGGTCTAACTAATACAATAAGTGAGCCCAACACCACCCGGCACTACTGTCTTACTCAGTGTTTGCCGTGAAGAGAGTGTGATTTATGTTTCGTCCCAGGTCTTTTCTTTCGTTCGGCCTTGATATAGGTTTTTCCCTACTTCGGATAGGTTTTCCCTATATCTTTTTGCAAATGCAAAGGCACGATTCTTTTGCGATAGGTAGATCTCTACAGATGATCAATTCAATTCAATTCAAGTTCTATTGTCAGGAAAAAGCTCAACGTATTTTCCTCGGGTCGATCTTTTTCTGAGATCATCATTTTCCCTGCATCTACAAATTTTCCCCAGACCCACATTCTTGGTTATTTTGATGAGATGTATCACATCACTGAAAACTTTGATTGCGGAATTCTATCTCGAATGGTTGTGGAATTCTTTCCGGATGACGGTTACACAGCGAGATGCTCAGCCAGCCCACATGCATATTCTGATATCTTTTCGGCAGAAATAAATATGTCTAATTCCCCTTTGTTTGTCAGAACTTTCTCAACTTGCCATTCTCTCTCCTTCTTTCCTGTTAGCCACCTCATTCTCTGAGGTGCAGCATACGGCATCACTAGAGTGGTGCAAGCATGTGGCACAGATTAGTCACTACACCCTGTGAGCGTCCGACATCTATCAACCTGATGCCGCCCCGCTGGAACGTAATGGCTAGACTGCGGCATATCGTACAATAACGATAATGGTATATTCTAACACTAGCTACCCGGCTCACCTATAGCTGCCTACCGGTCATGACCCCTAGCTCCCAACTAAATGTCAATGTGAACCTGGTATGTGGGAGGGGATCTCCCCACTACACTAGTTAACTTGGCGCGATGAAAAAATCCTCCCCCCACTCGAAAAAACCCTTACATGAGGAGACCTTGAGGTTGGAGCGTCCGAGAAATTTCCAGCTAACAATTGTATGTACCTAGACCCTAGTGAGGGCGGATGCTTTTTAGTTCTTACTATAACCGCACGTAATATACTAGTGAAAGCCGAACTGGTTTTCTATGTGAATCTCTGGGGCAGTTGAGATGTCTTTTGTGAAACCGGCTCTTGGACACGATCTCTGTCTTTGCATTTTAAATAGGGACCGCAAACTACTTGTTCGTCAGACGGTACCGTTTCATGGAAATCACCTCTTGTTAGAGCCTATATCAAGCTCTTGAAAATCTGTATAGATTTTGTTGAAGAAACGGGCATTTTCACGCATTGTGTTCATTATACTTATACGACATGTCTCAAAGTTAAGGTTTTGAGAAAGAAAATCTCTATTTAATAGCTATCTACTAGACCTTTGTTGAGCCAAGTCTCCTATTCCAATCCCCCCCGTCCTCGCTATGACTAGACCCCAATCTGACCCAAGGCAGTGGATCAGCAACCTAGTTACAAAACGGTGATTGATAACTACGATTTGAGTAGCAGAGATCCAGATTGCCTCGTCAAAATATGCCTTCTCAGCTCACGGTAACAATAGTTGTACTATAAATAGTGTGTACTGTTCCTGTGCCTGTTGTATCTGAGCTGCTGCCACTCAATAGGGCCGTTTCGGTTGCGGCTGGGCTGGTGACACTGGTTGTTGCTGTATTTGTCAGAGTCGTCCCTGAACTAATACCCTCTAGACTAGTTCCTTCTGTTTCTGCTGAGCTACTGCTAAAACCCTTAGCTGAATGGCAGAGACAGGATGATTGAGAACGCTCTGTGCTATCGGCGCCTTTGCTGATGGGCACTGATGCTTTTGTCGATAGAATGCTATCTGTGTCTATTGGGCTTGATTGAATAATGCTTTGGGGTTGTTGAGGAGCTCGCCCTGAAAACACAGGATTGCAAAACGTTTCTGTAGGCATCGAGATTGGAGAGTGAGGCTTTGGCGAAAAAGAGCCAGATGCCAGTTGTGTAGGGTCGGGGAATCCTTCGGAGGATGCGTCCTCATCAGTAGAAACGACGAGCTCAATATCAAAGCACGAAGTATGTATCTATCTTGAAGTTAGATTGGGCAATGCAGTGTAAGGTTTGAAGCTGTCATACTATCCATTCATCATTTTGACGGTTTGTCGTGTTCCACATCCAGTAAATAGAATAAATACCATCTATAAGGATCTCGCTTGGAACAACAAATGAAGAAGAGCCTTTCAAAACCGCATCCGAATATGGGTGGGACAGCAACCCTTCTTGGATTAGAGATCATACGGCAGAACCAATTTAGGGATAGCTTACTTACGTTGAACTTGCTTGCCATATAGGATATCCGCGAAGCTTATAGTATCCGGTTGTTTCGGCTGATGTGCACCAAAAACATGAATTTCGCCATTTATATGTGGAATTGATGGATGATCAATGTTGACATAGTGTGCAAAAATTCTGGACCCTGGCGCTGCCTTCAAACGGGGCCACTGTAAATCCTGGAAATGGATTTTCTGTGTCTCATCGCAGAATGGAACGGACCTGTAAGTGTCTTTGACGTAATGCTGTCCCCATTTGAATTTTGTCGCCGCTTTTATGTGAGTAAAGGCAGCAGATTGAAAAAGCATGGTGAGCAGTGCTTACTGTAGTTTCGCGAGTAGCCTGGTAAAGAGCCGAAGGTGTCTGCAAGTTCAAGCTTACTAGTCTTGGAAGTTAGTTTGGATGTAAAATTATGTGCTGCATCCTGGAACCTACCACCAACGCAGCGACACATAGAATAGGAAGATGAAGAAAAATTAAGCAATGAAGCATGTTCAACGTCATTTCTCAAGGTGAATAGAAAAGCCTGGATCAAGGAATTCGTGGGAAAAAAAAGATAAGCCTCAATCTCACCTGGGCAGGATCACCTAGAGTCTGGGTGGGATATCATCTAATTTATTATTTCCTAAACTCTACGTCTGTAGCAAAGAAAATCTGCCTATTTGTGTTTGTAGGCGTCCTACATCGGATCCGTTTCAGAATAGGGGTCCGTGGTAAACCTTGGCGTCGATCATCCAAGGATGGGCTCCACATGTGTAGGCTAAAAACCCCGCACAGTTCCTTCATTCTGAAACGGATCATCGGTGCAGTATTATCATTCAGTATTATCATTCCATCTTCTCAGTGCTGTGATCGCGACTACTGTGTCTCTACGTCTGTTGCAAGTTTTCGCTCTTCACAAATTAATCTTCCGTGGTTAAACAAGACCTCACAGAAAATCGCAGCAATATGATCTTCAAATTCAAAATTGTCGCCTGTTGGGCCTTTATGGTCACTGCATACGCAGAGGTCACAAGCCTTCTGTTACCAGGATTCCGGGGGCGCCAGCTCGAAGCAAGAGAGCTTGAAAAGGTAGGATCTCACGAAACCCCTTACGAGAACTGGATTAACATGTTTCCTATAGAACGATATTAAAACAACGTTTATTGTCACCTGTGTCGAAGGAAGTGACCCTTCGGAATGCGGAATTTCTACCCATGGCCTGACAGCAGTTGCCGGAGAGAACGTTGCAGAAGTTACTCATGTGAATGAGAAACACAAGTAGGTTCCTGTCGCATGAGACTACAAGCAACTATGTCAGACGTGAGGCTGACCTAATTCAGTACTGCATGGGTAATATGCGATACTGCTGAAACAACCTACGCATCATGCCTAACGCAGCAGACTGTATCCGTCAGAGGAACATTGGCACCAAAAGATCTGAATTGGATTGAGGTTACAATGATCACACCAGGAACGACATTGGGTAGTACGTTACCTACCGGCACGAGTGATATCACAACACAACACGCTCCAAGCCCGCCTGAATCATCCGAGTCGAGAGAGGGACTATCACATAGCCAGGCTATTCCAATTTTCACTCCTTACATGAGCCTCTACTGGATTTCAGTTTCTGCATTTCTTGGATCCATTGGGTCTGCTTTGATGTTGGGGATTTTTTAATTTGAGAACGCCGCCTTTACTTCTATGGTGATATAGTCTACTGTGGCTGACGCAATTATCATCTACGCTATGCAGTATGGTGTCAACGACTACCATACTAGGTACTAGACATATATGATCTTCAAAAACATATATTTGCCTCTCAGTCTAGGAATGTCAGTATGATTTACAACTCCGATCAGAGATTTTGTACCTTATGTCTACAGTGCACTAGGTCATTTCTCCTCCTCGAAGCTACGAAAAAGAATATTCCATCTGGATTCTTGCTGACTGTGGGAGAAACATAAATGTTGCTTTTAGGGATATGCCGTTGTATTATTTTACAAGTCCAGGAACCCATGTTATCAGACTTGTCCTCCCCTTATATTCAAGAGACAAACAAAGGTACACTCTACTGAAAATCATAGGAAGGAATCAGATAATAAAGAACTTTTCACATCGTCCAAGCTACCGAGCATACAACATCAAGTCCATTCTCGCCTGCACTACAATCCTCATTTTTCCTGTCTAGAAAACTGCATTCCAGACACAGAACTATATCCCCTGGCTAACAGGACCTGACGATGCAGCTCCTTATCTTGCTGCACTAAAACAGAGCAGGAGCAGCAGAGAGACTGGATACAGTCTTTTGGGAAAGACCTGGGATTTGGAAGTTCTTCCTAATTTTCTACCTCTGCCAGGTAAGGGGTAACCAGTAGAGTCCAAAGCAGGTGGATGAGCCGTAAAGGCAGCACTTAGAGATAGTTAGCTTTCGTAAGAGATGAAAGACGAGAGTGGGGTTATCACGTTGGAGTTACAGGAGCTTTGCTCCTTCTTATGCTCTGTCAACTCATTCTCCCGCAAGAGTTCGAGATAAGTAGAGGATTTACCAAAAAGACAACATGGTAGAAAAGTTGCAGTACAGCCTGCGAGATGATTTAAAAAAATAAAAATCAGTAACACAGAAATTGAATCTGATAGGTGGTAATTGGTGGCCTTAGAAGTATTGACAGGCTCACAGCAGTCCCAAAGACTATATCCCTATGTCCTTCCAACTATCCTGGCTGCGTGTAAAACAAAATATTTGAATAGGCCTTAGAGAAAGACTGGTTAGGCGAATGGGCTGGTTGGCTTTATGGAGCAGACACCAGCTGAGAAATACAAGGCCAGAGCACAATCCATTTCTGGATCAAGCTCTGAAGTCCGTTTCAGAATTCTGATCTGAAACGGAAGGAAGCCCCCTAGGGCCACTAAATATGGGGAATTCAAACCAAAGAGTTGCGTTGCCCAATCAGGTCAGTTTAATCTTTCTAGTCGACCTGAATCCGAATTTCTGCGACACATTCCCCCTCTGATAGGAAAGGAAAATTGTCTACCCTTTGATAAGCAGACTGTCAACTCCGATATCCGATTGTGGGTCACGTCACAACTTTCTCAACGGCATGACTTTACAGAAAAGCCTTTATCTCAGGATCTTCTCGAAGAGATCCGAAGTAAAGTTGGGGATGGGGCGGATGGGATGTGAGATATTGCTTCTTTGATCAATATATGGGTGGATTGCTGACTCCTTGCTTAGGTTCAGGTGGGCCTTCTGTCAATTGGATAGCCTGGCTCGATGTCGTCACGAGGCAGCTATGGAGGAGGCTCTTGCATCTTTGCCACTGGATCTCAATAACACATATCGGCGTATGCTTGATAGTATACCGGTGGAGCGAAGAAGTGACGCAATACGCCTCTTACTTCTTGGTGCACTCTAAAAGATCTCTTACGCTGACCGAGGCTAAAGAAGTAATAGCGACACAGATTGGAAATAAGTCACAAGGGTTCAATACCAACCATCGACTATTCTGCGAGACTGATGTGTTGGATTACTATCCTAGCTTGATCGCAGTCAGTCATACCATTGATAAAGAGCTCCACCTTACCCACTTTTCTGTCAAGGAGTACCTTCTTGGAGAGGACCATTTTAAGATTACCACTGCCAGCATTTCTATCACGAGGACATACTTAACTTATCTGACGGACATCAGCAGTAGCCCTCGAGATATTGAGCAGAATTTTCCGATGGCAAGATATGCAGCGGAATTTTGGGCAGGCTATACTGCGTTGGCTTAGGCTTCGGAAGATATAGTTCGAATAACAGTCAGATTTCTAGAAAAGGAAGCGTCATTCCAACAATAGGCTCGTCTGTACCAGGCTGATATAGGTTGGAAAAATAACCCAGACCCTCCACGGGGCTCCAGACTATACTATACCTGCTTTGCTGGGCTCATGGCGCCTGTACGAGATCTTATTAGCAAGGGAATGGACGTTAATGCGCAGAGCGGCATTTACGACAACGCTCTCCAGGCGGCCTCGTTTGGAGGCCATCAAGAGATTGTTAAAATACTCTTAGACGAGGGAGCGGATATCAATATACAGGGTGGTCGCTATGGGAACGCTCTCCAGGCTGCCTCAGAGGGAGGCTATCAAGAGATTGTCAAACTGCTCTTGGACAAGGGAGCAGATATCAATATGCAGGGTGGTCGCTATGGGAACGCTCTCCAGGCTGCCTCAGAGAGAGGCCATTAAGAGATTGTCAAACTGCTCTTAGACAAGGGAGCGGATGTCAACGCGCACTAAACTCATAGCTTGACTGTGGTAATATTCCGCCCGATATACGCCGTCAAATTAAGCGTGTAGCACAATCTCAGATTCGGTTAAGTAAGGATATTGGTCTCTTAAATAATATATTAGAGCACCGATTACCTAAAAAGCCTATAATTGCACGCAAATCCCAAAAGCAATTAGGCAAATTTGGTGCCCTGACTACAAAAGATACTGTTTGACACACCTATAATCAACAAAAAAAGGATAAAAAGAAGGAATATAGTAAGCATGTACGAAACCAGACACCTTTAGGCGTTACTGCTACACCTACACCCGTTACTTTTGGGCAAAAGTACCCTGATTACATACCTCAGATAGTGTTCGATAACCCCTACACCTGTTAAAAAACAATATTCATAGTTGTGGTGCTAGTAATAGTCAGAATAGCAATATCATGATCGTTGAGAGCAGAATTTTGTTGACCTCCGGCTGACCCACTCCCTCCGGGAGTGGGTCAGCCTTAGGTGTAAGGCATCTCCGTATGCCACCTAAGATGACTTTTACTTCAAAACAAGGTCACAACTTTGTAGCGGTAGGTCAGGGTAAATGATAACGGGTTTCACCACCGAGCTACCAGCCCGAAAACACATAGTAAGCCTGATAAATGACAACTTTCTAACTCAACAACCATTTCTATTTAGAAGCTTATTTGAAGGTATAGTATTTTAAATAATATTACCAACTTATTTTTGTAGTATACAATTTGAGAAATATTTTTACAGCGTACTAGTAGAGATACATATTTGTCTCTTAAACAATAAGTATTGTAGTGGGGTATTCAGCCTTAGAGGGTCATGTGATATGTGCCTTAGTAATAAGGCACCTATACAGTGGACGAGTATATAGTGCGCGCCATAGTATTCAATTAAACACACCTTTTAGCATCCTACCAAAGTGTCACTATTCTGTCCTTTCAGTTCTGAGGCCTAGGGGGCCAAGGAGGTCCCCTCTTTATTATTATTGTTGTTGTTGTTTCCTAGGGGCTATTACCTTGCCTACTCTCCTGCACACTACGTGTGTGGTGATTTTGTCCCTCTGCGATCGACCCGTCTGCTCACGCAGACAGCCAGCGAGCATTCCCATCTTTCAGTATTCTTTTTGCAATATTCCAACTCCAAAAAGGCTCTCGAATAATTATCCGAATCAATTTTTTGAGTGAAATTATTCTTTACTCTAATTGAAACATATATTATAAGTTATAATAAAAACCCTGGAACGAAAGTTCCGTTGCTGAGATATTCAAAGTTGTAATTTTCATATTTACTGCATTTTGTGGGCAATCAATCACCTAACTGACTATAGTACGCACCAGATTCGGACAGACTTGATTGAATATTCCTCAGGTAAAATAGAAACCTCTGAATGATTAATCTCAAGAACCAATTCAAACATCATGCCGAATACTATCTCCTCGTGCTTTCCCTTGAAGACTTCGTAACATCGAACCAATGGATCGAAATATTGAAATCATTGATCCATGTATCGACGGGAAAATTGATTGTGTCGGACTGAACTGTCTTTGAAAGCCCTGGAGATATTGCCGAGGCAGGTAACCTGTATAAGTGATATGACCAAATAACACGTCTTTTAGACTTTGGTCCCAGGTACTGAAGGCATGGAGCCTCAGACACCAGAGGAAGGCCAGAATGGCTGCAAGTAGATGAAAAAAGGCCAAGAGTATATGAACAACGTTATGGGGTCGTTTCAGAAGAATCACAAGGTACCCTAGGCCTACACCAACCACAACTAATCTCTCAAAGAGGTATGGTCTTTCGAAGAAAGATAGAAGAAGAGATGCGTAGAGTGGGATACCACCTGCCAAGTATGCAAGCCATAGCCACTGGGTTTCGAGCCCCCAGTGGGGTTTACCCTCCTCGTCGAAATTGGGACTCACACCGCGGTTCACAGCTAAGCAGCCCATGAAGAGTATCGCGAACAAAAATAATTGTCCGAGTATCCGTACTTCTATAAAGGACAAGGCAGAGTGCCGAAAGCCAAGCTTGTGAAGACGTTTGGCAAGTGCGTGGTCGGAAGGTAAGAGACTATACTCATTCCACAAGAACAGATCTCTCAGTGTGGGCTTGTGAGTGCCGACAGTACGCTCGTAGAGATTAAGAGTCTCAGTAATCATCTTGATCCTTTCATCCGAAGGAGATTTATGTGAGGCAAAATGGCACGTTGGTACCTGCCCGCAAAGCCACGATTGCCACCAGGCATGGCGACCCTCATTACCAGCGATGGAAAATGCTAGGAGCGATTGTGATTCGCAATGAGGATTGCCATACTTGAATTGGCTAGTGATTCGGGCATCGGGGAATAGACTAAGCATCTCAACCCAGACCTTTGAAAAGACTGGGAGGAGATTCTCGTGATAGGTAGAATAAGATTCGAGGCTGGATGAGTCCTCCGGGGTTGGCCTTTTTTTCAGGGTGCGGGGGGGAGGACGCGCATTTTGGCCGCTGGACATGATATTGAAATGAACAGACAATATCAAAGTGAAAAGTTTGAGCAAAAAGAACGCAGGATAGACTACCACCTTTGCTCTATCCCAAGGATAACGCAAGGTCCACTGGAACTTTGGAAATAGTAAGCGTGGAGAGGAAAGAAAGGGAGAAAACACCTTATCCTTGGTGTCAGGGGCCGACTGGTCCCATTTGGCAGCGAGGATTGCAAGGATATGGTAGCCATTGCCCTCTTCGAAGAGACGAGAAGGAAGCAAATATGTGTCAATTGAGGACTTCTTGCCACTTGGCTCAAAATATTCACCATTAGATTTGAACATGAATTGTGCTGTGCCAGAAGATAATGCTATTGGTGATAGGGCACGATCAAAGACATTTACCCCAGGGCCGACGGACTCTTCGAAACTTGCTCCATGAGCTAACAGGAATGCTGCTAGGAGGTAAAATCCCTCATCAAGAGCATGCAAGAGAGGTGGCCAGTACTCGGGATAGTAATGCTTTCTTTGGCCCCATAGATCGGAAAATATTTGGGGAGACAAATGGTCATGAGATACCCCCCGCCGATGAAATTCACAGCTGTCAAACTTAGTGTCAACGCAAACGCAACATATTGAGGGTTATTTTGAAGACTAATCCAACTTACGCGAACCATATATCTTTCGAGTGAATAGCAAGCACAGAATAACAATTGAGATACCTCCTTGTGCCCATCTCCCGGATAGTCTTGTATCGGGTCTTTTCATGCACTCTAGGTTTCATTTCAGACCATGGCCGTATGAGACTAGCCTGTAGATCACCAAGGATTTGAAACATCCTTCTATCTCCATCGATGATTGAACGTTGTAGTAAAGTTCCATCATTGTTGAAGAGGATTCGATCAATTAGGCTGGCCTTTTGGGTCACAGGGATTATCTCAAATCCGCACCTGTCCTTCTGTGGGCTTTTGAACAGGATTCGATCAATCAGGCTGGCTCGCTGTGTCAGAGGGCTTATGTCAAACCCGCACATGTGCTTCTGTGGGTTTTGATAAGATTCACATGTATGTTGTCCGTTATCGTGCCCAGGGAAAGGGTATGCAACGTGGTCATTGATGTACATTGTCAAGAAAGCGAGGCAGAATTCCGGGCGGCGGTCGCTCATTGCATGGCGCAAAGGTTCTTCAAAGTGACAAATCGCTTCGTCGGAGTTTTTCACAATCTCTCTGATGGTGCCTTCAAGATTGCTTTTCCACCGCTGTCCATGGCAGCATAACCTCCAAAAAGACTCTGGAGTCGACCAGCCCTGTCCTTTACTTGACAGCCATCCTTGAGCCACGGCACCCATATAATCCTTCTTTAATCCTCCGTTCTCCCAAGAACTTTTTTCAATGGGTGGAAGACGAGGATTCATTGGAGCCTTTTTCCATGCGTCGTTGGTGTGTCGACTCTCGCCGTACTGGATTAGGAGCTCTCGAATATCGGGAAAATTCAGTTTTGAAGCCCAAAGAATCATCCGGCGAACTAAATTTCCATTCGAAGGATTGATAGAAGGGCCGAGCCTCAGAAACTCATCTAGCAGCACCAGTCTTCCACGAGCAGCCACGCGTTCAATAGCTGTGCCGTGCAAAACTGGCAAAGGACTGGTCTCCAGCGTCGGTCTGTTGACCGTTTTCCCATCATAGTGCACTCTTTTCATCGGAGCAATGATTTCAAAATCGATTCCGCTGTTGACCAAAACCCGCAATAGGCACTTGGCATCTTCATCGCAAAATCGCCAGATATAATGGAGGCAAGTCTCACCGTAATTGTTAGTATAATTGACCTCGCATCCACATTCTACCAGAGCCAAAGCGGCTTTAAGGTTTCCCATGGAGCATGCCGTCATCAGTGGAGTCTCTCCATGGTCATTTCGAAAATTGATATCGAATTCTATATCAGATACTAGTATTCGAATATGTTCATCGAGGTCTTTGTACGCTGCCCAGTGAACAGCTGTACTGTTGTACGGCACTGGTGGCGCTTTTCTACGCGAGAAAAGTTCCGCTTCTTTTCGAAATTCATCCAGATCGGGCAATTCGGCTTGAATATCAAATAGGCCTGATACCTGAAGATCAATGACCATTGCTTTCTTCGAAGAATCTGTTCCTTCTGCTGTGTAATCGTCGAAAGCTGTTTGGTGACCCGCAACAGCAGCTTCTAAAAGCCATGTATCGATATAGTCCTTCATAATTAGGTGGTGATCTGTTGACTGTCCGTCTGAGAGGGCACCAAATAGTCGTTTGAAATACCCCTTGGCCGTCATATTTCCGTGCTTGGCAGCCGCGAAGAAGTATTCAAGAGCTCGATCAGGAACCATTTCATTGGGGTTTCCAAAGCGGGAGACGCTTGAGACCCCAAGCTCATAAAACGCTTGGGCCTGTCGTGGGTCGTCTGGTGTTTGAGAAATTTGCTCTAGACAGGAAATCAATTGATCATGGACAGGTCCAGGTGCATGGATAAAAGCCTGATAATTTATATAGATCTATCTCTGACTTCAGTATTTGCATGTATAACTGTGATTTTACGATAGAGAAATGTCAAAATAATTGACAGAGTGGATGTTAATACTAAGAGAGAGGAAAACTTACTTGCGTACTGAAAAAGGTTTCCTTCAAGTCTAGTTCGGGAACGGTGTTAGTAGTTTGCAAGTCACCGTAGGAAGGGCTTAAAGACCCCTCTTCGGACTGTTCAATGATGTGACCCTCAGGTGACAGACGAGAAATTTCGGAGTGCACAGTGGAAAGGTTTCGTTTCTCAGGGGACTCGGACAAGCTAGCACAGAACATGCCCTTCAATGCATCATATCGTGGTTCATTGGAAGTTGCTTCAAGTAGATCCACAAGCCTACTCAGTACCGCCACAAGAACTAGATCATCCTGATGATCCCGATGATCTAGCTCTCCAGTATACCTTGCTGAGGAGGGAGGGAAGTCCTCATTTGCTGTAAAAATTCGCCACAGCACAACACCCATAGAGAATACATCGGTGGCTTTTGCATTGCGAATGATTGCACCTCGCTCCATCTCCGGGGCCATGAATCCACGGGTGCCCACGTGAATCCGTACTGGTTCACCGGTATCGGTCCAAGAATGACTGAAGTCGGCAATTCTGGCCGAGGTGGATCCAATTACTAGAATATTGGCAGGCTTTACATCTCCGTGGATAATGCGACAATCATGAACAGCGATCAGTCCGCGAGTGATATCTCGCGCCAGACTTATCTGAGTTTTGAAAGGGAGATCATTGGCGCGACTAAGCAGATCCTCAAGCGTTCCATTGGCAGCTTCTAACACCAGTTGAGGCTGGACGGCGGGGTTAGGGTAGAGTTGCTCACAGCGCCAGGCAACTCCTAGGAGGCTGATCACATAAGGGCTCTCCTTCAGCGATTTGTGAGACAGGATTCGGAGTTCTTTGATAAAACTTTGGACTTCTTCCGTGCGTCTTGGGTGTCCCAAATTGTTAAAGAGTGGCTTTGTTCTTTTAATCACAATTTTCCTCGAAGTCGTGAGGTAAGCTCCCCGCTTTAGATCCGATGGTATATTGTACTTGATCTCTTGTTGAAAGGCCGAGAAAACAGAGCCCCGGCCCAACGGTTCAAGCCTCCACTCAGCAGGATTGTCGATATCATCAGAGAATTTCATCAACTGCCCTTTGCTGTGAAGTGAAGAGATTATGGTTGCCAATGATACAAAGTCAGCATCTGGCAAATTTCCCTTTTTCGATGTATTTCCGTCTGGGGGAATGTGAAATCTCTCTTGGTAATCGGTTCCATGATCTGTGTCAACAATCTGGACTGAATCACCGGTACTCATGGTGA
This sequence comes from Penicillium manginii, assembly GCF_028828005.1. Lineage (NCBI taxonomy): Eukaryota > Fungi > Ascomycota > Eurotiomycetes > Eurotiales > Aspergillaceae > Penicillium > Penicillium manginii. Next base: position 1,502,940 of record NW_026643109.1, on the reverse strand, counting down.
AAGCAGAGAGTTGTTCGAGTTCTGTCGCCATCGCGAGAGGTGAGAACTTTCTCAAGACGGATGAAGCGATATCGGCGAATGAGTCCTCTTTAATGGATTATAATCGAAGCGCTTCGAAGGAGGAAAATTTTCAAAAATAGCAAAGGGCTGAAAGGGAACCTCTAATAGTGCTATTGGTTATTCAACCAACACTTGGAAGGGCGATATGGAGCTGATGTGTTCAAGGGTAGCCGCCTGGTCCTTATAGCAACCTTGGAATGACCGAGGACCATCAGCACTTTGATCAACAGGCCCCACAAAGATACGAGCAGCGTCTTGCCGGATCGCGGTCTAGTGTACGCCCACCCGGGCAGAATGGAGCCCAAATCGAGTGGAGAGCCCTTAGGACTTGAAGAAGGACCCTATTGGTGTGGATGGGATGGAACAAGGTGAGGAAAATTGAGGCTGAATCGAGGCAGATGCAAGGCTGATTCATGTTTATCCCAATGACTCAGGACGACGAGAAGCGCTCTTGCTGAATCGGGGCATACGTGCTGCTGGCTCTCACATATGATTGGTGAATAAAAACTGGAGGCAGGGGCGCTATTCAAGCCCTGGAGCCCTAGAAGTATTCCAACGCGCTAAATGTGTCGTACCCGTACCATGTCCATAGAACTCACAATTCATCGACATACCTGATTCCTATTCGGAACAGTGACCGCATTTTGAAAGTTTGCGCTTCTGTCCAAGCTGAAAGAATCCCCAAAATTTACCTCACAAGCGCGAAGATGGTGTATATCACTTTAGGTCCTGCGTCCGAATCAACGGCGCAAAGTTCCTCCTAATAATACATGGAGACATCGAGCCATGGCCACCACGTGAACACGAGACGACTTTTGAGCCTCTTTCTTTGTGGGTGTATTGCCAATGTACTCTGCGTAAGCGAGTATATTATCTAACCATCGTGTCCCTTTACGAGGGAGTGTGCAAGATTGCCCTTCCGCCTTTGGAAAGAGTCAACCGCTTCTGCTTCTCTGTTCTTCGAAGGAAAACACCCGAAAACTAGAATATACCCTACGGAGTACGCAGGAATTCTTTCATTTCCCAGGTCAGTCACGGTACATTTCAGAATGGATGCGGCCCCCACAAAAAGCAAACAATATTTGTGGAGACATGGTGTATATAACTGGTGGAAACCCTGCGCACGCCAGGGGGTTTGCATGAAATTGAGGTGACGATGAGGCGCTAGAGCTAGTCCACATGTGGAAGGGCTCACAGAACACGCGGTCAGGAAGACAGGGTTCGGAACCACTCGAATAAAAACCAAAAATGGGTGAGCTTTGGCACACAACGGTGGATCGTCAGCAGGCAGTGTATACTGATGGCCACTGGCCCAACTGCACTCTCCGCCAAAATCATGCCGGATGTCCAGTCCAGATCATGGTCATGGTCTCGTAACTCCTTTAAGTCGTCCAAATCACAGTAAACAGCCCGGACACATAACAAGTAATTATGCAATGCTGCATTTCTATTGGCCATAATAGATTATCCCACTGGATCACTTATAGTCTATCTTTTAGCAGCAGTTAAGGCTGGCTGGGATGCTGTACCTGAAGAGCATCCTCTTGATCTTTCGGCTTTAATGCTATGTTGTATACTCCGTGCAGGCACGGAGTACTAGTTAATTAATTGTCAATACTTAGGTTAGCCCTACTCGAAATTACTTTTTTAATTTCAGTAATATCAATTCGTAGTATTTCTATACTGTTTTAGGTTTTCTTGGTGGTGCTTAATTTAATTTTCCGTTCGTTGCTCAGCTACTTATTTTAATAAACACCTTTTTGTTTTGAATCTGGTGTCTCTTTGAATATGAAAATTAGTACGTAGAAATATGACAGAGGAAGTTTTTGGTTATACAATACCGTCAAAATTCGAATATTACAATGGCGCAGCCACTATGCACACCAAGCATCGCATTCAACGCGTTGGTCAGATAGGGGAACTGCTAAGTGCAGATTTGCGCACTAAATCTGGCTAGAAAGACATCCTTGTCGCCAAGGCGAGCAATGGAGAGGGGAGGATGGCCATATGGTGCTACGCCTTGAAGTCCGGTCAGCTCGCCCATTGCAGACTCAAGTTTGGGAAATGAAGACTGAGATACACAACAATGCAAAGGATTTTATATGAAAATGTGGATTCAGAAGTCGTTCGAACTTTCTGGTCTTGTATAGCATATGCCTTAAGCACGCCTAACATTGTACCATCAGCAATAGCTACCGTCAACCAGTCAAGGTTTTATTTCCTTTAAATTGCCTTGAGGCAGCCTTTAATGAGTTTCCTCGCAGTTCCAGTAAACTATCCATCTCCATAAAGGTGTACTTTCAGTTTAACCTTGAACGACTGGCGGTCTTGATCTTGCAAATAACTTACAACCCTGGCTGTGTCTCGCAGCACTGGATGACTTATGGCTTTTGAGCACCGAGCAAGTATGAGAAATCGGAGCCTAGCTGCTATGGCCTGGAGCCTCAATGCCCCATCGCCTGGGACAAATCGACAGGTCAGAACCATCGGTCGGATTCTCCGAAAAACTTGATTTATGGACACAAGACTGGCTTTTCCATACGTTGAATGACTGCAAATGTTCATAGCCTACATATCCGTTGTGTAAGTGGCCCAAACTTGCGCCTCGCTCTAGGAGGACTCGTTTTTCATAGGGATTATCGAGCTGATTTAGGCTGAACAACGTTCCAACTGCGCAAGAACCATCGCAGAGTATTGCTTATACATCTGCAAGCCAAATATATCCCTCTTGGCATTAAAACACCACCTCGCCACGTCTCGGTAAAGATCGCCCATGAGATAGCCGAGTTTGTCGACCGCCCGAGGGAGTAAGGTCTCATGGAATTCCTGGACACTGGCGTCGCCGCAGATATTGCTGGCCGTACGCCAATGGCCAATTTCTACTAGGACCACTCCTAAGCCGTAAAGATCGGTAGCAGTACACCACGACGCAGTACTTGGCTCGGTACTGGATTCTCTGGTGACAGTGCACCATGGCCAGTATAGCTCGCGGTCCATATAGTCAGTGGACAGCAGTGACGATTGGTGTGGAATCTGGTCAGGTCTTGCTTCAGCTACGCCTACCAGATAGGGCTGATTAATGTCGTTCGAAAAAAAGAGAATGTTATGGCTATTAATCCCTCGGTGAAGATAACCAACCGAAATGAAATTAGCGTAGAGGCGGGCGAGGCCCAGGGCGAGATTGAATCGGGCACCGAGTGGAGGCCGGCTGCACACCAATAAGTTTCGGGGTATCTTGTTTTCAAGCCGCAGCCGAAGATAGGAATGCATTGATATCGGCGGACGGCGATTGTTTGAAGGATAGGAGAACACCAGATCAATGGTGTCGAAGTCTTGATTATCAGGAGTAATCCATCCGACGCAGTATAGAACACCAAAGTTCATGAGCTTGGAATCGGCATCTTTGCACCATTGATCCTCACGGGTGTCGGTATGCATTGATTTGAGGACATGAACCAGCCGATTGAGCCGATTTGCTGCCGCCTTGGGAAGTGTTGTTTGAAAAGCACTTCTCCGCTCTATCAACACATCCCTTGATGCGGATTGCATGAACCCCGTCAAATACCTCAAAGAGCTATCAGGTATGGAAGAAATCTCGACATCTGAGGGTTGGATATGAAAGTCGTGGTCCAAGTCCTTTTGCGTTGTTGTCAATGCCTATATTCATAAAATTCATTAGATCCACGTCCACAGAGGTTTGGTGGGGTACAACCATTTCTTGGCTCAGACAAGCCAACCGGACTGCGGCACCCTTTGATAAAATACCATATCCCGCTTGTAACGACGCATTTTCAATCGATTGTAGCTTCTGGGGGTCTGCAGGCAAAATCTGACTCGTGGCAAACCCCAGCCGAAGACGCGGAAGCAATGGTTGCGGAAGCTGTCTCTCCAAGCCCTTGTTCAGACGGCGTAGCTTCTCCACCAAGTTATCCAAAGCGGTCTTGTCCCCAGTTGCCCACCGGACCGGGCGTAACTTCTTTGACACAAAACCAAATAATTTAGCCCTCGACCCTGAGGTGCTCTGGCTAGCTGTTCCGGGTTCCGCGTCATATTTGCTGATCAGTCTTTCCGCCTCAACAAGTCTCCGTTCCACCAGTCGCAAAATTTTCCCTATAAATTGGATCCTGCTGTCGCCCTCAATTTCAATCTCCAATTCATTGTTTGCGGTCGTTTCGATCAATTGATTGTTGTTGGTCATCGGAGAATCTGCACCAGACGGATTTACTATCCCTTCAATCTCGTGTCTGAGTTCTGCAAACCGTCCTTTCTCAATCTCAAGGAGTGCACCCAAGTCTGCGCTGTCCTCCAGGTATGCCTTGGCACTTGAGACTCTATCATAGAGCTTGGAGCAGGTCTCAAATAGGCCAACTAGTGAAGCCACACTCACGACTAACCCTGCTATCTCCATGTCGGTAGACGGCCTCGGAAAGGGTATTTGAATTGCAAGAAATTGCAGGTTGATAACTGAGACGAAAAAAAAAACTCCTCTAGGTTGGCACTTTGTTAGCATTTGTGAACTGAACCAGCTGACAACAGCCCCTCGTTTGAGGCAGCCGCACAGACACCACTATCCTTATTGACAAGGATGATTTTGACTTTGTGTCCAATGTACGAGCGATCCTATCCTAGATGAGATTAGCCTCGCTCAGCCTCGCTCAGCCTTGCTCGGTTTAACTAGGAGTAGATTTATTTTACGCTGAATAAAAAAATTGAACGGAAGTTCTGCCTTCCCACGGAGGCCTGCCCCCATAAATACGTTCATTTCGCGCTGATGTTGTCTCGAAAGGAATTAGGCAGACTAACTACTCCCAAGTGCTGCCTTCAATTAATAGAAGATCTTGATGACGTTATATTTTCGCATATTATTTTATTTTCTTTGGATTTAAAATAGATTAAAATGAATTCTCATACACACATTATCTTTCAATCATGGTTATATGAATCTACTATGAGCAGTCTCTGATACATACGACCATAGGGTGTGGAGAACAGGGCTTCCCGTCCGCTCAGCCGTACTTAAGCCACACGCCGGCAGGTTAGTAGTATGGTGGGTGACCACATGCGAATCCCTGCTGTTGTATGTTTTGTTTTTGAATTTTTTGGCTTTCTTATTCTACTTTCTTTGATGAGTTGTATTTGTTTCTTCTCTCCTTGCTGAATGAAGACAGCTTCATTTTGTAATGAAATAGGTGTAACGATCGAAGCCCTCGGTGCCCGTGGCATGTGACTACGCACGTGACCCAGACAGCCGCTCATGTAGATGGTTACGATGGGAGCTTCTCTCCTTCCTCTCTTCTCTCTCTCTCTCAGCTTAATACCTTCGTTCAATACTACTGCTATCTTTCAAAGCATCTGAGTCCTTACAATAGGTGTCCCTCCCAAGTCTAATGGGCAATTCCGGTCACCAGATGCCTCATATTCCTCCTCATGACACCAGGAGGTTCTTCTATTGATAGGGGTGTATACAATCAGGTATGATGTTGGAAAAGAACAGCAAAGGATATTAACCATACGAGTAATCATAGTTTGTGAGTTGGCACCTTGCTAGAGCTACCTCACTCCGTAATCAGCTTCTTAGTCTTAGTATTTACCCATTTGTCAATACCATCCACCATTCTAAAGCCATAAAGATCGTCCGTAAAACCCGGGTACAAAGGTTTCATCAAATTCAAAGCCGTATAAGGGCCTTTGAAGCCCTCTTTTTTCAGAATCTGATCTGCCTCGTCTGCATCCATTCCCACGGGCCAGTCAATGTTTGCATTACCCAAAATACTGCCAGATTTAAACTCCGCTGCCCCAAAACTACCGTATCCAGTAGAATTGATAGTGACTGTACCCTTCTCCACGCGGAACATAACCCTCATATGTCCAAGGGCCTTGGGAGAAGTGACGCCCTGACGCTCTGTGGTGCTAGCTTCGACATTGTACAAAACGGCGTCCGGGTAATGCTGCAGGACCTTGCGACGAGCAATATTGACGCGACCGAGAAAACTAAGGATGGCTGATTCAGCCTCAGCTTCGCACTTGTCCTGTGTGATCACCGGGCCGGGCTCCAAGATCTCAGGGAGCACAAAGATGCGGACGTCCTTGACGATTCGATAGGTATATTGGGCAGTTCCACCGTTGACACTGATGATGATTTGAGTGTCACCGGTTTCGAGGGAGTTGAATTTCCAGACGATTTGTCCATTGTTAATCGAAGCACTCTCGATTTCAAGGAAGCGCTTGTCGAAGTCTATATTGATAAAGCCCATTTTGGGGACCTCCGCTGCGTGCTGGACTTCGAACGGCCACTTGTACAAGACATTAATAGTGTCTTGTGGTGGAGCCGGAAGTTCCTGGACGGCCTTCCCATCACTGCTGGACGGTGCGGCAGAAGTAGGCTTGCTTGCAGGGTCATTATGACCCCCAAAGTGGATTTCAACTGGAACTCCATTGGGATTGTTTGCATCGACAACGATGACATCCTTAGGAAATGGAACCATGGAGAGCTTGAAGCTCTGATCAAAAGCGTAATGCTGAGTATGGCTAGTTAGCGGGCCAGTCCAGGCTTCGAGATAGAATTTGAAACCGCCCATCCAGGGAACCTGTCTAAACCGGAAGTTGCCTGTGTATTCTTCCACAGTGCCTTCGGCTGACAGAGTCAGTTGTTGGGTTTTGGGGTCGTAGAAAGCGGCGAGCTTGGATGCTGGAATGATGCCAAGAAAGCCCATTGTGCTTGTATATCGAAATGCAAATTATTCAAACAAGGTATTTGAGGGATGTAGGGTAATGGGATGATCTGCTAGGCTTTTGTCGGATGCTTAAGAAACCTGGGTCAAGAATCTACCGACCAGGGTCAGGTATTTATAGCCATTTCCTGTGCTTAGATGCGGGGTGAACGATTCTGAAACTTTCCGTCCAAAAACATGAGGCTTGTTTGGACGTCCGTGGAGTACACGCCACAAAGTGCAACCACATTCGACATTGAGAGCTGAAAGCTACAGATACGAGCTATGATTATAAATTGTAAAGCGTAAGCACTAAAATGGAGACTATTATTATCATTTTCGAGATCTAAAATATCACTTGGTCACAGCTGACTCTTGCCCCTTCCAGTGTTTTCGTAAAGTATTTCAGGTATGGTTTATAAAGACCGCCTATGAGAACAAGAGCCTAGATCTAGACTTCCAGTAACGAGCTCAAGCCAGTCAACCTTATTAATTTGATACCTGGGTGACATACCTAGATAATGACTGGGTGGCTTCTTTGATATGAGCTATGTCCATTAATTGCTTCTTTATGGCTTGATACTCATCGAGGGCGTCACTGAGAATTGTCTCCTTTCCTTCTCTAAGATTTGAAGAAGCGACCTCATGTTAAGCAAATAAGAAAAAAAAAGAATTCGGAACTCTCTTATTCGCGGCATTGAAACATTGAAAGGCCTGGTCGAGAATTGTCTGGACTTCAAATGAGCTGAGAGATGGAGAAGTGGTCAAAAGCAAAAATGCAAGCCATCATTCTGATCGCAGGCTTGAAATTTCTCAGCTGAACGACAGAGATCATGCTTTTTTTTTAATTTATTAGGCCAATTTAATTACTGAGATGTAGTAAAGTTTACTAACATCGTGTACCCTATACACGCAAGAGCAAACGGAGTCACCGAAGAGGAATAAAAGCCGATCAAGAAGCACCAAAAGCAAGATATCAATTTGATTATTTACTACATTCAACGCGACCGAAAAGTGGCGCCGGGCCTAATAAAGTCTAACATCTCATTTCAATCACAAGTCTCCATGATAATAGGTCGAAATTCGGCAAAGCGTGGCGTTCCCCGTATCGGCTCCATATGCCCCACGAGGGCATGCCGAGACGCCAGCTGAGAGGGGTGCTCGTAAGCCAGGCTTTTCGTGCGACCTCACCACATGCTCAACTAACTCGACTCCCTTACTGATCTGCCTATCGGCTTTATATGCCAAAACAATTTCATACTGGGATACGAGTTGATCAGGCTGCATTTAGCAAAATGGATCTCTTCCAATCGGGAACTATATCTCAGGTAGTTGACAGACACCTACTAGTATGAAATTTGCGTCCCTTCCAGGGCTGGATCTAACTCGGGATCAGGAAATGATTGCTGAATTATCTTTGCCTATTAATTTTGGGTTTTGTGTGTCTATATTCTCCATCTTCGAGTAGAAATTGACTATTAGCTGAATTCAAAATAATAAACCTTAAAAGAGAATGGGTCATGCACGTAGAGATTCTTCGCATGTTGCTGGTCAAATAATTCAAATGAATGGATACAAGCGCCAAAAAGAAAGGTTTTAAAAATTGCAACTACATACGACTTGAAACTTAAGCAGAGTAATTTAATGAAAGTATATTGAATTTCCAAGGAAGTCAGATCCTAGGTATAAAGTGCGATCGAAATAACTAAATTGGGGAAACAAAGGGGAAAGGTCATGGATTTGAAGTATCGCGACGTCGCACGACCGAAGGGGGATCTGGCATGTAATCATGAAAAGCACTTTGCTTTCGCTGGAGATAATGCGAAGAAAGATAGGAGCGAAGTTGACGATCATACCGAGAAATTAGACGAGATATTGAAGCTATCTAGAGACGGAAGGGACGGTACGGTGGCCTGGGTGGCTGGGACTGCGAGTGGCCAAGGAACCCACGCCTCAGCAATTTCCTGCCATCCACCCATACTTGCGTAGTATTATTGTTCACGATGTCTACCTTCTCTCTATCTCGTGTTGTTCCAGAAGAGTCAATCAGCTGGCGATAAATATTGCGTTTAGTCGCCGCTCCGTTAGGATCAGTAGGGATTGAGACTTGCGGAGCCTTCCCTGCCAGAATTTCCACGAACCCGCTCCCGGGGCTAATGGACGATGGTCCATTGTTGTTGACGAATTCAACGAGATATTGCACCTCTTTGCCCTGGAGGTCGGGGTCTGGGGTCTGTTGAAGCCATGTCTGAACGTGGTGATAAATTAGTACGACGTAAATCTGGAGAGAAATAGAATGAAGAGCAGGGTTTCAAAGACAAAACCTACAGAGATTCTAGGAGCGGCTGGCTGTTTTGGAGGCATCATCGCTTTAACTTTCCCTAGGCTCACATTCCACTCGTCAATGGTCTTCAAGTGATCTGCGTATTTGACTTGCAGAGCCTTGTCAAGATCACCTAGGTAACTGTTGCGAGCTGTATTAACCTGATCTTCGTATGTTTCTGTGAATTAATCAGTGAGAATTGTGGTACTTGTCTATGATGAGGTTATCAAGTCGGAACCTACCGCAGTGGTCGTTTTGGTGGCAACATCCGCTCGACCAACGGTTGTTTGGCCTGTTAAAATAGTTTCAAGATTAATCCATGCATTGCACCCACGCAGCAAGTCTAGGTAGCATACATTATAGCAGGGGTTGTGCCAAGAAAAGTGTCTTCACAGGCATAGCCATCGTTACCCGATGTGTCGCAGCTAGTTCCGCCAGCGGGTCCACCATTAGTGTGGCATTGGGTGCTCCTGTTGTCATAATAATGCACTGGCGTCACACAATCCTTGCGAGCTTTGACTAGTTCGTCGAGCTTTGCCTTCAGTGTGCCGACCCAGGTTTGGAGAGTTACCTCAAATTCAGTCGTAAGTAAGTAAAACTCGCCAGCATCGCGGTCATATTCATCGATTTGATTTTTGCTCTGGGCGAATGAAGCCAATAACGAATAAAGTTGGCAACGAAGGCGATACGAAAAGAAAAGGGAGCTCGCTGCCATGAAAGCAAGGCTGATAACTTCGTCTCTCTGAATAGTGCATAGCTCCGGACTCGTCAGAGTGATGAGATCGTTTAATATGTTGCCTGTGAAACTTGGATTATTCACGTCACCGAGCGTAATGAGTGTTTCGTTCTATGGTCAAAATGGTAACAAGTAAGCTTCTGCGCTGTGATCTGGCTTGAGCTCGTCATATCGATCAACTTACAATCCAGATTTCGTTGTCTGAGGTCAAGTTGTCAAGCCCGGTTGTGGCTATGGAGACCCACTCAATGAATGCGTTGATAGAGTTTGTGGCCTGTCGAACGGCATCATCTAGTAAGAGATTCTTCATAGCCTGGACTGTTTGCTCGAGAAGGTCCTTAATAACTAAGGCGAGATTGGGGCCGCTTCCGAAAGCACCAAAGATCTCATCAAGTATCTGAAACCCTGCAGATCCGAAAACATTCCAGGGCGGAGGCAACGCAAATGCGAGCGTCTGCGCAACAGGGCCTATGTATGTCTTGAAGAAGTCGGCATCGGTCAAGTTAGACTCGCTGAATCGTAGCATCTTGGTGATTGGAGTTTTGGAGATCTATACGATTTTATCAGGATTGCGAGCTACTAGTATCAGCAAAGTAAATCAGGCAAGTAGTGCTCACCTGCATGGCCTGTCGATATACAAGTGCAGGGTGACCAGTAGACACATCGAAACGCACTTGATGAGCAATGAAAACAGTTTCTGCCTCGTTTGTTTTGCGCACATAAGCTATGGCTCCAGGTACTGCGTAACGGTAAGGACCAGTAAGCATTGCGAGATGATGTCCATTGATGGTTTCTCCGGGAGGAGAGGATACGTTGTTGAACACACAGCCAAGAATCGATCAACGATTTGTTGTATTTTGCTTCTGACAGTAACATCAGTGAATTTCGACAAGACCTCACTAGCTTCGTCCATCATAAGCTCTTCTTTGATGATATTTTTCGGTGGATTATGTAGGAACAGATCGCGCGTAGGCTCATCTTTCTGCGAGATGTGCATCGTAGCATTCCAAGCCTTGGTGATTAGTCGTGCGTAGTCCCGCAATTCCAAATCAGGATCGAAAACTTTCTGAAATACAAAAATGGGCTCGAAGTGTTTGGCTGGGCGATCGGTAGCCTCAAGAGTGGCCCCGGCTACATCAGAACGAAGAAGAAGTGTATTTCCGCTTTTAGCCTGCAAGTATTCGACAACCAGCGCGAGTGCAAGCGACACGCACCCTAGAGCAGCGACTCGGGGCAGTGGCTTGCCCTCATGCTCGTATGAGGTCACTGAAAGATACATCGCTCGGGATCCCTACATTCACCCAAACGTCAGCTGATTAACTCTTCCTAACGAAAGAATACGGGGCATACGGACCATTTTCAGGTACGTCTTCGATAGACCCTGCACGACAGCCAGCTTCTCGGCCGCGTTCCATCGAATGACAGGATTCAACTTGGAGTTGCCACCAGCGACATACATCATCATTTGAGCATTGTTGATCTGCGCAATTAACGAATACTTGGTCTTCGGCACATAGTAATCAGCTTGTCTAGAGTGGTCAAAATATATCAGCAACAAGCAAATAATGTGCAAAATCAGAGACACCCACGACTTCCAAAACGAATTCTCGTCTTGGTTTACCCATTTAATTACTGCCTGTCGATTCTTTGTGGCCGGATCGTCTGCGTCATATAGGCGCTCGATAGTCTGCAGAAACATCGAGCCTGTCACAGCAGTTTGTATGAAACTGACGGTTTGGAACGTGTCCGACGTGAACGCGTATATTCCCAATCCTGCGGCAGCAATATACTTGACTCTTTGCCAATTACGAGCTGAGATACCCAGCGGGCCTTCGGGCTGCGCCTGGATCTCTGCGCGTAGACGATTTACAGCGTCGGTGAGTTCCTGTATACTTCCGCGGATGACCTCGTTTGAGTTGTCTTGTGGTTGCCGATCAACGACCACTTCGACCTCAGCGGCCTCAGAGGCACTCACATCTCGTTCGAGGCGCTGCTGCATTCCTCTAATTCAAGCGTCAGAATCAACACAGTCAAAATGGAGAGGTGAGAATTACGAAACCTCGTTTTTGATCTCTTCAGGATCAACTAGCCTCGCGTCAACAACTTCAATGACGGAACGAAGGTTCTCAGCCTCATCATCATCATTGTCGTAATCCTCCGGATCATCATGCCAGGTGACTTCGTCCATGTCATCCATCGTTGAAACTGGGTTACTTATGTGCTCGAAAAAGCTGCAATTGGGGAGATTTATTTCAGGGACGAAACCTGGTGCAACGAAAATATGATTCTTCTTATATGTGTTTCCTCCAGCACATAATCCCCGGGTTGTGAACAAAGCTTATCGCTTATGGTATCGGGAGACACTCCCTTCGTATCCCATCTGCATCCTGATAGGCTGGCAAGGGTTGCTACATTCTGTCCCATGCGGGGTTTCAGCTTGCCTAGCACCCCAAATTCTCACTTTTACATTCGGGAGAAATGTTTGAGATCAGTCACACTATAGAAGCCCAATACGGTTCTGGAGGCCTAAATCCGCACCTAAATCTTGGTTTACAGAGGATGATGTAAAGATTGATGTTTCGCCAGTTCCGTGATTATACCTAGAATTTCTTACTTCCATCCCGGTTCCATCTTAATTACTCGCTGAATCGAAGCCGGCATTTCTTTCCAGGCATACGAAAGGCTTGAAGAAGGCACTAATTGATTTTTTCCGTCGAAAATTAAAATGCAGGAAAGAGTTGCAGTAACTGTTGAGAAGACTACAGCAATATTCGAGATTGGCTTGCATGTTTTACACAGAGAATCTATCTCAAGCCCCACCGCCAAGACGATAGTGATATCCTAGGCCTAATTAGGCTAGGCTACAATCACCCCTGCTTGTCAGAATGGAAATGTAAATTACCTGACAAAACAGAAACACCAAGGTCGTGTCGCGCTATTTTCTATGCTCACCCACCGTCCAACGCCATGTAATTTGCAGCCCACCCACATCACCTTCAACGCCACCAACCACCAACCACGCACAAAATGGCTCAAATTCTGCCTTCTTCTACCAGAGAATTCGCGATATAACACCAAGCCATTTCTCCACCACGTCCCAGATGGCCGATGCCGCTGGATGCAGCCTGCATTCTAACACCAACAACCTTCTATTCGAGCTGGAAAATCCCACAGTATCACCCGATCGTTGCTACTGTGTCCAGTAATGGCGCTGGGTTGCAGCAATATCTGAGTACAATCGGAAACCCCGTGAACAGCCGTGGCTGGTTCCATTAGCTAGCATGTCGACAATATCGGTGTCGCTCAGGACTCGTGATAGAGGAATAGGCGAGCATTGCCGTGATAGAAAAATATCTTTTCTGGTGCTATTTGCCTACAGGCTAGCACAGATTTTAGCAGACTGCTAATTAAGTATATTGGCGAAGGTGACCAGGATTAAACCCCCGAGTGCGGGGTTCAGCGTCGACAAGCCAGTCACCTGATTCTAGGAAGCGCTGAGCTAAAAAATACTCAGCTACTACACATTGCTTCGCAACTTCTTCAACCCCCTTCTGACTACCGTCATGTCATCTGGCAATACATGCAGCGGTTTCAACCATGGAATGCAAATGGTAGCAAATTATGGCAGCATCAGTGCACAATTTGGCCCCAAAGACGGTAAATTTAAAAGCTGAAAATTCCAGGGGCGCCTGGCTGATAGCAACTTCGCAGACCAAGAATGCCTGAAGCATTTGCGAGTAACGAACCCATGCGATGATAAAGATCGGATTGAAAGCGACAAGGGTGGACTTTTGAAAGACTCATATCGCTGGATCCTCGACCATGTCGATTTCAAGCAGTGGCAAGATGACCCAGAGAGTCGGCTGCTCTGGATCAAGGGCGATCCTGGGAAGGGCAAGACAATGCTCCTGTGCGGAATTATTAATGAACTAAGTGCGTTAACTATTGGAAACACGACCACGATATCTTTCTTCTTCTGCCAGGCGGCTGAACCACGCATCAATAGCGCTACGGCGGTTCTACGCGGATTACTGTATCTTATTCTCGATAAGCAGCCAGCCTTGACCCCACATATACGAAAAGAGTACGATAAAGCTGGAAAAGATCTCTTTGAGGGTGTCAATGCGTGGCACGCATTGTCAAGGATCTTCACTGACATCCTGAAAGATCCGCTCTTACAGAGCACTTATCTAATTATTGATGGACTCGACGAATGCACCCACGACCTACCCCTACTTCTCGATCTTGTATCCGAAAACTCATCGGTGAATCCGAATGTCAAATGGATTGTCTCCAGTCGTAACTGGACGGACATCGAAGAGTCTCTTGATAAAGCGGATCAAAAAGTAAGGCTTTGCCTGGAGTTGAACGAAAACTCCATCTCCGAGGCCGTGATCATCTACATTCACTATAAGGTTCAGATATTGGCAGAGCTGAAGAACTTCGATGCGGAACTTCTTGAAGCGGTTCGCTGCCACTTGTTGTCTAACGCACTTGGCACTTTCCTCTGGGTGGCATTAGTCTGTGAGGAGCTCAAGAAAGGAAAAGCGCGAAACGCCTATAAACTGCTGAATGCCTTTCCAGCAGGGCTGGATCCCCTGTATGAGCGGATGATAGAGCATATCCAAGACTCAGAGGATGCAGAAGATGCAAATCTTTGCAGGAGTATTTTAGCCGTCGTTACGATTGTGTACCGGCCCATTACTCTTGAAGAACTACCAGCCTTGGTCGAAATACCTGATCATGTCTCCAAAAAAGACCAACATTTGACAGATTTGATTGTGGACTGTGGTTCTTTTCTAAGCCTCCGTGGCCGTACAGTCTCTCTTATTCACCAATCCGCAGCAGACTTTCTGCTTAGAGATGCATCAAACAAGAAGTTTTCCGTTTTCCCCCAGGGTGTCAAAGCCAAACATCAGGAAATCTTTTTTTCGGTCTTTACAGACCATATCCGAGACACTTCGACGCGATATCTACAATATCAAACATCCTGGATTTCCAATTGAACGAGTCGAGGATCGTAATCCGGATCCATTGGCAATAGCACGATACTCATGTGTCTATTGGGTCGACCACCTAAAGGATTGCGATTCTAGCCCAAACACTGATCAGGGCCTCCAAGAAGGTCGCGCCGTGGAAAATTTCTTCCGGGAGAAATATCTCCATTGGATCGAAGCCCTCAGCCTTCTTCGAAGCCTTTCTGAAGGTATAGCGGCGATAGTCAAGCTTGATAGCTTACTCCAGGTTAGCGGTCACATTTAAAGCGACGGATTTTGATTGCTAATAAGTAGGCGCTATAGGTCAAAAAAGGCATTTCACAGGCACTTTTGAAGCGAGTCGGTGATGCGTCTCGATTTATTCGATACCATAGGGTGGCTACGGAGAGCAGCCCCCTTCAAATATACAGCTCATCGCTAATTTTTAGCCCAACCCAGAGCATAACTAAAATTTGCTATCAAACGGAGAGACCAGGCTGGCTTGTGAATGAATCAGCGATGGCAGACGATTGGAGTTCATGCCTTCAAATCCTCGAGGGGCACAACAGGTCCGTCTTATCAGTTACCTGGTCGCTAGATGGAAGCCGACTTGCAACAGCGTCAGATGATAGGACCGTCAGGATCTGGAACCCGGTCACTGGCCAGTGTATATCGACCCTTGAAGTGCGTAGCAGGTTCATCTTGTCAGTTGCCTGGTCGTTGGATGGAAGCCGACTTGCAACAGCGTCAGATGATAGGACCGTCAGGATCTGGAACCCGGTCACTGGCCAGTGCATACTAACCCTCAAAGGGCATAGTATGTCTGTTACATCAATTGCCTGGTCGCCGGATGACAGCCGACTCGCATCAGGATCATATGATGCGGATGTGAGGATCTGGGACCCGGTCACTAGCCAGTGTATACTAACCCTCAAAGGGCATAGTATGTCTGTTATGTCAATTGCCTGGTCGCCGGATGAAAGCCGACTCGCATCAGGATCATATGATACGGATGTAAGGATCTGGGACCCGTTCACTGGCCAGTGCACATCAATTCTCGAGGGGCATAGCAAATCCGTCACGTCAATTGCCTGGTCGCCGGATAGAAGCCGACTCGCATCAGCGTCAGATGATAGGACCGTCAGGATGTGGGACCCAGTCACTGGCTGGTGCACATCAATTCTCGAGGGGCATGGCAAGTCCGTCATATCAGTTGCCTGGTCGCCGGAGGGAAGCCGACTCGCAACAGCATCAGATGATGGGAACGTCAGGATCTGGGACCCGCTCACTGGCCAGTGCATATCAACCCTCAAAGGGCATAGCGGCTGGGTTAGGTCAATTGCCTGGTCGCCAGATGGAAGCAGACTCGCATCAGGATCAGATGATGCGAACGTCAGGATCTGGGACCCGGTTATTGGCCAGTACACATCAACCCTCGTGGCACATAGCAGCTGGGTCAGATCAATCGCCTGGTCGCTGGATGGAAGCCGACTCGCATCAGCGTCAGATGATAAGAACGTTAGGATCTGGGACCCAGCCACTGGCAAGTGCACATCAACCCTCAAAGGGCATAGTAGGTCTGTAACGTTAATTGTCTGGTCGCCGGATGGAAGCCAACTCGCATCAGGATCATATGATGCGGACGTCAGGATCTGGGATCCGGTCACCGGCCAGTGCACATCAATTCTCGAGGGGCATAGCAAACTCGTCACGTCAATCGCCTGGTCGCCGGATGGAAGCCGACTCGGATCAGCGTCAGATGATAGGACCGTCAGGATGTGGGACCCAGTCACTGGCCGGTGCACATCAACCTTTGCTGCTTATTGTGATGAGAGTGTTCAATTTGAAAAACTCGGTTTAAATCATCTGCATACTGGTGTTGGCACATTCAACCTTGAGAATGTTGTCTCTATAAAGACCTCCCTTGACCGTTCGGCTCCCCTGCCACATCAAACAGGGTATGGCTTGAATGATGATCGCACCTGGATAACCTACAAAGGAGAAAACCTTCTATGGTTGCCCTCAGAGTGTCGGCCGGCCGTTTTCTCATCATCAACCATACCTTCAAATATGGCAATCGGCTGTTCATCAGGTCGTGTCTTGATCTTCAGTTTCTTGAAGGAAACCCCTGTCATTAGCCCTGTCATCAACCCTGTCATTAACCCACAAACCTCAGAGCGACTTTCCAAACCTGGCGGACATCGTAGGCGCACAATCGTCTCGCGCCTCTTTAGTAGAAACTAGGACCTTTGCCTATTCAACTCCTCTGGATAGAGCTTTGCTTGTCGATACTGAAAAAAAAATCAAGCAAATTAACAGATTTTGTTATCGCAAGGATGAACGGCTGTTTCTCTTGCAGTGATGCAGATCGATATAATGTCCAGCAGTCTAGGTTCTATAATGTTCACTAAAATACATAGCTTCCGAATGCAGTAGGTATAATAGTGTGCAGAAAGTAGCTCGTATCTAATAAAATTATCAATTGTCAGATTGCAAGAGACTATGGCAACACCCGCTGGCTTGTATGGACGTTTCTGAAATTTCTTTCCTCTTTCTAAACAAGGATTAACTGGCGGGCCTGTATTTCTTGACATGTTCCGTACCGTACGTCAAGACTTTTCTAAACCAGGATGAACCGAGGCCTAGCTAAAACAGGCCTAGTCGATTTCACTTTCGTCTTGGCGGTGGGGCTTGAGATAGTTTCTCTGTGTAAAACATGGAAGCCAGTTTCGAATATTGCTGAACATCTATGGCAGAAAGAGATACTTTTCTAAGTCAAATTAAGCTTTCCGGTCGGTTAAATTACCGCGTCAGAGCCAAACTCAAAATTCATGTACAAATACGAGCTCCAATGTCTTACGGCTTGATAAATGCAGGAGAGCGGGTCTCAAGTGCTCGGATGGGGATTTTCTGGTGATGCCTTCAGCGTAGAACGAGCTGACACTGATACCACCATTTCCACTTCAACCCAGAAGTCGAATATTATATGTATACTATTCTTTTTCATGTTGTTCCCTTTTCAGCTGTATGCTCAAGGATTGGAGTTTGCATAACCTTGTAGTAAATTGGACCTTCATCAGCGTATCCACTTTATCAGAATAGCTTCCGAATCTCTATCGTTGTAATGTAAAGCTGGTTTGAGCTCGACGTACGTACGTGCATTTTCGGAGTCCTATAACGTTCACCACAGACAGTATGGGTCCAAGTTGTGGACAACGAGCATTTCAGGTGGAACGATGCGAACCAATGGTTATAAATCGTCGTTCAGCTGAGAGGGTCTGTGGGGCGGTTGTACGACTTCGCTGATTCCCATAATGTCTACTGCACACTCCATAGGGCGGTGATCTCACCCGGGAACCAGCCACTGAGCTACTTATTAGCTGCACATAAGCCACATGCCGGCAAGTCAGTAAGCAACTGTACGTAAATTCATGTCATTTTTCTTCTGTTGGGGTTTTTTTAGTCTTTATTCTAGTCACCACCAACCGCGTTCTCAAATCGTTCATATAGTGCATTTTCATATCATTCTTTATATCGGAGTTTCGCATCTATCACCCCCGGGGCCTGATTCACGTCAGGCCAGTAATAAAACAAATATTATGAGAATTTTTAGATGCCCCCATGAGGTGATATAAAAATAGAGTAGATGTTTTGGTGAAAGATATTAAATAGCCCTTTAGAATATCTCGCGCTTGGAAGAACTAGAAGCTGCCAGTTTGCCAACTGGAACCTTTCTGCATAAAAATATGTCCTATAAGCGGGAGTGTGGTTTATATGTGGGAAAGGTTCCCCGTCTGCCTCGAAAATTTTACAAACTCCGAGGCTTCCAAGGTTATCATGGGCATTCTCGAAGGTACAAAACCGGGCGCTTGTAAGGTCATCCAACGTGACCTATTACTCAGATAATCGACTATGGAGGACGATTTCGGTCGACTGTGAACAAGCCTACCTGGTAGGTACTTATTAGGCATGTATGACCTATTCAAGTTTGACATGGCAATCCCAAGTCCCAAGATCCTGAAGGTCGCGCAGATGGTCAACTTGAATGAACTTGGAATCTTGGACCGCCCGTTGCAATATAAATGACAGCACTAGTATTACTAGTAGCAGTACTATCGGGCCGGTGGAATCGTTCAACTAAAAGGGCAGTTTTATCCATCCAGAGCTTTCCGGGTCATCGTGGTTCCAAATTTCCCAAAGTGCAGAATGTTTACTTCAACTATAAACAATCTGGCCTCCAATGCTCAACTCTCCTGAAAATCCCGAATCAGCATTGCAGAGTGCAGAAAAAACGTTGTCGATCCCGGCGGTGGCACCGGTGCTCCGCGGGCGACAGCCGCTTTGGGTAGGCGGTGGCATGAAAAATGAGGGGTGACTGAGCGAAAAAGGTTTAGCGTCCCGTGATCGGATTGCAATTGCGCCAAAAAAAAAAAGTAGAAGTCATCATATGGTGCTGACTCAATTGATCTACTGGATTTCTTATTTCTCGGTCATCCTTCGTGATCAATTCCTTCTATCTGTGTGTCTGGATTATCTTCACCCTCTTCCCCAGACATCATGGGTTCCGGTTCTCCCCCATCGAAGCCTTCGGCAATCCCGTCCCACATGCTCAACGGCAGCTCCCCATTACAATCCTCCTCCGCCCCGGGTGGTGGAACCCGTGCTCGCGATGCTCGTGAGCGAGAGAGTCTGAATACCTCCATTCGATCTTCATTTGCTCCTCGTGTCCCTGTCGGCTTTGAGACCGCTGAAGAGGAGGACGAGGGGGAAGACCCTGAGTCAACCCAGGCGGGCCCCGCCCCCGCGGATGATTCTCCCGCCAGTACCAGCCAAACTACTCCTGCTCAGCACGGTGCCTTGTCTATTCGGTATGGATACCAATTCAATTGATATTGTTATTTCTGTATCACTTGCTCACAAGATACCAGTGGCCGACCCAGTCTGAATGACCCTCCCCGTGACCCCCGGGATGAAGGTGGTCCATTGACCCCTACTGCGACAGCTAGTCGCCCAGCCAGTCCCTATACACTGGCCCCTCCCGTTGACTTTGACGGATTGAGCTGGCCTTGTGAGTGATCTCAATCAATTGATTGAACGTGGACAGGATATCAAACTAATCATTACCCAAACCAGGCCCCGGAACACGGCAGCGATTGGAGTCAACCCCAGAGGAGAACGAAGCGCGAGTCAAGAAGCTTGCCGGTGCCGTGCGGACAATTCTGGAGTGTGTTGGTGAAGACCCAGAGCGTGAGGGTCTTCGTGAGACTCCAGAGCGTTATGCCAAGGCTATGCTCTACTTCACCAAGGGTTACGAGGAGAATGTCCGAGATCTAGTCAATGGTGCCGTTTTCCACGAGGACCATGACGAGTTGGTCATTGTGAAGGATATCGAAGTTTTCTCGCTGTGTGAACATCACATGGTTCCCTTTACTGGAAGGGTAAGTTGTGCTACATCTACTTGTCACCTCCCCCTCCGGGAAATAGTGCTGATCGCTAGAATAGATGCATATCGGTTACATCCCGGATCGTCGTGTCCTTGGCCTCTCCAAACTGGCTCGCCTGGCTGAGATGTTCTCTCGCCGACTGCAAGTTCAAGAGCGCTTGACTAAGCAGGTTGCTCTTGCCATTTCGGAGGTCTTGAAGCCCCGCGGCGTGGGTGTCGTTATGGAATCCTCCCACTTGTGCATGGTTATGCGTGGCGTGCAGAAGACTAGCAGCACTACGACCACTAGCTGCATGCTGGGATGCATGCGCTCGAGCGCCAAGACCAGAGAAGAATTCTTGACTCTCCTTCACAGGAGATAAGCATTTATTTCCGCCATCTGTCATACCATTCAGTACCGAGCCCAAAAGCTCGATTTAAAGTTTACGCATTCGGAGTTTTGGCGGTGACCTTTCAACAGGTTTTCTTTTTCATCCTTTTTCTAATCTTGGCTTGGCTCCTTATTGAAGATATCCGTGATCTAGCATCTATGGACCTTCATGCGCTTCCGACCTTTCAGATTCTCTTGCATATACCTTGGCAATTTCTGTTCAGGTTCCATTCTCTGATCTTGGTGTCAACTGGCCCCAACTGGCCCCGTGCACCATTTCCGATCGCTCTAACTGGAGCGTTAGGACAAAGTCCTTCCATCCATGTTCCTCCCCTGTGCTGGAGCTGGAGCTGGAACCCCTTTCATTTCATGACCTTTAGACTAACACCCCTACACGGGACCTATTTCAACCTGTGGAAGTTGTTGGAGTTTGATTTTTGGAGACTCAAAACCTCTTGGCGCGCCGGCGAGGCTATTTCAACACATGATGTTTCACATTCTTTGTACTCTCAACACCCTAACGATAGGCTATTTCTGCCGATTTTGTATATGTCTCAACCCAATATACCTAACACATGTAAAGATCAAATCTTTCTTTTTGCAAAGTGTGCCTATTTCCTAATTTTTATGCCATGAAATTCAGTCAATCAGGATCGAAAGATTAGCGATAGAGAGGACTAGTATTGATCCCAATGGAGTGGTACTTAACCTAACCCTGCTCCCTTGAAACAAAATAAGGGGACCAGGGATCGAACATTCACTCTTGCTTCCATAATTTGTAGGCACAAATTGCAGGGGAGGCGGCCTGGGTATGGCGTGATCCATGGCAGCCGCTCCCACGGTAGTGAAGCACGAGAAGTGTCTCCTCAAGGAACACCAGTTCAAACTTCCCATACTTGTTTCTGATATCATCCTTGGCCTCGATCTTCATCAATATTCAGTTCCATGTCTTCTGGAAGTGAAGCCTGCCGAATCTCATCAGATCCTGCTCACCATTTGCCGTTGGGATGTTCCTTATGTGAGTAATTTGAACTGTGACTCGATGTTTGCGTGAATCATTTTCTGAAAAGCATCTCCAGTTTTCTCCCTCGGCCCAAAAGACGACCTCGAAGACCCATACTAGGGATATCCAAAGGTTTGAAAGATCTTGTTTGCAAAAGACAAGCAGATCTAACAGCTCACTCGGTAAGTCGAAATTTCCATACGCCACACTATCGAGTACTATTTCAACACCGATCCACGCGAAGAGGAAATCTCACTTACTGCTGTTTTAGTTCAAATTCCCTTCAAACTCACTGCGTGCGCCCAGTTTCCTGGATGACACAATTTCAGACATCCAATTACGCAAGAAACGCATTTAACGCCAAACACTTTCTCGCAATGACGTCTGTCGATACTAAGGGGCGTCCCGTCCCAAGCAGACATTTCTCAAGCTTTTCGAGCACCGGAATAGCTTTGGAAGCTTCCGATTATCCAGCTCGTACAACATGGACCTTCGACGCCGAAAGATTTGCTCTGAGAATGGCCCAAAGCACCAGCACTGCGCTCCAGACCCCAAGAGCTGACCCAACACCCATGAATCCCAATTTTGATGACTATCAACCGAACAACTTTAACACCGGAACTTGCCCTCGAAATAGGCAGGAAGTATTTCATGAAACGGCCAATATTCCGATGGCGGAACTTACATCTCCCATGGCCGCTTCACCCCTCGACCTCGAGATGCATGCATCATCATCGTTATCAAATCCCGGTCTCGACCCTGCCCCAGAGACACAAGCCCAACATCAAAGCCCTAACAATCAATACAATGTCATGGGAACCACTCCCACACACACATGCCCCGACCCGATGAATATAAACGGCGGCCTACCCCCAAACCAATTCGACTTCATCTTCTTCGACAGAATGCTCCTAGACCCCAGAATCACACACCGCGTCCACAAACGCAGTCCCCCAATTCCTCGATTCCCTCGAGACAACGATCCGCAATATGGAAGACGCAAGCCTCCCACTGCAAACATACTTGATCCAGCAGCAGCTCGTGGCGGGAATACCGGCCAATAGTGTCCAGACTATGTTTGCGGAAATGTACGAGTCGGGTATCAACACGAACCTGCACGAGTACAGCGAGCTGATCGTTGTTGCAGGTGAATCCGATATCAATATCTCTTGCCCTGATCGGCCGAGGTATGAGGGTATTCCGCCGGCTATTCGGGAAAGTGCGCTTGCGAAGATTTTGGGGGTACCGAGGACTACGGCGGTGCAGACGGAGCATACGCGGTTGGTGAGGTTTTACTATGAGAGTTTTCGGAATATGTCTGGGATTGCAAGGGAGGGGGAGGGGGAGCGGGATGGGGGTATGGGTGTGGGTTTGGAGAATGTTATCGGTTCTGTCGAGACTGGGGATCTCAATATTATTGAGAGTGTCTACAGCAGTGAAGGTCATAGTGATACCATAAATCTCAACGGCATCCCCAATGTCAACGGCGGGGGAAAACAATGATATTGAGATGGGGGATGTCGATATCGCCGATGACCTTAGATCACTTTTCGGGGACGACGGGATGGATTGTGAATGATCGCATGCTTGTGTGAATCATGATGGTACACCTAGGCATTAGACATGACATATCGTCATGAGGAAAATCAGACCTCCTAATGGTACAACTTCAGTCAAAGGACTCGGGTTATCAACTATTAGATCTAGGAAAAATCAAGTTATGCAAAATGAACTCCGCTCAAAATTTCCCTATCTGATTGTAGGTTCATTAGGTCAAGCACCCAGTGGTCTCTACTGCCCCCAAATATTAACAAGACAACTACATGCTTCAATTCATGAGTGATGGTTGCTCTGATGATGATCAGAAAGCGGGGTATGTGGGTTGATTCCCCCAGAGCCGCTTGGACCTCAAAGGGAATAGCAGGGACCACCAAGCTTTCTAGCCAAGCTCCCCATTCGGAACAAAGTCTTCCAAATACCCGTTCCGCGGGAGGAAATGTAGAGGTTGATCTTACTGTTGGCGTGTCTACCCGCGGGGAAAAATCCTGATCGCCAACCACATCCCCAGATTGAAGCTGCTACTTGAGGCCTGAGCGAAATTTCGGCTTCTGAAGCATATTGGCTCAATAACCGCTCCATATTGATATATAAGAAGTGATATCGGCAATTGCAATATGACGTTTCTCAAGCGCGATGTAACACAGTTTTGAGAGCACAGACATGCGGTTATTAATGTCGAACCTTACTCTGAACACTACTAGAGCCCCGTGGGGAAACTGTGAAGTATTTAGAGCACAACTATAACCTTACATTTCCTTTGAAAAGTCCGAAGCTTGCCTTTCAGATAAAACCATTATTGAACCATGAAGCCTTGGATCCTCCTTACCTGGGCCACAGCCGTGGCCTCTTACGTCGTCAATAACAACAACACCTGCACATTATACCCCGAGTCCCTCACCCATGATGGAGAGGACGTTGACGATGCGCCATCTATCCATCAAGCATTCGATATCTGCGGAAACGGCGGGACAGTGATCTTTTCAAACCACACATTCAACATCAATTCCATCCTAAATACCACCAACCTCGTGAACTGCGAAGTCTTGCTTCGTGGCGAGCTTCGCTTCTCCGACGACATATCGTACTGGCGCTCTCACTCTTACTCAGTTGTTCTTCAAGACCAATCGACAGCGTGGCTTTTCGGCGGCACTAACGTCACCCTACGCGGCGAGGGAGGCTGGTACAACGGAAACGGACAAGCATGGTACACAGAGAACCGGAATGGTGCTAATCAACCCGGACGTCCAATTAGTATCACTTTCTTCAATTCGACGAATCTCCTGGCAGACCATTTGACGATTATCCAACCGCAGTTCTGGGCGGCATTTGTCTGGCAGAGCAAGAATGTCTCCATCACGAACTTTTTTGTTAATGCTACGAGTGATGATCAGTGGGATACTACCAACACTGACGGCTATGATTCCTGGAATAGTGATACTTTGCTTGTTGAGAACGCATTTATCACTAATGGGGATGACTGTATTGCCGCAAAGGGTAATACCACGAATCTGCTAGTCAGAAATGTCACCTGTCATGGTGGTAATGGTATAACTATTGGTTCTGTGGGTCAATATCCGGATATGCCCGACTACGATGTCAATATCACTTTCGAAGATGTCAAGTGCGTGAACTGTATGGACGGTGCCTATATCAAAACGTGGCAGGGTGTCTCCGCAGACCACGATTCAAACGGCGACGTCGGAGGTGGAGGTCGGGGTTTGATCAAAAATATCACCTTCCGCAACTTCGAGATGGATAACGTTGGTCTTCCGATTCAGATTTCTCAATGCATCTATACCGAGGAAAGTAATAAGTACTGCAATACGTCTAAGATGCAGATTGAGGATGTGACCTGGGCGAATATCCACGGTACCTCGCGATATAATATTGCGGCCTCAATTTATTGTTCTGAGGCACACCCTTGTCCGAATATCTCTTTTGAAAATGTGGATCTTCGAAGTGTCAACCAGACAAAGGGACTGCCTGCGTATGGAACAATTTTGCAGCATGAAGTTTTCCAGTGCACAAATATCATCGGGGAGGGCAGCTCTGGTATTCCTTGCAATCATGTTGCGCCTAACAATTTTAGTCAGGGTGTTTATGATAATGTCAAGAGCTAGATCAGCGATGTGAGCGGCTGGTGGTTTGGCTAGGAATTGGAGGTCTTTTTCGATCGATATCTCAGACTTATAAATCACCTCCTTCTTATTTGCGTTTTACTCAATTTATCTATCACAAACACAAATTATTCAAGTTTACATGCGATGCGAAGGACTAGCAGTTGTCAGTGATGCTCTATAGTTCCTCGGATCGGATAAACTAGTATCCCTCAAAGGGTAAGCTTGCATAGCGTTTCATCACGTGGAGCCCCCTTCCTCCCCGACACACCTCAGCCTAACGTGACATCCAAGCAACTCAACTCCTTCATCTAGCCCACGGGCTGGTTAAATATCCCGTACTACCTAACCTGATACACAGATCATTTGAGCCCTGCGACACAATGTTCTCTCTTGTTTTATCCCCTGCCTGATACGATCGCTTTGGCCATGTTGACGCGCCCAGTGGTGGGAGTGGGACCATCGTGACTATCCGTCATGCTCGGTCGCAAGTTGACACTGAGATTTGGATTTTGATCCTCAAACCCCTCCTTGGAAACTGCAGCTCTTTTTCATATAGCCCCCATAAGACTGAAAAGTCCATCGATGTGATTCTCATTCAGAGGTCGCTACCGACTGACTCCTCCCGAGCGGGGTGGATAGAGACCCGTCGACATCAAATCGCCAAACCACGAAACGCAGCTTCGCAATGCTCAAGGACTCCTAGACCTGGGTCTTTGGCCTTTGTCCGCAAAATAACACTGATTCGCTTCTAACATCTTATGATCCTTACGCTGTTGGCAATTGCCGCACCCCAGAAAGCCTGGATTGATAGCCGGTCCCCACTTCTGAGGGACCCGAACGAACATATTGATAAGTGTGGAGCTCGGAGGGACTGGCTACAAGCATGGCCTGATTCTGAAAGATTGAGATAGGATGTCTGCCAATCTGCGTCGCCTTATTTAGCCGTGGTGCGGTAATTGCCCTCTCTTCCTTGGATGAACTTGCACGAAGCAATGTCTATCTACTGTAAAATCACCGACCAATCTGGCGAAGCAGTGACTCTGACTTCGGATCGCCATCGAGGACAAACACACTTGGGAAACCCGGAGCTGTCAAAATCCCAACCCTCGGCGATCACACATCCCCCTCATCTACCACGCGAAGCAAAATATGCCTCACAAGAGATTTGGGATCAAGGATAACCTATGGGCCATGGTGCAGCTCTGTCGACTACTGCACACACTCCCTTCAGGATGATGAAAGGAATATCCCACTTGTTGCCAAGGGCAGCAAACGATTGGCTGGAGCTTATGTTTCCAAGCCAAGATTGTTTCTTGGAAAAGAAGGCACTACTTGGGTCCTATTCAATACGTAGATAGATGAGTCCATGGGCTATCCAGTGATTCCATTCGGACTTCCAGTCAAAGAACCGGCAAGTCCGATACAAAACCTTGGCCCGACTTGGCCATAGGAATGAGGCTCTGCCTGGACGACTAACTATGACCCTTCTCGTGGCTCAAAAGACCTACTCGGAGATTCGGCGACATCCGTCAAGAACAAGCAAAAAGCTGAACTGAACTGGTCAAGATAGAGCAGCGAGTGATTGGATTGATCACACCATCTCCCACTCGCTGTGGTTCAGAACTCCGTTGTAGAGCCGCATCCGCGCACTCACCATTTTCTCATACGATGAACAAACCCAGCTCATTGAATTTCTTATTGAATGTTCAAATGAGATGAAGCACCTGTAGACAGGTATAATTTGGACTTAAACCTTTCCTACAAGAATTGGTGCGTCCCCCCAAACCCCCTGTCCCTTACTCACATCGATAGAGACCGGAAAAAAGCTCCTCCGAGCTTTCCCCCCCCCCAAAAGACTTCCGCCTCAGAAGCAACGCGGACACGAGAATCGGCTCCACTCACTTGCGACCTACTACCTACGCACTTTATCAACTTGCGCTCTCAACACCCTGTCTACCTACGAGCGAATACCAGATGCCGCTGGTGACGTTCCTATGGCTGGGTCCCGCAGGAGTCCGTCACTGAAAGACCAGTGGAACGCCGACCAAGACCGCGATCTTCATAATCGTGATCGGGACAGGCGTAGAGGTCGAGGCCCAAACCAAAACCGAGGTCGCGCTCGATATCGCGATCGAGGAGGGCGTCACTCTCGTGGTAGCGACCGTCGCTATGATTATCATGGAAGGTCTCCCCCACGCGCCTCCCGCTTTGGGCATGATTCATCTCACGATTCCTCTGGCTTTGCCTCCCAACGCTCTCCACCGCGTGGCTCACCTGGCGCTTCCCCTGGATTCCATGGACCTCAACGTTCAAATAATACACGACCGCCATCCTCTGCCGACCGGAACGCCCATTCATCTGGATCTCTAGATAGAGATAACCAGGGACCTCGACGAGCAGACTCTCCGTTCGGTCCACCATCAAAACGTCAAAGAACACGCAGTCCATCGCCCCGTGGTCCGCGTGCGCCATTCGCCAACCGTCGATCTTCATACAGCAAGCACAGTGACAGACGCGATCGAAGCCCTCCTTTTCGAGGTCGAGGTCGGGGATTTTCAGGTCGCGGTGCCCCAAGGGGACGGTCTCCACGTCGAGGTCGCGATCGCCGAGGAACTGACCGTCGTCGCTCTGACATCCCGAGACACGCCCAATCGAAGTCGCCCGTGCGCGACAGAAGCTTTCATCAGTCGCCTAACCGACGTTCTCGCTCACGCAGTGACGATTACAGTGATCGAGATTCTCGATATCGTTCTCGGTCTTTATCAAGGCACTCCGTTCGTTCATCCGGATCACGGGGCTCTGTATCTCCCTCTAATCCGCGTCCCGACGAGCCAATGAACCCAGCCCGATTCATCAAACCCAGCCATGATGATACGGCTCGGTCTCCCTCCCCTCCACGCCCCATTCCAAGTTATGACTCTGGAAATACAAGTGGCCCAGTAGATGGGCCAGTTAACGTGCGTGATGCACTTCCTCTGCATGGAATGCGAGGGTCAGACGCTCACAGGCAGTATTCACGCTCCTCTCGACAGCGTCTGGATACGAGGCAATACTCAAAGTCCCCACAATACGCAACACCGACAACCTCTCATCGGGGCTCCCCTCCACCAAGCTCCCCATATCGCAGTGGACGAGGTGGTCGCAGTGGTGAACAGTCCGGATATTCTGGTCATGGGTCAGTCAGATCTTTCACATCTATCACACTCTCTTAGAAATGAGCTCAACTAACCTCACATACACGTTTAGTCACACATCACCTTACCGACAAGACAATTACTATTCGAAAAATGGTGACCATGGGGAACTATTTGACCATAGGCGTGGTTCATTTGATAACCCACCGAATCCCTCCTCCCAACACCCCCAGGGTACACCATCCTTCCGTGGAAACTATGCTAGCTCTCGCGGGAATCACGCCCATCAGGGCCCCGACCGTCGTTTCTCAGGCTCCGGTCCCTCTTCGAGCAACAACAATAGATCATCGCACATGGATGACAAAGGCCATTTCAACAACTCACAATGGACAGCACCTGGATCCCGTGGCCACTCTGGACAAGACAGCCCAAGAATGGGACACAACCACGGATCGCAAACCCCTTCCACACGACCTCCATCTGCCAATGATCCACAATCTCCAAGGGCAGTGGATAGTGGTGACCATCTCCGACCTGCTCCTAAGGCATTCTCAAGAGAAGAGGATGTCCAGCCAGGACCCGAAGGTGATGGTCCACGAAAAATGCCTCCGCCTACCCGAGATGCGCCGCCCACTAGCCCGGCAGAGAGCCGTGGAAAAATCAGCTTTACCTTCAAAGCTAAAAGCACGCCGGCGCCTGCTCCGAAGCCAGTGCCTGACCTTGCACAGCGTATGCAGGTCCGCGAACCGCCACCCCGTGCTCCTCCTCTATCTGAAGCACCATCCCCTCGCAATCGATTGACGAATGGGCCATTGCCTAAATTCAAGCCCGAACCACGTTTTGATCGCTTTGATCGAGACCGCGGAAGGGATCGGGGACGGGATCGTGGTCGAGATCGCGGAAGAGATCGTGGTCGAGACAGAGAACGAGACTTTGACCGAAGAGATCACAGGGATCACAGGGATCACAGAGACCTCCGAGAACCCCACGGCCGAAGAGAAGATCATCGATTCGACCAGCGTCGTGAGCGCGGAAGGGGAGACCGCCGCCCAGACTTCCGACAAGATCGTCGCAGAGACTTCACTCCCGAACCACCAAGGGAACTCCCACCTCCACCGAAGCAAACCAAGATTGTCCTCCGCCCTAAGCCACGTCCCAAGCTGTCCGAGGAATTTGCCAAGGCCGATTCCGTCTATTATCGCAAGCCAGGCAATGAATCTGTCATTGGCGCGGGCACGTACGGAAAGGTCTTCAAAGGAATCCACGTGTATACTCAACGCAAGGTTGCATTGAAGAAGATCCGAATGGAGGGCGAAAAGGATGGATTTCCTGTGACCGCTGTGCGCGAGATCAAGCTGCTCCAACACCTCCGCAATAACAACGTCGTGAGCCTTTTAGAGGTTATGGTCGAGAACAACGAATGCTTTATGGTGTTCGAATATCTCTCGCATGACCTCACTGGCCTGATCAATCATCCCACCTTCGCACTAACTCTCGCCCATAAGAAGGACCTGGCGAAACAATTGTTCGGAGGTCTGAACTATCTTCACCACCGAGGTGTCCTTCACCGTGACATCAAAGCCGCCAACATTCTCGTCAGCAACCAAGGGCTATTAAAATATGCGGACTTCGGTCTAGCTCGATTCTTTTCAAAGAGCCGACCCCTGGATTACACCAACCGTGTGATCACTATCTGGTACCGTCCGCCTGAGCTTCTCCTCGGCGAAACTCGCTACGGCCCCGCTGTTGATGTCTGGAGTGCCGCATGTGTCTTCATAGAAATGTTCACGAAGAAGGCCGTATTCCCGGGCGAAGGAGGCGAGCTCAGCCAGCTCGAGAAACTCTACAACTGCTTGGGTACACCGAATCGTGCCGACTGGCCGGACCTTGTCGAGATGCCCTGGTTCCAACTGATGCGGCCCACCGAACGGAAGAAGCGAGTCTTTGAAGATATGTATCGCGAGATTTTATCTCCCGATGCGCTAGACCTCATTTCCCAAATCTTCCGATACGATCCGGCAAAGCGACCGAGTGCGGAAGAAGTCCTCAACCATTCCTACTTCACGTCCGAAGCACCCGCTCCGCAACAAGCCATCGAGTAAGTTTATTACCCCAAACCTCAAAGGTATCCGAATGATAGATACTAACTTACTATTTAGACTGGAGCATATTGAAGGGGACTGGCACGAATTCGAATCCAAAGCTCTACGAAAGGAAGCTCGACGTGCAGCCGAGCATCAAAGTCAAAAAGACCGAGAAAAACGCAAAGCAGAGACATCCGTGACGTCGAGCGATCGAGACTCCAAACGCGTGCGGGAGACTTAGCGCCGAAGCAGCAGTGACCACAGTGTGCATTTTTGATTATTCTTCGCTTATAGCATGGGGGCATGGGTTCGGGGAATTGCATTTAGCTTCCTGGGTGGCATGGTATGGTATGGTATGGAATTATTATGGGAGATATCAGGGCCTACTTTTTTGTGACATATTGCCCGCAGATTTATGAAAGACAAATACTTTTTGTAATAATCCAATGGGAAGAAGTCGTTGACGGGATGTCATTGTGTGTGTAGGAATAATTTTTAAGTTCCAAGTTCTTCATGGGTCCGAGTCGAGTGGAGAATGTCAAGCGTAGGAGATAGCTAGCTGCAGGGGTCAGGGCAGGGTCAGATCGGAGCTAGGTCGTAGTTGTGAATACAGGTTAGCAAGGGCCAGTGCAATGGGAACGTAAAGTGCTTGAAATTGAAAAATGCTTGATGGTTCCATCATATCAGACTTTGCCAATCGACCTCACGCCCAACCAGCCAGTAGAAATGCGGCGGTTGGGGCCTCGGATTACCAGAGAGCTCAAAGGATATCATCATTTATGGGAGTGGGAGTGGGAGTGGAGTGGAGTGGAAGCGAAATGGAAGATAATAAATATTGGATTGAAGCTATTCAGGACGTACCCTACAACTAAACAAAGAAAAAAGAAGAAGAAGAAAAGCGAATCAGCAGTAAATGAGTGTCTCGTCAATCAGGTCATCAACGTATCATGGGAAGCTGTAGAGCCCTCGTGATGATGGTTTTAGATGCGATTGTTAATCTCGACACACACATCGGAAACACCGGAGCAGGAGAGTAGGCGAAACACCGGTGTTGATTTGAGTTGGTGGTCTTGCGTAAAGAAGAAAAGAAAAAAGGAAAAACGGAAAAAGAAGGGGGGTTTTATGCGGTAGTCATCGGGAAAAAAGACGGCGCGGGCAGTCAGGCGAGACACAATGTGATTGGTTGGAGAGCAAAGATGGAGCTCTTTCTCGAGTCTCCAATTCCACTCCATCTTCACTTTGATCTTGTCTCCCCTCCATTCACCACCCACTTTCCCCCTCTCTTACTCCATATACGAATTCCTTCTATTCTTCCTTTATCCTCTCTACCCTTACGCCTTGCCCTTCCATCCCTCCCTTCAAAAAGATACCCCGATCCCGTCACCTCATTCCTACCACCTCCGCCCTCTCTCCATCCCGATCCGCCTCTTTTTCTGCGCCCACCTGTCGCACCACAACTTCTCTCATACCTCATTGATTAACCACGACTATTTGATCTGCGCAATCTCAAGTCTACTTGGTCGTTAATCTCGTTTTTTCTCCTCTTTTTTATTACTCCCGGATGACCGCTCGTGTCCCGGGCCGTCTAACCCGCCGCCATGGATAATGCCAACCTGTGGACTCGTCGAGCAAAGTAAATCTCATGAACCCGATCGCCTTACCCCCAAAAATCTACCCCCAAAACTAACATTCTCGTTCTTTTTTTTCTTTCCACCGCGCAGCTCTTCCAAATTGTCCCTCTCCATGTCCGGGACGGACGGCAAGGACGGTGCCCGTGTCGACCTGCCCCGCTCATCCAAACGCTTCGGCCCCGACAGCTCCCACGGCCGCTCGAATCCCTTCAACGCCATATCCCCTATGTCTACGGGCGTCTCCTCCCCATCCACAAACGCCTCATCCGCCTTTGGTCTGGGATCCGGCGCCTTCGCCTCCTTCGGCGCCCCCAAGACTCCCGGCGGGAGTACCTCAGACGTGAAGACCCCGGGAGGAGAGAAGCGAGAGTTCTCCGGAGATCATGAAGAGGTGCTTCGGACGAGGGAACTGGTCGCTGCCGCGGTGTCCGGCGGAGGTGGGCTGGGCGGACACCCGCTCAAGTCGACCTGGATCGTCTGGTACCGCCCTCCGACACCGAAGTATTCCGACTACGAGAAGTCGACAGTACCGCTCGCCTCGATATCGTCGGTGGAGAGCTTTTGGGGCACGTATTCGCATCTTAAGCGGCCCTCTCTGCTTCCGACGGTGTCGGATTACCACATCTTCAAGAAGGGCATTCGTCCGGTGTGGGAGGATGAGGCTAACAAGCGCGGTGGCAAGTGGATTGTCCGGTTGAAGAAAGGCGTGGCTGATCGGTACTGGGAGGATTTGCTTTTGGCTATGGTGGGTGATCAGTTTGCGGAAGCCGGGGATGAAGTCTGCGGTGCGGTGCTGAGTGTCCGCGGTGGCGAGGACGTCTTGAGTGTCTGGACACGAAACGACGGCGGGCGGAACATTAAGATCAGGTATGTGCAGGATTATTTTTTCTCTCTTCCATTTTTGATTCAATTTTCGCGGAACTAATGCTTTTCTTTTTCTCTCTTTCTTCCAGAGAAACCATCAAGCGACTTCTTGCATTCCCTCTAGACACCAACATAGTCTGGAAGAGCCATGACGATAGTATCGCCCAACGCTCCGCCATTGACCAGGCGCGTCATGAAAAGTCAACCACAACCGGATCCACCCCGACTGGCCACCTAGGAACCGAACGGCGCCGCAACACGGGCCACGACGACTCGGACAAAGTCAAGGGCGTCACTCTGTCATGAACTCTTTCTTACATATCCTCGACCTTGGCCCTTGGGCCCTGTACAGTAACAGCCATTCCAAAAAAAAGAAAGGGAAAAAGAAAAAGAAACCATGCACAATTACTCATTGGGGCGCGTTTGGGTCTCGGGGACTGGTGGGGGGCATCGAGGCGAACTTGAACTCAGCGGTTTGATTTGGGATTTTATGTCTTGAGTGAACTTATTCAATGTCTGGTTCCGTTTTTTGCTCAAGTTTTTTATGTGCCTTCAAGCTCACGCGTGATGTTTTATCCTTTTCTTTTGTTCTTTTTCATTCTCTATCTATGCGAAAATTGCTGGATCTGCAGAAGGCGCAGATGTCAGTTATCCATGATAGTTCAAGCTAGCTTTAGCCTAGTCACGCTATGGTTAAGGGATGGCTCCTAATTAACCATCCCCGACATGTCCAATGTATTTGATGATCTCTGATATTCTATTCCAATGAGTATTATAAACTTGAATCTGAATATAAACTGAATATAAACTTGAATATATCGCTGAAATCCAAGAATGCGGCAAAAAAGACTACCCCTCTGACCGCCCGATAAACCAAGCAACGGCGATAGTCTTCAAGTTCCTCCAAATTCAAACGTCCAGTCCCCGCAAACAAAGAAAATTTCATATATTCGAGATGGGACCGTTGCTGCGCATGGTCCTGTCCTAGTCGAGGTAGCCATCTGAATGCCTATCTTTGACAGTTTCTCCAAAATCTTCGCCAGTCTTTCTCCGCATCGCCCGCGTCACCGTCAGGCCGACGATCGCCAATCTTTGCGAACTCGGACTCAGCACCGCCATTCACCCTCATACGATCGCAACCGCTCTCTTGCTCAGAGCCGCGAGGTCTCCCTTTCTTCGTCCCAAGGAGATTTTACGACAAATCAGCAGAATCACTTCTCTTTACTCTCCGAAGACGAGGACGACCAAGACAATCGACTACAAGAATCTCCGCGCGATACTGCTGCGCTCCCGCAGGTGTGTTAGCTTAGCAAGCTCCCCCAGCTTCGCCTTCGCTGTCCTTTGCTTTGCAAGCTGTACAGCTCTCCGGCTTTGCGTTTCCTGGAATCCTGTTTCGCACCCATCCTATCCTGCCTTTGGAGACGACACGTTACTAGTACACCAGTGATCCTAGGATCCCTGCGTCGAATACTGTTCTTACTGCCGACTTTTTGCTTTTTTTTTTGGCCCTTCCGGACCCGGGCTCGTACTGAGCTGATCTGATTCCACCCTCCTCAGAGCCCTCAGAGTTATGCGAATACTCTTACTTCTTACTCCCACCTTGGATCTACATCTACACTCCCCCGTGGACAATTGCGATCACAATCACGGGCTTCAGTTGATTCCAGTGACCGGTAGATATGCCCTCTCACCGCGGCCCTGCCTGCGAGCCAAAGCTGATTTCGAATTTCTGCCGTCCCAGCTCGGGTGACGCTTCGCAGATGTTAGGCAAAGATCAGAGTCAGAGCCGAAGTGCTGGAAAGTCTCGCGAAGAGCAGACAGAGGAGGACCGTTTGCTAGGACCATCTGGGAAATACCGGTATGTTGTACAATCGGTTTCGGGGGAGTGTGCTGTAATTGGATGAGACTATTTGCTAACTGGTGTGTTTCTTTTTCGACATAGAGATACAAACGCTGTGCGAATCCGTCCTGGTGAAGGGAGAAAGAAGATTCCTGGGGTATGTTCTGTCATCTGCTCTGCTTTAGAACTAGCATGGACACGTTTCTGATTCATGAGCAGAGTTCGGCCGCATTCAAGCCAACGAACAATCTTTCCCGAAATGTACGGGACAGCGGCCCAGTTCGGGCCCAAGGCAAGGCCCAGCAACCAACTTCATTGCCGCAGAAGAGTCGCTCTCGTCTAGACGAGCCATTCGATTTCGACCAGGGTGGTCGTCCGAACAAACGGCCACGCAATAATGAACACGCCAAACCTCGGGATCCCATTGGGAAGAGGGCCACCCAGTTGTCTCTCCAAACTTCTCCGCGTCGAGTTTCGCCCGTGTCGAGCGAGACGTCGAGCAAATTAGAACGAAATGTCATCCCACGCAAACAGGAGGAGTACCGCCAAGTGGAGGAATACATGAAAATCCCCAGAAGCTATTCTCGGATACGGCCCAATCGACGCAAACCGAACCCGCCCGATGACCAGGACGAAATGTTCACCGCACAGGCTGCCAACGCAAGGCGTGCCGCGGTGGAACTTACAGCGAGTTCTTCTTCCAACCGCGAAAACGGGTCGAATTTCAGATCAAAATCGCCGCAAAGACTTGCTAATTCACGAGAAAGTCCCGATGTATTACAAGGCGACGTCACCACGATTCCAACGTTACCGAAACCTACCACCAAACAACGGCCAGGTCGCCAGAATCCAAATAATGAGCCGGAGCCGTCTCCATCTCGAAAACGCTCGCCGAGTGATATCCAACCTACCGACTTCACAAGCTCGCCCATTCAAGGCTCTAAGAGGGCCAAGCGCAGTCACAAAATTCCGAGCAGGTTTGACTTTGACGTTGAGTATCTTCGATTTGGCCCTTTCAAGAAACAAGCTTGTCCGAGGGGACTGCTGCGGTTTTCTGTTGTCGAGGACACGATCGAACTCGGTGAAATGACTTCCGAATCTGGTCAGGATTTCCTTACCAGTATCGAACTGCGCCGTATCTTTGCGGCATACTTTGGGGGTAATGAGTGTCTTAAAATCCGCTTAAAGCTCACTAAGACGTCTGACTCTCCATACGACATGGTGGATATTGAATTCATCACATTGTCCGAGAAGGGCCGATTCGAAGGTTTGGTCCGAGAACAAACTAAAAAGATACAAATCAAGCCCTCGCTGTTTATGGACAGTGCTTTTCGTCATTATGAAGCCGAGCAGTCGAAACTCAGCAGCGTGCCCAAAAAATCCTTTATCGAAGATGCCCTCTCTGAACACATCCAGCAACCGTCAACCCGCCAGAAAATATCGTCTGTCCTACAGGGGGATAATGAAGGTCTACCGGATAAGACGGATCACATTAAGAGGTATGTCCGGTTCATTCCGAAATCGTTGAAATGAGCTGACAAAACAACTAGGAACACAACCGCTGCAGCCCTCACAGAGCGTGATGTTGAGGATGAAGATTCAAAAGTCCAACCAGCCGAAAGCGACAAAGGAACGGAAATCCCGGTCAAGAAGTTTCAGCCAAAACCTGAGGCAGAGAGACAGACCCGCTCGACGGGACGACGCTCAACTCGACTCTCCGATTTATTCAAAAACCATGCCAACGACAAACCCGACTTATTCAGCAAATATCCTCTCAAAGAAGACCCTTTCCGAAATGAATGGAAGCAGCCACTCGTATATCCCCAAAATGGAAAGAAAAAGGCCGAAGTCACGGTCGAAGACCGCGATCGATTGCGTGATGACGAGTTCCTCAACGACAACCTGATCGCGTTTTATATGCGCTTCTTGCAAGATCACATGGAACGAACGAATCCCGAGGTGGCGAAGCAGGTCTACTTCTTCAACTCTTATTTCTACGATACGCTCACGAAGACATCCCGGGGAATCAACTATAGCGGTGTCGCGAAGTGGACAAGGAACGTCGATCTGTTCGGGTATAATTACGTCGTGGTTCCGATCAACCAGAGTGCGCATTGGTATGTTGCTATTATCTGTAACCTGCCGAAACTATTGGGCGAAACCAAGGAAATTGAAGCCAAGGCCGATGTGGCAGAGTCTGCCTCTTCCAACGACAAGAGTCCCCCCCAACCAGACAGAGAGTGAAGTTCATGAAATCCTTGAGTCACCGGAGCCCGAGGCCGAACTGGGCACAAACCAAGCAGGAAGATCGACGGAATCTCCAGCTTCGGAAAGGGCACGTAATCGCCTTGCGTCCATGTCACTTGAAAACGAGACTGGCTCTGGAGCAACCGAAGGCTCGTTGGAAGAAGCTGGAAAGGACCTGCCACCAAAGGAGAAGGATGCCAATGAGTCCGACAAGAGAACAGAACCAAAGGAACCCAGTTCTGCCGACGAATGGCCCGCAGAAGACGACCACCACCCCCCGCCCCTCAAGCTTTCCACAACATCTCTCAAAGCGAAACCCACCGACCCCAAACCGTCTCCTCTCCCCGCATCCCAGACCCCAACTTCCAAAAAGAAAGGAAAAGGCGGCCAAAGATACCACCCGGACCAAACGACAATCATCACGTTTGACTCCCTCGACCTCGCCCGCTCCCCCACAGTCCGGATCCTACGCGATTACA
This sequence comes from Penicillium manginii, assembly GCF_028828005.1. Lineage (NCBI taxonomy): Eukaryota > Fungi > Ascomycota > Eurotiomycetes > Eurotiales > Aspergillaceae > Penicillium > Penicillium manginii. The sequence continues at coordinate 1,465,360 of NW_026643109.1, read as the reverse complement.
TCTGCGAAGAATCCTCCTCGAAACGAGGTAAGCACATCGAATCAAAGGACATCAAGGGCATGCGAGCCCGCCAAATTCCCCTCCAACCCAACTTCTCCGACTGCGGCCTCTACCTTCTGGCATACCTGGAGAAATTCGTGCAGGACCCGGATCAATTTGTTACGAAGCTGCTGCAGCGCGAAATGGATGAGAAGGATGACTGGCCTCCGTTGGGCTCGGGTCTGCTTCGGCAACGGCTGCGCGATTTTCTTGATCGGTTGTATCGGGAGCAGGAACGGGTTCAGGCGGGTAAGGGTCAGGAGCAGGAGATCCTGGCTGATCAGCAACCCGTCTCGCATCTGTTGGGCCCGTCTTTTTCCAGCGACGAGGATGTCGAGAAAAAGGACGATGAGCCGCCAAGGGAAACAGTCGATGCCGAGAGAAAGGCCGATGAGTCCCCAAGGAAAATAGTCGACGCTGTGAAGAGCGAAAAACTTGCCGAGAAGCCTGGTAACTGTGGCTCTGGGAGCGACTCGGATGACAGCTCAACGGCCGACCAGCTTCAACTAGTACCTAATGGCACCACCGCGACTGTGTCCAAGGCAATTTCATCCGCACCATCCCCCAGGAAAGATTCTTCCAAAAAGGACTCGCGTCAGAAGAAAGAGAAAGAGAAAGAGAAAGACGAGGATGTCGTCGAGGTACCGGACAGTCAAGAAGCGAACCGGGACCCTTCCCCCAAACGCTCCGAAGCCCCACCTCCCAAGGCCGAGAAAAAGAAACACGGGAAAACAGACGAGCCTCTCAAAATCAAGAAGTCCGACCCTATCAAAAAGGATCACATACCCAAAGTCGAGATCCAGATCCGGGCAACACCACCTCCTCCTCCTTCAAGCCCGGGAAAGGTTAGAAAGAGTCCTCGCGGGGAAGAGAGAAACGTTGATTTCGCCCGTTCCATTCTGAATCTACAGCATCATTTCATCTCGGTCTCGGTTATTCAAAGTCCCCTTTGCGTCCTATTCTGTTATTGTTTTCTCCCTCATTTATTTTCACATGCATAGCCGAATTGTAATTCGGTTTCTGGATAGAGGCGTTGGCGAGCGACGAACGACCTAAACGTGTTTCTTCTTCTGTTTTCTTGGGATACATGAGATAAGATACCAGCATCTTCAGCACAATACCATTTGTTTACCTATTTCTATGTTCAACCTTTTTTCTACCGGGCCCAAGTCCGAGTTCGAGTCCAGTCAGTCCGATCTAGAACTTCACACTCACGTTATCCACCAAGTAACTACTAGTAGATCTATCCCACAAACTTGAAACTTCCAGGCTATCCTATTCCCATTTACTTTACCACATACTCTCATCCGCAATCCACTTCGCCATCTTCTCCCTCTTAAACGTCTCAAGATCCCACTCCTTCCCCTCAAGCAATTCCTCCCCAGCAATCCACACATAAGTAACAGCAACAACCTCCTTTCCCCCTTGCACATCGACACTCCCCACCACACCATCAAGTACATCCGACAAACTACCCTGCCCACTCTCATTCCCATCCCTCCGCAACGTCCGAACACTAACCTCCACCTTCGAATACGGATCTCCCTCGAAAAGATCTAGTCGGTAAATATCTCCATCCGTAAGACCAGAGACTAGAGTCCCCAGCACAGATGCAGCATTGGCATTGGCACTGGCATTGGCGTTGGCATTGACATCTTGTGCCGTAGATACAGAGTCAGAAGCGGTAGTCCCTGATTCCGCAATGATGGCGGGATAACTATGATTCCGGACACGATGGCGCTTGAACCCGTGTAAGATTGCGGGTTGGAATGTCAGGAGCTCTTTTTGCCAGGGCTCTGGGTCGACGCGGCCGTAGATGACGCGGTATAGGATTTGGGGGGCCATTAGTGTTCCTGGGTTTGTGAGCTTTGGTATATGTGGTGTGAAGTGGGGTGGGGTGGACTTACCGTAGAAAAAGCAGACGTGGGAGCCCATTTTGCGAGAGTATGAGGCTTCTGCTGTGTCTATCTAGGTGTTCAAGAGTAGGGTATTTAAGTTGTAGGGTGAGGTAGAAGCTAACATAGTTATCTCTCGTCGGCTGTCGCTTTGGACTGCGGGGTCGTTGGATCCACCGCTTAGAACTACTGGATGGGCTACATCAAGCTATGGGGCCCTGTGGTTTTATTTTTTGATCTTAAAGATAAAGGGACGAGAAGCCTAGTGAATCTAGTCCTCATTTCAATATGTGTGCATTTCTATTTAATTTTGAACATGCATTCAGCCAAAGCTTCATAAACCTGAACACTATTTACGCCGGGCTCGGGGGCTTCCCACTCAGATCCTTAATCATTTCCTCGGTAAGAGGATCTTTCTTATCGAAAGCATACTTTTTGCGCCTCTCCGAGGTCCACGATGTGACATCTAGCTTATCACCACCAACAGGACCCGGCGCGAAAGCAAAAGCCGGCACCTCGAACTTGCCCACATAACTCTTCAGAGACTTATTCCAGTCCCAAGGGTCATTCTTCTTAGACTCTGGCGCAGGAAGCTTCACCTTTTTAGCGCGCGGTTCCACAATTGCCTTGATGGAGTCAAGATTGCCCGGATTCGGCAGCGCAATATCGTACTTCATCGCATAAGCCATGATAATACTCGCCAAGCGACGAGTCCCATCCGACTCCCTTATCTCAAAAAATATCGGGCAAGGCTCTTCTGCAAGGCGCAGCCAGAGCGCCATCATATGGCCAAGATTCTTGATCTCGGAATCCGGTTTGAGAACTCCGTTGCGCTCCAGTGTCGCCAGCATACTCAAGAACATAGTCTTGACGAGCTTGGACATTGCCACCGCGCATTCCCCATCGTCGATTCTAGCGGTGGTTGTATTAACAGGGTTGCAAATAGAAAGGGTTCCGGTAGACTGAACTTACTGCATCATTGCATCGGCCGAGCCGTGACGGATGAATAGACCCAGTCCCTCGCACAACGCCCATTGCTCTTTCCAGCCACTCTCTGCCAGTCCTGCCGCTTGGAAGTCCAGCATAAAATTCTCAACAAGCTCTAGGGTGCCGTACGCATAGTGGTCGTTGAATGTGTACATCGTCATCTCGTCCGGGTCACGGGGTATGCTGAGACGTTGCGCCGACACACACTTTTGAAATCCGGCGTATGTGATAACCCATTCCTGGTCTGGATTTTCGTCGGAGGGCTTCGAGCCATCTGGATGGGCCTTGGATGTTCAATTAGATGGGCTGCTCTTTTTTTTTTTCCTCGTTGGGGATTGAAATATACCTTGTCTTTATCTTTCTCGCCATCCTCGCCGTCTTCGTCCTCGTCCGAATCTTCGGATTCATCACCCTCGTCCAAAGGGTCGCGTTTGGATCCGTAGTGTGTCGGAGCTAGAGGTATGTATTCAAAAGCCTTGGCAGGGTCCTGCATGAGTGTCACCCACGCGACGTCCGTCTCTGCACTCGCGGACCCGGGAGTCATGCGCGGGTTACGCGGGAGTCCAAGTGCAAGGTGGGCGGGGGTGTCCTGGGCGGATTTGGCTCGTTTTTGGGCATCGGCAGATGGCGCCTCGGTGGATTTTCTTTTGGGTGGCATTGTGATGGAATTGGTTCCGAGGTTATTGAGAGAAAGTAGATGGTACAAGTACCTTCAAGTTAGTTATATGTAGTAGCCCCTGAGAGAATGATATCATTCTATGCTTAGGGTAAGGTAGGTTAATCTTGGAACTTGTTCCAATAGCGAGTCGCCAGGTCCTAAGCATTATTTTTAAGTCAATAAATTAAATTTTAATACTACCCACTACTTAACAACTTGTACCTTTCAAAGATTTATTTCTGAACAGGATTCCTTAGAAAGTGTGTCGATCGAAGCCTTCGGTGCCTGGCACGTGACTAACCAGTGTGTACCTAGTGGAATGGGGATTCTCGCTCTTCGACAAGCAGAGATCCCGTGACGTGGTGCCTCAGTAACAAGGTGTCCACTCTGGTGGTCAGATATGTAGCGCGCGCAGGTCTAGTTTTGAGAATGAACCAATCTTTCCTATTCATGAATCAACTCCTGCTTCGTACGATGACCGCTATCTGATCTACTGAGAGATGAAGCTCCATTAGTTGAGTACTAGGGACAAGCTTATCTGCCTGGCCAACACTACTCATTGATCAGTTCAAGCACCCTACGGGTGAAGTGGTTTTGTTTTCGTGTTCACAACTTGAACGTGTTCATTCACACTTCATTGACAAATCCATCACGATGCCGTGAAGCGTTGCTGTAGGAGGCGTCGCGAACACTGAAACGTCCTTTTCCAGCACGCGGAAGCCGTATGTGACCTAGAGTAGACGAATATATAATCAAAATGTAACCTGTACTTATATTGAAAGATGAGAAAGCCCTGGAGCCACGTTTCACACCCAGGCAGACACTAGTAACGTATGGTATAACAATATCTTAATTTGACGCCTGACCTCGGGATCGGATCAGACTGGTATGTTTTAGATAGTACAAAGGGAACTAAGAACTGGGCTTAGGAGCCTAACAGGAGATAATTGTTGCTTGAAGTGATAGGGATGTTACTATCAAGAATATTAGACAGAAAGAAAATACAATGATATCGAAGGCAATATACCAAAGTCGTGACAAGTGAGAAGAAAAAGAAAGCCAGACTCGGAGATACATCCACCTCAGTTCTCCCGCAAAATTCATCCTCAACATAAGTCTTCCAAATTTGATTCGACTACCAGTTCCGGTATCTTCCAAGCTCGTTTATGAAAAAACGTCATTGATGATTTCGACCTTATCATCCGATTCCCCGCCATATCCGAAGGAGCGGTAGTATTCTTCCTTTGCTTTCTCGAATGGTTTGCACGCGTTGACTCCGCTCTTTCAAGTCACAGCATTAGTATGTTATTCTTTTTCTCTTGTCATCCAAGGATCTCGTTGACATACTGTGTTTTCATTCGAGCAGCACATGGGCCTGTATTCGGGTTCATTGCACTGTTCCGGTGGCTCATCTGGTTTCATATTCCGGCCTATTAGGTAAATATGGTTAGTGATATATCTCAATGTGGTAATTCCACTGCAAGAAAAGCACTAGTAGCGGTGACATACATTGGAATGACACCGCTGAGCTTATCTGGATGCCTCCAACAATAGGCACGAGTTCGCCCAATGGTTGGATGATATCGTGCGAGGTCTGCGCCAAAGACTGGCAGCACTGTTTGTACTGGTGCTCCGGGCAGGAGTAGGGGCCGACAGGAACCACTGGCGTGGAAGATGCTGCTGAAGGTGATGAATAGGTTGCCGAAGAAGATGCGATCGCAGGCATAGTGGGCGTAGGCATTGGGACCACAGGGTATTCCTGTAGAACGGGCACGGCGGAGGCGACAGCTAGGCTTGCTAGGATAGAGAAGATAGTTTCGATATGCATTTTGAGAATATTGAACTTCGTTATTCTTGCTTTATTTCTTGAATGCGTCTGCGGGTCCGGGTACGTTGGCGTGAAGTGAAAGAGTGTAGGTTCGAAAGGGTTCAACTTGGCGTGTATATGTGGCTCTCTATCCGAAAGGCCGCTGGGCAGATTGTATCAATGTAAAAGAGTGAAAAGTAGTCGGTATATGGAGAGAAAGAAAGGAAAGACTGGAGCTGGGCGGTATTAGGCCGTCATCGGTGTCGACAGTGTTATTTGGTGTCGACGAGATTGCAGTATGGGAAGAAGGGAAAAGAGCCAGTCCCGTGTTGAACAATGCGTGAGCTCAAGGGGAGTCGCGTTGTAGCCAAACCGGGAAGCCCTCGCCTAGCGCTTCCAAGTCTCACGTTCCTGCGTCCTTTTTCTCCTCCCTTGTCTTTCTATTGGCCCTTGTTTACTTCATTTGCCAAATCTAGGATTCCAGGGGTTTCATCCCAGTCGAGAGGGCAACAGTGACTGTGCCGACCAGTGATGGGACTTTCTGAGCCACTTGGAATGCGGACAACTGGAAAATCTGATAATATTGCCGGTCATCTCGTTTGTTGTTCGGTATACCGCTAGGATTGTTTTATCTTCAGCAAGGTTTGCCCGAAATAGGTTTGTCATGAGATCTAGTACTCACTCCCGATGTATTTTCTACATCCATATATCAGCTTCTGTACTTATTCTAGGTTGAATTGTATCTATATTTCCCCAGTTTCTTAACTCATTGGGGCAAAAACATGCGAGATAGGATACACCACGATTCTGATCATGCAAGGGGTGTATCCAAAGAATGCGGAGCCCTTCACTCGATTGGTCCACTTAACGAAGGGATAAATACAGGCATCCTTTTTATCTCTGGCTCTGCTGAACAAGCGGTATGTATTTCCAACACCGATCCACTTCTGTGATAGTTAGGTCGGTTGTTAAGTTCCAACCTGGGACCAACATTGAAATTTTCAAGTTTAGACATCCAAATTAGATTATTCTGATTCGAAGATGTTACTGCGTCTGGCTTATATAAGCAAGTTAAAACGTTCAATTGGGCTTGAATCAATTCAAGTTCTTTCTCTTGTGTGTAAGTTACTGGCACAAGTATTTTTAAGGTTATATAAATGAACTGCCCAGGTGCGTAGCGCGAACTTGAATCGATAATCGCCAGTGCTACCCGTGGACTAGTAGTAGATGCCCCACAACAACCTTCAACGTTAACCAAGGTTGAGAGATAAGTCAAATAAACCAGCCAAGAAACATACATTTTTCGTACATAACTACCGCTGAGTTCTTGGGAACCTCATTCCGAGACATATCGAGAAAATAACCTTTTATTGTTGGAAGATAGTACAACACTCGGTAATATAGTACTCTCGTTCTAGGTCCGTTACAATGTGCGACCCGAGTTATCTTCACTTTGTTATCATGTACTTCTCCCAGTACCATTGACTACTAATAATACTAGTACTGAAATCTGAAGCACTTTGGTCTTCGCTCTCCTACCTAGATAGAATATTCCTTATCTAGCAATTCTACAGGGTGCTACATGATACAGTACTACTAGTATACATAGATCAAACAGAGTACAATTAATTTCCTTACTAGGCTACTAGTACTACATAATCTATCAAGACTACGGCAATTCTACGCGCGGAAGTATCTAGCGAATATAAAGAAGAAAAAAAACTTTGTATACTCCCATATCATCGTATTCGTTGTTGTACATTTCGTGAGCTCGTACCGACCAGGGCCCGATTTGTTGTTGGGGTTGGGTGACATCGTATCGTAACAAGGTTTCGCCGGAGCAGGTGGACAATGTAATTTGTCCACATCGATGGGGAAGGGCAGGGCTGGTAGAGTCACAGGGAGCAGGCATAAAGCCTCGGGGACAAAAAAGCATGTAGGACAGGAAAGAAACGCTCGCTTCGCTTTAGCAAATCAAAAAGATGGCTAGAAAACAGGAAAGATTGATCAGGCCGTTATACCTCGCAGAGTGTATAGCAAGCAAAGGCATCGTAGTTAATACAGGGGGCAGCTGGGCCCCGGAGAAAGCATGGACTGCGTGAATGTGAATGGAACATCGTTTGTAGACTGCATTTGTCCCGAGACGAACAATGCTGGACTAGCCAGAAGAGCTGAACCGGGCGACGATAGCAACTGTGAAGAAGCGAAGGGGACGGTGGGTGTGAGGTGGGGGAAGAGGGTTAAGATCCGGTTTGGACTTCCCTTTCTTTTTTTTGGTGGTGTTTTTGGATATGCGCTGGTGAGGGGGAGAGGTGCATTGAAACGATGGTTCCCTATTCAACACGTCCGAATACCGTGGAGACCGACAGTTTCACAATCAAGTCGGCGGTAAGATGCAAAGGACGACGAGTCTTATAGAGAACCGAACAGTTTCCTGCAAAAGGGGTCAAGGATAAGATGTTCACAAACAAAATGGGCAGTAGGGGGAATGGTGGATGTCAAGTTAGTGTGTAAAAAAGGAGCGACCAGTTTCACAGTGACTCGACTCTCGTCAGAAACACAGGAAAACTCATTGCTTGGAAATGCTGCGCACGCTGGGAAAGCAAAATTGAACAAGCACTCCGGGCAATAATCTCGTTGAACTCCGTTAAAACTCCGCCTCCGGGCGACATCGTCGACATTGAATTTAGTAGCTGGCAACATCGACGACGTGCCATCGAATTCCGGTAAAAGAGGATCGAATCGAGGCCAGATGCGGTCGATACGAACCTAGGACCGCTGGAACAAGGAATATCAGCATTGCATGATGATGTTGGTTCGGAGAGCCAAGATATAGTTACCTTGAAGCTACTGGTCTCTAGTAGCGTGAGGGTTTGGCCTCGTTAGGACTTCCGGCAGGAATCTGTCCAGTCCGTTGCATAGCCTGGCGCTGCGCACTTGCCGAAGTGGGAGGAGGGCCGTTGGCTTGACGTGAAAGTACGCCATTATTGGAAGTACGGCTGTTACCGCTGTTGCCACTACTTTGGCTACTTCTGCTGCTGGTGCCGCTGCCATTACCATCGTCGAGGTCAACAAAAGAGGTCATCTGCTTTTGCGTGTACTCGAGCATGGTACGGTTGTAGTCCTCAAGAGAGGTATGCGGATCGATAGACCGTTGAGATTCAACGTGGCTCTCGGCAGGAGGGCCAGCCCCATGGTCAGCAGTGAACATGCCCTGGATGTTCGATGCGGGCTGCTCCATATGCGAGTTGGCAGTCATGGTTTCAAGTGTCTGTGGAATGGCTGTTAGCAAAGTTGGAAGCGCTGGTGTTACTGAGAAGTCATGAGGTGTGTCTGATGGGTGTACATGATCCCACACAAAGATCCCACATGCGCAGCCCCTTGGGCTAGGCTGCGACTGAAATAACGCAGGCAGTTCAGGAGTGGGGACGGAGGGCGCGCTTACCTTTGTAATAGTGAACTAGGTATATCAAGGTAGGGGCCCGGGGAAAAATAGAGCCAGGGAAGGAATAATGTTAAGCGATCACTTTGGGGAGGATAGATTCTTGTTTCTTGCTTGTGGGAGGTCCCGCACGACGACTAAGAATGGGATGGGGCGTTTGGGCTGAAAAGAGGACTGGGTATGGGGCGGGGGAGAGACAGGGTTAGGGCAATTACGGGACTTATATGAATCAAAGGAGCGACCGAGTTCCCGATTTGATTTATATACAGCATGGGACATGGGTGGTTCTCCACTTTTCAGCGTATGAAATCACCGCTGTGGGTTCGCGGATGGCAAAAGCACCTCGGGGCGCGGATGACGCCTGATAGGCTTGAACACAGAGGCTGCCTTCTCCTGAGAGGGGCCGGATGGATCATCGATGGAATCCATAGACGACGGAGAGCTGCAGTGACATCATTGGCTGAGAGAGGGGCTGGGGGGTGCGCAGCTGGGCGACATCATTGTAAAAACGAGGGGGCATCCACCGGATGCTCGAGGGGGTGTAGCCGCAGCCAGTGCTGCTTGTGGATGGTGGGAAGATTCAATCATCATGAAATAACCAATCCCCACATCTTCAACGAGACTGGTGCACTGAGGCAGCCCGTAGTATCAGTCGATCCACTCCCTATTATGGCGAATGGGCTGGGTCGTGTCCGATGAGGTCACTGGGGAATGTGTGAATGGGCGACACTCTCTGGCGCTGCGAGATCGGCAGTGCACTAGACCGGCCCCCTGCAGATCTTCGACTGACGTTTAGCGAACAAATCATTCTGTCGATAAAGGAAGGCCTGCGAACGTCGAGAGCCGTTAGCCCACTGCATCGAGCCGAGATAGGTCTTCCACAAAGACAGTGGAATGCTAAAGTGGATATCCCAGGTGGAGAATTGCAGTTTTCAGTGGAGCCTGGGTGATTGTGCTGGAGCTTGGGGTAGACCAGTCAACCTAGAGGGTGACGATCGTGGCTTCTTCCCCCCCCCCACACCTCTTCTCCCCTATCCCCATCAATATAAGATCTGATGGAATTGATCTTTATGTGAATTGGGGTAATGCCATAATGGTTGATTGTTCTGACTATGGTGATCATGGTGGTGGAGGTGTGAGAAGAGAAAAAGTGTAGTTGCAACTGAGGCTCTCGGGAGTGGAGTCAGCCATGTCATCATCGCTTTGATAGTCGGGGCGATCCGAGTTTCCTTTTGGATCGATTTGGTATCAAACCGCTACTCTGTCCCCACTGGGTTTTAAGGGATCCTTTGTGGCTTAAGCTATGAGAGATCGTCTACTCTGTGTATGAACATACACTCCATTCTTTTTTGTCGTTCTCGTTCTTTCCCCGGAACAATTCTCCGTGTATGCCCCCATTAGCGTCTCCATACAAAGAGTCGACTAAAACAAACGCCATGATCACCCCTCTTACAAAGTACGTCCCGACGCCATGGGAACTAAGCCAGTGGCTACGGTGGATCCGTTTGAGAAGTTGAACCAGCCAGCGTTGTGCAAATGGAGAAGACCCAAAAGACAGTTTACGGCCTCAGGCAGAAAGGGCACCTGACGTCAGCGAGCCCTTAATAGGCAGACGAACTTGAAGACATTATGCATGGATTTTGTCGAGTATCATTCGCAAATCCGTATAATATTGGAGACTAAAATATAGATTAATTGCTTTAGATTCCTCCACGAAAGTGCATATCCCCGAAATGGAATGAGGAGCAAAGTCTAGGCACAGAAGGACCGAAGCACGTCCAATATGTCGTACAGTATATGAAGGAAAACACAATATGTGGCGTAAGTAACTACGGAGTACATATCACCATTGGCACTCCCCTGGGAAATGGGGGCGACGAAACAGTGGGTCCCAAGGCTTCGCTGAAGAACCCCCCCCGTCACGCTCTACTAGTAATATGTAGCACAGACAACGTCCGAAGTGGAGATGGAAATTAGATGGAAATCTTGGAACCAGTGACAGGCATGATCACAGGTCAAGCGGAGCATAGCACCAAGGGTCGGAAGATCGTTCATTTGCCATCACAGCGGGGGAGGCGAAATGAGTCTTGTGTTGTCCATACGGAGCACAGTAGGCCACCCGCCTTAACAAAGCAGCTTCATACGTCGCCATTGATAGGGTCATGAAAGGATCTTGACCGACTTCTCCACTGAAAATGGCCCTAACCATGTACTAACACTAGCGGCCTTAGTCCCCGTCAAGTGTTGTAGACCAAACAGATGTGTATTTCATGACATCGAGGCCCATATGTACAGACGTCAGAGATCATCAGAGAACTACAAAGATTGGCTATCAGCGCAGGAATTCACACGATGTGGATCATCGCCGGAACCCACGAAAATTAACCCGAGAATCAAAGCTCAGGATCCGCAAAAGTTACTCGTTAACCACTCGTGATCGAGGAAAACTATCAGTTGCCCGCATTATATTGGGGGGGACATGGATCAAAAAGAAGCAACCATTATCGTGTCGGGTGCGTCAGGGAAAAAAGAAAAGAGGACCAGCTTTCCAACCGATCAACCGATGATGTATGATATCAATGCCACCGACACATGCCCTGCCCCATGTCATCAATTCAAAGAAACATTGCAGTCCTTTGTGTCTTTGATCTAGTTCATCCCATCACGAAACCTAGCAGCATGTCTCCGTATTCCGTACACACATACTCCGGAGGGTCTGATCGCTGCACAGCGCATACTCCCCAAACTGCGTCATGCAGGGAGGGACAAACCGAAGTAGCGCAAGAAGATCCTTTCGAGTAACGGGGTGCTGCCGCAAAGATCCACACTTGGAGATATGATAATGATATCTCAGAAAATATGGATCATTCAATTAACAATCTCACGTTCTTGTTACAATGGATGCCCAATTGCGACAGTCAAAAGATCTCCCGAAGTCATAGAATTGCCATGGACCCCGTGTATTGCACTCGCATAAATCTCAAAAATGAGCGAGCATGACGACGTAGAGACGCCCAATTTTCCACATGAGTAAAACTGTCGATCTTGCCAAAATCCATGCCCCTTTGGTACAGTAGGCCACGGTAGTCCGTCACGGCCGTATCTGCGATGATATCACTTTTCCTTCCCTTCTCCCCTTCCCAGTTGCAACGGCAACATTCCGACTAGGGTTTCAAGAAGTACGAACCCCCCCGAGGCAACCGACTAGCCGACGAAGGTACTGAATGCATTAATCGGCCACTGCCTTCTCTCTGAGTCTGGAAAATGAATACCTGCCCACTACGCTGGGAATGACCGTTGCCGTCATCATCCAACGTCATGCGATGGGCTTACCCGGTCAGACTGCCCCCTGTTGCATCATAGGCCCTGGTAACGTGTCTCTGCGACAATCTCTTGGAAACATCACCTTGGACGCAGTTGCTTTTCGCTACTACAATGAGACTGTGGTCTGGGCGTACTGCCAGTGTACAATGCACTGTATCTGAATCCTGAACAGGTGGACTCTGGACCCATTGAATCGGCCCTCGGCCGAGCTACATACCTGAGGTGGTGAATCTTAAATGAAAAGAAGTTCTAGAACGCCAAAAAGCACAGTAAACCTGTTTTGATGCATCGAGCCCAATTTAATCGCAGAGCTTCTCCAAGTCCTACTCCATCCATACTCGCCGGTCCTGACCTCCGAAACAACATTCGATATCTCGACCTACCTCTCTCTCTCCCCGAAGCACCGTGTTCTCGTCGTGAAGCCGGCTTGCCTAGATACCTAGCGGCGAACTAGTGCATGCGTCTCCGGTCTCGACTCATGACGACGAAGAGGAGAACCGTAAGAGGCGATAGCAGGGTCGCAGTGACGCGAAGACTGGATCTTGATACGATACCTTGCACAGTATCCCGACCACGGACAGGTTCTTGCAGCGTTGATCTTGATCGGCCGCAGCGTTGACTTCGTTATGACGACGAAGGGAAGGACAAAATGGATGTACATCGTAGAGTCAGGTATCGTGCTGACCGGTAAGACGCACCATTCCTCAACTCCGAAGCCGGTTTCAATGTCGCTGTGAAGGCCTGATCTCATAAATCCCTGCTCAGTCACGACTTCATGCCGACGAGCAGATGGCAGGATGGAACTATACCCGACCCTGAAGCCTGTTTCGAAGTCGCTAGCAAATGTCACTCATTCAGTATCCCGATCGGTCTCAACTTCTCATCTCGACGAGCAGATGACAGGACGGGACTATCTCCCGGCCCTTAAGACAAGGCAGAGTCGCTCTGTATCGATGGACTCTCATATCCTGCTTTGTCTCGACATCATAACGAGGCAGTGTGACCGACCACCCTGTCCTATCGCGACCAAGGACTAGCAGACCCCATCCAATTGAAAGGATCTCTCTCGCTCGGACATCTCGATAGTACTGTACAGTACCAGTGCATCAGGATGTGCATCCCATTTCTACAGAGGGATTAGTGCCATCGCCATCTAGACCGCACCACGCTCATCCCCGCGCCAAAAAGGAGGGAAAAAACCTGCTACAACGCACCTTCGCCTCCCCTCACGCGAGCCAATTGACGGCAAAGAAAACTTGCCGGGAGTGTGTGTCTTTAAAGTATAAAATACGGAGTAAGTGGTGACTTTCCCTAAATTAAGGTCCGTAGTCCTCCATAAGATAGAGATGAAAAGTTGTGGTGAGAGATGTCATCAAGGGAAACATGAAAACCTGTTTTCGAACCAATGGGCAATGTGATTTCTAGCCAATGGCAAAAAGAAACGATTGATCGATACTCCGTACATAAGGTTGCAACGACACGCCAAAGATTTTGCAATGGGAAAAATTAAAAATGGAAAAAATATGCTTCGTATAAGTGACTTCATGCTCATCACACGTAACCTGCAAAGAGTTGTTTGTTAGCGAGTCCGTCCAATAACTAGGAGGGAGAGGCGAAGAGGGGACGGAAACAAGGAAAGAAAATGAGCTCGAGGCAACAAATGTCGCGCATTCGTCAAAAGCTCCGCTTTCCCCTCTTTTCGAGATAGGTAGCTTGATAGGTGTAACGTACCCTTCCTGGCGCCCTGGAAAAAGAAGCGCACAACAAAGACCTGCAGCGCGGCCATGGATACCATCATCAGACCCTCGATGACACTAAAGTTGAAGATCCGGCGCTCGGTACTGCGGACGGTGCTGAAGTTGCGGTTCTCGCGCGTGCGGAAGTACTTCTGGTTTCGGGAGATGGTGGACACCTGTGCGGAAAGCTTGTAAATCGACTCCTCCAGGTTGGAGGTTTGTTCGGGGGTAGCGCCCTGGCGGGAGGGAAGTTGGGCGCGGGACTCGTTTTCAACCTAGAATACACGAGATGGAATATGTAAGTCAGACTGCTGGAATATTGGAGGGGGGTGGAATTGATGTTGGCATGTCGGGGGTGCGGTGTTTGTTTTGGGGATTGTTCGCGGAGGTGGCCACATACGGCGATTTCAAAGTCGACCATCTTCTCGGCGAAAGTGGACATCTCGTTGTTGAAGCAGAAGGAGTATTCGCCGTGGCTCTGCGCAGTGAAGACGTGGTCGCCCTGTCGCTCCTTTGTTCCATCCAGGACGATCTTGCCGCCCGGCGCAGTCACGGAGTAGTCGACATCGAAGGAGCCGCCAGATTGAACCTAATGATAGCGAATGTTAGATTGAATCGACTCAATTGCAGTACCCAATTGCAAGGTCATAGATAGTAGACCACGAGGAGAAGCCAAAGACACAAGACAGGGGACGAACCGCAAAGTAGAATGCCACCTTGGCATTGGCCTGTTCAATATTGGTGTAGAAGCATGCCTTCTCGTTCGCCTCAAGCCGGTAAGTCAAGGCAGTTGCGGAAACAGAGGAGGCCAGGGAGGCTAGACCGGCGAGGAGAGCGAACCGCATATTGGCTGTACGGATGTGATGGTTGTCTAGTACGGAGATGACACTCGCGTGTTGTCAGGAGTTCCCAAGGCCATCGGGCTGGATGTTCGGGTTTGCACTGTTTGCACTGTTTGCACTGTTTACACCCAAACAAACTCGACTTTGCATTTGTATCCTCTCTACTCCAACTATGGAAAATAAACTAAAATACCAATCGATCTTAGGGCATGGGATAAAAAGTGAAAGAAAGAGAGACAGGAATGGGCGAAAAAAAAGACAAAAATGTGATGATTGAAGAAATTGAAGGGAGAGAAATGGAAAGGAAAATGGAAAAACATAAACATTGCATCAGGCTGTCACTGCTCATGTACCGAATTGCAGCATCAAGCCCTCCCACAGAAACCCCGCTGCGCCGCTAATCACTTTATCGAATGGAGAAGCTCTCGCTCTTGGACCAGAAGCTTCGAGATTTGTTGTTGATATGGTCGAGTCCAAGGTAGTCATCAGAACCCGCCATGTCGGAGAGGATGTCATCTAGTCATTTTCTGTTAGTATGTTCCCCCGTGATACTAATGAAAAAGGGAGAATAAGTTCTTACCATCTTCAAGATACTTGGGGGTCGAGAAGGATGCGCGCGGTACAACAGCAAACTTGATCTTCTCGAAAGGCTTGCCCTTGATGCCGGTCCGCTTAGACAGGCGTTCCTTGGTCTCCTTGAAAATCTCACCCTGTTCCATCATGTCAGTAACAAATC
This sequence comes from Penicillium manginii, assembly GCF_028828005.1. Classification (NCBI taxonomy): domain Eukaryota; kingdom Fungi; phylum Ascomycota; class Eurotiomycetes; order Eurotiales; family Aspergillaceae; genus Penicillium; species Penicillium manginii. The sequence continues at coordinate 1,449,894 of NW_026643109.1, read as the reverse complement.
ATATCGAAGCGGAAAAAAAAAGGACACGGGGTTTCGAACCTGCTTGACAACAAATTTGAACGGAACACCGTGAGTACGAGCAGGCTCCTTTTCGAAGTTGAAGGCTCCAATAACCCGGTCGTCGGCCTCTTGGTTGAGTTCCTCGGCTGGGATCCTTTCTGCGTAAAGTGTAGAGTACTCATTGATAGCGGCGACATTGGTGTCTTCGCGCAGCTCCTTGTAGATTTTCCCGCTGTGCACTTCAAGGATTCTCAGCTCGCGAGTAGTTTCATCGTCGAGATTGGCCTTCTTCTGCAGCGATTCCAGAAGCTCGGCGACGGTTCCATTGCGAGACACCAAGACCTCGACAATTTCCTCCTTCGCAATTCCCTCGGGAAGTAATGTCACCTTCAAGCTCTTCTTGCTCTCGTAGTCGCTGAGACTCATGTCCAAAACCTCATAGTACAGCGCATCGTTTCGATGCATGGAGTAGCCGTACGCTCCGTATTGGCCGCTGAGGATTTGGTTGAGGGTTGAAGCGTTGGATCGCTTCAAAAACGCCTTGGGCTTGCCACTACTAGTCATAACAGGCGCGAACCGCAGATGAGTCGGCTCTACTCGCAGATACTCGCCAACCTTCTTTGACACCTGATCGTAGTTCATCTTCCGGTTCAGTGTCAGTTTGAATTCACCACCCTCGCCACTTCCAATGGGGGCGAATTGGACATCCATGCGGTTGAGAAGGTGGTCATAGAATTGCCGGGCATCAGTGTAAAGAGCTGTGGCGGGGATCTCAGACTCCTTCAATGAGCGCTGGAAGGTGATAATGTCACCGTCTTGAATCTCGGACTGGAGGAAGGTCTGCTTGGGCTTCATCAAGTCGATCATGTTGTGCTTGATCTCCTCATACAGTGTGAACTCCGTACCCGCAGGCCACTTCATCTTCTCGAGAATAGGGGCTGCCAGCTCTGCCACCTTTTGGTTCTTGCGAACATAGACCGCGCCGACGCCAGACAAGGTCTGAGTGGCAATATCGAAATTCTTCAGGAAAACTAGAACGGTGTCTTCTTCCCAAGGGGCCAGTTTGCCATCAGGACCGGGCGCTGCAACCTCCATCCAGAGTCTGAAAAAGTGTCCCTTGGTACCATACTTGGTGTAAGCTTCCTCCACGGTAAGATTCGAATCGCGGATGACTTGATCGGGGCGAGCGGTCTTGTTTTGGCGATTGACCATGGCCCAAAATCGGATTGATTCTTCGTTGAGACCGCGCTCCTCAGCGATATCCTTTGCGAGTTCGCTGATCTTCTTAGTCCGAAGGACACGGTATTGCGCAGGCAAGGCCGGGTCTTCATCTGACAGTTCTGGGCTGAACAAGTCAAATCCGTGGTGTGACTGGAAAGTCTGCTCGTTGATGACGCCAATACTCATATAGAGGTGGGCCTCATCTTTTTCCTTCTTCTTCCGAAGCATCTCTGCTTTGTCTTCGGCCATGCGGGAAGCTATGAAATGTTAGCAAGCTCATTCAAAAGGGAAGAGTTTGGGGTTCATTGTAGATCATACAGATGTGAGAAGGTACATCGTCCTTTTCAATTGGAAGCAGGACGTCATCGGATCTCGTCTTTCGGACGTAAACCAACATGTAGGCGTTCATTGAGCGCTTGGTCGAATATGTGCGAGTGTAAGGTTGACGCACTCCGCCGTTCGCGTTCTCGTATTCACCACCGTAGTTTTCTTCCAACACTTCCTTCTCCGTAACACGGTTCACACGATCATCGTCGAATCGATACCAGTCACCATCCTTGGTGGGTTTCAAAAAGGCGTAGTAGTGACCAGCGTCCAAACCACCGCTGTGAACAAGTACACCGTGCAACTCATAAGTCCAGGGTTCGGACTTGTCGGCATTTTCAGACAGATAAGGGGCAGCGTCAAATTCCATAGGGAAAACATGTCGGTCGTTGACTTTCATCATGGTCAGGAGGTTGAGGTCATATTCGAATCTTTTGAGGTGAAGGTGCAGGACAGGGGGGAAGCTTTCAAAAATGACACCCTTCTTGGCGTCCTGCAAGCCATAGGGAGAACCAGCATCGTACTTGTTCTCGCCCTCGAGTGTTTCCACCTGGATGTAATCGCGGAAACTGTCGTCCAGGGTCTTGTTACCCGGACATTCAGTTGGATATCCCAGAAATCTTCCACGCGCGAGGACTCGTAGTCAACGTTGATACAAGAGATATAGGTCTTTGTCTTTCCGACAAACAGTTGAGGCAGTGCCTTTTCTGATACGGTACCCTTCATACGCTCCTCCAAACGTTCCATGAGCTTTCGGGAAAGCTCCTGGACATCCTGTTGCTCGAAAGCTTGACGCGAGTCCCAGCCAAACGACGTGGTCAATTCTGTCGTGGAAACGGCGAAATCACTGGTCTGCAGGTTATAAAAGAGTCTCTGTAGGGTCCAAGCACTGTTCTCCCGCGAGGCGTCCTCATCAGTGGGAATTTGGTACACAGCTTTGCGGAAAGCGTTGGTGAAATAGAGCGACTGGATGAGTGAGTTCAGGTAGCAAGTAGCACCCTGGTTCTTCAGTCCGACCATGCCAGTCTCCTTCTTGGAATCGTAACTGCGAGTAAAATTAGGATCAAGCCATTGGCGATTGAAAGAATAAGATAGATCATTGGCTCACTTCTGGAAGTTATGCCAGAGGACACCGGTCGGGTCCTTGACAACGCGAACATAGGCGGTGATATTCGCCTCATCGTCCTGGACCAGCGGGACGCCCTTGTTTTCCCATGCCTCACTGAAGAGACTTCGAAGATCGTAGAAACGGGTAAAGCCCCAGTCTCCCTCCTCGGCGGTGAATCGGTGAGTCGCAACTAAGGGTAAGAAAAAAAGAGAAAGATTAGCAGCGGGTCTAATTCTGCTGGTATGAGGAGTTTTTCAGAGCATATTTACCATGAGACACATAGATCGACGGATCTTTTACGTTAGACAGGACCAAGGCGAACTGCGCGCACGCATACCAATTCTCGGGGGGCTCGCCATCCCAGGCGTGCTCCAGATAAAAGGAAGCGTGTTCGACGCCGTTACCGTAGGGGTAAAAGAGAATGCGCCTGGTCTCTCAGGTCAGCGCATGTATGGTTCGGTGGCGTACCGCAGCGCAAAGATATCATATCAATATTACTCACCAAGGGGTCCCGCCTGATTTGAAGACAGGGCCATGGATCTTTTTCTCTAGCTTCCTCCAATCCCGGATATGCCATGTGTTGTAAACTTCCTCTACCGTTTCATGATCGGGGTTTTTGGGGAGCACTCGAGCCATCATGGCTTCATCTAAAGGTCCGGGCGAAGACGGGTCAGCCACATTCTTTGGATTCTGCGCGTAATTACAACACGTAGGCCGGTCATGAAGGGGAGAAGAGGGACGGCTGGAAAGACCACCGATGGCATCCCGGCATGAATCCAGTGGCCGGGGTAGGGGCTGGGACTGGGGTTTGGACTGGGCTTGGGATTCTCGCTCGCTCGTGGTCCCGATGGAGGGGGAGGGGGGGGTTGGATAGGAACATACGGTCGGCGGCGGAGGGAGGAGTGGGCTCATCGGAGCCGGGACTCGAGATGACGACGTCGGTAGTCTTTTCATTGGGGTACTGGTCGTACTCATCGACGAGCATATCGTTCTCCGCGAGCTGGACAACGGGTTAGATCTGCAATGACGACACACAGAGGGGCACGGTCGGCAACGCACGTTTTCCATAGCGAAAGGGGCCCTCCCGTCCAGCCGGAAGGCACCTATTCGGAATGGTGAGGAGAGAGGTGGTGAAGAAATGGGTGGGAGGAGAAGGAGGCTCAAGAAGGGCCCGGGGCGTTGTCGGGAGGAAATTCTTCTGAACCCGCAGACCGACGAGGACCGGAGCTAGCGGTGGCGGAGCCCTCGAAATGCTCGGCTACAAAGAAGGTGGTAAACAGGTTGGGTAAAGATAAGTAACAAATTAAGTAAAAATAAAATGATGGACTTGATTCTGGATCGTCCGAGACTCGATCCAAATGGGTATGTTCTTTGACGGGGGAACTATTTGGTGACTTTTCCTTGATTTGTGGTTCATTGTTGCGTGTGCTTTGGTCAGCCTGTAGTCGGTTAGTTAGGGAGTAGTTACTAGTAACTAGTGACCCTGGCTATGTGATACCTGATTTGTATGTTTTGATGTTTCCCCTTATAGCGTAGACTATGAAGATTTTTGATTTATCTATACTTATTTACTTATTACTATTTATATGGCTACAGGTAGGTGGTATCATCTGATGGGTCCATCAGATCAGATTCTTCAGAAGTATAGGAGTGCCATACACCTGGGCAACTATTTTGATTACTTTTGTATCACTTCCGACCCATAACTCGGATGGTTTAGTACTTGAAATCAGGCAGTTTATTATTCATACTAATACTAAACATAAAATATGAATACTAAATACTTATAGCAAGGACTTGGAAATACATACCATCTACTCCCACTGCCAGTGCCATCTCACCGCCCGAGGAAGCACATGCTTGAAAACGGTCACCGGCACCACCACCACCAACCTTCATGATTTCTACCTATACTTCTCACTATATGGAGCACAATGCTGCTAAGTCGCTCAGCTGAAAGGCTTTCACGATGTGCTCCTAAGCCGCGCTTCTATTCCGGTCCCCCACCCTGGCGACCTGTCTCCGCCTTGGACGAGTATGACTCCGAGAGAGCTCTGATCTGATCTTGTGCCCAACCCCAAAAGCTGACCTCGCCGCCTCAAAACAGATGGGTTGAACGCCAGATTCGCCCCATAAGTCTTCGCCAGTTGACCTTTTTCGGCCGTACCTTGACCGAACCGCGTCTCATCAGCTCCGCAAATTATGTGCGGACCGAGCTGCCCACCCGGTATGTCACGAACCACGGAGCACAAGTAGCAGCAGTAGCGGCAGCATCAAGCACGCAGCTCGCCCCGCCTCACCCCACCCTGCACCCTGTACACTGAACTTTAGCGAGGAGGCCAGGAGCTAATGTAAACCCCTTTCCCTAAAATTATAGCCTTGCGCATCGCCTCCGTGATATTCAGCAGCTCCCCTACGTGATCGTCTCCAACCCGCATCTGTCGCTAGTCTACGAATTGTACTATAAAGCCTTCGAGCGGTTTCGGGTCGTACCTGAAATCTGCAGCCTCGACGATAATGACCGTTTCTGTGATATTCTCCGTCAAACGCTCAAAGAGCATCTGGTCATCATCCCCAACCTCGCCATGGGGGTGCTAGAATGCCAAGAACTCATGCCACCGGACGATATGGACCGTTTTATGAACACTCTGCTGCGAGCGGTAGGTTTTCTTACTTACCAGAAAAAGACTGAAACGAGAACCTCTCTAACTGATACCTTCGCCAACAGAGGATTTCCCGCCGGGTCATCGCCGAGCAACACCTCGCCCTCACCGATACCTTCAACTCACCATGGCACTTCCCAGACTCGCACGAGCGAACCGACATGAACGCAGATTTTGTCGGCGAAGTCTTCCTCAAATGCAAGGCAAAAGAGGTCGTCGATCGCTGCGGGAAAGTCGCGCAGGAATTGATGCGACAGACCTCCCAATCTGCCCAGATCCCCGCCATCAACGTCCGCGGCCATCTGGACGCCACCTTCCCATATATACTGAGCCACTTGGAGTATATCATCGGCGAACTCCTGCGTAACTCTGTTCAAGCGGTTGTCGAGAAATACCACGACTCGTCGTCACCGCCGCCGCCCATCGAGGTACTTGTCTGCGAAACCCCACAACACGTGATCATGCGCATCTCGGACCAGGGCGGCGGCATCCCCCGGGAAATTCTTCCATATTTGTGGTCCTTCAGCAAGGGACCACGCACGCAGACTCGACTGGAAAATCTAGGCAAGGTGCCCGCCATGGCTGCGACTATGCAAGAGCTCAAAGTGTCGGAACGGGATCGCAAACATGATCGTGAGACCTGGCACGAGGGGTCACTGGATACCTTGACATCGCGGCATCCTAACCTTCGTCTGGGCATGGGGTTACCTATGAGTCGGGTCTATGCTGAGTATTGGGCAGGCAGTCTCGAACTTCATAGTTTGGAAGGCTATGGGGTGGATGCGTTTCTGCAAATCTCCAAGCTAGGCAACAAGAACGAACAGGTGACCACGCGGGCGGCGATTGATGCTGTGTGACGGGGTGAAAACCTGCCCGTTCCAGCCAAGCCATCAACAAAGTATGTGGCAGTGTACGCACTGTACTGGCACTCCCTGCTTTCCCCTTTCCCTGCTACTCCCTGCTACTTCCCATGTCTGATGGTGATGGTTGATGGTAAAGTGGGAGTTTACTTGGTCCCGCACTAGCGGGATGACGTCAGACCCAGCCCTACCAGCGGGTTCTCCCCGTTCGATTGGACCTTTAGGGATGCTTTCAAGCTGCTTTTATCAACCCACCTTTCACTTGGGTGACGTCTGTTGCCGATCATGAAACGACTTAATTCTGCCAAGGACGACTACATCCCTATTTATATCTTTCTTCTCCTCTTCACCATCCTCCTCCTCAGCTTCCTGGCCACCACCGACTTTTCCAACAAACGGACTCGCAAACCCAACCTCTCTCACTAGTACTACTAGTACCAACAGTACCAACAGAGTACCAACAGTACCAGCATACCAACAACCACCCCACCCCACTATCTCCATCATGGCAGGTGCCTGTTCGATGCTGTGCTTGATTATCATCACTATCTTCCGTACGTCTTCCTCGACTCTGCAGGACAAATACCTCCCCCCCATGTTCCCCGCATCACCCAGCTTCCTCGTAAGACCAGCTTGGGCAAGAGCGACCGGCCTAGTGCTCGCGAGGGCTGCAATCCACCAAAATCCAATCCAAGAGATATCTTCCAATGCTAACACACCATCCAGTCCCTCCTCTTGGCGTCTTCCTCATCTCCGGCTGTGGCGTTGACTTCTGGATCAACGTCTGCCTCACAATTCTTGGGTAAGTTCCAAACATCCTCATATCCCGATGCTCTGCGACCATAAAAGTAAACCTGAATCTAATCACCACTGCCCTCATTCCAGGTACTTCCCAGGCCACATCCATGCATTCTACCTCGAATACGTCTACTACCAGCGTCGCGACCGGGATCCCTTAACCCGCGCCTCGCAACGCCCAGCCCCGGGCGTTTTCTCGGATCGCATCCAGAATGGAGGTCAGGGTCACGGCCACTCGATCCCTCACCAGAACTATGGTACCGTTTAGGGACAACCCAGATTCGAGCTCGGCAAATTCCCGATATACCCCCGCCGTGGCGCTGGTTCTTTTCCCAGCGACCGCGTTTGTTCATGTCTTAAATAGTCTTTCCGGTCCCGCTCATATGCTAGTCTTCACGACGTTCACGGCGCAGCGCCCCTAGGAAAGGCTGGTCAAACGGTCTTAGCGCATTATCAATACTGAAATTAAATGAAGCCTAATACATTGTCCCGAGAGTCAAATTCTGGCTTCACTAGAGTCTTGGTATTCGTATATGGACTTCTCAAGAATAAATGGCATTGACTAAACCAAGCCAATACCAGCCCAACCAAGAAACAAAAACAAAGATATCTTAAGCATCAGAGAAATGCAAATGCACCACCACCTATCAAACACCCTCCTTAGCCTCAGCCTTCTTAGCCTTCAACGCTGGAAATTCAAAAGCCTCACTCGACACCACACTCCCCCCAGTCCTCGGCACCGCCCCCGTAGCAGGCGCCCACCAAAGCGCCCCAACCCAAGGCTGCACATTCCACCCAACAGAAAGCGTAACATTCCCACGCCCAGCCAACTTCCCCGTAATATCACTAATCTGATACTTAGCCTTCTGGCCCCGTAATCTCAGCACACCAGGCACCACCTCCTCCACCTCCTCGACCTTCTTGCCCTTGCTCTTCTTAGTATTGGCCTTAGCCTTAGAGGCGCGCTTGACTTTCTTCCCCGAGATCGAGGCCGGCAGATGAGGCAGAACCTTCTCCTTCAACGCATCGAACGAATACGGCGAGACGGGCGCGGGAATGATAGCGTCCCAGATCACGGCCTCGGATTGTGGGGCATTGGTGTCGGTGTTGTCGGAGGAGGAGTAGCGCGCGTAGACGTAGACGAAGAGCTGCTTTGTGTTCCAGTTGTAGAGCGGGGAGAGGTCTGCGTCGAGGTCGAAGCGGATTTGGGCGTATTCTTCGCGCTTGGTGGAGTAGTAGTGTGGTCTTCCTTTGACGCTGTGCGTTGGACAGTGCGTTAGCTTGTTATTTCTTCCAGGGCAGGGTGTCGAGGCTTTGATTCGGTGGGCAGGCACTTACACTTGGACGTTCTTGAGCTCGACGGTGGCTGTTGTTGCGTCTGTTGGGAAGAACAGGGTTGATAGGGCGGCTAGGGCTGCGACGACTAGGGCGACGGTCGTGAAGAAGCCGAAGACGGCTTGCGCGCGGTTGAGGGAGGAATGCATTGCGCGTGAGTGGTGTGAGTCGTTGGACTCGGGGTTGCCTCGTGAAGGGCGATGAAGCCAGCTGGGCGTGTTTGGCTTATCGATAAGCGACGATCGACGTCTCTCCGGCTTGGGGCCAATTGGGATCTTAGGACTGGATCCTCCAATGATGCAATGCTTTATTCGGGTGCTACTAGTACTTAGTGTATTTACTACTTGAGAAAAATGCTGATGCTCCAGGCTATTCTATTGTTTCTTCAATGCCCACTGGCAGGTTCTGTGATGGGATGTGCTGTGCTCTTGGCAGCTATTATCTATGCCTGTTTTGACGTATATCATCCTGAAACAGGTCCCTTCTGGCAGGTTAGATTGACATCTACACTCTTAACTGAACTGTACTTTTCCTATCAGATAATAGCAAAATATTGGCTCAATACTATTCAAGGTTAAAATAAGCTCTGTTCCAAACTAGCATCCATACATCCATATATCCATACATACAAGGTTGTTGAAGAGTACCCAGTGGGGACAAACAGAGGGAAGGCACGATGGACTAGGCAACAACAAGTGACAGCAAAACAAAACATAAAATGGCAAAAAGGTGGTTCAAGGCAGCTCCTAGCGTTTCATTAATCAACCTAACCACTCTCCCCCCCAAACGGGTAGGGTCAAGACCCCTAGGCCATTCGAAGCTATGATGCCAGGATAGACTACTGTTCCAATTATAACCGATACATTGCCCAGTATCGGTTGATCCTCAGCCTGTTCGCTGGGATGGTCTACTAGCAAATCACCATATACAACGCCAAAGATAGCCCCTGCTACCAAAATCAATTTCATAACACCAAAAGGTCTCGCTCATAATATAACGCTTCATTCTATCAATACCCATTCATTCCTAGCAACTTCTTTTTCTGACCTCAATCATGACCATAAGATACATGATTCATCTCATAGCCACTAGCAGAAGAAGCAATCGAGGCTTTTGAAGCTCTTTCCCCAGCAGGCCTTGCCTTAAGATCACCCCATCGCCGCCCCATAACAAGCGCCGGCGGCGCAACAGTCATACAAAAGCACGCAATGGTAATCATAGCACTCTCCAGAATCATCAGCATAACCTCATCATTAGCAATATCACTATCGAACCCGCCCTTCAACTCCGCAACACGAAAGCAAGACCGGACATAAATCGTCACAACGGCAGCAGCAAGACCTGGCATCTCATTAGCGGACTGAACTTGAAATTTCACCCCGGACTTTATTTCTACAGGACGATTTGGATCAACTCACTCAGAAGGAATGCCTTCCATTTCCAGCCACTGCGAATAGACGCGGTATACTCGTTCCTCGATTCTTCCGGGGCTTTGCGCACGCGTAGGGCGAATTCAGACGCCATCGCCATGAACAATGTCAAAGAAGCGACCTGGAATGCTAACCCGGCAATCATGATATTGACGCCTGTGTCGCTGAGGTCTTTCTGGTCATCGTCGGCGATGGATGTGATAGCGCCGCCGGCGGCTTGGAGGATCAGGGCGATTATATCGCACGTCACAAAGATGATTGTGTATGTGCGGGGACGAATCCTGGAAATGTCCTCGCCGTAGATGGTGACGATTCTTCCGAGGCAGATGTAGATTGCGGCGGTGAAGAAGGCCGGGGCAATGGTTAGGCAGATGAGGTATCTGCATAAGATATTTTGGTTAGTTTGCGGGGTTCTTTTGGGAATAATTGGGGAGGGGGTGGCTGGAATCGAGTGAGGCCTTTGCCTTTGGAAACATACAGGAGGAATGCGTTAAAGTCGAAGGGATTGTTGTGCATCATTACTCGTCCGACGTAGCCCAGTACTTCTAGGATGAGTCCTGCGGACATGGCGCCCATGTATGTCCAAGTTCGAAACCATGATCCGACGACAAGTTGCCCGGCGAGAAAGAAAGCGAAAATGGCCAGGAATAGAATATTTGCCCCCAAGTTGGGTTGGTAATTGATATAGGCCAAATCAATTGGGCAAGTGTCCAGCGTGCAGGTATCGTGGTCGATTTCCGACATCTTGGGCGCGGGTTGGCCTTTTTGCTTAGTAGGAACAATGATATTTAAAGAAAAGAAAAGATGAGAAAAAAGGAAGATGGAAGTAGATCTAGATGGCTATAACTTAACATTCTACATCTTTTGATAGTGCTCACTCTCTTTATACAATCTAACGCTGAACAGGAATCATGCCTGAAACCTTGGAATCGGTCCATGAGGCTATGCCATCTCCGATCTGCCTAGATGGTGGGTCGATTTTAAGGCTGAGCTAACTCCGAGCCTAGAAGGTTGGGGGCTCCAGTTGAATACAGAATTACAATTGGCTCATATATGACTGTTCTATCGCCGAGCCTACGATTTGGGGGGGCCTTCAATTAAATACAGAACTACTATTGGCTCGCGCGTACTTCTGGCTTACGATTACGAGATGACGGGGGTTTTGCCAAGACACGGACAATTGGACCAATTCCGACCCCGCGGACCGACGACCCAATCCAATCTAACCCCGAGTCCGACGGACACTTAAAGTCCCGTATCCGCTGCCCTCCGCAGTTGTTACGGAGTATTCAATCACGATGTCGGTATCTGAATCAGATAATTTAGGGCGTGTCAGGACCTGCGAGAACTGTGTTCGTGCTAAAATTAGGTGCTCGCGCGCGTCTCCTGCCCAAAGTTGTGATCGGTAAGAATATCCCGCCATCTACTTCTATTACTCTACATCTGTTTCTACAACGGTCCAGGTGTCCGGGGAAATCTAATCAACTATCTTTATATTTGGAAGGTGTCTTCGTCTGCATAAAAATTGTTATTTCCGCCCAACAAAGGCTCGTAATCCCAGAAAGCGGGCAACGTACGTAAACTCACTCTCCAGGCAGACATGATATCCATAGCCAAGCTGACCGCATCGAATCCAGTCGAATAGGCGTGCTTGAGGACAAGGTGGATCAAATATTAGGCCAGATAAGCCATGGACCTCTCACGAGTCCGTCAAAGACATCGCCGTCTCCACAAAGTCATAGGTCCGACCCTCAGACTCAGGATATTAGTACTCGACACCCATGCGATGTGATCGGAGCAGGGTTAATCACCCACAACGAAGCAAATCGCCTGCTAGACAAATTTCACGAGACAACGCCTTTTTTCCCCTTTGTGCAGCTTCCAAGAGAGGCCACAAGCCAGGATCTGAGATCAGAGAAACCCTTCCTCCTGCTTTCTATTCTATTAGTCTCCTCGTTCATAGATGTCCCGCTACATCTGGCCCTGGAGGAAGTTTCCGCCGCTTACCTTGGCGGTCCAGTTTTACGAGGAGAGCATCCACAACCTCTCGATCTATTACAAGGATTGCTTGTTACGGTAGCTGGGTATGTTCATGTTGATGTCCCACACGCGGTCCTGTGTCTTGGAAACTGGTAAGGTTGCCAAATACTGACCCCACCCACTAGATCCAAGAAAAAGCTCCATCTCATGCGATTCTCCGTCTACCTGCACCTTGCAAATAGTATAATCCGGGATTTCCGAATGGACTATCCAACCAAACTGCGAACAGTACGAGAAAGACTCGACGTCATGGATTGCTCAGAACAACCAGCGAAATCGATTTCCACGCAGAACCAAGAAATGAGAGCGTTAATAGGATACTATTTCCTCGATTCCACGTGCGTTTGTCTACTGCCCTTTCTGTTCGAGACCGGCCAGGAACTCGTGGCTTAGTACTTGCTAATTCCATATCGCCAGTCACAACGTCATAAGTCAGCGCACAGGCACAATGCCCTGGTCACAATTCATAGAGTCCTGCGCAGAAAAACTGTCGCAGGAATGCGAATTCCCCGCCGATCAACATCTTTTAGGCGAGGTTCGGCTGCAGCACATGCTTCAGCGAATCGACTCGCTCGTCAGGCGAGGGTTCAGCGAAGACCAAGCCAGATCCACAGATATAGAAGCCACGGTCCGATCTCTTCAAATTGAAGCGCAAAATTGCAAAGCCCAGCTCCTGAACAATGCTGGATTTGACCGTGATGGTAAGTGAATAATACCAGCTTCACAGTCGAATGATTTGCTTCCGGGGTCGAAATTAGATCCGAATCGAATCTTAACTAACACTCACCATCAGTCAACATCAACATACAATCCCACACCTTCGAAATCCACATCCACCAAACAGTCTTCTTCGACGTATTCCCCCAATCAACCCCATCCCACGACCACTCCATATCCCTTCTCCGCATTGACGCCCTCTGCCACGGCCTCGCAGCCGCAAAACAATGCCTAGAGTACTACTTCAAACTACCCGTCGGCATTGAGAAGAAATTCAGCTACTCCCAATGGACAAGCATGGGGTTCTGCGTAGCAGCATCATGCAAACTCGTCCTCGCTTCACTGGAGCCATCCGTCCGCCACCACGACCAAGTAGCCGCACTGCGCGAAGCGCTAAACATGCGCGGCGAAGTGCAGCGGCTGTCGCAGCGCATGAACACAATTGACTCCGAATGCAAGGGGGAGAACTGGGACGGGTGCGAGGTTTTCTTTTACCGCGAGTGGTTGCAGCATCTTGGGGAGTGGTTTGAGGCGCAGTATCGGCTTGCGCATTCGGATAGTGCGGGGGAGAATGGGAGTGGGGGTGGGATTGTTTTTGGTGGTGCTGTGGGGGAGAATGGGCCGGGTCTTTTTGAGACTGATGCCAGTGAGCCGGATGCTGGGTTTCCTTGGTTGAATCTTCAGGATGTTACCATTGAGGACATGTTGAATGCTTGGCTTGGGCCTGCGGGGATGTATTAGATATCTACAATGGTCGGATGGGGAAAATCGGAGAAATACAAACATGTGCCAAACCCCGCAGCCATATTTGCACTGGGATTGACATGTTCGGCTCTGGTAGCCTTTGGTACAGCTCCAGCACCCTTTGTGCTCACGGTGTCTCCACTGGCATCATCGAGCCATTTCCATACTAGTACCCTGCGTATACGTGCCAGTGTGGAGCGAGTCCGAAATCGATCCATGGAAAATTTGACGCGGACAGACTTGAACCTAGTAGGAAACTCTGGAGGACTCCGGCTGATAACTTATTCTACCTAGGTAAATACTAGTGATTGAGACATACCTAGTAGCACTACCTACCTAGGTACTATTGAAGCGCAGACCTTCCAAGGAATATATACCTCTCTATCCTCTTTCAATGAAGGTCATGAAACTTGAAATAGTAACTCATTCCAAGGTTTACGTTGTTCTGTCCAAATATTAATACTCGAGATACGATAGTGAGATGTGAAAGATGCTGGACAGATACAGAATCTTGATGATTTATTTCTCTGTTGCACCTCTGAAAGCTAGAATATGGATGGAGTGGGGTATTGTGACTGAAGCAAGAGTGGGGATGAAGGAACAAGGAAAGTAAACTTGAAACCACCACAACTTCCGCAAATTGTCACCCTGGCTATCTTCCAAGAAGTTGCATATCAACGGGAAACAATGACAGGTTGGGGCAATGATATTTAACTCGATTTGAGCACAGGGAACCTCTTGGTTCAGATAATTGGGGATTGCGGTGTCAGTCACTGAATGATGAACAGACGAGAAAGAAAAGAGGGGGAAAAATGGATTTAAAAAGGCAGAATATCAACCAGGCCGACTCCTATGAGAATTTCCGCAGACTCCAACGCTGAAACACATTTTCCGGAGAACCATTTGACAAAGCTAAATCGCCATCGAGAGTATCCGTGTCGATGTCGACAAGACTGGGCGCTGCCTAGCGCCACAGATTGTACCATGCGTCTAGTTCTTCCATGAAGCTCGCAACAGTCGTCTCCGACGATGGCTCGTTGACATTTCCTCGGATAGGAATCTCAATCTGGTCCCACACTGCGTGGACCTGCTGCCAGACTAGTGGGTATTCCATCGATTCCTGGGCCCGGCGCAACATGTTGTGAGCCCACATGACAAGGGACCGCTGGCATCGAACATCGCCCCAGTTGTACTTGGACTTTTTCAGAGTTCTCAGGGCGTGAGATGGAGGGGTCTTGAATCGTTTGGTCAGGTTTTCAATCCAGCCTTCCTCGAGAGAGGAGCGTCGGAGCTTCTCTTTCTCGGACAGCGAGAGCTCGGAGATGAACCATTCCAGTGCCTCGCCTCGCAGGCAAGAGTAAATGTTCAGACGGATGGTGTTCTCGTTCTTGAAGGCAGCCAGGGCCCGAATGTGGCTGACGAATGCAAGGACATTGCTGAAGTACAGAGCATCATTCACCATGCGCACATGCTCATCGCGAGTAGAATCAGGGAGGAAGTACCCAACCTCAGAAGTCAGCCAATCGTTCGCCTTGTCAGCATCCAGGATTGGGGAGGTGGGTGCAAAGGAAGGGGGAGCAGATGGAGGAATAATATTGATCTGTGGAGGCTGCGATCTCTGGCTCTGAAACTTCTTTTGGTTGACCTTTGGCATCATTTCGGTTCGCAGGTCTTCTATGGCTGTATGTATGCAGGTCATCATCTCGGCCTTTTGCACAGGACTCAGCCCAAGAGGGTTGGGTGAGCCCGGCTTTGATAACACGGCAGGCATCTCTGGATCACTGTAAGTTAAATCAGAAGGTCTCATGTTCTCAACAACAAGAATCCTTTACTCACGGTTCTGGTGCAGACAAATTGAAGCCCATCACAGGACGGACCTGGGCGTTGGTGCGAACAGCAAAGAGATACACGTGTTTGAGATCACTATCACAACAATAAACTGATGGAAGATGAAATATGAGTGTGGGAGATGGAGAGGAAGAAGATCGAAAGAGCCAAAGGGAAGAATGAACTTGAACCCATGAAGCAGGCGGCTTATCCCGCTCCTTCCCTAGGAGAGCAGCGCATAGTAGTAGTCGCTCCTGCCTGCGGAAATCTTCAAGTTGGTAATCTGATCTGCCTTTACCCCCTGGAGGCTAGCTTGGGGCAGGAATCCAGTATGGCTGGTTTTGATATTGATAATGCTATGCGGTTCAAGGCTACTACGTAGTACCTGTTACTAATATAGTTATCTACCAATGTATAGCGTTGTGTATAAATGAGACAGTCTAGCAAATTATCAATTGTAAGCATGAGATAATTTAAGGTTGTGCAATCTCTTAGCATTTTGGTAGTAGTAGTACATCAGCTCTCATCGCCAGTTTTGACCACTTGGAGGACCCCAGGACCCACCATGCTGACCGCCAGAGTGTGGGGGAGGGAAGTGATACTGCCCGGGAGGAAGAGGTTGTTCAGGTGGCACAGGCACAGGCATATGAGGAGGGTAGCCAGAGAACGCTGGAGGGAATGCTGGAGGGTTATGGTTGATACCCGGCCCAGGTGGGGGGGGAAGGACATTCCCGGCATATGTGGGGGTGGGGCAGGTGGCCAGGCGCCGGGGTAGGAAGGTGGAGGTGGAGGTGGAGGAGGGAAGTTGGCATTGTAATGGCCATACTGTGTATTGTAAGGGTGGTTGTTATGCGACGGATGGGGAGGGAGGTTGGCATGTTGTGGTGGGGGATGGGGAGGAAGAGGGTGGGAGGGTTGATGAGGAGGCGGGAATCGGGGTGGTGATGGTCCTCTTGGTGAGTAGGGGCTTTCACGGCTTCGTGATCGTCGCCGGGAGTGGCTTGGAGATCGTGACTTGGACCCATAGCGATGAGGCTCGCGCCTGTCTGCACGAGACCGAGACCGACTCCGAGATCGTCGGCTGTCATCACTCATAGAGCTGTTACTGTAACGCCGTCGTTTGGAATCATACCGAGTCCCGCTTCGGCTTCGACTGCGGCTGCGAGAGTCATCTGGCCTTTTTTTCATTTGTTGGCAGAATGCACGGGACCAGCCGTAGTATGTTTCACCGTCGAGGACATCACCCGTTATCTCGTCTCGAACGACTCTTTGACCTAGTTCGTCTACATCCGTGTTTCCATCGTCTTTGACAAGTTCCTCTATGCCATAGATCTGATCGACATCCTTCAAAAATCCTTTGAGGGCCTGGACCAGCGATTCGTCGGCAGGGCCAGCCATGAATTGTAGCGGCTTGATGCTCTCGGCGCGCAGGGGAATGGTCGAATTGGGAATGATATGCGGAATCATGTTACCTGCGGGAAGGTCATAGTATGGAGTCGAGGGGTCGCCATGTGTTGATGGCATGACAAAGGGCGCATCTTTCCCGGGCAACTTTTTCGTAGCATCTCCCTCGCCAGCCAAGACATCAGTCAATGAGGGTGGGGCGGTCCCTGTCAAGGCCGAGTTCTTGACAACCTCTCGTAACTTGTGGATCAGGTCGGGACTGAAGTATCCGTGCTCGGACCAGATTTCCAGTAGATCGTCTAGCCGCCGATGGTGTCGGGGATATTTCTGTCGATCATAGGCTGCCGCATGCCCAAGCAGGTCCACCACAAATGGCTGCAGGGACCCGCTCACCGTGGAGAAGATAGCGGTGGTATCCAGGTGGTACTTGCTGTGGTGGAACAGATCGTTGAGGAGGTATAGGATGTGGAGTCTCCGGCGCTTCGGGGAAGGTTTTGGCCGAGCGCCTGTTGGGTCTTCAGCGAAGGAGCCGGCGAGTGTCACCAGATATTTGGCCAGGCCTGTCAGCCGGTTGGCCGACGAGGCTACATATTGGAGGAGCCATTCTTTGCAGGTCTGAAATTGGCGGATTGGTTTAGTAACGGAGGGATGGGAAGAAATTGCAACGGATCAGACCTGGATGTTTGCTGAGGAGCAACGCGACAGCGCCCGGTCGAGGGCAGAGTGAAAAGCGGCGATATCATCACGCGGCACACTTGTGGGATCGGGACGCAAAAGGCCAGCTGAGAAGGATGCCTTTGCAATGGCGATCTGATGGGATGCCATTGCCAGAGGGGTACGTCCGGGCGAACTGAACTCAAGCTTGGGGGAGATATAGCTTGAATTGCTCCCGATGGGACAAGCTTAGCTTCCTTGGGGAGAGTAGGAGTAGTTATCACACGTGACCTGGAAAATTGTGGGCGGAGCTCCTCCCAATCACGTGGTTTTATATAACAGCTCTCATATTAAGTATAGAGAAATGAGTCTCTGGGTTCTATCTGTGGATACAGTATATTGAAATCAAGTAGCAGGGACTCGTTTATTGCGGAGTGGACTGAAGTTCATTAAATCCGTGTCTCCAACATCTCTCAAATTCTGGTATATTCAACCACAGTCGTATACATTCCCCACATTTACTATAGTTACTAGTAGTATACTATGCCATGCACCCGTAAATGACCATTTAATAAGGTTAAGGGAGTTCATACTTGAAAAATCATGTTACATTCACCCATGTTACTCTGCCTCTGCCTCTGCCTCCCGGCAAATCTGTCTGGCGTCTATCCGACGATCTACTGTTGCTGGACCCAGATGATAAGATTTACCCACCGGTAAAGCAGACCGGCTATTCATGCTCCGCCCTCAGTCTACATGCACACTCCCAGACAATCTAAAGGGAGAGCTCTTTTCTGCCTTGACGATCCACGCGGTGACGCCTGACGCCCCTCTTCTGCCTTGAGCCCTTGAGAGGGGCAAATTCCGGCCCCACTGCCCACTGCGTCTTTAATGTGATTTCCACTCCATTTGGGACCCCGCGATGGCGTGAGTTCGCCGCGTTTTGCGCGCATTGCCTTGCCGACCACCCGATACGGTGTCGCAGTGTCGCAGTGTCGCAGATCTGTCTGATCACCCCGGATGAAGGCTTCCAGCTGGGCTTCCCCTGGGTCTCTGGGTCTCTGAGCCACCCAACTGTGAGAATCGGCCCATTTGCTTGAGTCCCCGCAGCTCCCCCCACACGGGTCACTTGCGCACTCGCATGGCCTGACTGTCTCTGTGACGGAATGCCTTCGGGGGGATCGCGCAATCTATAAAAAGCCTTGGCCCCTGTCGTTCCTCCCCCAACTTGACAACGTCCTACCATACCATTACGACTCGCGTGATCCAACTGAAGTTCCTCCCGGCTCCATACTATAAATACTGGACATCACGCCACCCAGCCAGCAATAACATAACACAACCACTCTACGCCTTTTTTTTCCCCTCGTCAACCATTTCCCGCCGCCCACAATGGCCGCTGTCGTCGCTGCACAACTCGCTCGCCCTACTATTCGGCACTTCTCTGCCCACCGTCCACGTCCCGATAGCCGTGCAGCTCGCGCCGTGACTACTTCCTGCTTGGCCGCCGCTGTGGCACTCCCTTTTATTCCACCGGCTCTGGAAAGCTCGCGCCAGAAGAGCTCTGGATTTCCAGAAGGCAATAAGTGAGCAATTTTCCACCAGCAGAGTCATGCATACCATGATGCATGCACGCGTGGAGTCATAATATTGACTGACGCTCGATAGGCCCCACCCCCCGCTCTGCTTCCATGCACGCTAGACCGATCGACATCGAGAGAGCGCAGCCACGAGGTGTTTTGCTTTTATTTTCGTTCAAATGGGTTCCACTGTTCGGTGCGGGCGCCAGCATGGGGCTTTTGATATGATGCATGAGGTCGGGGGCGTTTGGGAACGGCGTTTTGTTTTTTGCCTTAAATTTTTTCACCATTTCTTGTCTTCTTCTTCTTCTGGACGAGACTTTTCGCGTCCACTGCGTATCATCTTTAACCATCAGTGATGAGATGAGTTACGGCGTCGTTAGATAGTAGATCTGGGCAAATTGTCGAGACTTGAACCTACTGTATCTAGCTAGACAGTCCTCTCAATCCACACGCATATTCATCCAACCGGTGGCATCTAGTACGAGTAAACGACAGGGAGGGCGTCTAAAGAGGAATCATCCACCATCCCATAGATCGAGATTGATCGACAAGGCAATACCCTCCCTCTAGGATAAAGCTCCATATGACAGTAAACATGGGCCATCTGGGGCCATCAATAAGAAGAAACCATCTCTAATGTGCGAACAAGGTAAATAATTTACACAGCCAAGAATGTACAAGGAGAGCCAAAGCCAACTCCTCAACTGAACCGATTCCCACTGGGAGGACGGTACGGCTGAGCCGCCTCATATTTCCCCTTCTCCAGCACTCGATCGTTCTCCGTCATAGGTTCATGCCGGGTCGGGGCCGGGTCGTGCGAAGCTTCCGCACTCGGCGAGGCAACATCGTCCGCCGCATTTTGGAATCGTGTCATATTCGCTCGTTTCAAGCTGGCGTCGTCGGTCGGATTTGTTGCGGGTGCGGTCATGGCGGCCTGCCGCTTGTGCTCGTTTTCCATTGCCTTTAGTTGCGCCTTGCGCTTCAGCTCGGTCTCAAAGCGAGCTTGTCGATCGGCGTTGATGGACTGTTTGGCGAAGTAGTAGGCACCACCGCCAGCTGGTGGGGATAGGAGTTAGAATTGGCGAGATCTGGGAGTCTGGGTGAGCTTCTTCAGTTACTTACCGAGACAGAGGGAGCCCCAGCCAAGCCTGCTCAGGAAACATCTATCAGTATGCCAATCTCCAACCCGGGTTCCGACAGCTTCAATTCATGGCTGGGCAGTGGATTTCTCACCAAGTAGATCGAATCTAACAATGCATCGCGATTAGTTTGAGTTATTTTCTTCCGGATGTTGTCAGACATACTGTATTCATGGTTGCAAAGTGGTTGATTTAGACGGGGATGAGAGCGAAAGTGCTGTTCTTCTACGTCAGTGAAGGCTCCGCGGCCGAAACTCGGCTGCGCAAGGCGGTATGGATACCTCTAGCTATGGGGATTTGGGCAATAACAACTATTTATGGCAAATGACTTGACTAAGTTGCTTACCTGAAAGTGTATATCTCTAGAAAAGATATAAGTAAATACCAAAATCAAATTTACAATTTATGTTATCTCACAATGTATGTCAAGATTTGCCCAATAAGTGTATGTCTCTGGGCGGCTCTGATCGGCAGTTTCTGCCTAAGGCGGCTTATCAACCCGTCAAGATTGAAGACTGGTCATCATCATCTTTTGGTTTGAACTTCTTTCACATCCCACTCCCGATACCCTCCTTCTCTACCGCCATCGCTCCGATCTCCAAATCATTCGAAATATCACCAACCTCGCTATCAGACCCGCCAAATCTCTTTTTGGTCGCATCTTCAGTCGGCAGACGCCGCCTGTCTTCTGCGACCCAGCACTCTCGTGGCATGCGGGCTTGAACTTTTTGCGAAGAGGCGGCTACTGCCTCATCCTATACCATTTCCCACCGAAATTCCTACCCTGGAACTGAAATCCGGCTTTTCGATTCCCCAAACCATCCCGCACGATGCCTCCCAAGCGCAAGGCGACTGACAGTAGGTACCTCCAGCATCGCGACAAACAACCCATGACTCACTTTGAATAGGTGGTCGGTCTAGCAGTACCTCGAAGCGCCCCACGCCAGTTCCAGACGTCACAGAAATCTCCAGCAGCGATGAATACTCGGATCCAGAAGACGTAGCAGAGGGGAAGGATGACTTGAAAGGTACAGTGTGGCAGTCTGCCCACGTCGAGTGAACGCGGAAAGCTAAAAGGATGAAAAAAGAGGTCGTCAGCAAATTTTCCTTGGAGTCATTCAGCAAGCGATCGCAAGTCAACAACAGGACCGATCCTCGATTTGGCTACAAGGACCTGTCTGCCCTTCCTCTCAAACGCGACCACTACAACCGCCCGTTATGGATCGAGCCGGTAAAAGGCACGATCACTCTCGAGAGTTTCTCCCCGCTGGCACCCCAGGCCCAGGATTTCCTCACAACCATCGCGGAACCCTTATCGCGTCCGACCCACCTGCATGAATACCGCTTGACGGGGCATAGTTTGTACGCGGCGGTTTCTGTTGGGTTGAAACCGCAGGATATTGTTGCTTTCTTGGACCGTCTTTCGAAAACGCCGTTGCCTGAAACTATCAGGACTTTCATTATTGAGTTCACCAAGTCGTACGGGAAGATTAAGATGGTTCTCCGACACAATCATTACTACGTCGAAACAACGGATCCGGAAATGTTGCAGCGGTTGCTCAAGGATGAGGTGATTGGGCCCCAGCGAATTGAAAGTACGGAGGGAATTATTGAGCGGGCTGCCCCGAAAATGGGAGGCCTTGTCATTCCCGGAACAAAGGATGCAGCTGGTATCAGAGAAACTGGCAATCAACAAGAAGTTCCGGCCGCTCCCAGGGAGGAGAACGCAGAGGTTGCAATGGACTATGGAATTGATGACGTTGGTGAGGATGACAACGAAGAAGCCATCACATACAGCTTCGAGATTCCTGCAACTGGAGTCGAAGTGGTCAAGGCTCGCTGTCAAGCAATTGGATGCCCCGCCTTGGAAGAATACGATTTCCAAGGAGACACGGTCAACCCCAATCTTGATATGGACCTGAAACCTGCCGCTCGGATCCGTTCATACCAGGAGAAGAGTCTGAGTAAGATGTTTGGTAATGGACGAGCAAAGAGTGGTATCATCGTTCTTCCATGTGGTGCCGGTAAGACCCTAGTCGGTATTACTGCGGCAGCGACGATCAAAAAAGGCACGATCGTGCTCTGTACTAGTTCCATGTCAGTCGTTCAGTGGCGAAATGAGTTCTTACGCTGGACAACGATCGACCCAAGTGACATTGCCATTTTCACCTCGGACCACAAGGAGAAATTCAAGCGGTCGACCGGTATCATTGTGTCCACCTACTCCATGGTGTCGCAAACGCGAGCGCGTTCCTACGATGCCCAGAAGATGATGGACTGGCTTCAGTCTCGGGAATGGGGTATGATGATTCTTGACGAGGTGCACGTCGTGCCGGCCTCCATGTTCCGCAAGGTCACATCTGCGATCGCTGCTCAGAGCAAGCTTGGTCTTACAGCTACTCTTCTGCGTGAGGATGACAAGATCAAGGATCTGAATTTCCTTATCGGTCCAAAGCTTTACGAGGCGAACTGGATGGAACTGGCCGCACAGGGTCACATTGCAAAGGTACAGTGTGCCGAGGTGTGGTGCCCAATGACAACGGAGTTTTATTCCGAATACCTCCGCGAGAGTTCTAGAAAACAGGCTTTGCTATACATCATGAACCCTCGGAAGTTCCAAGCGTGTCAATTCCTGATCGACTTCCACGAGAAGCGAGGCGACAAGATTATCGTGTTCTCCGATAACGTCTACGCCTTGGAGCGATATGCACTGAAGTTGAACAAGGCATACATCTACGGCGGAACGCCCCAGAACGAGCGAATGCGCATTCTGGAGAACTTCCAGCACAACGAGCAGGTGAACACGATTTTCTTGTCCAAAATCGGAGATACCTCTCTCGATTTGCCCGAGGCCACATGTTTGATCCAGATCTCCTCCCACTACGGTTCTCGCCGTCAGGAGGCACAGCGTCTGGGCCGTATTCTCCGAGCCAAGCGTCGTAATGATGAGGGCTTTAATGCTTTCTTCTACTCACTCGTGTCCAAGGATACTCACGAGATGGTCTATTCGGCCAAGCGGCAGGCATTCCTGATTGACCAGGGTTACGCATTCAAGGTCATCACCCATCTACAGGGCATTGACAACTATGAAGGGTTGTCGTACGCGACTCCCGCCGAGCGTCGAGAATTGCTCCAGGAAGTTATGCTGCAGAACGAATCATCCGCCGATGTGGAACAGGTAACGGATGACCTGTTCTCAATGCGCTCTGCTAAGGGTCGCCCGGGCAAGAAGCCGACTGCCAAGCGCAGCGCAGCTACCCTTAGTGGTTTGGCCGGCGGTGACGACATGGCATATATTGAATACAACAAGAGCAGAAATAAGCAGCTCAAGGACAAGGGCAGTCATCATCCATTGTTCAAGAAGATGCAACGGGATCGCGAGCGAGCGCGGAAAGCACGCGAAGACATGAACTAGTTGGAGAAACAGGCGGGAAAAAAAGTGATGAAGGCCCCATTCTAGAAATTGATTACAGAAATAATTAGTCTAGATCTTAACTTAAATTGTTAATAGTACAGACCGAGGAAGAGAGGGCTGGACTGGACCGGACTGGACTGAGCTGAGTGTTTGCTTATTTTACCGTTCTGCTACGTGGATCATGCAAACTTTCGAGTCCCTTTAGCTTTAGTTCCCCAGAATGGAAACCATACCCTTGGAATTCAATCAATATTCCTCATTTAATACGGCATTTCCAATCAGCCTGATCTAGCCCAGAAGTAGTTTACTAACAAGTTATTCTCAATACGAGCTCCGCAACCCCATCAGTCAGCAAGCCCGATCTAGCTTGTTGTTCCCATGACGTGTGGTTCGTCATGTCGGAGCGTCCAGACGCCGACACCGACGCCTCCTCTACGGAGCGCGAGCTCCGAAAGGGTCCAGTATTATTCCCAATCCCCACCTGCTGATAGGCCTGCAAGAAGGGGAGGGGGGGGGGGGGGTCTCTGCAGAGCTTCTTCCCCAGAGTTTGGGCTCAAGTGCCTAGGCAATTATCCCCCGGCAACAACAATGTGTCATGTTGAAATCATCTCGCTATAAATACCAGCCCCCCCCCATTCCATCCCACCCATCCGAGAGCTTGTAGTAAGAGCATGAGGAATGAGCTATTCGCTACCTTCTCTCTCAATATTACTTCGAAGACGTGCTTCCCAGGCTATTTCAACTTCCCCGATTCCCCTACGAGCAAAGTCCACTCCGTCGCCGCCTCTAGCCGGCCCTTCAACACTACTACCACCCTCTCGGCGCGTTTCATACATCTCGTTTACCCATCGCGGTCCCTTTTCAAATATGGCCACTGCAACTGAGATCCATCTATCGCCCGCCACGGACGCGGGCGTCTTCACGGCTGGAGCGACGGAAGAAGCAGCGCGCGCAGCAAGCGAGGTCTTACAAGAGGACATGGAAAACCACCACGTCTTCTTCAACGATGACGGCTTTCATAGTAGGCCAAATTTTTTATCTTACTGGCTGGGCTACCGCTAACCGCGTCTGATAACGAAACAGACCATATAGTCCACGGTGTTTTGAGCATATTTTCTCTCGGGGCCTCGCCGGATGATATTCGAAAGAACTATATTCGGAATAAAAGTTATCAGAGGCCTGCGCATCCTGTTGATAGGGATGTTGTTGCGGGGTTTCGTGACTCGGTGAAGTTTCAGGAGGGCTTTC
The DNA here is from genome assembly GCF_028828005.1 of Penicillium manginii. Taxonomy (NCBI): domain Eukaryota; kingdom Fungi; phylum Ascomycota; class Eurotiomycetes; order Eurotiales; family Aspergillaceae; genus Penicillium; species Penicillium manginii. Next base: position 1,425,384 of record NW_026643109.1, on the reverse strand, counting down.
ATCAGGAGGAGAATTATTCGAATTACTTGGTCTTTTTTCAAGAGGAGATTGATGCGAAGGGTGTGGATGCTGTGTTGAATGAGTTTGTTTTTGCGGGAGACCAGCGTGCGGAGAGTATGTTGTCGAGATTATTTGGAGGTATGTTCTTCTCTGCTGAGGGGAGAGACTCGGAGGAGCTAAGACAGATGATACTATGATGCTGCTACCCCCACTTTTGAGACCACTAGGTTAAACTAACCAACTTGAATCAGGCCTCATCCACCCTCTAATCCATCTCGGATTCGGCCTGGAATTTAACCAACCCGCCATCGTGGCCCAGGCACTCGCACAAGCCGCCGTTCACGACGACTGGATGGGACGGGAGTACTTCCTGCCAGCGGAGAAACAAGCAGGTGGAATCGGGAAGCGGGGAGAAAAGTCTCTCCTGCAGCTTTTAAACGAAATTCGCGCCGACGAGAAATTGGCGCAGAGTACCAAGTGGACTGATGGGAATAAGATCCGCGAGGGACCGTTGGCTCGGGCGGGCGATGAGATGCTGAAATATGCGGCTCAGTATACCGTTTCCGAGGATCAGATTCAGGAACGGATTGCTGATATGATTAATACTGTTGGTGAGTTATATTCTCAATTCCATCCATGCCTTGCCTAGGTAGGTTTGGCATGGAGCACTTCAATTTCACTGGCTGACGACTGGCTGGTGACTATGTAGTATACTACACCAGTGCCGCCCAGAGACCCGACAAGAAAGTCAAGATAGATTTCTTCTTCATCCACTGCGTCAACTCGTCGATCTTTTTCTCTAAGATTGTTCAGCTTCCCTTCCTGGATACACAGGCAAAGCTCCGTCTGCTGGAGTGGAAGGGTCGGATGGATCTCGTGATGTATGTTTCACGCGGCTCGCCTGAGCTACGCCTCGACGAGGTCACACAGTATCCCGTGACGAATGATTGGTCGACCTTATTTTCACGCTGTGTCCAGCATCCGGGCGATGATGGGCATTTGGTCAAACTTGTCAGGGCGCTGGCGCATGGGCAGGAGGTTTGTCGGATAGTGGATAAGGAGTCGCAAATGCCTATCTCTGGGGATATGTGGTTGAGAATTGGTAACATGGGTAAGTTTCCCAGTGGTTTTGTTTTCTCGAGGCACTTGATATTAAGGATGTTCACTGTTTCTAACTCTCTTTTTCCCTTGCAGCTGTTGACTCCACTGTTGAGGGACTCGATCAGGGGGCAATGTGGATCCGGTCAACTGGGTTTGATGAGGCGTGGGCGAATCTGGATGGAAGATCTCGTCTTTGAGAGGTAATATATACACTTTGGTAAATTGAACCTTCCTTATTTCGGTGTTGTAATTATTTAGTTGGTCTTGTGTACTGAATACCTCAGAGAATGCCATTACATCATTTGAACGTACCTAAGTAATTAATTGATTGGTTGGTTGGTTTAAAGCGAGTGACCAGAAGCAATATTAAAAATAGATTTACTCTGGCCAGTAGTTTAAATTCTCAATATATTTACCCTTTCAATATCTGTAGGTCCGGCTCGGCGAGGCCCGCAAGTGTTGGATCGGGCCCGCTTGGAAGTATGGGATTTTCGCCCTAAGAGCTGCAGTGGGTCAAACTATGACGCAGCCGATCTCAACCAAACAAGGGACCCATAAAGAAGAGAACTTGTTGATAACGAATCACTAAATGGAAGAGGATACGAAGTAGCATTCAATCAAGCAAACCACAGCCAGGAAGATCATAATACATTCTCAACTGCAGGACGAAAAAGAGCCGAAAAAGAATAGGAAAAAGTTGCAGGCAAGTGGGGCTTACCTCGCCACGTGAGTGGGGCCCCCCCAACAGCTTCTCCTCCGACCCAACTTTCTTCTTCTCTTCATCTTCAATATGCCGAACCCCGATCCAGAGAAAGAAACAGATAGTTCCAAAGACAACAACAACCAAGCTCAAAATCCAAACATGCCTCGTGACCAGGACTGGGATGACGAGAGCAACCCATTCGTCGTCTTCCGGCGCTTCGCCGATGAGCAGGTCTCTTCATTACTCCAGTCCGTCACTGGTCTCCCATCGAACATATCGCGCCCTCAATCAGACAGATGGACCATATTTAACGAAGACACCGGCTACGAGGAAAGGAAATACCGGGAACGCAGCAGTGGCGACAATACTGGGCAGCGCAATTACGCGCGTGACCAAGGCGCAGAAGGACCTTCCTCAAGCGGCCAGGACAACAACAACGGAGGCAATACATCCGCACCATCGCAACCTGGAAACACCGGCGACAGAAATCCCCGGAATACCAATCAAGAAAGAAACAACACTCCCCGCAACGCGCACTCCGACTTCTTCGGCATCGAGTCCGTTCTCGACCGATTCGAGGATCGATTCTTCCCTTTCTCTCCCTCCTTCCTCCACCCCAGCAATCGATATTTCTTTCCCGACATGTTTGAAGACAGCAGCTCTCCCACCTGGCCCCTCACATACCTCGCGTTTAGCCCATACTCGCCTCTCTATCTCGAACACCAAGCCCATTATCGCGCACAGAGGGACCAAGGCGTCTTCTCCTCTATAATGTCGTCTTTCCAACCAGAATCGGACCGCGATCCAAATGAGCCGCAATGGCGAGAGGCATTTGAGGATCTCATCCGGCTAGAAAACGGCAAATCAATGCTCGACAACGATACACTGCAAGCTGGCAAGACTGAGAATGGAACAGAATGGCTGCACGGCCTCGTGAAACGCGGCAGTCTGGGCGATCGTTGGAAATACTCATCCGGTGGCTCGGAAAGCTCTCCTTGGTCTGGAATCACTTTCACAGGTCACAGTAGTGATAACAGCCGTGCCTTACCTGAACCGCGCCCCGAGACCGAAACCGAAAGCAAAAGGCGGCCCGAGTCGGAAAATCAAGAGGCTGACACCGAATTGGATCTATACGAACGTTTCTTGCGTGATATCGAGGAACGAGAGCAGCAGCTCCTACGGGGGGAAGTTGGAAGTCCACTCGTTCGCTTCCTCCTCGAAGAGCGCCGCCGAGAACAGCAACAGTCTCGCCAACAAGGATCATCACAATACGATGACGACCAAGGCACGGAGGATACAGAGAGTTGGCTAGATCTTGTCTCAGGCGGAAATCGAAAATCTGTCCCTGAAACACCGCCCGACTTGACTGAGACGAAGCAGGCGGGTATCACGCAAGAACCTACGCCTGCGCGCGTTATATCGACCATGTCTCGGACCGAACGGACTCGCTTGGCCGATGGCTCTGTTGAAACTAAGATTGTGAAGACAAAACGCTATGCCGATGGCCGTGAAGAAACGGATGAATCGGTTGAGGTGACGCATCCACGTTCGAATGAGGGCTCTGGCGGGTCGGAAAATCAGTCAAGGGGTGGCGGCTGGTTCTGGAAGGACTAGGTCTTTGTTTTGTTTTTGTTTTTCATGATGCACGAAAATATCTAAATTGAGCCGATTTGGCAGATATGATTTGAACCACGAAATTTGGCAGCTCATCAGCGAACTTTTTTTCTTTCTTTTTCTTTGGCGTTTATGTTTGGAGTCTTGCTGTTTTGTCCTATATTTACTATGCATCTATCTGTTGTACCTATTGCAGTTCAACCACTTTCATTTGTGACTACAGTTGCCGTTCAAGTAGATTTCTGTCCTGGCAGAAATGATGAGAGAGTACCCGGCTACTGATTAGACAGAGATTTCCAGTGGTATAGACGGGTAACTAACTTGAACTAGAATGATAACGACCTTTACCCCGCATCAACCTCGGAACGTTGTACATGAGATGAAGGTTGATATTGTGATCCACAGTCCTCCGTGTATTGGGCAATGTTGAGGGCTGTAGATTCATGATGGCAAAGATCTCGCTGCTTTAACATCCAATGGTTGTGTAGTGTAATTGGTTATCACTGCGGATTCTGATTCCGCCGATCCCGGTTCGATTCCGGGCACGACCTTTCTTTTTGCATTTTTTTCAACTCGAAGTCAGTCTCTCCTGGACTCGGGGGTTTTAATTTTATGTACGGCAAATTTTTATTTCATCCATGCCCAGGTGTGTTTCATTCTAGTGGTAGCAACCTTCCAAGGTTCAGAGTCTAGAGCCTGAGCCATCCATGGATGGATTCTAAGGTCAGTACTAGTACTAAGGTACTAGTAGAACTTCCACGGTTGAATATATATACAACCTATTAGTAATATCCAAGCGTCTTCTTTTGAATGGCGTAGATAGTACTAGTACTAGTACCGAAGGAGACGCCACTCCCCGGGGCCTCTGCACCTTCAAGTTCAAGTTGCTGCCGCTGCGGGCTAGCTGTCCAGGTGGATGGGATACATGCCCAGATGTCCTCCGTCCAGGACTCTACACAAGGCGGCGCGAAATTTTGAAATTGAAGCCTGTGAGCTTCTTTGCTCGCGTGATGCTGATACAGAGAAAAGAAACATCGATGGGCAAAATTTATCAAGCTACCTATATTAGCCCGTGCAAGGTGATACCCGGATGATTGGAGGGTTGATCCTCATGAAGTAGTATACTTTCCAAGGTTTGCACTACTTAGTCATTGCCTTTTATCCATTCCAATAACATGGGCATCTTGGTTGAATATTCGAAATTGGCGAGTGCTGGTGTTCAACTGACCTCGGGGCTTCAACTCTATGGTGACGAGTATCATAGAATTGTAGAATCGTACAAACATGGTTGATATAATAAACCTCCAGGGTACATCGGTCACATATGTGGGGGTTTCCCCGACCTGGTTATTGTAATACGGTATCATAACCACCATCTCGCCACCCCGCACGCAATTATCGGTCCAAGTCCGAAGAAAGATTGGTCATTTAAATACAGGAACAAATGCCGAGCTGATTAATCCCCGCGATGTCGCAAGTATTGGGGGAAGCCCGAAGAACTGAGTGATCCGAAGTCGCCTTTATCTCCCTTGCATCCCTCCTGCATTCCTCCTGCGAGTACTGTACTTACATACGTCCAAATCGTGGGTACATATTGATCAGCATGAGCGCTCCCTCCCAACTACCTACCCCGGCCCACACCCTCGCCGACTCGATGTTATCGCGGCGCTTCGGCAAAGAGACTGTGAATTATTTCTCCAGTATGATTGATACCCCGCAACTAACTTTGAAGCCCAAGAGAAGGCACAGCGAAGCATTAGAAAACAAAAGAACTAATCATATTTTACAGGCTCGCCTCTCAATCGACTGTCCTTCCTGCGAACGGAGCACTCATTCCTATCCTCGGCCCTAAAGCACCCCTCCACCAAATTCGTCCTGCTGAACAACCTCGCCCCGCTAACCCGCTCCCCGGCTGAGCTGTACACGGCCAAATACGATGAAGTGCGCAAACTTGTCGCGCCCGATTTTTTCGACCGCCCCGAGGAAGAGTCGATCAAGGACTTTGACTCGCGCAAGACAAACCCCAACTTGATCTTCCTCGGCCTGGACGAAAGTGCCAAGGAGGGTGGTATGGCGTGGAAGATCTATACCGGTACACCATTCTTTGCGCTAGACGTAACGCCCCGTGGCTCCGAAGCTCAACAAACCGCCGCAAAGGATGTAACCAGTGCCCTGGAAGAGCAGGGATTGTCTTTCTTCCAGACCCGCGTTGTCACAACGTTTTCCCCGGAGGAAGGTATGTATTGGCAGTAGACCAGACCAGACCAGACCCAACAGCAAACGCTTCAGTGCTCAAGAACGCAGAGTCCAGGACTGACACTGCTTCTCAAACCAGCCGCCATCTACGCGCAAGCCCGCGCCCTGATGGACTGGAACAACAGGAATACCTTCTGCGGCACCTGCGGCAACCCGACCCTATCCGTGAACGCCGGCACAAAGCGCGCCTGCCCACCCAGCGACGCCGCACACACCGTAGAAGGCAGCCCAGCCCCCCCGACCCCCCTGCAGCACACGCACGACAATCTCAAACCTCTCCTTCCCGCGCACCGACCCGACGATAATCGTCGCCGTGGTCTCGCACGACGGCAAGCGGGTCCTGCTCGGCCGGTCGAAGCGCTTCCCGCCGAAATGGTACTCCACGCTGGCGGGCTTCATCGAGCCGGCCGAGTCGATCGAGGACGCTGTGCGGCGCGAGGTGTGGGAGGAAGCGGGCGTGACGCTTTCGCGAGTCGTCATTCACTCGTCGCAGCCTTGGCCGTACCCGGCTAATCTAATGATTGGCGCGATTGCGCAGGTTAGCGAGCCCGCGCATGAGAAGATCAATCTCGAGCATGATCCTGAGTTGGAGGATGCGAGGTGGTTTGATGTTGAGGAGGTTGAGGAGGCGTTGAGGGTTGGTGTTAGTGATTTGAGCTCTGAGGCTGGCGCTGAGTATAAGGGTGGGTTGAGATTGCCGCCTCCTACTGCCATTGCTAATCAGTTGATTCGGGCTGCGGTTGATGCGGAGTATTTCCGTGGTGAGAAGTGCTCGCTTTAGATTAGATTAGATTGGATCTGGGGAGGATGTGACTGGTTCCAGCTGGTTCAAGTACATATCATTGATATTGGACATAGAATAGAGGTGGATTTGCTGAGGGCGAAATACATAGTATGGGGGATGTACATATGTCAAAGAGAAATGTGCATTTGTTTCTCTTGTTGTGTATAATTCTTGTGCATCGGACCTGGTTAAATTAGTCCACATTACCGAGTAGCATAGACGGTCCCGTCACGCAGCTCATGGATACTATCCTTAGTGCTGGGGGACCCAACCTCGGTGTAGCGAGTACCGTCTCGAAGTTCATGGATAGTTACTCGCCGGTGACTATTCCGTGACCGGCGGAAGCTGCGAGAGCCTGATTCAAAGCTCCCTGTTTCACTCGGCACCGCGCTCCCAGGGCTTAAATCCCTGCCCATGCTGTCCCTCTCGATTGCCGCCTGCAGCTCACTGTCCGCTAGCATGTGCGTGCCGATATCGTTGTACCATGTACGCAAGCCCACTGCGCAATCTGTTTCCTCAGCACCATACTCAACGGGTGGCCCATTCATCTGTGCATTAGGGTCGATGCCATCGAATACAGCCCAGGAACTAGACTCGACGCTCACAAGCATGATAGAGTGATCGTAAGTCCGGACTTTGAAATCACGCAACAGGATCACGTTCCCCGGGACGACTGAGGGCATCACGGACTTTCGACGACGGAATATTTGTGCTTGGAGAGTTGTTCCGGCCATGGATGGGTCGGTCAGCTGGAGGGTTATGAAGAAGTCCTTAGAGCCAGAGGCAGCTTTGGCGATGGGGGGTCGCTTCGTGGACGATCGAGATTGTATCCACGAGAGCATTGTAATGGTCGATGAGTGTAGCCAGGGGAGCGAAGTAGGAAAGCTTGCTGCGCAATCCAAGGGCGTGGCGGTCAGGGACCCGAGGCGCTGTGATGAGGACCTTTGGGGGCTCGGGAGTCTGGGGTTGATTCCCTAAGCCATCCTTTTCCATATCAGGATGGGCATCGGGAGCGACTTGTTCATCTTCTTGAAGCTGCCTGGGTTGCAAACCGGGATCTTGGACAGGCGGTCCTAGAATCTGGAGACCAGTATGCTCAACTGGAGTACTGGGCGGAATGCTTGTGTCGTAGGTTCTCAAGGGCGTTGGCAGTGGTTCCTGGGTGGGAGCTGGAGTTGGGAGCTGTTGGCCAGTTGTATTCAAGACCGAATCAAGATCTTCATTGATTGAATTCTCATCAACTGAATCCCCATTCTCCAATTCTCGCTGAAATTTAGCCTGAACTTCCAAATGTGGCTGAGCATGATTGGTTGTTTGGCGAACCGGCTCAAGATGTGAGGATGGCGGCGTGTGTTGATCGTCTGCCCCGTCCATTCCGTAATGGGGTTCTTCATGATTGTGTTGAGCTGTAGGGTCGACGTGGAATCGCTCGACTTTATCGACAGCCTCCTTCTCAAATACCTCTTCAACTTTCTCTCTAACTTTCTTTTCAACTTCTTCTTCAACTTCTTCTTCAACTTCCTCTTCAACTTCCTCTTCAACTTCTTCTTCAACTTCCTCTTCAACTTCCTCTTCAACTTCTTCTTCAACTTCCTCTTCATAATTCTCTTCAATATCCTCTCTGGCCTCTTCAGCCTCGTCCGAACTTGAATCAAGATCAATTATTTGCTGTGGCTTTTCAACCGATTCAAAACCGACATCAGGTTCATTTTCAGCCTCAGCCTCAGCTTCCGAGTAGTCCTCCATTTCTTCTGCCGCCTCAGCCTCCGAGTCTCCCCCATCGACTTCATCGTAATTAGACTGTGGCTCGACTGAAGGCTCGGCTGTAGACTGAAAAACGGAGTCCGTTCGGGCCAATACGTCAACCGAAGACTCGTCGTCATTTAGATCGCTATCATGGACTCGATCATCTTGACCAGAATTTTGGTCTTGGTCCTCGTCCGATTCTTCACTCCCCATCTCATAATAACCTGCCTCCTCTTCAATTCCAGACCATTCTTCGTCGCTATCAAATTTGGCCAATGATGAGAGGGTTCTTTCTGCAGGCGATGAAATTTCCAGTCTTCGTCCTTGGTCCACTGGACGTGATGGCGGCGGCTGCGCTTGGACTTGATCCGAAGCGAGTTCATCATCGCTGTCACTATCCAACACTATTACTTCAGGAGGGGCCTGCGGTCGAGGAGGAAGGTTTTCCGTTTCGGAATCTTCCTCTTCTCCCTCTCCCTCCTCCTCTTCCTCCTCGTCCTCCTCGTCCTCTTCATAATGCTCCTTCTCGGAAAATTCTTCGTATTCGTCCTCATAATAAGCATCGCGTGACTCGTCATCACCATCATCATCGTCATCATCATCCACATCCTCGGCGATAGTTCTAGCCTCTGCATCTGATTGCATCTCGCTTCTTTCCTCGGCGTCGAGCTGTGGCTCAAACCGCTCTGAACGATCAGGAGATGTTACGCTGGAGATTTGATCTGGGGTCTCAACACTTAGAATCGTATGTACCCCTCGTCCACCCGTCAATTCAATAGCGGTTTCATCTCGTGAGCCAATGTCTTTGAAAAATGTATCGGTCATTGGTACCGATCTGGGACTGTTGTTTTCTCTTTCATATGTCGAAGCTACCCCGATTTCGTCTTCCGCGTGCGGATGGGGTATGGTAGGGTCCTGCAATTCTTCCGTAACAATTATTTCATCGATTTGATCAATATGTTTCGTTTCGACATCGGGCACGGCCATCTTGGAGATATCGGCAAGTTGTGGAGCGATAGGGTCAAGTAACTCCACTGGGCTTGTAGATATATTGGCGTTGTTCTGCAAGTGTTGGTCTTGGTCTTGCATACTTGGCACAGTTTGATGAATTGTGAGCTTGTCTTGATTGAAGTTCAATTCATGATTCTCTGCGTTCTCCATTGCCATGGGAATTGCCAAGTCGTGGGACAGGCCCTGATTGGTAGCGTCAATGTTGACATCGACAGATAAGGATTGAGCGTCTTCGGCTTGTGGGACGGCGTGAAAGGGAAAGAAATACCCCTGACTATTATTTTGATCTGAGACGATAGGCGATGGAATCGGCAATCCGGGAGACGGGATGGGTCGTAGTTGGGGCGTATCAGTAGGCAAGTGGGCGACTGGCGTAGGAGATATAGAAGCATTTTCGAACACATCATCTGAAGGTGGTGCTCTTCTGCCAAACAGTCCACCGGCAAGCTCAAGAGAAGGCTTGACAAAACCATCCGAACTTTCAATAAATGGGTCCTCATTAGTGACCACTTTCTCGGGCTTTGAAACCACATGATCCGAGGGCCCCTCGCTCGGTTCAATATTGTCAACTGAAGCTGCATCTTGTTCCAAATCCATGTCTTCATCAAGAGCCTGGTCCCAATCGACAGTTTTTTCACGTTCGCGTGGACTTTCAGGCTCATCTAAAACCCGCCATTCCTCTCGGCGCAAGCTGTATCTCGGGCGCTTTCTCCCTTTGCCGCGAACAAAACCATCTTCCTCGGTAAAAGGATCGTAAGCAGAGTCAAGACTGTCGCCATACGAGGATCGCGATGAGCGTAAGAACGCAGGTGATCCCCAGGCCCCTGTTCCATTTGCGACGAAAGCATTATCTGGGTCTATCGAAACCATACGCGGAGTCGAGGGTGGCAGCAATTCGGCTTCATGCGTCGCAAGCGGGGTTTCGTCTATGTAAACTGTTGACTGGCCCTTTGAAGATTCGATCTAAATTCAAATACATCCGTTAGCGCATGGCCCTTTAAACAACTTGCATAACCCGCCGAACATACCTCAAGTGACACATTATTCTCGAAATGTACATCCCACGCAATAGATCTTCCAGGTGTTTGAGCGGTGGTGCCATTCTCCACAAAGTTCAGTCCTTTAAGCGCAAGGCGAACGTTATCACCGATTCCAACTAGCGACCCGGCGACTTTCTCTGCGATGCGCCCATGGAAGACCGCTTTCACTTGTCCATTTAGCCGGCGTAGACGGAAGTCCGGTTCGGCGAGAAGCAGAGCAAGGGATTTTGTTGAAGACGAGTAGGGCCATACTAGGGTAACGGTCGCATGTATGCATTTCTCCTCCGGTTGTTCGAGAGTCGGTGAGAGCTGTGCGATCGGAACTTTCGTCCAAGGCGGCCGCGCATTCGGGCCCGAAGAGTCGTCGGTCGCGTCCATCATTGCGCCCGCGTTTTGGTGACGATGTTAACCATACTCGTGCGGTAGTGGTAAGTGAGTAAAGGAGTAGTAGTACGAGCTGAGGGATGGAAGTAATATCGGAGAAGACGCGAGTTGACCGAGGGCGAGAAAGGTTGTGAGCTGCAAGCTGAGCAAACGCCACGCTTTTGGAGCTTGTGCGGTATTGAAATGGTATTAATACTGGTAAAGAATGGATCTAGCCGTGTAATAGAGGTACTGATATTACATAACTTGCGCAGGTCGATCTACTGCGTTTGAAAGGACCAGGTTTGACTTCCTAGAGCAAAATCAAAGGATTGCATATAGAAAGATCGCTCAGCACATTCAATGCCTTACATTAACAGTGGCTTTGCGAGGCACAGCCAAAATGTTGTCTCATTTCATGCTCCGATAAGCTCAGGCACTGGTCCACTATGGCGAAAGCGCTTGGCCCCCCCTCTTCTCTCTAACAACCCCCTCGTGCATGAGTCTGAGTCTGAGTCTGAGTTTGAGAATTTGCCATGGCTCTTGCACATTCTATACGTTGAGTGGCAGTAATTGGAGCTGGGCCTTCAGGTCTTGCAGCTGTAAAGTATGCTCACATGCTAGATTCCCGTTTTGCTTGAGAATATTGATACCTCGGGTAGCGGGCATTGCGCTAACATCTCTAACAGGTATCTTCTGGAGGAAAAATATTTCGAACAAATCGATGTTTTTGAACAGAGGAGCTCTGTGGGCGGTGCATGGAATTATAGTCCCAGTTCAACCAAAGTCGGATTGACAGCAACCGTTCCACATGTCAATCCCCACGAGCCAGTCGAGAAGCCATCATGGACTCGACAACCCGGAGGCAACTCAGAGGCCGTGTTCGTGTCTCCACTATACGATAGACTTGAAACCAATATTCCGAAGGAACTTATGCGTTTCGCGGACAAACCATTCCCGGCTGAAGCGCAGCTTTTCCCCAAGCACAAGTCGGTCAAACAATACTTGGAGGAGTATGCCGAAGAAGTCAAAACACTCATTCAATTCGAAACCCAGGTCGTCAATGTCAAGTTGAGAGATCCCGAGCTGAGTACGTGGGATTTAACAACAGCGAATCTTCACACAAGTGTTGAAACCACTCGCACATATGACGCAGTTGTGGTGGCCAGTGGGCATTTCACGGTCCCATACCTCCCGGACATCCAGGGGATTGAGACCTGGGATAAAACATACCCCGGAATTATTTCCCACTCCAAGTTTTACGACACGCCCGAGACTTTCCGGGACAAAAAAGTGGTCGTGGTTGGAAATTCCGCCTCGGGACTTGACATTGGTGCTCAAATCAACGAAGTTAGTAAAGGCAATATACTTGTCTCTCAGCGCTCGGAATCGTACTTGGCAGCTTCCGCGCCAGGAGACAAGATAATATGCCCGGAGATTGCCGAGTTTCTATCTCCAGGTACGCACAACCGAGCCATCAGATTCGCCGACGGCAGAGTGGAAGATGAAATCGATGCCGTGGTTTTTTGCACTGGCTACTTCTACTCATACCCATTTCTTTCGTCCCTCAATCCCGCGGTGGTTACACATGGCTGGCGAACGAGAAATGTTTATCAGCAACTTTTTTATATAGATCACCCCACATTGGTCTTCCCCGTTCTCTCGCAAAGAGTGATTCCATTCCCGATCGCAGAGAACCAGGCGGCTGTTTTTGCTCGTGTCTGGTCAGCAAGATTGAAGCTTCCATCGAAAGATGATATGCATACAGCGGAAGAAGTGGAGGTGAAGACTAAAGGGGACGGGAAAGCTTTCCACTTGATGCCGTTTCCCATGGATGCTGACTACCTTAACTTTCTCTACAACTGGGCGGCGAAGGCGGAACAGCGTCCAGCACTAGATCATGACGGACAGGGGAAAATTGGGACATATTGGGGTGAGAGAGAGAGGTGGATGCGAGCGCATTTCCCTGACATTAGACGAGCCTTTGTCCAGAAAGGCGCTCAGCGAAGCGAAATTAGGACTTTGGTAGAGGTTGGATTCGACTTTGACCAATGGAAGCACGATCAGGAGGAGGAGAAGAGGCAGGAAGAGGCATGATTGATAGATCTGTAAATTCATGTGCATAGAGAAATATAGAACAACATTTTTCTTCTTGATCTCATACATTCAGCATATTTACTGAAGAAGCCGAGTTAATTCCGAGCGGGCGATCGCCCAATGACTGCAGATCCAGATCACGTGAAGCGTGCATGATGCGCTTGGAGCCCACGTCGCCGCGGCGATACTCCTCTCTTTCCTCCACCACCCACACTCCTCCATCATTCGACTCTTTCGCCAGTGAAACTAAAGAAGAATCCAAAGTGGTTCTGGATTCTCTATCCGAAGGTATGATCATCCCCTGATTAAGTGTCGTGCCAAATGCTCCTGTCATGCCATCCTGTTGTCCTGATGCATACTCCCGATAACCATGGCCACTCCTTTCTCCGCTATTTTATGTTCGGTTTCGAGAGTTCATATAATAACATAAAATAATAGGCTCCTGAATCCAGCTGCCTTGATTTCTTGAATTGGCTCTTCATTGATCAAGGCTTGGGATTGTCTTGGTACCAGATCCAAGTCGAGTCACAGGAACTCCACGCCTGGCAGTGACTGTGCTGTGGTCTTTATTCCAGCCGTTTGCTTTATCACTAACAAAATCACTCTGCTGGACCGAACATTTGAGAGTGATAGTTTCCCAGTGGTATTCCACAAACTGGTCTTGTCTGTCGATTTCTCGAGCATTGAGGCTGGGCAAAGATTTCCGGATTCGACTGGAATACTTGTTCTAACTCAGTCAGTTCGAAAATATTCGATATCAAGCAAAAAATCAATCATACGACCAGTGTTTCCTTCTTTCTCATCCAGTTGACACCATGGATGACAAACAAAACAAACCTTTCGTCGACACTCCGTCTTCTGTCGGCGACATTGAACCTTCAGTGTCCCAAGTTCCTGAGCGAACAATACCACTCAGTGTTAGACCTAACACCGATTCAATCGCACATGCCCATACCTCTATTCATCACACTCATTCCGACTCTTTACTGCATGCGTCCCACTATGACCTCCAGGTCCCCATGCAGACTATTCACCCTAGCGCCCTGAGCGTCGGAAACGACGAGGAAGCCCCACCCGGATCGGTCCGCCTTGGGCCGGCCGAATTTGCCATTACGCTTCCCCTGGATTCGCGGTTGAAAGATGAGTATGACAGAGTGTTGGGAGGCGCGTCTGCAGAAATGCGCCAGTTTCTTGTGATGTCCAACCCAGCTTCACAGATCTCTGATACTGATGTAAGGAATAATATTCTCACAGCTGGTTATGTATTGGCTAACGTCATTCATAGCGAGAGTACTTGATTTCACGGATGCATGAAGTTACCACTCGATTAAACAACGTCACTATTCACCCGGATCTCAACATAACCAATCACCTGACCTTCAATGACTCGAAGATTCAAAACGAAGCCTCCTGGGCTGAGTATTCGAGCTCAAAGTTTTACTTCCTTGGCCACTTGGTGGAAGTGGCGAGTCAACATGATCTTCATATCATCCTAGAAGTTCGCAGCGAGATGAAGCAAAAACTAGTCGAGCGATACTTGCTCGGCAAAGGATTCGCCTACACCCGACCTCGCGAGGAAATGGGAGGCAATGTCGAAGTTTCTTTGGTAAAGGATTTGTTGAGTTTCGGAATTCATTCCCACGAAGGTGTGCGAGATCTCATCAAGTCACCATGCGCTATTATCGTTCTGGACACGGCATTTGAACCAAAGAGTCCTAATGTCCAACACATTCGGACAACATACACCCGCAACAATGACCTCTTACCGGTCATTTGGCTCCTTGTATCCAATAGTTGTGAACACATCGAACGATGTCTCCCGGATTTGTCCGAGCCTGATCGTCTACGATTGCTCTTACAATACACAGCCCACCTCCACGACGATGTTGGCGATCTGCAAGACAATGCATTGGGCGTGTACGAGGACGTGGATGAAGTTCTCGTCTATTTGCGAGATACTTTGACCAGCTGGCCTCTACCTATCATCGACCCTTTACCAGTCATATCCCCCGAAGATCTCGAGTCTTCAACCCCATCAACCGACGATCAAGCGCCAACTGCCCAAAAACGTTCGCTGGTAGGACCCTTTGTCTCCCCTGTAGCCGACCCCAGCCCTGCTTGATATTGACTTATTACTATAGGACGAGGATGGCGAGGATTATTCCTCAAAACGCACGCGACTCGACGAAGCGAGTCAACTGACCGAATACACGAAACCCTCAACGCAAACCTTGGGTCGAGACCTTCAGTCCTTAGAGAAAAACATCATTCAAATGCAAAATGCGCATGCCTCGGAGAAAGAGCAAATATTGGCCGACCTCTCACGGGTTTCCGCACAAGCCCAGATGTTTGAGAAGGCATTGGGCTTCCTGCAACATCGCTACGAGACCCGGACCAATGAAATGCATAAGTTTCGCCAGGAGCGGGATAAGGGGGCCGAGAGCAAAGTTTCTCTTGAACAGCGTATCGAGAGACAGAAGGAAGACATTTCAAAGCTCAAAGAAGATCGTACGAATTTGAGACGCGAGTT
Source organism: Penicillium manginii (assembly GCF_028828005.1). NCBI lineage: Eukaryota > Fungi > Ascomycota > Eurotiomycetes > Eurotiales > Aspergillaceae > Penicillium > Penicillium manginii. Next base: position 1,410,139 of record NW_026643109.1, on the reverse strand, counting down.
GGATGAATCTCGCGAGGAACTCAAATCGGGCGGTGGCACCTTGGCTGAGCTCGAAACAGCACGGGAAGAGATCCGCCGCTTAACCAAAGAAGTAGCCAGCCTGGAGCGCAAGGCTGATTACGAACGCAACCAAGCCGAATACACTCGAGAGCAGTATCAAAACGCATCTAATGCAGCAGCCCAGTCTGGAAACGAACTACGACAACTGCGCACCGAAAACGAGAACTTGACACTAAAGGTCAATGCGAATGCCGCGCAGCTCCGTGAGCTCAATCTGAAGAACGACTCTGATATCCATCTTGCTAGAATTACGGAGCTAGAGTTGACTATAGTTGCCAGGGATGAATTTCTGCACAGAAAAGAGGAGGAATTGCGAGATATCCGCAAAAACCGCCCGTCCACTCGCTCGACTAGTACTCAGCCTCGAAGCCCTAAGATCACAGCTAGCAGCCGCCCTACCAGCCCCGGTGTCGGCCACAATGGAAATGGCAATGGAAATGGTTTAGCGGGGCGTGGAACGAGTGCACTTAGATTTTCGGAGATGCAATTTTGATATTTTGTACTGGTTGGAAGCTCAAATCTAATTAGCGGTCGCCACCATCTATCTTCTCATGGTTTGCATTTTAGCGTCTTTTTCTGAACAGCTTCATACATCATAGAAGGTGCCAGCAATTTCCAACAATAAAATAAACTTTCTTGTGTGATTTTCAGTCTTTTCGTTCCTATGGTAGGCGTATGTGAATGACTTGTCTATATTGCTATTCAGCCAACGTCTTTCAATGGCAATTTCACGCCCTAAGTAACCTTGCCTACCCACTGTCACATTTCACTCTGATCGATGACGCATACATTTGAATGAAACCCTACTATATGCCGCAGTTACTTTCCAAGCAATTTTGTTGAAACTTTACAGGATGGTGGTTATCCAAAGATCGTGTTCTGACATTAAGTCCTAGATGGGCTAATTTACAAAATTATGTGTAAATGATAATAGGAAGAACAAAAGAGAAAAGAGGTGAAAAAAGAAACCATAGGCGCCGAAACTATTATAAACGCCCGAAACATTCTCATAAAAAAAATAGAACATGCCTCGTGTTTTAGGCAGTTCTCATAGCACCAGCAATGAAAGCCGCAAGCTCCTTCGCCTTCTCCCCGCGCGTCATGGTGAAATGATTAGCTCCATCCATGACGGTGATGCCGCCAACATTCTTCGCTCCAACAAGGGTATCCCATCCGTTAGGACCGAGATCGGTGCGGTTGTTCAGCAGCCACTGCATCTCGCGAGGATCGGGGCTTCCATCCTCGGCGGGGGCAGGACGGGGGTCATCGGGTTTGTTGCACACGCCATCCTTAGCCCAGACCATAAATGTCTTAGGGATCTTATCGGCGTGCTCGCTGTTGTCGAAGGGGAAGGGGGAGGCCTTGTAAGCATCAAGTGAATCGATGAAAGCTAGGAAATGCGGGAGCAGCCAGCTTGGTGGCGGAGCCTTGCCTTCGCCAAAGAGACCGATGGTGTCGAAGAACCCGTACAAACGACGAGGGAGTTTCTCGAGACCAATCGGGAAGGGCGAGTCTAGGAGGAGCAGTCGCTCGACACGCTCGCCTTCGTCAAAGATGAGGTGGCGGGCTGCATCGTAGGCACAGATACCTCCTGCAGACCATCCACCAAAGTTGTACGGGCCGTGTGGTTGGCGGCGACGGATTTCAGCAACGTAGGGGTATGTGAGCTCATCCAGGCTGAAATTCAACTTTTCCGGAGTTCGCATGTAGGGGCAGTTGAGTCCGTACACGCAGACATCGGGAGAGATGCCGGGAATGGTGGCGTACGAGGTGGCAGACCCGGAGCCATCAGGGAAGAGAAAGAGCTTCTGGGTGGCTGTCTTGGGGTTTCCTTGTAGCAGGATGGAGCTTGCAGGGGGGTGCTGGATGGCTGTCTTTGACACGACCTTGGGGGCTTCGGCCGGAATCTGCTCGGGGAGTTGGATTGGCGCAGAAGGACTGACCTTCGGCTTCAGATCCAGAGCGGTCTCGATTTCGTCGAGGGTTTGATTCTCGATGAAGAATTCTCCTGACAGGTCAAGGTCAAGATCCTCGCGAATCTTACCCAGGACTGTGAGCGACATCAAAGAGTCGAGACCCATCTCGGCGAGGTTAGCATCGCCCTCAAGCTCATGAGGCTCAACACCAATTTCCTCGGACAGGATCGCGCATATCTGCTTCATGCTATCATTCTGCTCGAGGGTCATGTTCTTTTTCGTTCACGGGCGAGGGAAGACCACTCGAGTTGGGCGATGAGATGTCGGTTGAGGATGCCGCAGATGACATATCGGGCTCGCTGCTAGAACTATCACTGCTGCTCTCACCGGGGCTCATAGAGAATAGGAGCTGCTTGAAGTCTTTGATGGTAGGCTGATCAACAAAGACGGAAGATTCCAGATCGATGCTCATCTCCTCGCGGTAACGACCGGTGACGGTCAATGAGAGAAGAGAATCAACGCCGTAGTCTGCAAAGTTCAAGTCGTCGGTCATCTCACCGGTAGACATTCCAACCTCTTCAGCCAAAATTGCGAGGGCACGAGTGACAATACCTGGGCCTGCAGACTTGGGAGAAGAGGCCGCACGAGCAGCTTTCTTGGTTGGGTTTGCCTTTGCCTTTTGGACATCAATAGGTGCAGGCTTGGCCTTAGCGGCAGGCTTCGCAGCAGAAGCACCGGCAGGAGGCAAGACGGTGTCCAGAATCTTCCGCGCCAGTGCTTGGAACTTGACTCCACCGTAAACCGCAACAATATCGTCGCCCTCAAAGAGGTAAACATCACCAGCCCAGATCGAGTCTTTCCACGGCTGCATGCGCACGTACGTGCGGTAGGTGACATTAGGATCAAACTTCTTCAAGCAACGCATCGAGTCCCAGCCATGGTTGACAAAGACTTGATTTTTGGAATCAGTCGCATCGCTAGCATTCATGATGAAACCGGACAGATGGCCGATACTGTCAATCCAGAACGGATTGCGGTGGAAGTTTCCAGGAGGAGCTTGGAACTTGACCAAAGCAGTAGCTTCATGCTGATCACTGTCCAGAATGACCTCTTGAATCGACTTGTAGTTCTCATCGTAATCAACAAGACTGGCAAAAAGCTTGTACACCATGCCGCGCTTCATACGGTGGGCATCACCAGTCTCGGTGCTTTCCTTGAGATGCTCGATGCTCCTCTTGATGAGATAACTGCTGCGCTTCCACTCCATCTCTGCAACGCTTGTGTTGAAGAACTTGACAGTGCAGGTGGCATGCTCGATTATCTTCTTCCCTTCGGGAGTGACAGACCAGACCTGGCAATGGGCACTCTCGTCACTCCAGTTGGCTGTGGCTGAAACACGGAAGAGCTGCTTGCCACCCTTCGCAATCATGGGCTTGGGAACGACGACATTGCAGACATCAAAGCCCCGTTCTTTCCATTCGGGCTTGTACTTCTCAACCAAAAACTCGCCAAGAGTCTGTGCAATATCCGCGTAAAGAGACTATTTCTTGTTAGTTATGGGTGAAGACGTTGTATTTACAGGCATTAGAAACTTACCGATGGGCAAAGGGCCGCTCCATTGACTTTGTGGCCTTGAATGACGCGATTCAGTTCGGGGTCCGCAATGTCATTTTCAATAACTACAGTGGCAGATTTCTCATCACCACTAGTCTCCAGAACCTTTTGGGCCGAAGTCGTCAAGTAAGTTGTAACAGGCGCAGACTCAGCCACAGACTTTGCAGGGGCACCCTTCAGCAGACAGAAGTTGTTGGTGTATGGGATCCAATAATTCTTCAAGTCCCACTTGTAAGCGGGCAGAGGAATAACCTCGTGCACAGAGCTGAACTCTTGGTGATACTCCTTCCAGCGGAGATCAATACCAGCCATGTACAGAGAAGAAAGACTGCTAGACAACACCTTCCAGGTATCCTCCTGGCGGCGAAGAGATGACACTGTTGTTGCTTGAGGACCGAAGGTTGACTTGACCATTCCTGAGCAGATGGGGTGGGAGCCAATCTCAACCCAAATAGTCTTATCATTCATCAGCTTAGCATGACGAGTGGCCTCAAGAGCAGCAAGGAAGTTGACTGTCTCGCGACAGTGTCTGGTCAGGTAGCTAGGGGCGAGGACATCAGGGTTGGCTTCATTGATAACATCTCCAAGGAGAGCCGAAACGAATGGGATTGTTGGCTCTTGGAAGGTAATGCCCTTGGAAATATCTGCCAGGTCTTCCAGAATAGGGTCAACCTGAGCGGAATGGAACGCAAAAGGCACCTTGAGCTTCGTGGCCTTGAAGCCCTCGTTGGCAAGCTTGTCTGCAAGCTGGTCAATTTTTCCACTAGGTCCGCTAATGACAGTCTCACTGGGCGCATTAATGCAAGCAATCTCGGTGGAATCATCCTCGAGATATTGCTTTACTTGTGCGACTGAAGACTTCACGGCAAGCATTGCATGGGTTCCCATCTCACACTTCTCAGTGAGTAGTTGAGCACGACGACCGGCCAGGAAGATTGTGTCGCTGATAGTCAAGACACCAGCGGCATTCAATGCTGCATATTCTCCCAGGCTGTGGCCGATGACAAATGTCGGGTTGACGCCGAGGGAGCTCCAGTACTTGGTGAGTGCCATCTGGATACAGGTGGTACCAAGCTGAGTAACGACGGGGCCTAGCTCTTCAACAGGGACACTTCCATCAACAAGAGGGATAATTGAAGGGAGACCCTGGCTCTTGGCAATGCGATCAAAGTGCTCGATGTGAGCTCGGAATTCGGAGTTGTTCTCGAACAGCTGGCTACCCATGCCTGTGTACTGAGCTCCCTGGCCAGTGAAGATGAATCCGACACCTGGAGCAGTCGCAGGCACGGGAGTAATACTCTCACGTCCGACACTAGTGCTAAGTCCGTTCTTGATCTCATCCAGAGTGGAACCGACAGCAAAAGCTCGGAAAGGGTGATGGATGCGTCGTGCCGTGGTAGTGTATGACAGGTTGGCGAGGAGATCCGCCTCTTTTACATTGAAAGAGTTCTTGTTAGTTTCAATGTATTGAGTCATGGCTGCAACGTTGTTCTTCAGAGCAGATTGAGAACGCGCGGAAACAAGCACGGAGTGAATGCCTCGCGGGTCTTTACCCTCACGCTCCCGGATCGGGGCGTCCTCGACCAGCAAAGCAGTGTTTCCACCGGCCGCTGAGAAGTTGTTGACAAACGTCTTTCGAGATCCGCCAACTGGTCGGTTCCAAGGGGTTGGTTCCAACGCAATGTGCACGTTTCGTTGAGCCAGGTCCGTTGGGAAGTTGTGGTTGATCTTAGTCTTAATACCGCAGTGAGGAGGAATCATGTTCTTTCTCATCATCATTAGCACCTTAAGCAATGCACAGACACCAGAAGCGGATTCTCCGTGGCCAATATTTGCCTTGGCAGAGCCAAGGTGAAGCGACTGAGCAGGTCCACGGCGATAGTCAGGTGCGAAGACATCCAAAACTGACTGCATTTCGACAGCGTCACCCGCTTGGGTTCCAGTGCCGTGCATCTCGATATAGCTAACGTCCTTAGGCTCAATGTTGGCCTCGTTGAGTAGTTTATCGAAAATGAAAGACTGGGCACCGACATGAGGGCGGGTGATAGAGACGGCCTCGGCTGAGTGGTTTGTATAGGCGCCATTGATGATACCATAGATAGGATCGTTGTCTGCATAAGCATCTTCGAGACGCTTCAGAACAATTGAACCAATACCATCCGCACGGCAGTAGCCATCAGCACCATCATCGAAAGTATTGCAGTTTCCAGTTCTTGACAGGAAGTGGCCACGATCCAAGCCAGCGTGATTGTCCGGATTCGTCAGGATATTGACTCCACCTGCGACAGCAGAGTCACAGTCATTTCTCCAAAGAGAATTGCATGCGACGTGGATAGCTGCCAGGCTGGAAGAACAGGCTGTATCCACACTGACACTTGGGCCGCTGAACTTGAAATAATAGTTGATACGTCCAGGCGTAAAAGCACGGTTGCCACCAGGGATGAAATAAGTGTCAATATCCTGGCCACTGTTGATTTCGCGATAGTCGTCACTGGTCATTCCGTAGAATACTCCAACTCGGTTTTTCTGCGTGGATGGGGTGCTATCAGGGATGAAGCCTGCCATCTCAAATGCTTCGTATGCGGTCAGAAGGGCAAGCCGCTGAGCAGGATCAGCCTGAAGTGCCTCGCGAGGAGACATGTTGAAAAAACGCGGGTCAAAATGACCGGGCTCATTGATCCAGCATCCGTATTGAACCTGGCTAGTGTTTCGAGTCTTTCCTTCCATGTCGACGTGAGCCTTCACATCCCAACGCGAGGCAGGTACTTCACGGTGAACATCCAGTCCTTTGTAGAGGAGATCCCAAAAGGCTTCAGTATCCTGTGCCTCTGGGAAGCGACCAGAGAGACCGATAATGGCAATCTTGGACTGTTCCGAACGACCGCTGCGATTATCTCCAGTCGAATCATTCTGCACATTGCCAATTTCGCTGTCAATCTCAAGGTCTGGGATTCCACTCTTTTTCAAAGCAGTGTATAAGCTTTGGGTTGCGGTGCTGGAGATCGGAAGGAGAGTGCATTTGGCAGGAGCCATCTCTAGTGCCGAAGAGCAGGCGTCGATAACCTTGTCCCAGCAAAGTTGACGTAGCAAAATCTCTTCAAGGGCAACCTTCAAGAGTGCCTCGAGATTTTCTGCTTCAAGCTCCTCACCAGTCTCACTGGAGAGAACTGGAATTTGCGGCACATAGGTCTCAAACTTCTCTCTAGGCCATGATTCCAGGATACGGTTGACATCCCTCGAATCATAAAGATGAGCTGCGTGGTAGGGGCCATGAATCGGTACCCGGACAGGCTTTTGCTCTTTAGAGAGGCAAGTGTCGACGAAAACTTGCAGAGTGCTTGGTGGACCACTAATTGTCAATCCATTGGGGCTGATAGCACTGATATACGGCTGGGAAACCCGGGGAAGAGCCTTCGAATTATTAGCATCAGATCGTTCTAATCAGCGAAATGGAATCAACTCACCTTGGCTTGGCCAAATACTTCGATCAATTTTTGGCCTTCTTGCTCTCGGATTCCAGAGACCAGCACAGACCAACTTGGCGATGGTGATTTGGCTGCTTCAACAAGTCCTCGGACCTTGGAAACGCACATTCCCAGTCTGAGGGCCAGAACAACCGTTTCAACACCAGCTGAAATCAGTTCTCCGACGGTGCTGGATGAGCTAACTGCGGCTGCGGCAAGCTGTCCAGTGCATAGACCAACGATGCAGCTCTCAGATCCTGACGGATAAGCATGACCAAGATCTCCGTAGTAACTATCGAAATTAGCTTAGCTTTCATGAAATCGTAAATTTTAGATATCTTACTGGATAAAGCATCCCAACTGGTAAATGGTCGTCAAAGCGCTCTCCAAAGCAGCGCTCGGTCCTGACTCACGATACCTGGCCAAGAGATCGACGATACTTGTAAACCGAGGGAACATCTGCCGCTGCGATGGTGGCAGCTGACTGATCTCTTTCCGCAATGCATAATAGCACTTTTGAAAGAACGAACTCAAAAGCGAGTCATTCTTGGCTTGCAAAAGGCGGCGAAGGCCCGAGTCGAAATTAGCAGTCTGATCTCCGAAGAGATACATGCGACTGGGGCCCACCATAATCCAACACGATGCTAGCCAGGGGTTCAAAACTTTACAAAGAAAGAGTCTCGAAAAAAGTACAAGGCGCGCGTAAATGGAAGGGCATCATACTTTATACGTTGATTTCCTGGTAATGATTTCCATGGTGGAGCTTGGTTGGATCAAAATGAATTCAGTCAGCCTATGGGTCCTCTGGACCCGTCTGAGCACATGGAATCAAATCACTGAATTTTCCTCCCCAATAACCTGCTTGTACTCGAGAATGGGAGTAAAGTGGAACAGACGCTCTGCGCAAGTGGAGCTTGTCTACGGCTTGGCGGGTTAGCTTCGGCTCGGGTAGTACTCCGTTCGAGCATGATTTGACTCTGCCAGGTCTGCCAGAACTTGACCAATGAAACGGTTACCATGGTCAAGGGTATGTCAGATGGGAAACTGCGATGTTTTCCATATTAAACCGGGCCCGGGTAACGGAAATAAAACCCGAGGCATCTCATTTCCTTGGAATTATGTCGAAACCCTGATCTGTCTCTTCAAGTCGACATAGGTACCGGGAGTCATGATAGGCTCCCGCTATCAAACCGCTGTTTGCGGATATAGTTGTTGCCGACCCAAACAAAAACGTTTCGAAAAGGGGGTCTGGATAAAATTTCAATACCTTATGAGCTATTAAAAACGCAAAAATACCGGAATAGGTAGGTACCTTAGACAGGAGTCAGATACAACTTCTCGTCAGTGTCGCTGGTTTCAGAAGGTTGCACCCGTAGGCTTCCTTATATGTCACGTGATATATGTGCCCTACACCCGTACCTACAACTTCTCCCCTGTGTACCTCAAACGGTGAGATTACTGAATAGAGGCAAGGATACTTAAAAAGTCACTTGAATTATATTACTCATACTCGAAAACCTGGAGAAAAATACAATATCTCTTTTCAGGCGTTCGTCAATAATGGCCCACTGATTAAATCATATATGTCGCTAACACCGGGTCTAGACTGAGGATGAATGCAACGACGAACTGATGTAGTATATCAGATGTAGATCTTATTAAGACTACAAGCTCTGAAGCTAATGGTACTTTTTATTTAATACGTCATCATTTTTTTGTGGCATGAGATTTCAGTGGTTGGGCAAAGATCAGATTTCAGCTAATCGAGACTCGGCACGTTGTTCTTTTCAACTAAAAGAGCGATTCCAGTGAAGATCTCTTGCGAATACTTCCAGTATCCATGGATGGAAAAATAACGAAGAAGACTCGGAAGCTGTAGAAAGAGGCATAAGCGGGGATACGGGGCTTGATATTTCAAAAAAATCGCTGACATAAAGCGCGCTCGAAGTGCTACAAGTCAGGAGCGCCTGCTCTTTGGGGGTTTCAGAGTCATAGTTATCTTCATCGTGGACAGTCAAAGTTCTAGCCACAGTCAGATAAAAAAAAACAGGAATCAAGCACGTCAAGGTATTTGCCGTCATACACTATAGTGATCGACATCGATCGAAGTGGGTGGGGGATGGGTGGGTCACGGACTGCGGACCGAGATTTCAACTGGAATTAGTAGATCCTACTGAATGTAACCATAAAAATACCGAGCACGTATTGTGATAGTCTTGAATATTTATTTATGCTATTGCGCTATTGATGATTTGGAAATGTGGCCAGATTGAGCAGGAAAAATATTAGTATAGATATCGTGTTTTTAAATGGAGTGGTTAGAAGGTTGAGGTTTTGGTATATCTCGAATGGCTTCCAGGTTAGATATCGCGATCAGCCTCCGAAACTCGGTCAGAAATTCTTTGACCAATAAGCTTCATGAGTTCATGGCGAGCCTGGTACCACTCGCCAAAGTCCTCAATCTCAGACGTGGCTGGCGGGGGTGTGAGAGGGCTGGCTTGAGCTGGAGATGGCGGGGAGCTTTGAGTGGACTGAGGGGTCTGAGGAGGTTTTGGATGGGTTGTCGAAGGTTTTAGAGGCGCCTGCGGGGTACTTGAGGTCGCGAGCGGAGCTGAAGATGCTGTGCCAGTACCGGGTGTGGGTGCCTGCGAGTGGCTAGACCAGAACGAACTCATAGTCTCACTCTCTCCTTGGTCACCAGCCTGCTCTTGACCAGAAGCCTGGGCTTGACCTGCACCTTGATCTTGACTAGTACTCTGTCCAGAAACCTGACCGGCGTCTGGGCTTTGGTCTTCGCCTGCCGGAACCTGCGGCCACGCATCAACACCATCAAGTAGAGCGACTGCCATACCATTGGCCATGTGCGTCTCAATGTGACAGTGGAAGAGGAAGGGACCAGGGTTTACCACCTGATATCGGAGAATCATCCAAGTCGGACCATTGGCACCCTGAGTGACAAAGGTGTCTCTCATTTGAGGATTGTCCAGCTGGAAAAATTCGGGATGTTGAGCAATCGCCTCATCAGTGCTTGCCCAGCTGAAGGTGCCAGGTCCGACACCGAGAATGAAGGCTTTGTTGGAATGTTTATGCATGACATGCGGCGCTTGGGTAGCTGGTGTATTGGGCATGTTACCTAGCTGAAGAAGCAGATCCACCCAAGTGCCGTTCTTAGTCTGGATGGTGACTTGGTCGGCAAGATTATTCTTGGCATTCAAGTCATACAGAATAGGGTCATCCCAATTAGCCATCATGTCATAGAGGGCACCCCCAGCGGCAGTCCAAGTGTAAGAGGAGCCCCAACGACCAAGGGTCAGGTTGACCAGCTGATCCGCGTGGCGAGGGATGGACACAGGAGGATAAGGTTGGATAGCTCTGTTATCTAGAGGCTTAACTGAGGCCGATGTGTTTCTGCCACCATAGTCCACGTAGGGAGCGGAGGGGCTGGTATTATCGGAGCCTTTGTATCGCATAGTGGCAAAACCGGAGATGACTTGGTCACCCTGTGTGTCGGGAATTCGAATGGTATAGTCCTTGGGTGGCTTGTCCAGTTTGATCATCGCAGCGTAGCGCTCTCCGCTGAAAATAGAAAATGTCTCTGCAAGTTGAGGCTCAATGTATGCGCCATCAACCTCATAGATGTACATGGGGTGTTCATCAATAGAGAACATCAGCGCCTTGAGCGCAGCCGCACTGATAAGCTTGAGACTAACCCATCCAGCTTGAGGATCGACTTCAATGATTTCATGGAGGCCAACAGTAGGGGTGCAGGCAGAGTTCAACCCTACTGGAATTAGCTCGGGATGAGTGGGAAAATTGCCTTGAGTCTCATATATGGTAGGGAGGCAGCTGTGATTGGAAGTTCCGCATTAGTTAATGGATTGGTGACCGTATCTTAGTCTATGAAGCTTACCCTTTATCCGTCAAAGGCTGGTTGTTGATTGCAGTGCTAAGGTACGGTAGCTCGACGCTGGAAATGTTTGCGGTACCCGGACAATACACTGCCCCGCGTCCGTTGACAAGAATACTATCAGAGCATCTGAGAATTGTTAGTTGAAGGTCAGAGCCAGATACTGGTAGAATGCGCTAAACTGACATGATGTTGACCTTGGTGTCTTCTTCGGCCTTCTGATACTCAGCTGCGGTAAGGTGATCCCAATCGGAGAGCATAACAAGTTGTGGATTTTTCTCCGCGGCTTTCATTGCGTTGATATCAGCAGGATTGCTTGAGATAAAATGGAAAGGATCGGGTGTTCCGGAAGATGGACTAGAAAATATCAGCTTGACGTTCGATAGGTTCACTGTTTGCATGGTGAAGCTTCTCACCTGATCCAGATGGGTCCATATAGTCCATCCATGAGCTCGGCCTGAGCATGAGCGTGATACCAGTATGTTCCATATTGGGTTGCCTTCCACTTATATGTCCAGCTATGACCAGGCTGGATTGGCTTCTGAGTAAGTCCAAGGACTCCATCAGACCATGGTGTACCTCGTTGCTCAATTCCATGGAAGTGAAGCGAGGTATTGTAAGGCAGATTGTTGTGGACGACCACTTCGACATCGTCACCCTGTTCTAACCGCAGCTCTGGACCAGGGAATTGATCATTCATAAACACCAGTTCTCGAACATTGCCATCTGGGGCACCCTTTTGCCAAGTCAAGTCCAAATCAAAGTGGACTTGCTTGGCTAGCACCAGAGGGGCCAGGCCAGTGCTAGCTAGCGCCAACAAAGTTCTCATTGGTGCCATGGCCAAGAAACAATCTGCAATTGCAGATTATAGTAAAGACTCGATGAATGATCGAAAAGTTGGATACTTTTAGCATGCGACGAGGCTGATGGATCGGGTTTGATCAGCCAGCGTCTAGCCGTTGAAATATTAGTACCACTTGGTAACGGGGGCACCCAGATATTTCCAAATTAGTGGAGACTATCGCGTTGATATGTTGGAGACTGAACAGGGGATACTTATTCACCACGACATTGGCTCCTGAGCCCCTAGAATCGAGTTTGCATTTTTGGGCAAAATTGCCAGGAAAGCGACTTTAATGCTGTACTCAATACTGTTTGGTTAAACTGCAAGGTAGAGAGATAAGCCCTGGAGCCCGATAGCCACACTCTGGAATGTAGAGGTGACGGATTGAGCCCTTAATCAACTAATTCCCATTTTGAACTGCAGGATAAACTAGCCCGAAGGCTCATTCAGAGACCCTCTGGGAGATCTGGAGAGACTTTCTCTCACCAGTCTTCTCTGAGCGATATCTGCCAATCAGCATTAGATCACGATTCCTCGTGAGACCATGGCATATCTTGTTCGAGCGTGGGATATTGATTTGTAGTGGCTGGGAATTCCTTGACGACCATTCTGGAATGCCCGCCATGCCTGATCCGGCACCATAGGGCCGTGCAGCAAGACACGTCCTTGCTTGGGAAAGGATCTGCTTTACGCGCAGGAATTTCATGGGTCGCGAAGTTTGGACTGGAATATCCAACCAAGTTGGGGCACATAGTTGAGCGTGGCAAGGATCATGGCAGCGACTTGGCAATGATTGAGTTAGCTGTGCTGAGAGAAACTCGGCTGTCAAAAGCGGAGTATGTTGAAAAAGAGGACTTGAAGTTGGCAAGGGAGGCGGTAAAAGCCGCCGCGTTACGCTTGCCCAAAGCCGGATTGAAAGACTCAGAAAAGTAGGCTATTTTGCGCAGATCCTTTCTAAATAGCACCATGTATGTATTCTGCTGAGGTTAAGGTTTCTCAATAGTGTTGATATTTCAGCGAGATCGACAAGCAGAATGCTATGTGCCAATATATTCAGGCTCGATGTGGTTGGTCTTTGCATGGAAATCATAACAAACCATTGGGCACCAATACCATGATGTTTGATACCCTAGCGGGGCATCCAATCGAATGGGGGATGAACTAGTGGAAGCGGGTTACTGGGGGTTTGGTTTGCGACGAGCTTGAACCATGGATCCGAGGTTGAGCCGCGCAGGAGGAGACTTTACATTTGGGCCGTCCCGACTGGTTTTCTAGGACGGTGTAGAATGTAATGAAATATTATAGTCGACTTGAGTGCCTTATTTGTTTGAAATAAGATACAATTCATCAAAGCAATGCTAAGAACCAGCCTGTTTTAACTAATTCATCATGTTGTATGCCCCGGTTGCGCTGGAAACTTAAGCTTATCGCGATAAGAGGCCACTCCGCCGCTAGACCTGATCGGGTCACCACGTAAACAACCTGAGAAGACCCTCGGGCCTCACCGAACCTCTGGCGTTCCCTTCCTCCTCCCCTCACCTCCCAGTCGCATTCGCCCTCGTGTTTTTCCGGCTTGGTTGGTGGGTCGGAACTTGGTCTCTCTTTTTTCTGTGCGCTACACCGTCAATTATGGCTGCCTGAGTCGAACTTCCTTCAGCGGCCGTGCGTTACCTTACCCCATCTGACTCCCACTTTCCAGCTACGCCTGCGACAACCTTACCCCAACCTGCCCTGCCAACAAATAACCGGCCTCCCACAAACGAATTGCGCGCCGAAATCTACGCTGACCGCCAATTTCTCTCAAACAACTTGCGCCGTGAATTATCTCCTGTTAAATCAACATCGAGCCCGTCGCGATGACATCCAACGGCGGTCAGCTGCCGCCGCGATTTCCGTGTTGGTGTCGAGCGGTATACTCATGGGGGGGAGAGACAACGAAAGATTTAGGGTTTGTGGAAGGCGACCTGATCGAATGTCTGAACGCCGGGGATGGGCAGTGGTGGATGGGTCGGCTACGCCGTGACAGACGAGCTGTTGGGCTGTTCCCCTCCAACTTCGTCGAGCTCATGAGTGAAGATTTTGTCCCTATAAGTCGAGATACCAGTCCCATGGTGCTTTCCGGATCTTCTCCCATCAACAATCCCACATCGGCCCCAAAGAAGACGAAAACCGTGTTTCGCAAGCCCTTCCAGGCTCACAGAGAAGCATTATCTCCAGCCTCGAACTTGGCGCGCAGTGGATCGAACACACCCATTAAAAGCTCAATTCCTCAGACACCACCTCGAGACGGAAGTACTCCTCGAAGTGTCAAACCTTTGCGCACACATGTATCTGCCGTCAAGAATCAAGGATCAATGTCACGGCCGTCCTCTGTATCTTCGCGACCCTCATCTCGTGGGGTCTCTCCCATCGTCTCCCCCCGCGCATCAGTAGAGCCGGAAAGGTCACCTTCTGCTCTGGTAGCTCGTGGAAGTATTTCATCACCACGGCCGTCATCGCGGCCCGTTTCTCGAGAAGTTTCCCCAATGGTATTACAAGAACCAGAGCCCGACCCCGAGCCAGAGCGTGAAGACTCACCTCCTCCGCCACCCCCTCCTCCGCATCGAATCGCACTGCAGCGTGGTCCGTCGCATTCTCCTCAACCAAACCACTCTCCACAGCCAGCCGTATATTACCAGCAGCCTCATTCACCACAACCATATATGCATTACGAACCGCCGCGTTCTCCACAACCACCTGCGCACTATCAGCCGCCCCGCTCCCCGCAACCGCCTGCGCACTATCATGCACCCCGATCTCCACAGCCACCTATGCATCATAATCAACCACACCGACGAATGCATTCTCCACAGCCTCCTCCATCCAGATCCCAGCGGCACTCTCGATCGCCCACGCCTTTGAATATGAACGATCGATATGTGATATTCGCACGTACGCCATCGCCCGGCGCACGTTCGACGCACTCGGCCCATTCTGCCGTTTCAGCACAATCAGATGCAAATGGAAATACCCCATCTCCATTAAGGGATGCCATGGAAGATGTAATGACTTCCCTGCAAGACATGGGACTACCTCGCCAAGCTCCGTCGCCTTCCCCTCGCCAGGCACCCTCGCCATCTCCGCCGCCGTCTTTTAACAACCCTTGGTCCGAAGATCTTTATAATGAAATGAATGACCGAACACCCCCGGCAACAAGACGCCGACCGCTAACTTCCCTTGGGTTTGATGGAGAGCCCGTGCAAAGTGTGCCGGTACATCGCAATAGCGTATATTCCCACGATCACTACATGGATGGCCCTCCGCAACTCAACAATTACGTTCAACGAATGGAAAGCCGATTGCGCCAGTTGGAAGACCAGAACCGGTCGCCTGAAGATGAAGATGGAGATCCTGTAGATGATGATGCGCCTCCCCCACCTCCTCCCAAACACGCTACTTATCATCCACGCAACAACTCGATCCCAGCACAATATCCCCACCTGCGTGGCCGCCGTTCTGGACAAGATATGAGAAGCGACGCCCTCAACCGTACTTTCACCACCAAGTCTAGCGCCACAAGCTCCAGTGGTATCCAAAGTATTGGAACCAATGTGACTACCAGCACAGACAAAACAAGTCAAAGTCTGATGAGTGGTGCATCTGCCGGAGGTTTTAGTGCGACCAGTGCCGGTAGCTATGCACGACGGAATGGTGGTAATGACCGACCGAACACTGCTATGGACAGTTTTCGTTCGCGTGGATTTAGTGATGCCGGCAACCCAGAAAGGCCAGAAACACCCATGACTGGCGTGTCTTACCACTCAAGTCATAACACGTCCCGCCAAGGAGCATCCTCTGCTATTCCCTGGTCGGCCGCTGACCATGATACCGGAGACTCTGGCGGTGTCTTTGGTGGTCTTTCAACGCCAAAGTCCAAAAAACAGGGGTTCTTCAAAAAGATTTTCGAATCTGCCAAGACGGGCGCCGCAAGTGCAAGGAGTAGCATATCGGTTGGTCATGGCGGGGGAACCCCATCCCCAACCAAAGGCAACAGGGCTGTAGATGTGGTTTCGCCTCTCACTCCTCACTCTACTCGTGAGAACGCTCGTGATATGGGACTTGGGGCAAGCCCTATCGATTGGGTTCAGGTTCGACGTGATGTCAACCGAGCATCGTCCCCCAGTCGAAATGAGAGAGTTGAACGCGCAGAGCGTTGCCAGATGATGGACCACCCGGTGATTTACTCAGTCGAGGAGCTACAGGATACCGCAGAGGGCGACGAGAATATCGATGGCTTGCCTGTCCACGAACCGACGAATTTTCATGCGGCTAACATGAATCTCGTCGACAAAAGTGCTCGTTTTATCAGCAGTCTTCCACCCATGACAAACTCCATGAGCCTTGCGCAGGGTTATATCTGCCGTCCCTATAAGAGCGATGTTCAACGACTTCGCGCTATATTTACTTGGGTCAGCGAAAAGATTGCTTGGGAAGAGCCTCTGGATGGCCTGGAGGTTGATATCAAACGGGTTTTACAAGCCAAACGGGGAACCCCTGAAGAGATCGCGCTCTTGGTACACGAGATGTGCGGTGCTGTTGGTATACATTCTGAAATCATCCACGGCTATCTCAAGTACCCGGGTGACACACTCGACTTGGAAAGTCTATCTCGTCCAAATCACTGGTGGAACGCGGTTTTAGTCGATGGGGAGTGGCGTATGATGGACTGTGCACTAGCAAACCCCACAAACCCTCAAAGAAGCCGCTTCGTCACCACCAACTCTTCAATTGCTGAAAGCTGGTACTTCTTGGCTCGTCCGCTACAATTCTGTTATACCCACGTCCCACTTTACCCCGAAGAGCAGCACATCGTCCCTCCGGTTTCGCCTGATGTTTTGCTAGCACTTCCAGCTGTTTGCCCGCAATATTTCAAGCTGGGGACTCAATTCCCGGACTATGATACAAGCTTGATGCGAATTGAAGGACTGGAGTGCATGCAAATATGCGTAGTTGTTCCTCCTGATGTCGAATGCGCAGCTGAAGTTGAGGCCCCGGCTTTTGCCTGCGATGCCGATGGTGACTTCTTCGAAAGTGGAGACATTTTGCGCAAGCGAGCACTTGTTCAGCCTGACTGGTTCGGTGGAAAAAAGCGAATTACCGTCAAGGCCGTTCTCCCTGGCGACGAGGGCCAAGGCGTCTTGAAGCTATATGCCGGCAAGAAAGGCCTTATGCACTCGAGCAAGGATATCCCCCATCCCTTGGCATTGGCGATTCCGATCATGCATAGCGGAGAAAACCCACCATATGACTTCGTTCTCCGCCATCCCACGCCCCATGCGCAGCGCCACGATCTTTACATTATGCAGCCGCAATGCTCACGTCTCGCCGTGAATAACACCTTTGTCTTCGCTGTCCGCCAGCACCCGGCCGCGCCATCGATACCACCCAAGGACGATTACTATACTCACGGCCGTGCTTCCCCGTCATTATTCAACCGTCCCTCTAGTGCTCTCAGCATGGTATCGAGTACAGCACCGTCTACCGTCTCGAGTAACTCCAACGAGTTCTCCGCATCCACATCAGCCATCTCATCTACACGATCCTCTTCTGGGCGTGAAAAACCAGCGAAGTTGGCTATCCAATCCCCATCGGGCAAGATTCTTCGCCTTACCCGGAAGGCCGACCACATGATCAGCAGTGAGAACCCCGGTAACTCCGTCACTGACGCCGTGGCCGAAGGCAGTGTCTGGGAGACAGTAATCAAGATCGGTGAGCGTGGCACCTGGCGTGGCCTGGTCCTTGCTGATCGGGTTGCTCGCTGGTGCGTGTTCTGCGAGTGGGAATGCGTTTGATATTGGTATATCATATCTTGAACTTAACGTTCGAGCATCAATTATGATATAGCAAGTGGAGTGGTTGTTTCATCTTTCTTTTCTTTTTCTCTGAATGTTTTTGCATATGCTGCGTTTTGTTATGCTAATTTGCGTTTCCTATCTCTTTTCCTTTTCTCCTTCCATTCTGGCATTCGCATCAGGTCGGCTTGGAGCATTGCATATATTGCATTTCCATTTTGTGTTCTATTTGCAAACATTTGCGTCGCCTGTTGGTGTTTGGTGTTCGGATTAATCGGGAATTTCATGAAAAAAAAAATCAAACTACATCACACCGGAAACATGTCGAATCTCCTCAACCCTGCGTCCAAGAACGCTCATCGACCGTATTCGTAATCTCGTACAATTTTATCTTCTATATTCGTATTATCATGAAAGTTCACATTTCAAAGCTTTGCCACCGCCGAACGAAGCATAGGGGCGACCTGCTTCCTGCTGGCAGTGGAATTCGTCTGTAGCCAGAGCCGGCTCCAGAGACCAGCCTCTCCGTCCAAGTAGGATCGAATCTCCGAATCATCGAGATGAATTTCTTCCTTATCGACCGATGTCCAATTTTCAAGGCCTAGTTCCGAAGAGTCCTGCTTAATGAAAGCATTGATACCATCGATAGCGACGCTCTCCTGTCCGGCAGCGCCCATGAAGAGTTCACGGGAAAATTTGTCACCAGCGGATGTAAAAGAGGACATCACAACCACAAGATCGAGCTGCTTGTCGTCTGCATTGGCGAATTTCTTCGTTCTTTCCAGAAATTCGTGACAGCCGCCAGCCTTCTGAATGAGCCAGCGGATCGGCTTTACCGAAGAGCAAAATCCCAGCTTGATACTCGTCTTCGACGACCGTGTCGTCTCAGTCCAATCCTTATAATCGCGGTCCAGGATCTCCTCGAATTTCAAAAGGTCGAGACTATTTTTCTTCGCGTCCAGGATCTGCTCATAGAACGTCTCCATCTCCCACTCACCATGAGCAGAATCCACAAACGTCCGCAGGAACTCCACAGATCGAACATCAATATCCGTAACCTTGCCCTTGGCAGTGAGATTCGATGTATCAATAAGTATCGCAGCCAAAGCAAGCTTCGCAATTTGCGCCATTTCCCCCGCAGACGACGCCTCCAAACACGCAGCCCAAAGCCCACTCGACTCCAATTCATCCGCAATTAAAGAAGAGCATGACCCCGGACCCGGCTGAATGATCATAGGCTGGCCCTGCGGCAAAGTATCGCGCGCCGGAACAAAGTCCTCATCAACGTGGTGATCAATACACCCCACCGTGCGAAAAGAAACCTCTTCCAACCCGCCCACGGACCCGGTGCCCTTCTGCTCACCGCGAATCGGCATAGCATTCCAATCGACCATCACCGCGTCCGCGAAAATTTTCTCTCCGCCCGATCGCCCCTTCAACGCCTGCGCAAAATCCGCTACCGTCACAAGGTGTTCGTGCAGGATCTTACCCGCGGATTCGGACGTGTTGTCGAAGCGTTCGGCCCTTAGCGCGGGGAAATTTGTCGACAGCCATAGTGCGGTGACGAATTCGGGTCGCAATCGGTAAAGCTCTGAGCTGGCGGGGACGGTTGGGAGATTAATTAGAGGGATGTGGGGTCTTGAAGTGAGAGTTGGTTGGCGGTTGTTTGCGCAGTAGGAGTAGATTATGGCGGAGATTATCGAGTCGAGGTCGGCGGAGGGATTGCCTAGGACGTAAATGGGGGCCTCGGGTAGGCTGCCTGCGAGAAATGCAAGATGTGTTTGACGGGCATGGCGGAGGAATTGGAGAAGGGTCATCGCGAACCTTGGAAGGGGAATTTGAGAGGACGGACGGGTGAAAAGATGAGAAAAGAGGTGATGTGAGGTTGGTGCAGTCAAGTGTTTTCGGCTGTGATGCTCGCTACGTCATTTCGTCAACTGTCCACTTTCCAACCAGATCAACATTTATTGAAGTTGTACTCAGAATAGATTTCCAATGCTTATTTTTCGATCTACTCCTAGCCTTGAGCTTACATTCATTTCCATTTTTATTTTTATTTTTGCTGGTTTTCAGAGATTGCTAACTATTCGAATTGAAATATGGGAACGATTTAAGACAAAACATCGAATTGGCACTAGAGGAACTTGAATATCTCATTTAAACATAGTCTAGCTGCCACTAATAATCATGCGCCATTGCCAGTGGAATGAGTTTCACCTTGTAGAGAAGTTACATCTGATTGTATTTCCTCAACCCCCCTGGGTGTGTTAAAAAGAATCATCTGGGTCCTCAGAGGTGTCGAGAACAGGTCCGATATAGTTTTTTTGGCCCCATATTAGATACCAGATGGCCGAGACAGAAACAAATCCCACAAAAACCACCGAGGCGTAATTCATGGTATCTTTCGTGACCACGGCTGATGTTGGCATTGAAAAGAGAGGGACAGCGACAAGAGACCAGCCTGGAAGAGGAAATGATTAGATATCGTGGACGGGAAAGGGATGGAAATTTCTTACATATACAAACAATATTGCAGAAGACTCCGAGAGAACCAAGATTGAAACGGCCTTGCATGACATCGAGGCGCTTCCGAAGTAGCAAAGATACGGTCACCGGGCAGGCATAACTAAGAGTCAGAAAGATCACACCAACACCAGAGAAGGCATTGAATGCCGCACTTGAGCCAAAGTATATTAGTCCGAGAAGAATTTCAATGACCATTCCCAAAAACATGGCATTGAGAGGGATGCCAAGACGTTCATCAACTTTTTTCCACCATCCAGAGCCAGGAATCGCGCCATCTCGTGCGAAAGCCCAGGTGCATCGCGATGTCGCCGTCACACAGCCTATTCCACAAATCAAACCCAGAACCAAAAGTGGAATAAGAAGACAAAAGGCGCCAACCGAGTTGCCAGTCGCAGACAGCATGATAGTTGGAACCGGTTGTCCGGATGGGATGCTAGCCAGCATGGGGATATCAGGAAGGACGAAAGCGATCGGGAGAAGAAAGGCGAGACCAGCGAACATATTGAGCATTACTCCTCCGACAATTGCCCGGGGTACCTGAATTGCTGGCTGACGAACTTCCTCACACATACTGGGGGTTGATATTAGTTCAATATTTCGAACACGGAATGAAGTACGAATGGTGAGAGGGTAGACTCACGACGTCACCATTCCTGATGCCGAAAGTCCATAGGCGGCTTGAAGAAGACCAATACAGAAAGACCAACCATCTGGCCATTGCGACTGAGGCTCGAATGAAGTAAAAACCCATTTCGCGGAATTTCTACCATTATGGGCAACAACAAGGATCGTGATGAGGATAGCGCTGACTCCAACGAGGGTCCAGAAGATAGCGAAAGTCTAATAAACGAGGGAAATACCAAAGTTAGTCGCAAAAGAACGAAATTCATTAGAAGATTTAGAGAATAAAGCACACCTCAAGATGGGTGAGCCACCTATTACCAAAAGCCGGGAATGCATGGCAAATAAAGGTAATGGCAACGAAGATGAGGAATGACTGGTAAGCCTGAAACTCTTCAGCAATGCCAGCACCGGATGAAGTTTTGAAAACATTAAGACTCTCCACGAAGAAGAGCGCGGTCGCAAAGTTGACCGCAAGAGTTATAGTGATATTACCGGCAACATAGGACCAACCGCAAATCCAGGCTGTTACCCGGCGACACCATTTAGGGGAGAGAGCGAAAGTCTGATAGTAGACCCCACCAGCAGTAGGGTAGACAGATGTTATCTCTGCTAGAGAGCTAGCTACACATAGCATAATGAGGGAGACAAGAATCCAACCCCAAACCATGTTCGCTGAGCCACCCCCAATGATTGAATATGACATGGTCGTTGAAAGTCCGTATGGTACCGAAGCAAGGATAAAGCACATGAAAACCACCTGCCATGTTGATCGATTCCGTGATAGCTCTGCAGTGTACCCGAGCGCTTCCAAGTTTGAATCAGCAGTTGGCTTGTCTGATAATGAGCCTTTCTGTATCTTTTCTGCTGTTGACATGATTTCAATTTTCTGGTCGAAAAGGAAAAGTAAGTTAGCGGAGATTGTTGCTCCTGTCAAGCGTTATAAGAACGGGACGACCGGATTGTGATAAATTCGCTTAGTGTTAGAGGATACATCTCGGTATTAATTTGCCTTTGGTACGCGGGATTCTCCCCGAATCTTTGCGTGGATCTTGGTAATAAAATACTGTTCTGGGGCAACATGAACAGCATGGTTTGCTAACTCCGCAGAGACCCACCTGTTGTGAGGGGCATGTATGTATTGTAAAATCAAGATTTCAGTAGAATTTCTCGCATTGGATAGCCACCACTTAGGAAGCCATATCCGGGCTACTAGTTGATTATAGTCGCTAGTACTTTCATCTTGCTTTGATTTTTGTCATGCAAGCATCCAAAATTCATCTATCTATGATGCTAATCTGACTAATCAGAGTGGTGGGGAAGTTTTTGCCTATCAAAGTCTGGAAGAAAGTTTTTGCTTCGTGTATTCACTAATTTGGTATTTCATGGGCCTTGTCAGAAGATTTCGTAATTCGGAGGAGAATCAGAAACTTCCTGGTAGCGTGGCAGATTGCCCGTGAGGATCATCTCATCGATATGAGCCTCGGCTTTATCAACAATTCTCAAAGGAAACGACGCGTTTAGTGCAGTGCGCATAGGCTTCCGATCCACTAACTTGCGACTAGATATGTCAAATGTGTCCTCGCTAATCAGAATGTCAAGCTTCAATCGATGCTCCGTGGTAAGGAATGTTCTATCCTTTGCCAAAAATGTAAATTTTTCTTGCAGTGATCGCGGCAGATAATCCGGTGACAAGGATTGGAATTCGTAATTTGATGGCTCAACCTCTGGTGCAGGTTCGACCGCACTGGGGATATTCACTTCAAATGCAACGTCGACTGCAGAATCCTTCTGCTGGTGCGTTTGGTTGTTGGCCAAGATCGGATTGTGTAGTGTTCCCCAATAGCCTTTTTGGATACCGTTTGATAATTCGCGGACAACTGATTTCTCTTCGACCGATCCATTCTCTGGGTTATTCTCGCCTCCTGGCCGACTTTCTAGTGTCGCCACTTCTTCGATACGCCATCTGAGACCGCGTATAGCCACACATTTGAATTCTGTAGAGCGTCCGGCCGGCGTGGCAGTCCAACGAAGGAATATCTTCGCAGTGATAAAGAATGTAGAGTCTGCCGTTCCAGTGCCATTTTGTGAAAGAATAATCTTGGTTATCCAGCTCGAGTTCGGATAGATTCGGGTGTGTTGGATGGAATCCTGCTCAAGCAAGGTCCGACGGCGAAGAAAAATTTCCTTGCTTGTTCCAACGAGACTATTATCTTCTGTGACCATGGACGCAATAAGAAAATATGATATCTTTCCAATTCCGGTGATTGTCGTCCCTGGAATGTTTGCGAGAATTGGCATATAGAAAGGAACTTTCTGAATATTCTCGACATGAGTGCCTTCCAGGAAATCAGGTAGCTGCAGAGACAGTTCTTCAATAACGGAGCAGGATCGAGTGACGAAGGATTTGTTTAACTGGGGCTTTGATAAGAGATGGTTGTAAACCCGGCTCAAGATATCCTCGTTGTCATCAGCGCCATCTGTGGCCCTGCTCGACAATCTCTGAACAAGACAAACTCTGACGTGGCACGGCCGATTCAGAGCTGTTTTGTCCCGTCTTGAAATGATGATTGAGGCAGGGATGGGCTGAGAAAGGCTGTCTCCTTTGAAATTCGTGTAGATATCATGGCTTGAAGGGAATTCCAATCCCAGTTGCACAGTGTCCATAGCTGTGGTGGCTCTTTAGAGTCAGGAAAAGGGATATACTAACATGTTTCAAGTTCATGGCGGATGATTTCGACTGAAGATTGATGGTATGCGGCGTAAATTCCAGTCAAAAATACTTGAGATGGTCAAAGATCCATACTTCACGAGGGGATATAAGGGTCCACTCCACCCGCTAGTCCAAAATTGGAAGCCAAGATGCTTAATTAGAGTTTGAGGCGGGGCCGGCTCGGCAAGATGATGACCGACATCATCAACAACGCTACTCCGTACAAGTCTGGTCTGACACGCAGCATTTACGGAGTAGATGCTTGCCGAGCATTATGGTCAAAGGCCCCAGAAATAATTTTCCGGTTCTCGGCCGTAATTTGCTTTTCCTAGTGTAAAAACAGTACTTGCTAGATTCTTCTACAATTCAAATTGCGTGCACGAAATATCGTAAGCATTCTAACCTGGTCTTTCGGTAGAATATTTTTCTTTTAAATTTGTGCCTGGCTCCCTCGGAATCAATCGGCATCATCAGACCTTTGTTTTCGAATAGAGAGTTGGAGGTATCCGAGTCATGGCACCCAAGCTTCATCTCATCCGACATGCCCAGGTATTCTTCCTCCGCGTCTGGCTTCTGAATGGGGGTTAACTTAAATGTATAGGGCTACCATAATCTCGACCCTTCATGCTGGAACCTCATCGACCCTTTGCTCACTGAGGAGGGGAAGAAACAGTGTTCGGAATTGAGCCATAATTTTCCTACCAAAGCAACAGTTGATTTGATTGTTGCTTCACCCATGCGTCGTGCTTTATACACCGGTCTAGAGGCATTTGGTTCTATTTTAGAAAACAACCCGGCGAGTGATATTATTGCTCTTCCGATCCTGCAGGAAGTGAGCGATCTTCCCTGCGACACAGGAAGTGAATTGCAAGATCTGCAGATCGAAGTCGAACAAAAGAACCTCCCAGTGGATTTGCGCTTCGTGGAAGAGAATTGGTCTCATAAAGTAGAGTTATGGGGTAAGCGGAGCCTCAAAATAGATATATACTAATAGTGGGAAATAGTCCGGAAAATACGAACCAACATCCGAAAAGATCCAGGAACGTGCCCGTGAAGCGAGGTGCTGGTTGAAAGAACGACCAGAGAAGGAAATTGTTGTGATCAGTCACGGTGGCTTCCTACACTTTCTAACGGACGATTGGGAGGACGGAAATAAATTTGAAGGTACGGTTCCAGTTTAAAATACGCAAAATTTGCTTTCAGAAGCTAACTTGACATTTCAAGGAACGGGATGGGCTAATACCGAGCTCCGAACCTATGAGTTTGTGACACAGGAAGATGATCTGGGAAATGATGATGATGATGCATCAATACAAGAAACTGCTGAATCACGTCAACTGCGGGGTAAGTATGATTCACGACTGACACCCGATTGTCAAAAAGGACTGTACGATGTGATGCTACAAGCCTGGGAAAAGCAAGGCTGCCCTATTGGCTGTGATAGATTATGAGATGGGAGAATCAGAAGCCATAGACACCCTCCTTTGATTTCGACATATCTTGCTTCAAATTACAATATTCAATCCAATACAAAGAGCCATCACGGTATGAAAATTCAATTATCACATTTTCATTGAATGATTAAGTGTAAAATGCCGAACTAATCGTATTGAACCGGATCGGGTCCACTCACGTGATCGGGCTTCAAGATTCGCGAGAACGAAAGACTCTTTTTTTCTCAGAACAACCCGAATACAGGGCCGAAACCCACATTTCGAGTCTGAGAACGGCCTTAGTGCACTCACCTATTGCATGCTCATGATTTGTCTCGCGCTGCGGTTCCAATTTCAGTACCCCCCCGCATTCGAACCTAGCCCGACTCTCATGCCCGTCCGCCGAACTACCCCTCACTGTATCAAGGCCGAGGGTTCCTGGACTGTAAAACCTTGAGGTATCAAGTTTCAACGTTTTTCATATGCCCACAACTCACCCCAGCGGTGTGAGCGCAGAGAAAGGTATCTAGACCCTTGAACATCTGTACCGGCGATCGATGCTTACCAAGCCAAGACTGCCCGAAATGCAGATCCAGACGCATCAAATGTGATCGAACTTTGCCAGAATGCAGGAAATGCACTTCTCGTGGATTCCAATGCCCGGGTTACGGGTTGATTCTTCGATGGGGCCAGGGTGTTGCTAGCCGAGGCAGTTTGACTGGGCAACAACTACCTCTCCGGAGATCCGGAAATCCCAGTCTTGATAGTCTGGGAGATCTACCACGCGACGAATCAAATTATGCGAGAATTCCCACCCAAATCAGCCAAATAAATCCGCATATTGACCC
This sequence comes from Penicillium manginii, assembly GCF_028828005.1. Classification (NCBI taxonomy): domain Eukaryota; kingdom Fungi; phylum Ascomycota; class Eurotiomycetes; order Eurotiales; family Aspergillaceae; genus Penicillium; species Penicillium manginii. The sequence goes on along the minus strand of NW_026643109.1, from coordinate 1,384,362 downwards.
CGCGGCATTGGAATTGATCTACCATTATCAGCAAAATGTTGCAGGGAAGCTTGCCTGGGTGGATGGCCCCGGAAACCCTTGGCGTCAAGTCATCATCCCTTTGGCATGGACATCTCCAACTGTCTTCCATGCTGTACTATCTTTGTCATCAGAAGATCTCGCCCACAGATATGGAGATTATCACCAGCGACGTTTTGACCTACAATACACCTCACTCCATTTTCGAAACCAAGCTTTGTCTATGCTCGCGAACCATTTAGGCTCCATAAGGGAGAAGTCTGCTTTGACCTCTGGGAATGAATGCATATCCGAAGCACGATCAGCTCTGGCATCAACTCTCATTCTCTACAACGTTGAACTTATTGGCGCAGAAGATGTAAAATGGAGAATGCATTTGAAGGGGGCTCGTGTCATCAATCAGTGGCTCGAACAGTCCTTTTCTCAGGTTACTTCAATCGGCGAAATTGACAAATTCTTACTCTACGAGCACTACTACTCCAGCGTTTTCGCAGATCTCACTACATTCGATAACACGAACGAACCACCCAAAGACAGCCTACAAAGAATGGGCGATGTTGCTATCTTCGGCGACTTTGTTCGCGTCATTCAACTGGTGACCAAACTTGAAAGATCGAAATATGATCAAAGTATTCCCATCGACCCTTGCCAATTTCAAGACATTCTCCAGGCAGTCGAAATGGCAAAGGATTCTATGATCACTTTCGGTCAACAATTCTACTTCTGGAGTCACCAGGCTCGGCAAGATTTCCAGCACCTGGTGTTCGTGTTTTATCATGCCATTCAGGTCTACACCTACCGTGCGATTTCTGATGATCAATTGGCCGACCGTCACATTCAAGCGTCCAGGGATTCGATTTTACAACACCTGGACCATTTGTCAGACAAGAGAAATTTCGCACATGATCTTGTTTGGCCACTGTTCATATTGGGTACCGAAGGTAGAGAAGATGAAAAGATACAGAATATGGTCTCCATGGAAATGGAAGCTGTGATGAAGATCAGTGGCGTTCTTGATCGAAGAAAGGTGTTGTCATTTTTACAACACTACTGGTCAGTCGATTTGGAACGTGGTGTCACATGGATACATTTCATGAGAGATATTATACCCGAACATAGCATGTTAATTCTATAAGAATCTTGGAAATATTACAAGTAAATACAGATTGGAACACAGTCTCCCGATCTATCCTAGTACAATACGGGCTCAGACTAGCAAGTTATCCGTCTCAGTTGACGAAGGCTTAAGAGCGATAACCAAATTGAACCCAATGAAAAATTTGCTCAGTCCCCGGCGTTTTTTGCAGTAACAACCTTAAACCCAGTCTGTGTTATGGCGTAATGTGATATCTCCCAGACGACTCACAGACCCCTCTCACCCGACCTGCCATCTTTGGGCTAAGCTCATAATGCCCGGCCCCACTCCCCAATGATAACCAACCTTGGAAGTCCATGTGAATTTAGCGGATATGGTGTATTTCAAGATTTCTAGTGAATTGGACGAGATTTCTCACAGTATCTCAAGTCTTCGTCAAGCTTTGCTTGATTCTACGCAAGTACCAGTTTCATATCGACACAGAACCATGGAGTCCGGAGAAGATAATCGAACGGCGACAATTCTAGGTACAATAGGAACAGTATTCTGGTGTATTCAGCTGGTTCCTCAGATATGGTACAACTGGAGACGTAAAAAAACAGAGGGGCTGCCTGTGATGATGGGGTTTTTGTGGGCAGGATGTATGTCGCGATGCATTTAACTACGCAAGAGCTTCAAGCTGATGAAAATATCCGAGATAGGCGCTGTTCCTATGGGAGTTTATCTGATTTTACAGGTATTGATATAACCAAAAAGACTCGGACCTGTTATGTGAGCAAAACTGAATAGTGTGCCAAACAGAAAGTCAATCTGCCATTGCAAATCCAGCCGCAAATCTTTGGATTTTTTTCGACAATCATTTGGGCGCAAATATTATATTACAACCAGTGAGTATCTTCCCAGAGAGTGGTAAAATACTTTGATTAACTCTCAAAACAGTAACTATAGCAAGATCAAAGCAACACTAGTCTGCTGTGGGCTGCTTGCTCTGTTAGGGGGACTCGAGGCACTATTGGTTCTCACATTAAGGGTAGGAAAGGCAGAGACGAAATTTTTCATCTCATTTACTAAAAGAATTCATATAGATTCCCTATGAGAAAGGAATAACTTGGCCTGACCTAGTTGTTGGCATTGTCGCGGCCATAATGCTTGGTGCTGGCATAGTCCCCGTTTATTTTGAGCTTTGGAAAAGAGAGGGGAGAGTCGTCGGGTTCAGTCAGTGTCTGATTACTGCTATTAAAACTAGAAGAGTGCTTATATGGCTGTAGATTGGGTGTTTCTATGCATCGACACCCTTGGGGGTCTATTCTCGCTGTTTGCGCTCGGTATGTCATCCACTCCCTATTTCATTCGACACGAGGCTTACTTTTAACAGCGGCAGAGGGATCGTTTGACATCTTAGGTGGGATAATGTATATCATTGTGTACGATCTATTACACTTCTTCTGTTTTTCGTGCGAATCATCTGCTAACGTACCTAAATAGGGTTGTACTCGAGATGGGCATCTACATCAGCCACACAGTATGGCGTTACCGATTTAGAAAGCTCCGGAAGGAGGCAAAGGAGTCAGGAAAGAGCATTGACGAAATACTTGAGCGTTACAAAGTGGATAGTTCAAGTTCATCAATGGCATAATCTCCTCCAGGGCTGTGACTGGATGCGAAGTAGATTTGCATTGGATGCATTTCTCATAATCATGAGTTTAATTAACTCCCACTTTTAAATAAAAAATATCAATGTTTTCTGCTTAAACAATGGAGCCTAGTCAGAATTTAAATAGAAGCTTATTTATCACAATCCAGATGTGGAAAGACAGTGACAGAATGCGGGTATTCTTTATTCAAAAATCCTGACTTGAAGTGGAGATCACTCCGAATTGACGATTGACCTCATCCAAAGGCGTCAACCGAACTTACTCCTAACATCACCTCGTCTCCCCTCCCCTTAAATCTGCGAACATAACACAATCCATAAAAACATCCTCAACAATGTCCAAAACACCCATCGCCCTCCCAGAAATCTTCAGCCAAATTCCACGACACCAGATCCTTTACCCACACCCATCACCAATCCACTCACTCCCAACACTAACCCCGCACAACCCCCCACACCCCCAAATCTCCATCTTCGCGAAACGCGAAGACCACGGCGCACCCCTCGCCTGTGCGGGCAACAAATACCGCAAACTCGAATACATCGTTCCGGACATCCTCTCCGCAAACCCACTACACAATAACCATGAAAACCACCCAAGCACAGGCAGGCTGTCCGGTCCCGCCACAATCCTAGTAACCGAAGGCGCAATCCAAAGCAACCACACCGTCCAAGTCTCCGCCTTAGCCCGCAAGCTCGGCCTCAAAGCCCTGGTGCTTCTCTCTCGCGGTACAGGCGGGGGTCTACGCGCCAGTCAAGATCCAACCACATTCATCCGAACCGGAAATGTGCAGATAAACCGTCTTCTAGGCGCAGAAGTGCGCATCCTTGATGAAAACGACCCCCTCGCCTCTGACGCCTTTCCTGTCCTGGAAGATCTGCGTGCACAGGGTGAGCGGCCATATTGGATTCCCGGTGGCGCAAGTCTCCATCCGCTTGGGGGGGCTAGGTTACGCGCGAGCAGCGTTTGAGATCGCGGAACAAGAAGTCGAGATGGGCCTTGGTGGAACGGGCCAGTTTGATTTTATCTTCGTTGCGTGTGGGAGTGGAAGTACGATTGGCGGGTTGATTGCTGGATTCCGAATGCTGGACTCAATGGGCGAAGAGGCCGGTCGTCAAATTCGGCCCCGGAGAAGTGTTATTGGCGTGCTTAACTCGCCGACAAAACCGCGGTCTTACCATGAAGAACGAGTTCTGTTGTTTGCGCAGCGAGCTAGCGCGCTTGCCGGGTTTGATACAACGGGGTTTATTAGTGTTGATGACGTGAGGCTAGAGGATCGGTTTGTTGGGACTGGGTATGGGGTTTTGGATGTCGAGACGAAAGAGGCTGCGGAACAGATGGCGAGGATGGAGGCTGTTGTGCTTGACCCGGTTTACACTGCTAAAGTTGCTCGCGGTATGCTACAGTGGATTCAGGAGGAAGAGATTCGAAATTTTGCCCGGTTACATTCTTTGGACAAGGTTAATGTACTATTTATTCATACCGGGGGTCAGGCTGCATTAGGTGCATACGCAGATTTGAATTAAAGCAGATCTGGAATGAAGTGTGATATGTGATCAATACTACGGAGTAAATTTAATTTGAAACTAGAGCCTGAGCTTTGTGGTAACTGAAGGTAGATAGTCTAAGGGGCTGATGTGGGCCATAATTAGGCAGCCATCCTCACTTGAAGATGGCGTCTACTCCGTAAGTCCAGCTTCGACAACCGATTTTGTCCTCAGAAATTGAGCCAATTCATATGCATCCATGAATATTTTCCAGCCTTTTGTTCAGCCTTATCATATTATGTACACCTTGTCTCGTTACGCTTAAGTTAAGAATATGTTAGTTTAACTAGAAGGAATGAGATCGAATTGCCGCATTAGGGCAGTGAATTAACCTTATCTAGATTGAATTCGCGCTATTGAACCTAGTGGCTATACATATTTAGCTACTTTATCATCCCGAATGCCCGTTAACTGTCTTGAGATTGCTTATTTCTATCTGAAATTGACGATAGGAGCTTTGGTATAATAATATCCTTTTGGCTGTGATACTAATTAATCCCTCGAGTTCTATCCCGCGAGAGCTTGCCAGTCTTTGAAACCTCCAAGTAGGCAATTTATTCGCAGGCTGAAGCCAGAGATTAAATAGACTGATTTATTCGGAGACAGGTACCTAAATAGGGAGGTTGATCAAAAACTCAGGGAGCAGGGGGTCTAAATATTGCGGTGTCACCCTGGAGCCGTGGTGAGTGGGTCGACGCAAGACCTTTGAAATAGGCCTCCATGATTCCAGCGTGAAAAGATCGTATGGTCTCAAAACACCCGAGGTCTTTTTTTCTTTCTCTCTTTCTCTCTGTTTATGCGTTTTCGGCTATTTTGTTCTCGACGTCGACTCTAAGATTAAGGTCAAGCATGACTACTTCTTCATCAACGTCTTACGCCACTGACGGCGAGCAAGGACCTGGAGATTACTCTCCTTTCGCAACTTATTTCGTGATTCAACCCTAAAACTGCCACATTAAATGATCTGCTATTAAACTCTGCCCAGGTCGGACCTCGAGACTTCGCCCACCATTCAAGATGGCCTCTTTGGCTTCAATTGCACGGTAGCGTGGTGCCGCAGTTAATTCTTCCGCTGGCCATAGTGGGAATCTGGGCCACGGCGATTACATGTATCACATTGCTTTTGCACGATAGTGAGCCTCTTACTAGACAAAACTAACTGAAATGAAATATCTTACTAAAACCCCTTTCCAGTAAGTTTTGACAGTGTCCTCTTGACAGTACTCGGTTTCGTCGTCGCTCTCTCGCTCTCCTTCCGCAGCTCCACGGCATACGATCGCTACAAGGAGGGAAGTCGATACTGGAGCCAGTTAGGTCTAGTGACCCAAGGCTTCGCGCGCCTAGTCTGGATACACGCGAAAGAACGAGAAGACCACGCCAGCGAGGACCTTCTCGGAAAGATATCATTCTGCAACATGCTAGCAACCTTCGCCATAGCCCTAAAATACCGACTTCGCTTCGAGCCCTTCACCCACTACGAAGACCTGCAGCCCCGAATCCAGCAATTAGACATCCTCGCGAAAAACGCACCCCGTCGCGACTGGACCGTACCCTCGCGATGGAAACTTATGGGCATGGTCCTTGGCCTCTCGATGGCTGAGTCCAACCCGCGCAAACTCATCAAAGATCCCAAACACCCACTCGGCAACGTACCCTTAGAGATCCTCACCTACTGCTCGGCGTATATCAAAACGATCATCGACAACGGCACGATGCCAACACCAGCCTACCACGCGCAAGCAATGACGCTCCTAACTCAAATGAACGATATCATCACCGGCACGGAACGAATCGTCAACACCCCACTGCCCGTCGCATACTCGATTGCCATCGCGCAAATCACATGGGTGTACATTTTGCTTCTACCCTTTCAGCTCGTGCAAAAGCTGGGCTGGGTGGCGATACCGACGTCCGTATTGGCTGGGTATATCATTATCGGGATTGCGATGATCGGCCGCGAGATCGAGAATCCTTTCGGCGAAGACGTGAATGATCTTTCTCTGGATGTCTTCTGTAACCGGATCCGCGAGGATATTGATAATATTATGTCTCTGAAACCGCCCACGCTGGCAGATTTTGTGCAGCGCAAGAATAATATGGTTCTGTATCCTCTTTCTGCGGAAGGGTTTGACTCGTTGAAGGTGCTCGAGCCGCAGCAGATCCGGCATATGCTGAAGGCAAGATTGGAACTACGACACCGGGCATAGAGATAATAGGGGTTTCTGTCGGATTTGGGAAACAAAATTAGACGATTTAGAGTTTATCCGGTACTACTTTGATGCAAAATTAATATAGCACTAGATAGAGAACTTCAAGAGCACAGTCAGGGTACCTCAACCCGCCGGCAGATTGAAGGGTGTGTAGTACCATCCTCTGCTCTTGAAATAATAATCAACGCCTACTGCCCAGCTGTATTGATTTATGACAAAGGTATAACTCCAGATTTACCGCACCAGAATTACAGAGAAAAATGGATGGCTGGCCTTTGAAATATGGCTGCATTCAACTAGTATTACAAGGTGACTGATAACAGCAAAGTCGAAAAAAAAAAAGCAGAACTGCCTCGGTCATCAAAACATAGCCTCCCTTGGTGGCTTGGGAAATAGAACAGCATTAGAGAAAACAAAAGACATAAGAAGGGAACAAGAAAGGCGGGGGAAATGGGGGAGGAAGAAAACGCTGGAAAATAAACCCAACGGATATTCGCCGTGCCATGGTCATGTAGTACACTCTTTGTGAAGGAAATCAAATCAACCCGCAGTAGTCGAGGGGGAGAGGTAAATAGGAAATCGAACAACAATGGACATCTCTTATAAAGAGCCAGATAGGATATTGAGCAAAACGAACAAAAGGACAGGAAGTTTTTATTATCGAGATGTAGGCGGGACAAGGACGAATCAAATCAGAGCTCCGACTCGGGATCCTCGGTTGTTTCCACAATCGGGGATTTGGCGGCTGGTGCGTCCTCCTCTTCGGCTGAGACGGCGGCCGCCGGAGCAGTAGCTGTAGCTGTAGCTGTAGCTGTTGGGATAGATTCCTCAGTCGGAGATGGTTCTCGGCTGCTTCCGTTGCTGGCATCAAGAGCCTCCAGTGCCTCGCTCGCATGAAGATTTTCAATTGGCTCCGCTTCGGGGTCTTCGTTCGTGAGATCGGCAAAAACATCATCCATATTTTGACGAGGGCTACTACTGGCGAACTGGGGCTCTGGTCCGAATCGGGGTGGGCTAAAGAGCGAAGGTTCGATGTTTTGCTGCGGACTTGGAGAACGAGGAAGGAAGGAGGGTGATTGAGAGGCCGCTGCGGCGTGGGGGAGGAATGCTGACGAAGTAGGTGCAAAAGCTGGGGTCGAGTCGCTGGCAGGCAAGGAGTAATTGGCGGAGAATGGGTAGGCCGTAGAGGTGGAGTCGGACATGGGCGTCAAGGTTGGGCCAGTGGTAGTAGGAGGGTTGTTACCTGGCGTGGGCGGCGCAGGCTGCAGTGAAGCAGGACGACTTCCCGGAATATCAATCGACTTCCGTTTCGCGGCAGCCATGTGCTTGGCACGAAGATGCTCGGGAAGATCTTCGGGCCGGTCAACGCCAAACTGGGCTAGAATCTTCTGCTGCTTCGTTGGGCGAGGCTTCCGAGTCGACAGCGATTGCTCCAGGATTGGCGGTGCCTGTGGAGCAACGGGCGCCCATTTGTGGATCTCCTGGCGGAAGAAGTTCGTTTCGTAGGCCAGAAGAACTTCCGCACCCTCAATCTTTCGCAAATAGAAAATCAAAGTCGGGACCTCCTCGGTGGTAGTGCAGGCGGCATTTGAGAAACCATGTAGAAAATCTCGGAACGCAGTCGCCTTACCGACGATACTATCCAAGACCTCTTCTTCGTCAGGCTGGAAAGGCAGGCCGGCGATCTCAGCTTGCCAATCTTGCAAATCCTCCAGCTTCGGACGGGCAGCATCACGGGGAATCTTCTGTCGCCAGTCACAGATTGGGCATGTGTACTTGTCGAACTCCTTAACTTTGCCCCTAGCAATTTTAAGGCATTTCCCATGGTACCTGAGAATATTGTTAGTCGATCGATTCTCGAGTGGACTATGAAAAGGAACTAGGTCTCAGCTTACCATTCGTGACAGACTTCACATTCAATCATCATTCCCGCCTCGGGATGCCGGCAAATACAAAAGACATCACGTTTTTGTGACTTCGGACCCCATGGATTGGGGTTAGGATTCTCGAGCAAACCCTCCGGGGTGTTGTCACGCGAAGAAGGCTCCACCGGCGGGCGGTAGCTGTCTTCCAGATCAAAACAGTAGGAGTTGCGCTTGTCCACATACTCCATGTGAGATTTCAAGATATGCAGAGGGGCATTGGCTTTTCCAAACAGCTTCTTGCCTTTCCTCATCCAGTCTTCATGGCGTTTCTGCTCGCGTTCAAGATCAATCGCACCAATTGGTCGACTGTTTAACTGCTCCAGAGACTCAGTGAGCTCACGGACATCCTTGTACTTCGGGCGATTTCTCAGATCGGGATCTTTGCTGCTTTCATACAGAGTTTGGATCCGTTTCTGGGCCTCTCGCTGCTTTGTCAGAATGGCATCGATGGCTGCTAGGGTTTCTGGGGAAACAGGGAAACGAGTCGCCTGGGCGGAGAGTGCTTCCAACTGCTGGTAATGTACAGCTTCTACCGACATGAGCTCTCTGGCCTTAGCCTCCCAAGCTTCGCCATGTCGAGTGAGTTCCTTGAAGTGGAGCAAGTGCTCATTAGCATCTGGAATGCCTAGTTTTGTGCCCTCGGCGACAACATCCTGGCAATCCTGAAGGGTAAGGCGTTGGTCCCGTTTGCGTAAAGATTCCTCGGTCCATTTCAGTTGGCGGAGATTTTGTTCCAGGTGTTCAACTTCCGGGATTTCCACGTTGAAGTTTCGGCCAGCTTCAACAAGGTCCTCGATTTCCTGGGTCGATCGGGCATGCGGGTTCATCAGGGCAACGTTAACGTCCTGGCGGAATCTCTCGATTTCGCGAGTCTTCTCTTCCAGGGCCGCCATCTGTGGACAGTCGAAGGAAAGTTTATCAGCCTCTGCCAGAAGGGCGTAGATGTTCTCTACTCTGCGAACTTCAGGGGCGCGATCGTCCAGCTGCGCGGCCTTGGTACTGGCGCGGCGCCACGCTTTTTCGTTTTTTCTCCGGTTCTGTTGCTTCCGGGTAATGTAGTTGTTCGCTTCTTCAACCCATTTATCGCAACGCTGGACGAAGGCCGCAAGATCTTGGAGGCCAGGTAGGTGGTATGGGATTTTCTCACCTTCACTGAGCAAATTGTGGAGAGCTTTCAGCTGAGGCTTTGGCTCATCCTCCAAGGTCTTGTCGAGCTTCTCCCCCCATGCCTTCGGGATATTTGCTCGCTCTTGGACTCTTAGTACCGTTGACTTAAGCTCCTCATCACTAACGCGGTAGCGTAGGAAGTGATCTTGTCCAAACAGTTTTTGGTGATACAGATCACCACAGCAGTCGTAATCATAGACATGTGAAAGACAAACAGTCTTGCCTGACTTTTGACAGCGGAACTGGGTAAGGTAAGTGAAAGCCTTGCAGTGCTGGCATTGATAATCATCTTCCGGGATGTCCTCTTCCTCAACAACAAGTTTGAGCGGACATTGACCAGTCGACGGATCAGCGGTCCCTACCGCACATGCGTGAGTTGTGGTGCTCTTGGGGCTAGCTAACTTCCTGTGGTTAGCCAAAAAGTTGCCTCTTTCGCGAAGTTCACGGTTAACAGTTCTCTCGAGTGCAGGTGCAAGCCATTTGGCAGTTGTGATGGATGTGTCTCGTGCAGCTGCGGTAAAGAGCAGTTCATCATGCGAGAAGCATGGGTGTCTGCGGAAAGATTGAAGACGATCAACGCCTGCAGCGCCCCAGGGCTCCCAGTCAGCAGGTGCAAAGTTGACTGCCTCGTTGAAATTGAAGCCATGGTTGAACCCTGCATGATACGCCTGGGGGAAAGTGAGAACAAATTGGCCTGCGCGTTGGTCTACAGCGTAAACATTCACGCCAGCCTTTCGAAGTTTGTCGGGCGGCATTAAAGTAACAAGCTGGAACAGGAGATCCGGTTGTCCTTCGAAGAGCTCCGGAACTGCTGCCCGCATGGCGGACTCGAAAGCTTCTGCATCAGCTCCAGGGATACCGTACCAAGTTTTTGTCGCGCCAAAATGTTGGTAGTTGGCGGAATATGCGTAATGGTCCTCATTATGCCAGCAGAAAGTAGAGAAGCACATGCCGACATAGACCCAGGGAACAGTCATCCCTGAGATATCGGACTTAATGTGACGGAAGAGAGAATCGCCATAGAAGGGGAGCACATTGAGGTTCCAAGGGTCAGAAGAATACTGATCGAGTGGGTTGCGTTCAATGGTCGGGAAGCCACTGCCATGAGTGGTTGAGTGAATGTCTGCACCATACTCCACTTCAACAGTTTCATGTAAGTCGACAACCAGCTTCCAGAATTCGGCTTCCACGTCATCTTCGGTCTCTCGGCGGTGAGTGTTCAAAACAGGATCGAATGGCATCTTGGTAGCGAAGTATCCTTTTTTAAACTCGTTGGCCTTTTCTTGGAATTGCTTCAAAGAGTAAACGCCACCGTCTTCGAACCCAAATTCACCGGTTCCAACCAGACACTTGGGGCAGTGCCAATCATGATCCGAGGAAGCCGTGGTAGAGGGGTCAAGGCAGGCTGTGTGGTATCCGAGATCGCAGGCATCGCAGACGAGAATCGTAGAGGGATTGTCCGACCTTCCACAAGACTCGCACTTCTAAAAAGACAACACAATTTAGTATCTGGGGATTACATTGAACATGTAATGAGCAAAAGTCGACTTACATCGCCGATTCTTTGTAGGCCTTCCTTTCGAACTTTAGGTGGCGCAGGGCGTAGGAGAGACATGTGTGATCCAGCCACATTGGGCACATCTGGGGAAGAAAACTGGAGTCAGAAAACAACAGTCTATAAATCAGCCTGATTGTAATACCTTTCTTGAGACGCTTGCTACGTCGTCCACTTCCACCGTCATCGCCATCGCCATTCTCGGCCTGAGAACCGCTTTCACTGATAGCGCGCTTCATATGTTGGTCGGATTGGCCATTCGGCACTGGAGTCGAGTGGAATGAATGTTCCGCAACACTTTGAGGAGTCGACGCTCCATTCTCTCCCTCGCGCTTGATGGGAGGGGCACTGTTGACAGGAGTGAAAGGGGAGTGGTTAACGGCAGTAAACCCAGCGGGACCTGAGTTAACAGAGGTGAATCCAGACGGTGTAGGACGAAGCGGAGGGGGCGTGGGCTCGACAGACAGGGTGGGTTGATCAGCTGGTTTCTCCATTGGGGTATTCGAGCCTGTCGGCATACGCATGGTAGGGGTCGGTTCTCGGGTCCTAGATGGGGTACCATTTTCCTCTATGAATGGTTTCTTCGTCATTGGGGAATTGCGCGGGGATGGCGTGAAAGGGCCACCATGTTCCAGTTCAAGCTGTTGCTGAACACCAGGCTTCGCTCGAGCGAGATATTCTTCGTAGGGTTGCAGGTAGCGTTGATACGAATTTTTGAGCGATGTAGAGAGCGAGGACATGATCTTGCCGCTGTAGCCAAGGTCTCGGCCGATCTCAGCCCATTTCTTTGTTTTGCAAACGGACTCAAATCCACCGCGGACCTCTACGGCCTTCTTCAGCTTGTACAAGTCCAACGGGCGCTTATCTACACTGGGTAGGCGACTATAGTTTGTTCCGTGCTGCTTGTGAAACATGGCGAGTCCATCAACGTAGTTCATGTTGGCGCGGTTTCCTGATTGAAAGTTCTGGTTAGAACCGTCTTGATGAATGGTTCCACCGGCAGCATCCTCAGCTGAACACGGGGCCATACCTCCTTCGACCGAATTCAGTTCTTGTCGACGGGTCTTGAAATGAAATCGCTATGACAAATCGATTCTGGTTAGCAGGGATCTATATATTTTCCCGTCAAGGCAAGAATGTCAAAAATTGGCGAGTCCATTTAGGACGATTTAGGACGAGCCAATTACTGTTCCTTGCCAGGAAGGGAAGCACAGAAGACGGAGAAGAGAAAGTGGGTAGTATACCTCTGTATCGATGGCGAAAGTCGGCTGCCAGTTATCGGGCGGGATAACTCTGCATATTCCGTACTTTTTGCCTTCTGGCGCAATCTTCTGGATGTATGCCACGGGGTCTTTGAATTCCTCCTCGGTTGGGCGAAAGGTCGGGGCTTCGGGGATGCCATGGGGACGCACTCGCTTCGACGGTTCGCGGGGATTGTTGGGCTGACCGCGGCGCTCAACGGTTGAGAGATCCAGAGGCGCAGACCGACGAGCACTCAAAGGAACATTATGCGAATGCGACGGGTGCGTGCTGGCAGACCGGGTGGGCAGGCGGCCCATAGAAGTTTGACCAGCCATCGCGTTTGCTCCTGTTGAGGCCGGAGCCACCATTCTCGTGGATATCGAGTGTATTCAAGGAAGTTGATAGGTTGTCATGCGGGATGCGCGCGCGTTAACGAAAACCAAGTCAAGTGTTACTGGTGCGCGACTGGGTTCATCGGAAAGACGAAGCGGGAGAGAGCAAGGGCGTGTGGGTAGCGAGTTTGGGGGGGGGGTGGGAGAAAGGTGGGAGAAAGCAAGTCGAGGGAGAAGCGAATTCGAATTCGAAGGGAGGGGGGTCGAAATTCGAACAGATCGGGATATTGAATGGATCAGACGAAAAGGCAAGGGAAAATTAGGGCGGGAAGAGAGAAGATGATAGAGGGTGCAAGTACAACAGAAGTCACTTTGGGCGGCGCAGCCAGTGAACGAGAGACCAGCGGGTGACTCGGCCAAGGCGCGGCTGTCGTAACTTTGGTAGTACCGATTGGTACCTGGTGGTATTGTCATTTAAATTTATTTTGGGTTCTTTTGGCCCACTTTGGCCCGTTCCCGAGGTACATTTGGTAAAAATGCGGTAATCATACCGTCAGCCTTCGAGGGCTTGCTATGTGGACATCGTTTTTACAATGTGGATACTTTGATCTCATGTAACATAGTGACAGAGAGGCGGAGAGTTGTGTCTATATCACACACTTGCATGTTCATATAGTACTACTAGTGACTAGTACTGCCGCAAACGGGACGCATCATACGGTTTGTGATACATCGGCCCACACATTGACAAGCCATTGTCAAGCTATTTTAAAATGCATTAAATAGTAGTCAAGTCACCTCTGACTTTCGTACTAGTATATTCAAGTGTTGTCCAGTATTAAAAGTGGACTACATGCACAGGTGGTGCATTGTTCTCATGTAATATTAGTAGGAACCCCCAAAAGAAAATCTCGAAAATTGGCTCAGGGTCGAACACACTGACCTCGGGTGGACCTGCAAAGGGCAGTGTCCGATGTGTCGACGTCCCGACAAGGTAGATCGGCGAGATCTGCCGACCGCTGAGCCCCGTCAGTAAGCACCCTTGGGGGGAAAAGATGGTCCACAAATTTATTCATCAATTCGCTCTCTTCATATCCAATCTTTTTTTCCTGGTACATCACATTCATAGTTATTAAAATCTTGTGCCTCATTTTCCTTCTCTCTGTTTATACTCTCCCATATACCGAACCTCATACTTCCATTCTAGGATCATTCCTCGCCGCTTTTGGCCCCCCGAGTATAATTGAGCACAGCCCTGATCGACTTGACCCAACCTACACTTATACTTATCCCTGTATTCTCAACACAACCCGCCTAAGAAATAAAATATCCAGGACTCACTTCAAGTTGGGTAAAATCACTGGCAGCAGGAGAGATAGAAACACCGTCTACATCAAGTGAAAAGGCACGTGTCTACGTCACATGACTGTCGTCCACTGAACTTCCAAAGGCACCTTTTATAGGTGCATCAGATCGGATGCGGCTACCTATACAGCTACTATACTCGGCTCTTACAGGATAACCCTCCAGAGGTTTTGAGTACCTAGGTAAATCGAAAAAAATCGGTCGTGGACGCACATAGAACGGCGTCATGTGATCCTTGTTTACCGCAGTGGGTCCATGTTTGCCCCAGATGCAGACATAACAACTTGAACATTGGAATTGGGAGTCATTGGCAATGACCAAGGCTGCCACGCAATACACTCACTTGAAGAAAGTGAAATATTGAAAATATACACCTAGCCCCACTGGCAAAATTATGGATATCCAAGAGGAGACTCGACCCATCCCGGCCTACTACGGCTGCTATCTCCTCCGTTCGACCGTTCGACACTCCTCACTATATATCGGTTCAACGCCAAACCCGATCAGACGGCTAGCTCAACATAACGGAACCGCCAAAGGTGGGGCAAAGCGAACATCTCGCGATAGCCTACGACCATGGGAAATGGCTCTTGTCGTGGAGGGCTTTATGAGTCGCGTCGGCGCCCTACAATTCGAGTAAGTTCGATCCAATTTCCAACTTTTGATTCGGGTTCCCGATTTTCATCCATCGTGCATTGAACACGCTAGTGTATCCTTGCTTATGCTGCATACCTAATGTGTCACGGTATAGATGGGCCTGGCAACACCCCGAAAGAACCCGACACATCGAATCCGACGAAGAAATCACCCGCTCAAAAGTCATCATCAATTCCAAAACGGGCAAGACAAAGCCGCGTAATTCGCGCTCGCGTAGATCGCTGACCGCTCACCTGGAAGATCTGCATACGCTTCTTCGCTCCACCTACTTCTCCAGCTGGCCCTTGCGTATTCGCTTTTTCTGCGCAGACGTTCATCGGGTATGGCGTATCTGGAACGACCGTGTCGATGTACCTCTGCGCGACGAGAAATTGATCCTGGACGGAGATTGTCCTGGAAAGGCGAGCGAAAGCGAAGCGGTAGGGAGCATCGATAAGCTTACGGTGGACTATTCGAAACTAGAGACTTATTTGGAGAAGTCTATGTTTCTTCTCGACGATGCGGAGGGACTGACATGTCATGTTTGTAAAGTCGCTGTTCTTCCGCACGTCCAGCAAATTGTGGTTTGTCCACGGGAACCATGCCGCAGTACAAATCATCTTTTATGCCTTTCTACCGTATTCCTCGAGGTAGAAGGTGATCCGGATAGTCTCATACCAACACAAGGCACATGTCCCGCATGCAAGGAGACTGTGCCGTGGCCATTGATGATGCAGGAATTGAGCGTTCGCAATCGGGCCGAAAAGGAAGCACAAGCAATTCTGCGGAGAAAGGATAAACGTGACCGCAAGAACAAAACTAAAGATCCTCGGCAAACTTCTGTTGAACCCTCATCGCAGCAAGCAGGGGGGGTTGGCGAGTGAATTGACCCAAGATGATCCGCAACTGGAAAACGACTGGTTTGATGGAGAAGATTTGGACCCAGACTCAGATTACGATGGACGACAACGGAAACCGACTCCTCCTCCGCCTTCCCGGCTGGAAATTGTCATTGAAGACAGTGAATGGGACGACGCTGAAATCGTGGAATGATGTGTGATACATTTACATTATTATGATATCGAATTATCAGCCGGACCTAGTTGACCAGGGGTCCTAACGTTCTCAGCGGTCCAATTGCGTCCAGGCGGCCAAGACACTCCGAAACAACAATCTGAATTTCCTTGGAAACATCTTCCAGAGATTTCCCCGCATCGATAATGGAGACATCTTCCTGTCTTTCAAACAAAGTACGGAAGAGGTCACGGACGCGAGACTGCATCGCCTCATTCTCGTAGCGCTCAGCACCAAAGCCTCCGCGCTTCGCAGCCTCCTCGGCGGATATATTGAGGAAAAGGCAGATATCCGGACGAGGAAGACCGATCTCTGGCTGCCACGCCCATTCGAGAGACAATGTGGGGTTGGCTTTGGCGGCTGAATACACGGCGCCAGAGTATGAATAGCGGTCCACAATAATCGTGGAACCGTTGGCGATATCTTCTTGAATCGACTTAGCGACTTCCCAGCGATTGGCGGAGAAAAGAAGATGGATGGAGTGATCTTCTTGGTCGGTTGAACCACGGAGGTAACTATCTATGAGCTTCCCGATGGGTGTGGTCCTGTCTGCGCACGAATTAGAGCATTCACATTGCGATGGGGCATATGCACCAAAGTACCTGGGAATCGAATATATTTCACGGTATGTCCTTGTTCGGACAAATAGTCTCGTAGTTTCTCGCATTGGCTCGATTTGCCTGCGCGATCAAGTCCCTCGACAACGATGAGCGCCCCGCGACGCGTCGACTCGTGTCCAGCCTGGCCAGCCATTCTGGATGTTGGTGACGATGACGATGTTTGAATGTACGAGGTGAGTATACGTGATCACAAGTGCCACAAGAAAACGGTCAAGAAAAGAATGATTTGTTCAAGGGAATTGCAAGGATGTCTCAACCCTGGAACGCGGGCCCGGCCAAAACGGGTTCCTGTCGGTTCCTGGGGATTTCCCATCTTTTTCTGCCGCCCGATAAGATTGCAACCTCATGTCCTCATTACAATGACCACCGCAATGGAATCCTCGCAATTCCAGTCCGAAAAGATGACTTTCAGTGTCCTATCATCATCAGCCCCTGTCATGGCACCCCGAGTGGGCAAATTGGCTCTCGCCGGCCGCAAGACACTCTCAACGCCGCACTACATCCCTCTCACATCGCGGGGCACCGTGCCACACATTGCGCACGACATGCTGCGCAAGGAAACGGCCTTGAACAGTCTCTACATTGGACTGGAAGACTGTACGTGCTATATTACACCAACACGTCTCGTCATATCCCACCTCAACTCCCATTCAGAACCAAGCACGCGACTAACTCTACGCCAGTCATCACCAAGAAATCCCCCTCACCCGTATACAACGTCCCCGTGTCCGAAGACGAATCCCCGTTGCGAAGATTCATCTGCGCATCCGACGACATGCCCCTAATCCTCGCCCCACGCCGCTATCCCGCAATCCCCTGCCCGCCCAATAACACCGACACCTCAATCGCAATCCTCACCTCAGTCGGATTCCGCCAACTTCCCGCACACCAATATCTCGACTCAGTCCGCTCCCTAAAACCCGATATCGCCATCGGGCTGGCAGATATAGTATACGGCCGCGAACCAGGCGTCAAAAGGCGGGCAAAGATGGTCGACCGCACGCACGCATTCACACAAGACGCACTGGAAAGACTATACGGCAAGGCCGTACCAGCGGAACAAAAGGCCAGCGCTGCGTACTTCGCGCCAGTACTGCCGTTGGATAATGCGCAGCAGTCACTTTATCTAGATGACCTGCAGGATGAGCTGAAAAGTCGCATTTCCGGACTCGCGCTGTACGAGTCTGCTTCCCTGTCGCAAATTCCTGAATCATTGGGCGCCCTGCCTCGTCTATTGCTCAGCCAGCCGGGCAGTCCTCACGACCTTCTGCGGGAAGTTTCTCTCGGCGGTGATCTGATGACTCTTCCTTTTGTTGGCGAGTGCTCGGATGCGGGCATTGCGTTGGACTTTACTTTCCCCGCTCCGTCAGATGCGACAGTGTCAGCTTCGGAGCCCAGGGCCCTTGGCATTGACTTGTGGTCTGCGGATAATGCGAAGGATGTCTCTGCCCTAAGTGAAGGCTGTGAGTGCTACGCCTGTCGGAAGCATCACCGCGCATACTTCAACCACCTGCTCAATGCGAAGGAAATGGCCGCGTGGGCTCTGCTCCAAATGCACAATTACCACGTCATGGATCTTTTCTTCGCGGGCGTGCGGGATAGTATTCAGCGCGGGACATTTGAGGAAGATATGCGCTCTTTTACCCGTGTATATGCGCCTGAGTTGCCTCAGCGGACTGGCGAAGGTCCTAGGTATGTCGATTCCCCTTGATGGTCCACGTATATCCCATACCATTTTACTGATTCGGAAATAACTAGGTTGCGCGGCTACCAACTTCAAGCTGGTCCTCATAAGCGCGGACCACGCGTGTACGGGCGTCTGGATGATGTTTCGCAGAAATTCGCCGAGTCTCAGTCTTCTATTGCGACGCCAGATACTGATGCCAGTGGACTTGAGCACCACGGGTTCGCTCAGAAGGCATAATGATCATTCTTCTTGGAACTGCATATTTTGTTTTCGCTTCCGCCTATGATTTTGTTGCATTTTGTGAATTGGCGTCATTTGCGAGTCGTCTTGAAAGCGTCTGTATATATGGTTGAACTCAACCGAGAAATACACTGCATACCCACTAACGTGTTTCACCACCGAACCGCCACCACCACCGAGCCGCCACCCCACCTACATTACAACGATATATATTGAATATTACACAACCACCATATAATATATTGCAAAAACTAAGCACTATTCACAACCGGGCACCTATTCCGCTTGTGCCCTGGCTCTCTGCAATTAGTACAGCGCTGTACAGGCCTCCTAATCGTCGTCTCTGTAGCTGCCGGAGCACGCCGTGGCACCGGGGGTATTGCCATTTGGTGCTCATGCTCAATTTGTAGACGTAATTGCATCTCTTCGGCAGTCATTCCACCTTCGTATACCAATTGCTTATTAGGTAAGGCCTTTTTTCGCTGCTTTCGTCCATTCTCTGCCATTACACGCTCATATGTAGTCGTCAGCATTACAAGCTGATTAGCAAGTAATTGTGCACCTTTGGTAGTCTGCTCCAATTGCTGATATATATCGCTATTGGGTGAAATATCTCGATATTCTAGTAATCGCTTGATTGATGCTGCCTGGCGTCGGAAATTGATAGCTTTTGATGGTGTATGAGGTATAAATTCATGACTACTAGCACTACCACGTGATGGTGGTAGTGTAGGTGACGGGGATGAACCTCAAGTTTTGAAAGTACTACCTCAGGCGCATATGGAATGATACCTGATGCCATAAAACTGCTAGCAATTGTAGAGGTTGTGTATGTTGCTGCACGTGTTGTAGGGTACAGATGAAGGAAATCGAGCTTTTTAATATCTGTAGAGCCTATGCGGGCAAGATCTTGCACAGCCTGACCATAGAAGTGCTTCAATACACCAAAACAACCTACATCAAGAGGTTGTAATAGATGCGATGAATGAGATGGCATGCAGATTGGCACAATATTGTTTTCCATGCATAGAGTATCAAATTGAGGGGTAAGATGACTCCCATGGCCATCCATGACTAGGAGAGACCAGGCACCATGTTGACGCTTCTTAACGTATGGGATGAAAGAATTTTCGAGCCATGAAATACCAATTTGATCAGTAGTCCATCCATTATTACTGACCTCGAAGCGCCAGTTGTCTGGGACAATACTGCACCAAGCAGATATAAAAACCTTAGCTTTAAAAATGATCGTTGGAGGTAGAACACCATCCAAATGGATACACTCAATTGCAGTAACCCACTCCCGGTTACCAGGCTGCACGACTTTTCTTTTTCCCTGCCACTCCCGACTAGTGATCACTTTTGAAGTACTAGTGATCCCCATTGCGAAGCCAGTTTCATCAAAGTTATAGATGTCGTTGTCAAGGATGCCATATTCAGCAATGATGTTGCGATACTGATCGAACCACTCGCGAATAAGCTCCGGATCTTCACATAATGCACGCTGAGCGGCGTAACGACGTGAAAACCGGGTTTTTAGCTTCTCACGGCGTGCAACAAACCGAGATATCCAGTTTTTGCCGAGTGGTAAGGGAGGGGTATTGACAGAGCGCTGAGCAAGTAGAATATTGGCCATCTCTTTTGCCATAGCTAAGGTAGGGGCCTTGCCACGCATATCTAGATCCAATATCCATCGCTCAAGCGAATCCTCTTCGATTTTATCCAATTTTGAGCAATTTGCGCGAGTGGTGTTACGATAACCGATCCCCTTGACGCGGTCGCGTAATGTTGTACGAGGTACCTCATAAACACGCGCAGCTTCAGTAATAGAAGCTATTTTCTTGTTTCTTAGCGCCTGTATAGCAAGTTCGATCCTGCCTTCTTGCTCAATGAGTTTGCGCGTTCGTCCGGTACGAATTGGTGGCATAGTGGTGGTTTAAAGATGGGGGTGCTACACGCGACGCGATTTTTTTGAGGTGGTGGCGGCTCGGTGGTGGTGGCGGTTCGGTGGTGAAACACGTTAGTAGATTGAAGATCATGATCCGGGTCCCACGTTCACTACTAGTACTAAAATTTCATAAAATTCATCCCATCTTCCAAGCTCAAGAGTACTGTACAGGAGCCCAATATCTCGCAATGCCATCATCCTTTCTCATAATCAAACTAGGTGCGTCACGCTGTCATATCATATCTCTAGTTGCGGGGTGGGTTGGGGGGGTATATAGAGCATAATGCGGTACGCGCAAGCTTTTTCAATCTTGAGTCTCGCCCGCCAGAACTCGCCACATCCATTTCACCTCGTCCTCTTCCTCCTTCGAGCCGGCTGGCACACCGGCGCCAAACTGCTGGCCAACCACGCACACGAGCCAGGCGTCGTTCTTGGTGGTGTTGAGGAAGCGCTCTGTAGGCGAACCAAAGGGGTAAATCCGGCGCCACTCGTCCCAGATGCGGAAGGCCTCCTCGCCCCAAGCGCGGAAGCTGACTTCTTCAATGATGGTGGGTGTCACGATCTCCTTGCCTCGGAAGACGCCCCAGGTAACAGCATTCACGGACTCGGGGTTTGAACCGAGGTCATCGAGCTCAACGTCGGCGGGTTGGCTGGGGAGCGAGGACTCGAAGGCTCCGGTGGTATTTGTAGCGAACCAGCATAGCTTGTCGTGGCCGTGCTTTTCAAACAGTGGTTTGAGGATGTTCACGTAGTCGTTGTTAGAGCAGAAGAATTCGACGAAGGGTTTCTGGAAGACGAAGCCCTCGCGCTGAGGACCCCAGCCGAAGATATGGTGGTCGCTGCGGACGCCATTGACAGCGGGCTGCGAGGCCAGAGTCCACCAGCCACGGCCGTCAATGAGCTTGAGCAGCTCGGGTCGGATAAGCTCAGTCTCGGCATTCAGGCCAGGGCCATCTTCCTCGGCGCCGCCCTCGGACCAGGGTACCATGTGCAGTTCGCCAGATACGTGGCGGCGGAAGAGTGTGTTGATATCCTTTTGATCAACGGGGTGGCCCCACAGTCGACGAGCAACTGCAGAGGTGACATGGAGAGAAGGACCATAACCGTCGATCTCACCGAAAGCAGGGGAGCGAGCATCACCCCATCGACCGTTGGGGAAATCGTCCCAGGTTGCCTCTCTACCAAGCGCACCGAGGCCCTCGGAAATTTGAAGAGTCGTTCCACGGCCCGGAGGCATCGCTGGCAAACCAGCGCCAGTTGCGAGAGCCTCGTGCACGGAGTCCTTGGAAGAGCCGTGCGCAGAGATCTTGTCGACGATGACTCGGTTGTGGGGCTGGGAGTTGATGGATGAAGCCCGACGTCTAGATAGTGAGCGAACCTGAGAGTCGAGAGGCGGGCCATCGAACTCCTCAATGGCCAAGTCATCCTCAAATTTGGAGAACGGCGGGATTAGGTCACATCGCTCCAGGATGAAGGAGACTGTTTTCTCCAAGTTAAGGGTGTAGAAGTGGAAACCACGAGGACCTGGAGATGGAAGCTCTTGGATGCCTCCTACGATATTGCTGACAATGTCAACACCGGCCCGCTTAACGGCGTCGTCGTCGTGCTTCAAATCTTCCATGCGCTTAGCGATAGGTGGGGGGGATCTTGACGTGACTGAGCTTCGTTACTCGAGTAAGAATCTTGTAACTGTGGACGGGCATTAAGCCCGGGATGATAGGGATCGTCTTGAAAACGCCCGACTCGTGGTTGCGCAGCGCAGTCTCATACTTCTGGTACGCCTCCAGATCGTATGTGAGCTGGGTCATGATGAAATCCGCACCAGCCTTGGTCTTCTCGACCAAATAAGGAATATCACGAGCAGGATCCTGGACATCCTGGAACGAATCGGCCGGGTGACCCTCCGGGTATCCAGCAACACCAAGACAGAAGTAGTCGCCGTGCTGCTTGCGAATGTACTTGACCAGATCGACCGCAAAGGTGAAATCCTTGTTGCTGTCGTCCTCGCCGTGCATATTGTATTCTTCACTGCGGGGTGGGTCTCCGCGCAGGGCGAGGATATTGCGAATACCAAGGACCTTGGCCTCCTCCAGGGCCATGTCCACCAAGGCGCGACTCATGTTGGTACATGTCAAGTGCAGGACGGTGGTCAACTGCAGCTGGCGCTGGCAAACTTCGGCCAACTCAAGGGAACGGGCCGCCGTGCTTCCGCCTGCACCCCAAGTGACTGTGACAAATAACGGACGTAGGGCCTGGGCCATGCGCTCCAGACGTGCAGACAGGTTCGCGAAACCCTATACATCAAGCTCGATCATTAGCATGTCATCCATGTACCTGAGGGCAAAAGAGCGCCGCGGGGTTACCCCACCATCCGGGTCTTTGGAGGGAAGAACTCCAAAGAGAAGTAATTTGCGTCTGGCGGCAGCGCCGCGATCTTCTCTGTGATTTTCTTCTCCATTGCGAAGTGTGTTGGAGGGCAATAGGAGGGGTGAAGAAAGAAGAGGGAGAAGAAGTGGGTTGAAGTGGACCGTCATGGACTTTCTAAAAGGTCACACCTGATCGCATCGGGAAAGATGATGTCGACGTCTGCCGGCCCGCACGATTTTAGATCGGACTTTGGAGGGGGTTTTCCGGGGACAAATTTGGATGCTTTGCTTTATTTGACTCTATGTACTATTTAATTTTCCTAGCCCCGCGGTATTCAGACTGAAGATTCACAATTTCAAGAATTTAATGCGAGAAAAAAAGATCGACCGGGAAAGGATTACCTCAGCGCGATATAAGACGCGATTAACGGGAGACTTTGGAAGGACGACATCTCCTTTCTTCCTTTCACGGTCTCTCTCGGGTCTTCATTGCCAAAGCGAGTCATGATATCCGCTTTCTTCTGAGCCGTTTCTCCCCGAAATATTCCCCCTGAGGCCTCTCTCCTTTGACCATGGCGAACCATAGCCTGGCAACCTTTAGTCGTTCAATGCGCCTACGGGCCGCGCAGTGGTCTCGACCGCAGCCACGACGAGGTCTCTCTACGCCTCCCCCTCCATCCTCACAGCCCGGGCGACCACCAGCTTCTTCTTCTTCTCCGAAAGATCCTCGCTCACGCTTGCGCCAGTTCAATGATCGTCTCCCCCGCTTCCTTCGAGTCGTCACGACACCATTATTGGGAGCTCC
The DNA here is from genome assembly GCF_028828005.1 of Penicillium manginii. Taxonomy (NCBI): domain Eukaryota; kingdom Fungi; phylum Ascomycota; class Eurotiomycetes; order Eurotiales; family Aspergillaceae; genus Penicillium; species Penicillium manginii. The sequence goes on along the minus strand of NW_026643109.1, from coordinate 1,360,874 downwards.
AATGACCCATGTTACATCCTTCCTCATCCTGCACGAAATTACTGCTATAGTACCCATATTTGGCCTGGTGGGCGCATTCCACTACGGAAATAGGATGCCCGACCTCAGCTCTAGCTCCGGGGAGGGCAATGCTTTCGACGAGGGAGCGGCCCGGTTCGGGCGATGGTTAAGGAAGAAGGGCTGGGTAGAGGAATCGGACGTGAGTGCTGTGAAGGAACATGATACGACTGCATTAGAACACCGCAGTGGACAACAACAAGCCGGTGTACGACTAGTTTTGGAATTCGCGACAGCCTACGCAATCACCAAGGCATTATTGCCTTTTCGAATAGTTGCGAGTGTCTGGGCTACGCCGTGGTTTGCGCGGTCGATCCTCAGCCCGACAACTCGCATGGCGAAGCGATTGTTCAGTAGGAAATGAGGCTCGTTTGCGGATACCACTGTACTATACTATAGAGCAAAAGCAGGGAAAGAAAGAAACCATTGTTCATAAATCATATGAAGCTTGTGTATTGGATTTTGGCAGCCGTCCAGGCGTTATCTTCAGCTATCGCAACTTTATACTGCAAGCAGCCGAGGGTGAACACCCATCAGGCTAGGGCTCTATGGGAAACGAGAAACTTCTTACTCGAAGACCCAGTTGGCCTGGGAGTGCTTCCACTTGAGCACCTCGGAGGGGGAGAACCAGAGGGCGATCTCCTTCTTGGCGTTCTCGACGGAGTCGGAACCGTGGCAGACGTTGCGGCCGACGTCCAGGGCGTAGTCGCCACGGATGGTACCGGGAAGGGAGTCCTTGGGGTTGGTGGCACCCAGGATGGAACGGCCGGTCTTGACGGCGTCCTTGCCCTCCCAGACCATGGCGCAGATGGGGCCGCTCAGCATGTCTGAAGGGATGAGATTAGCTGGGGTTCGAACTTGAAGCTAAAAAGAACTAGCGGAAGCCTCGGAGGGGAGGTAACTCACAAGCGACGAGACCCTTGAAGAAGGGCTTGCCAGCGAGGTCAGCGTAGTGCTTCTCGAGGTGCTCCTGGGTGGGGGAGGCCAGCTTCATGGCAACGAGCTTGAAGCCACGGTTCTCGAAGCGAGAGATGATGGGGCCAACGAGTCCACGCTGTAGTTCGCATTAGATTTTAGGGTTCTCAATTGATGATTGGGCCGTTGGTCCGGGACTGCGTCGGCCTGCAGGATTCTGTGTTCATACCTGGACACCATCGGGCTTGATGGCAATGAAGCTAAGGCAATTGATTAGCTTGACCGCTAGAGGAGGGGTAGACAGCAAGGTAGATAGGAGAAAGAGAGGAGTAGTGGGGGGGTAAGGGAAACGAAGGCAATTGAAAAACAGAGGAGGATGGCTTACGTCTGCTCGTCGGACATGGTGAAGGATTGATGATTGAAGATACGGGTATCAGCAAGGGATGAGGAGAAGAGGTAGGAGGAGGGGAGGAGATTTATTAATAAATACCTGAGCCTTTTTTTGCCCGCTGCTGCTCCGTTGGTGGGGCTTGATTGGTTGGCCTGAGGTGAATATGCATTGGTGCCTTGGTGCCTTAATGCCTGGCACCTGACATGCACCTGACCGTTGCTGCCTTATCGCCCGATCCCTAAGGTGTCTTACCCCAGCTCCAATCTCCACCGTCAGGCCAGCCTGGAGCTTCCCTGTTGATCTTAACAGGTTATCCGCCCTCCGTTGCAGGTCAACATCTTACACTCCAACACACCTACTGATCAGAGAGGGAGGGTCTCTGATTGCTCTATATTCTTTACAATGGCCCGGAGCCGGCCGACGTCCCGTTGGACGCTCTTCCTGTCCTTCGTGGTGCTTATCGCATGTTTTGTTGTACCCGGAGGTGAGATCCCTACTCCGCCGCGTGACGTTGTTCCCGATCGCTAATTACATTGATGTTTGTGTATATAGTGACGGTCAAACATGAAAACTTCAAGACATGCCAACAGTCCGGTTTCTGTAAGCGCAACCGAGCGCTCGCCGACAACGCCTCCGCTCAAGGTGCCTCGTGGAGTTCACCCTACGAGCTTGACCCCGCTACCATTCACTTCAAGGATGGCCAATTGAACGGTATTCTTATCAAAACAACATCTACGCATGAGAAAATTCGCATGCCCGTGACGGTCTCCTTCCTCGAATCCGGTGCGGCGCGTATCATTGTGGACGAGGAGAAGCGCCTCAAGGGCGATATTGAGGTCCGACATGACAGCAAAGCAAACAAGAAGAGGTACGACGAGACTGAGAAATGGGTTCTTGTAGGTGGCTTGGAAGTAAGCAAGTCCGCCACGTTGAATGCCCAGACCGAGACTGGTTTCACCAATGTTTTGTACGGACCTGAGGGCAACTTCCAGGCGATTATTCGCCATGCACCATTCGAGGTTGAGTTCCAGAGAGATGGCGAGACTCATGTTCAGATCAACCACCAGGGATTGCTGAACATGGAACACTGGCGACCCAAGGTTGAGCACCAGGAGGGCGAGGCACCTGAGGAGGAGAGCACCTGGTGGGAGGAATCATTTGGCGGCAACACTGACTCGAAGCCCCGCGGCCCCGAGAGTGTTGGTCTAGACGTTACTTTCCCCGGATATAACCATGTGTTTGGTATTCCCGAGCACGCCGACTCTCTTTCACTGCGTGAGACTAGGTATAAATCCACTGCCCTCTATGTGCTTGTATTGTGGCTAACTATGACAATAGAGGAGGACCGGGAAACCACGAACAGCCGTACCGCTTGTATAACTCTGATGTCTTCGAGTATGAGCTCAACAGCCCCATGACCCTATATGGAGCTATTCCGTTCATGCAGGCGCACCGTAAGGACTCTACCGTCGGTGTGTTTTGGCTTAACGCCGCGGAGACTTGGATCGATATTGTCAAGGAGGCAGCGAACTCGAACCCGCTTTCGATGAGTGCTCACTCTAAAAGCAACACAAAGACTCACTGGTTCTCGGAGGCGGGTAGAATCGATCTCTTCGTCTTTTTGGGACCGACACCACAGGATATCAGCAAAACCTACGGCGAGCTGACCGGTTACACCCAGCTGCCTCAGCACTTCGCCATCGCTTATCACCAGTGCCGCTGGAACTATGTCACCGATGAGGACGTGAAGGAGGTCGATGCCAAATTCGATAAATACCAGATTCCCTACGATGTCATTTGGTTGGACCTGGAGTACACTGATGACCGCAAATACTTCACTTGGGATCCCCTCACGTTCCCCAACCCTAAGGGCATGCAAGAAAAGCTGGACGAATCCGAGCGTAAGCTTGTGGTTCTTATCGATCCCCATATCAAAAATAAGGACGATTATTTCGTTTCGCAGGAGCTGAAGAGCAAAAATCTTGCCGTTCTCAACAAGGATGGTGAGATCTATGATGGGTGGTGCTGGCCTGGTTCGTCGAACTGGGTTGACTGCTTTAACCCAGCTGCACTCCCATGGTGGAACAGTCTCCACAAGTTCGATAAATTCAAGGGATCGCTTTCCAATCTTTTCATTTGGAACGACATGAATGAGCCTTCGGTCTTCAATGGTCCAGAGACTACCATGCCCAAGGACAACCTCCACTTTGGTGATTGGGAGCATCGTGATGTTCACAACGTGAACGGTATCACTCTTGTCAATGCTACCTACCAGGCCATGTTGGAGCGCAAGAAGGGCGAAGTGCGCCGGCCGTTCATCCTGACCCGTTCGTATTACGCCGGTGCTCAACGCATGTCGGCCATGTGGACCGGTGATAACCAGGCTACTTGGGAGCATCTTGGTGCTTCTCTGCCAATGGTCCTGACCAACGGCATCGCCGGTTTCCCCTTTGCCGGTGCTGATGTCGGTGGTTTCTTCCACAACCCGGAAAAAGATCTTCTCACTAGATGGTATCAAGCCGGTATTTGGTATCCTTTCTTCCGCGCCCATGCTCACATCGATACCCGCCGCCGTGAGCCTTATCTCATCAGCGAGCCGCACCGCACCATTATCTCCCAGGCAATCCGCCTGAGATATCAGCTCTTGCCTGCTTGGTACACCGCTTTCCATGAGGCATCTGTCAATGGTACTCCTATTGTGCGTCCCCAGTACTACGTCTTCCCCGACAATGAAGCAGGATTCGCCATCGATGACCAGTTATACCTGGGCGATACCGGTCTCCTTGCCAAGCCTGTCGTGACTCAGGACACATTCACCACCACCATCTATATCGCCGATGATGAGAAGTACTACGATTACTTTGACTTTACAGTTTACCAGGGCGCAGGCAAGCGACACACCGTCCCAGCTCCCGAGGACAAGATCCCTCTCCTAATCCAAGGTGGACACATTGTACCCCGTCGGGACCGCCCTCGCCGCAGCAGCGCTCTCATGCGCTGGGATCCATACACCCTCATCCTCACCCTGAACAAGAACGGCGAAGCCGAGGGCTCTCTTTACGTTGACGACGGAGAGACATTCGACTACGAGCGCGGAGCCTACATCCACCGCCAGTTCCAGTACCGTGACTCAGTTCTGTCCTCCGAGAATCTCGGTACCAAGGGCGCCAAGACTGCCGAGTACCTCAAGACCATGGCCGGCGTCACCGTCGAGCGCGTCATCATCATCGACCCACCCAAGGAGTGGAAGGACAAGAGTACTGTTGTTATTGTTGAAGACGGAGCCAAGACTGGCTCAACTGCTGTACTTGAGTACTACGAGCAGGAGAGCGGCAAGGCGCCGTATGCCGTTGTGAAGAGCCCGAACGTTGGTATCGGAAAGACATGGCGGATAGAATTCTAATGGATGTGTTTTCATCCTAGAACGGTGGCATATATGTGAGAATTTAGATTCAGCATACGTTAAAGCATTCAATTCAGTCATTTCATTCGTGCTCTGATCATCCCCGCGCACGATAAACCAGCGATAGTAAATTGCCATTTCTCCAGGTCCAGAAAGTTCCGACTGTGGGACATGCATGCCCCGTCTCCCAGTTCCCATAGATAGATAGCTCCCAGCAACTAAGGTCAACCCGACCTGTACCTCGGACTTCAGGAACACCTACCCATCAAATTCCATGAATACGATGATACTCCACCCCAACCGAACCCCACAACTCAGTTCTGCCAGGATTCACCTCAGACTTCTTCCAAGCCTCAAGGTCCAGTCTCCCACTGTCATACACCTCCCAGGTCACGACCTGGTCGAAGCCCCCAGGATTCGAGCCCCTAGTGCTCTCGTCATCGCGAGCCCAGTTTTCAAATTCGAGCGACTGCATGAACCACATGAGGTACTTTCTCTTGAAAATGTCGGTGGCTTGCCGGTGGGCAACGATGAGTGAGTGGTGGGTCCCGACTATGGTATACTTTGGGTTTGCCTTATCCTCGAAGTTTTTTGTCGTGACGATGTAGACGTGTGCTGGTGGGACTGGGGGCATGACGTCGTAGATTTCGTTGAGTTGTTCGAGGAAGGGGCGTGGGTAGTCATTTCTCAGGTATCTCATTGTGGTGAAGGTGAGGGTTTGAATCAATGTAGGTTGTGTGGCTTTTTGAAGTTGTTAGATACCTGTCTGGTGCTTTGGAGGTCGATATTTAAGTACTAGACTGGGACTCACGAGATTTTTGGATATTAGAATGAAAGACTCTTCTGAAATGTTGGGGTTAAGTTCAAGTTAGGAGGGAGAAGTTAACTTTCAGAAGCGGATATGTTGGAGATCAAGACGGGGCCGGGAAGCAGTGAATACAATGAGAAGTGAGATCGTGGTATAGATTACCTATGGCACAATATTACCATACTAGAAAGACATTTCTACACCTAGTAGGAGTGAATGAACTTTAGTTGAAACTTAGAGGTACTAACTACCTTACTACTACTTGTATAGTTTTAAGTTCAAATAGTATAAGCCTGAGAGACCTTGAATTGCCACACCGTAGCAAGAACAGCTGAATATCTATTAGCCACGGACTCTATAAGGCACTTGTGATAGATTACATAATAAAATTAGACAAGAATAGTCGGGGCAAAGAAAAAAAGAAAATCAGTATCTGTACTATGGAGTACTCCGTATCCGTACAGGAATCGACTAATTGACTTAGTTGGGCTAACGAGCGGCAAAGGCGTTGGAGCCCCACTGAAGCTGAAGCCACTTCGTATTCGTATTGAGAATAAGTCTCCGGGTTACATGTTTTCTTATTCCTCTCTTAGATAATGTTGGATACGATATAAATAAGGTGCACTTTATCTATATCACAATGGTCTTTGCTTCTTTTCTCCAGAGCCTGATGGCCGAGGCTGACATGATAAGGCTGACAGGCGTGGGGTGTACCCCTGAAAGTAATTTTACTGGAGTTTCATGTACTCAGTAGCATAACTGGCTATTTGAAAGATGGATGTATCTGTCCAGCTAGTAATATCAGTACCTAGTATACCTCATTTGCCATATCAATTTACTGACTCAAGGATTTAATATCTGCAGCTCTAGTTCGATTGTACAGAATGCGGGAACCCTAAATGTAGATAATGGAGACACATTGCGATATCTACTGTAAGTATACTTTAGGCAGGAAGTCACGAGACATAAATCGACGTAACTCGAAAAACGAACTTGATCTCTCATAATTTCCAGTAAATACATAAGATAAACCAATAGCAACATGCCAACTAAAGAGAAACAAGCTTCCCTTGTTTGGGTGGATCCGCTGACTCAGCTACGAAAAAAGCGGCGATTGTCGAATTGCGCGTTAACTTGCTTTCTCTCCCCTGGTTGATCTCCCTCGTCTTGGTCCCTTGTTCGCTTGTTCCTGGAGATCCATTTCCTCGTGCGCCTACAATTTTCACCCTCCTGCTCACCTCGTTCACGCGACCGACGAGCCCTCCTTTTTGACTCCATCGCACTCCCCTCCGGAAGTCGCGGAACATTCTCATCACCATGACCTTCGGGGATATCGTCCAGGCGGTCATTGACTATGGCGCGCCCATTTTGTACGTCCAGGATTTTGCTATCAACATATTTGCCTGCATATTGGAGCTAATTGCATTTTCGCCGAATAGCCTTGTCACCTCGCCCCTCACCTCCTACCTAGACCAGATTCTCAGCATTCATCGGAATAGGAGTTCGGCCGGTTTCTCCTTGGACATTCCTCTAATCATGCTGGTCGCGTCGATCTTGAAGTAAGAACACTCGGAGCTATCTACTAGAGCGGAACACGATAATAACATTGCCTCAGGGTCTTCTATTGGTTTGGAGAGTACTACTCCGCCGCCCTGCTGGCGCAGGCGGTGGTGATGATCTTTACACAGGGAATCCTCTTGAAGGTGGCTTTGGACAACCGACCCAAAGAGAACGTGGAGCACACCCCTTTCAGCGGTGCCAAGGGTGGATTCTCGCGACCATATAATTTCTGGCAATGGCGGAGCACTAAGCCGTAAGCTTTACCCCGACGCCCGAATATTTCTGCCCGATATCGATCCTGTACTAACATACTAATTCTGCAGGTATTGGGTCTTCTTGGGCTACTTCATTGCCGCCCTCTTTGTCATCCACCTCACCCCGATCTCCGACTTCAGCGCCTATATCAGCCTGCTGGGCTGCATTGGTCTCGCTGTCGAGGCTACTCTCCCCGTGCCCCAGATCCTCGCCAACCACCGATCGGGCTCTTGCAAGGGCTTCCGACTCTCCGTTTTGGCCGCTTGGATTATCGGTGATAGCTGCAAGATGGGCTACTTCTTCATGAGCTCGGACCCTATTCCCTGGGCTTTCAAGCTGTGCGGTATCTTCCAGTGCATCTGTGACGGCTACTTGGGCGTCCAGTACTTCATGTTCACCCGTGGCTACGTCAAGGCTGCAAGCAACCCCCAAGATGACGACGAAGAGGAGAAGGAGATCCGACTCAACCGTATCGGTTAAATTTTTCAAAGCTCACCGGTGTGAGCACGTTTGGCATGACTTGTAGATAGACGGGATTCATGGAAACATAGCGACTTATAGACTTGTAATACTGAATGAAATGACATTAATAATTTTTTCCAAAACTTACCCAACGAGAGTAAAGCCGTTCCAATCAATAAATTAAATAACGTCAGTGGATACTGAATACTCGGAATAAAATGGTTCACGTTTCGGGAAGCGCTGAAACTGCCCCGCGATGCACTCGGATCTTTTGGCTTATCGCCGGTCCCTTCCCCACGCCCAGTCTTTTCCCTTTTTTTCCCTCTCAGCTTCAAGTCTTCGCTACACACCAATTCGTACAAGTCTGAATAATCATGGCTACTGTTCCAACTATTCGAATTGGCTATGTGCCCGGTAATTACCCTCTCCTTCAACCGCGCATTCTATTGCGATTGCGACATCGGAGAACCCCTACAGAGAAACTTGCGGGCAATTGATACTAGCAACGTCGACTGTCAAGGAATTATGCAAACCACGAAGCTAACAATGGAATGGTTTTATTACAGAGCACTATCTCACGCCCCTCCACCTGGCGCTCCGCTCTCCTTCTGTCGCCTCTCTTCCATTCAAGCTCGCCTTGACCCCATTCCCCCCGGCACAGGACATATGATCACATCTCTGCGCAGCAATGAAATCGACCTCTGCATCGGTCTCACCGAAGGCTGGGTCGCCGGCCTAACAGGCAAGACCCAGCCCCAGAACCTAGCCGAGGGCGGATACAAGGTCATCGGCCACTGGGTCGACAACCCGCTCCGCTGGGCAATCGTCACAGGCCGCAACCGCGACCAAATCAACGGAGTAACAGACCTGCAGAACAAGCGAGTTGGCGTCAGCCGACTAGGAAGGCAAGAGATCCCAATTCCCGGAATCGCATCAGATCAGAACCAAGCCAGGTTCACGATAACAAACTAACCTTGTATTTCACAGCGGCTCCCACATAATGTCCTTCGTCCTTGCACAGCAGCAAAAGTGGGCATCAGACTCGCTGGAAACCGTGCCCCTAGGCCCCTTCGGACCCCTACGCGCCGGCGTAACCGGCATCGACAAGGAAAACCCCGATCAAGCACCCAAACCAGCAGCCGAGTTCTTCATGTGGGAGCATTTCACCACGAAGCCGTACTTCCACCCAACGATCGAAACCCCACACCCGCCTCTGAAGAATATCGGCGAGATCTTCACTCCCTGGCCATCGTGGATGATCGTTGCGTCCACAGCGCTGTTCCCGAACCCGGAGCAGGATGAGCGTCTTGCGGCGCTTTTCCAGGCCTTTGATCAGGGTATCAGGGACTTTGAGGCTGATACTAATAAGGTTATTAGGCTTCTGGGGACTGGCGAGCTTGGCTGCAATTACATCGAGGAGGATGCTACTGAGTGGCTCAAGGATGTCAAGTTTACGGATGCTACCCGTGGTGTGGACCGCGGGGTTATTGAGAATGTCGTTGATATCCTCAAGGTTGCTGGTGTTATTGATACGGCCATGGAGAACGAGGAGGCTGTTCAGAGAGTTATTGGTATCTCCCGGTAGAATCTTGTGGCTAGAGAATAGGTAAAAGAATTAATCGAGTCGAATTGGTCTAGGATAGGGATATTACGCTATGGTATGGCTTCTTATTGCATCATGATTCTCTAGATTTCAAAATGATGCCTGAGGCTTCCGGTGCCTGACCCACGCCACATAACTATTCTCGATCTAAAATCGCGAAGTATCCTTTTCCATCTACCACTACTCTTATATTGAAAAATAGAACCCCTTGACAACATGGAAAGCCTCAAAGGACAATTTACCATCCAGGTCGATAGCCAGTCCGTCAGCATGCCTGAGAACATCAATGAGTCTCGAGTCCACGCGTCGCTCGGCCCAACAACACCTGCGGTCTTCACACTGGTAGACGGCTATCTAAAGTCCGGCGGTTGGATTCTGGGCAGAGCCTTACTCGAGGATCGAAGTTTGCTTCCTAAAAAGATTTATTGGTTCGATGAGCAGCAATCGGATTTGGGCTCGATCCAGAAGACTCGAGCTGTTCCGGAGGAGACTCGTATGTGCTAGAGTTTGCTGGTAAGAGGTTAAATATTTTGATTCATCAAACTGGATACTAATTATTCCTAAGGCGCACCGTTGATTGCTCCTAATGGGCTTTTGCTTGCAGATTTGATGAGAGGTATGATCATTCGCGAAATTGCTTTTGTGATGAAATATTGACGGGTTACATTTAGACGAACAACAGGAGGTGAAGATTATTATGCAATAAATTATAAGGTATATTGCTTGAAATATTACGGCATTATTACTCTTGAAATACTCTCGCTTTTTCTTATGGAGTATATGCGCAATAAGGGGCAAGCAATGTATTTGGTGCTACAGTTAGAGGAAAGGGAGAGGCATGGAAGAAGGTGAGGAAGGAAGCTATGTAATGGCTACCTAATAGTCGTAAATGACTACTAGTATGTCCCCATCTTTCCAGGTGCCCAATATGCCCAATATCCAACGAGATGAATTTGAATCAGGGTCTTGATGAGTTCAGCCTCAGACTGGCTGCCCCGCCCCACCCCTCTGGAAGTGGCAGTGCTCAAGTAGATACATCAATCATATTTTGCGGGGCAGTGCAATACACATCATCCAGCACATAAAACTTAGAACTCCAGGCTCATCATTCACAACGTTGTGTTTCACAGAAAGACCCTTGGGCCAACATGGCTGAATCGAATCAAGTCTCCTTGATATGGAATCGGGCAATCGACCAGTACCAAGCGATCACGAAGAAGAAGCTCGATGGCTCGACTTTGAACTCTGTAACCACCGTGGATGACCTGGTCCAAGTTATTGACGAAGAAAACAACGGTTTTTCTGATTTTCGTGCCAAAAGACACGATTTACTCACCGTACTAAAGTATGCCATGATCCCAGTTGAACTGGTTGGAAAAGTGCTAGCCAGTGGAGCTGGACAGGCTTTCTGGCCTTGCGCACTTGTCTTCAGCGGAGTCGAGCTTCTTCTTAAGGCGGCGAAGGGAGTCTCATCCAAATACGATGCAATCATTGAGCTCATGTCTTCTTTGAAAGTATCTATCTCCCACAATATCCCCTCCTTTTGCAAGGTTGGCTAATGCATTACATTTACTAGGATTTCACGAATCGCCTAGAGATATATGCAAAGTACGAGATGTCACAACACTTGGGACAAAAGCTTTCCGAGATTCTGGCCTCTTTGATCGAAGTGATCGCATTTGCACGGCAGGAAATCAAACATGGACGGCTCCTTTCCTTCGGAAAAAGCATACTGTCAGGCAGTGATGCCGGCAGCGCCGCTATGGCCAAGTTTATCAAACTTGTACAGAGTGAGACAGCTCTAGTCGGAGCAGAAACTATTACACAAGCGAAGGAAACGAGCTCAACACTTTCTCGAATGGACCAGAATGTGATCAAAATCAGCCAGCAACTAGAGAACTTGGAAGTGAGAAAATCGACAAAAGCATCTGCGGCAAGTGTGATTAAACAGATGTTACAGCCAAGCTCCAGCGCAGAAGATCGCTTGAACTCAATGAATAGAAGTCGCATCCCAGACACCGGTGAATGGATCAAACACAAAAAGGAATTCGTGTCTTGGATCAACCGCACCACTCCAGTCCTATGGATTTCTGGAAATCCCGGGGCAGGGAAATCCTACATTGCTTGCAGCATAGTGAACTATTTGAAACACTCACTCGAAAAGATTGGCCCATCAGACGTGACATCCGTCGGTTTCTTTTTCTTCAAAGATGACAATCCAAAGACAAGATCTGTGCACCAGGCACTGCGCGATATCGCATTTCAGATCGGACAGAAGAATTCAGTATATGCTAAATATCTTGAATCTTGCATAGACGCATCGGATGACGCACCTTCTCTTCCACTGTCCACCCTGTGGCAGAGACTCTTTATTGATTTTTTTAACATCTCGAAAAATAAGGATCAAATCTTATATATTATGTTGGACGCGCTTGATGAGGCTTTCACGGAAGACCGATTGGAATTTTTCGAGCTTGCAAAAGATGTCTCTGCCACAGGGCAAATTCACCTGCTCATGCTTGGTCGACCACAAATAGCAGAGGAAATGAGCGAGCTCATCGAACTTCTTGCTATTCGAACCATCCATGTTTCTGAAGTGAACAATCTGCAAGACATTGTCAAATACATCACAACGCGAGTTTCACGGTCCATGTATCTGAGAAGATTACCAGTTGATTTTAAGGATGAAATCACAGAGAAGCTCTCAGCTGGTTCACAGGGAATGGTTCGTGAAAATGATATTTCCCAACTTCCTGTCTGGTGCTAACCCAGTTACAGTTTCTTTGGGTTGAACTGATGTTCCAGGAGTTACTTCGTTCGAGAAGTGTTTCGAGTATTCAAAAAAGCCTACAGGAAGCACCGAAGGGTCTTTCGAGTATGGTCAGGCACGTCTTAAGGGGAATTTCAGAAAGCTTGGAGAACGACACTCAATTCGCGTCGGATCTGAATGAATTGCTGGCATGGATCCTTTGCGCATATCGACCTTTGACTCTGGGAGAGGTTTCGAGAATCTTAAAATGGAGAAGCCCTAACGGGAAGGGCTGGATCTGGCTTGAAGGATCCCTACGCATTCAATTTGCTTCCATCTTCTCAGTCAACCGGTGGGGTGGGAAAAACACGGTAGATTCCTTGGGAATCTTCAGTAAAGAATCTAATGACTCAGGGAGTACGATCATGGAAGGATCCAGTGGTGATGAAGAAAAAAGATCGTGGGAGGTATTTGATTCTGACCCACGCACGACCACCGTGACCTTCAATCATGCTTACTGGGGAGAATTTTTCAAGGGTAGTGACAGTCGGGTGTCTGCCCGGGACGGATTGCCTTCAATTGGCGTTGAGTATCATGAGGCTCAAGTTCTTGTTCTGTCTCGTTGCCTTGGATTCATTTGTGATGAAGGGTTTGCGGGTGGGGAATTCCTTACCACACTCCAGGCGTACGCCTTCCGGTCATTGATTTTCCACCTCGAGGCTGTTAACATTAAGAAGACTTCAACAGAGGAAAAGCAATTCATCGGAATTAACTTGGCTCGAGTTGTGCTGGGAGAAACGGTTTTCGACAAGTTTTATCTAAATAGCCTGCCATCGCTGGGAGCTCGATTCTTCTCCAAGGAGACTGTGGACCTGTTAATCGGGTGGCTTTTTGACCCCGATATACATGGTAATCTCCTAGACGAGTCAAGAATTCTCTTGGATGAATTTATTGCTACAAATCGGGCAAACATACTTCTTCTCATTGCTCAAAGATTGGCGAAAGCTTGGCTTTCTAATAGGAATGTCTCGCTTCGGTATATTCTTGCTTCAAGCGTGTATGATTTTGTTATATTACAAGATCAACGCGAATCCTCTCGTTTGACCTCCCACGAGCAGATTATCGAGGCTGCGGGGTGGGCTGACTATCCAAAAGATGCTGTATGGTATGAAAGTATCGGAGAAACACTGGAAAGTCACGGGCTGGACGAAGCTGCCATTCAATACCTCCAAAAGTCCTTGGAACTCGATCCTTCTTCTAAGAAAGCACACAACAATCTGGCTCGAATCTATTTCACAATCAAAGACTTTAAGAGATTTATTGATTCAGATAGCAGGGCTGCGGAACACCTCGAGGCTCAAGAGCCATCATCTGAAAATTTACAAGGTCTACATTCTATCTACGAGCGTCTCGCTCAAATGTATTTGGAGTGCGAGGATTGGATTGATTGCATTCGTACGGCGGGGAAGGGTCACGCGATTGCCAACCAATGCATCCATTGTGCGGATTGTCTTCTCGAGGCCTACAACAGAGCAGGACGACAGGTCGATGGCTTCAAGTTCATCGAGCGCTTGAATTCCATTTCTAATGGTGTTGATGGAACTGTTTTTATCGATCTGCTGACTTTTCAACCGTCTACATACCACATGCTTAGACTTGGCTTTGCCGCTGCGATCTTGGACACTAACCGCCCTCCGTTTCTTATCCACGCCTACACGCAAGCTATCAGTATATCCCAGACACGCAGAAGGGCAGGTTTGACTGCATCACTGCAGCTCTGTCTCGCCTATATTTACCAGGTCTACGCGCATGATCCCAGTCACGCTGAGCAATTATACTCACAGCTAGTTCGAGACTATGGAAATAGCGAAGCAAAGGGGGTTACATCTCCTCATGTCGAGGAAGCTCTCCACGCATTAAGCGCTCATTATTTATCTGCCTTCCTCCGATCGAGTCGGACTGAAGCTGATATATTATATTACTCGAAGATCCTAGAAGACCTCACCCGAGGGAGGTTGCCAGGTGAAGAATGTGATAGGATAAGGAGCTCGGAGGCTCTACCGCACGCCAACTTGCGGACGGAGCTTATTCTGGCCCAATTCTACGAAATATGTGGTTGCAAGACCGAAGCAGCCGGAATGCTCAAAGACAAGCTCAGGTCATGTCTGAAGACTTTCGACGATAACGTGAGGTCGATTGACATGAAGATACCCTATTCTCGCCTTCGCTGGGTAGCCGAAATCCTTTCCGCCTTGGGAGACAATTTGTATTCTGCAGGGGCATTTTATAAATATTGGGAGTCCCCCGCGTCACATATCTGCGATGGATGTGGTTCATTTTGTGCTGTTGATGGTATTTCAATATGCTCATCCTGTCCAAATCTGAGTTTTTGCGAGGCTTGTCTTCCTCTCTTGAAAGCGGGAAATTTACCAGTAAACGTCTGTCATAAGGATCACAATCTCATCTTTATTCCGCCACGGCCGGACGATGTCAAATCTCGGTGCCAAGAAAAATGGTCCATGTTGTATATCGGTGGAGAATGGTTGACTGTGGAGGACTTCAAATCTCGTCTTGAACTGAAATACGAATTGTAGGAGTCAATGGTGCTATGAATTAGTTCATGGGATATTATCATCAATGGCAACCCCTAATTTCTCAATTTCATCTCCCCAGTTCGTTCATCTAGTCGTCGATGACACACTTCAAAGTTGAAAAATAGAACTTTGCCATTTTCAAGAAAAGGATGTCACCTAGAAGGCCCATCATGAGTCTACATTACGATAGTAAGCTTTTAATTTGATTTCCAGAGAGAACAGTACTTTTTTATAAATCACTGTGAAAAGAAGAACTATTTAGTAGTGTGTCGACAGTGGAGTCCTCAGAACAAGGACAACCAACTTCGAGTTGAAATCTTCCGAGGTTTGGGGCGGGGAAGGTATGCCCAGGTGTTTTTCCCTCTGTACGTGACGACTTAATCGGCCCGGGTGTTGAACACATACAGTCTGCTTACACAGACTGCTAGCGATCGTTTCCCATCTTTCATAGGTTCTTCAAAAATGACTAACTAATTCATAAAGTCCGCCTATTTCCGCCAGTGCCAATTGAATAACGATAAGGTGATCATGATGATTCGGGGTATCTCTTATCTCCGTTATTCAAACCAGCACACATCCCTGCAGTTCGACAATTAATCACTGGGTACTTGGAATGGTAACCAATTAACCCATGGAGTCCGCTTATTGCCGCGAGTCATGCAATTATTCGGATACGTCATCCCCAGTGCCCACGATTTTCTGGGGAGTGTGGTTACTATCTTTAACTTCCAAGGTTGATACTTACTAACTCCAGCGAAATTTAAAAGACCCCGTCCACTCATATAAACCGTACATGGATGCTTTTAGAGTTAAGGGCTACTCAGCAAAGTCTCCCAAAACTACTCTTATCTATATTGCATCCGTGGGGTCCTAGCTCATAAGACATCGCTCAAGATGGTTGGCAACATTCTCGTTACAGGCGCATCGGGTTACATGTAAGTTTCCAGCATCTTTTTCTCCCAATATCCTTAATTTGAGAAGAAAACTAAATTTACTTCAAAATAGCGGGGGATCCATTGTCGCTGAAATTTTGAACCGCAAAAGAGGTGGCACTCCTGAGACTTTGATCATCCATGCAGCCGTGCGTTCGCTGGAACAGGCCCACAGCTTGAAAAGCCTGGATGTCACTGCCGTCCAATTGAATCTCAATGATGAAACTGCGGTAACAGATTACATACCTTCCAATGATAGTAAGCACTGCTTCAGATCCAGTCCAAGACACTTTCTTTATTCTGACCATATTTGTCTATTACCTACATAGTTGATTTGGTCATCAACAATGCAACTTCCATTGATCCCAAAATTGCTTCGAATCTTATTTCAGGGCTACAGAAGCAACGTGAAGCAACAGGGAAGGGGGTCTTCTTTATACAGACGACCGGTCTTTCAGCCTTCGACGAGAATACAAACTGGCCATTCGGTGAAGTGAAAGACACTAACAACGTCTATGACCTTGAGAGGCAATCCAGGGAGACGTATATTGTTCGAGAGGTCGACGCATTTGTTATCGAACAGTCGAAGAAGGCCGGCGTTACCAGCTTCCTAATCTTCCCCCCAACTCTTCGTAAGCTACACCTTTTATTATATCATCAATTTCAATTTTGGAAGTATACTGATCGAATACAAGACGGTCGTGGCTCTGGAACATGGAATCAGCTCTCACCTCAGATACCAGCTCTTATTCAGGCTAGTATCAATTACAAGCAAGTCTATAAATTTGGTGAATGCAGAGTGAGTTTTTATACGAACTAATCGTTCCTGGATGTGAATAAACTAACTGGTGAACAGGACGCGCCTCTGGCACATGTGTCAGATGTTGCAAGGTTTTATGGCCAGTTGATTGAGTCTATTTTCGTGGGTAAGAAACTTCCTGCTGGAGAAGATGGCCATTACTTTCTTGTTTCGCACGTCGTCTCTTGGTGGGACATTATGGATCAACTTGCTGCAAACCTCCACGCACGGGGTCTAGTCACGACGGAATCTACTAAAATATGGCCGTCTGACGAAATGGCGGCTGAGTCAGTTGGCGTACCAGCCAGCTTTGCCCACAGCATGTGGAATTCGAGGTCAGTTAACTTGCTCAGTGAATGACATTGCTAAAAAAAAGTTATACTGATAAAATTCAAGCCCGAAAGTACTATCTAAGAAGGGAAACATTATTGGGTGGAAGCCCGTGTGGACTAGAGAGTCATTCCTAAACAGCCTTGGCCAGGAGGTCGATGACTTTCTGGAGTTGGGTTTACCCAAGAGCAGCCTCCTGCACTCACTGAAACCGGTTTCTGGTCACAGTACGAACTAATCAGCAAGACGCCCTGAACTGCCACGACCAGGACTAAGTAGCCCTGAAACTATAGGACCTCTGTGATCAGGATGCCGTTTTTCTTGTATTATAGTGATGGGCATAGCTTCATTTTCTTCATTCTCTTTGGCTTTATTACTTTCTTTCAGTGCAACAGGATACCTATTCGTCCCGAGCTCTTACAGTACAGTTGAATCAAGCCTGATTTGATTTGCTTTAGTCCACGGTATCATAATGCCCCTCTTGAAGAGATAAAATAAATGAATTCATTCCAGAATACATTCGTTGTAGTTGAGACGCGTCTCAGAAAAATGGGGATATCAAAAGTGGAGCCGCATAAATTTCCTATTCGGGCATTCGTGCCACGACACAACTGCATGCGCCAGTAACAAAACCCAAGGGGCTCCAGTCAGAAGATTGACAATAAATGAGACTACGTTCCTATCTGGCGCGCGGCGGACTTTTGTGACCCCAGGTCATGTCAAGTATAAAGAAGGGTACGATGGGCAATCATGAAAACAAAAACCACCCATCGACTCTCCCGCTCACATCATGGAGGTATGTACCGCCTTTCATCTGGAAATTCTGAGCTCTCCTGACAAAAATACAGAACCCATCTTTTGTCTTGCGCGCTGTCAAGGACGTTGTGATTGAGGACCGCCCCAGGCCTGTTCTCAAGGACCCCCATGATGTTATTGTCCACGTCGCGCAGACCGGTATCTGTGGCAGCGATGTAGGTATTATGAAAAGCATTCACAACCCGCAAGGTCAAGGTCTAATATCTCCCTTCTTTCACAGGTCCACTACTGGCAACGCGGTCGCATCGGCGACTACAAGCTCACAGGCCCTATGGTCTTGGGCCACGAATCCTCCGGCGTCGTCGTCGAGACCGGTGACAAGGTGACCGATCTCAAGCCCGGCGACCGAGTTGCTATGGAGCCCGGTGTTCCCTGTCGCCGTTGCGAATACTGCCGCAAAGGCTCCTACCACCTCTGTGGCGACATGATCTTCGCTGCCACCCCTCCCTGGGACGGAACACTGGCTAAATACTACGTCAACGCTGCCGACTTCTGCTATAAGGTTCCCGATTCGATGACATTGGAGGAAGCCGCCATGGTTGAGCCTGTATCTGTTGCTGCAGCTATTGCCAAAACTGCTGATCTGCGTGCGCACCAGACAGTGCTTGTTCTTGGCTGTGGTCCTATTGGCGTTCTGTGCCAGGCAGTTGCTAAGGCCTATGGCGCGAAGACTGTTGCTGGCGTTGATGTTGTTCCGTCTCGTTTGGAGGTGGCTAAGTCCTACGGCACCGACCATGTATACACCCCTGCTCGCGCAGAACCAGGTGCTGACCCTATGGAGCATGCTGAGAAGGTTGCGCTCCAGATGAATAAGGAGCTTGGTCTTGGAGATGGTGCCGATGTCGTTCTTGAGTGTTCTGGAGCTGAGGCATGCGTCCAACTCGGCATATACGCAGCTAAGCGTGGAGCTACCTTTGTGCAGGCTGGTATGGGCAAGGAGATTATCAATTTCCCTATTACTGCTGTCTGTACTCGTGGTTTGATCATCAAGGGATCTATCCGCTACTTGGCCGGTTGTTATCCTGCCGCCATTGACTTGATTGCCAAGGGTCAGATCGATGTCAAGCGATTAATCACCAATCGTTACAAATTTGAGGAGTCGGAGCAGGCATTCGAGCTTGTGAAGTCTGCGCGCCAGGATGTTTTTAAGGTTATGATCGCCGGTGTTGGTTACTAAATACTTGGATGCTGATGAATGGATGATTGATGAAGATGAAAATAAATGTGAAGAGTTAGAAATTTGTTACTAGTAGTATCTTTGTATGGATATAAACCGAAGTATTGAAACTATTTCCTCGGTCAAAGACAGTGCGGGAAGGCAACAGCAGCAATCGGTCACTGTGCCTTCCCTTCACCTCTTTACTTCTTCATCTCCCTCTTCACTTTTCCAATGTTCCCCTCTTAACGCAATCATGAAACTTCGATCGAGGGTGGTAGGTCCGACCTCTCCACTGGGATCCAACTTTCCGGGTCCTGGGTCGATATCGACGCACCCATTCCCGTCACGCCAATCGAAGACGTGCACCAGATCAGTGTGGATAACACTAGTACAGACGATTTTATCTCGCCTGAGAACAATACCTGCGATGTCGCTCGCCAGCAAGATTGTCAGACCACCAACCCTCGGCTTCCTATGTCGCAAGTGGAGATGGCGGTGGCTATGCAGCAATTTCCAGACAATCGCTATCACAAGCTTGAGAAGGAGCTCGATATTATGACCATGAAGTGTGACGCCCTTCAAGCGGAATTGACCACGCTCCGAAATGTATTGCCGGATCCTCCAATGTTCTCCGACGGCATAGAGCCAATTATTCAAGTATGGAAGTTACAGATCGAAGACAAATTGCGAAGATCTGCCGAACAACTCTCCACGCCTGAGCTCCAGATTGCCTATGTTTTTAGCCGTTGTAAAGGCCCAGCTGCTAGGCTCATGGCTTATCGCATGCAGCCCAGTAATATTCTTCCCTACAAAGACGTCGATGATATTATGATCCATCTTGTGACATCTTTTGAGCATGCGCGATGTTACCCTTTGCAGGATTCACGAAGAAAAATGCAGAGCATGGTGCATGAATGCGATATCTACGACAACTAGGGATGGGAGAGAGTGTGTGGGTATGTGTGTGAGTGAGGCTCGGAAGGCGATATGTTACTACCTGGGGTGGTTCCTGAGCCCTACATCCCAGCACTACTGAAGCTTCACATAGAAGATTCTCAGTGTTTCTTCTTAGCCTCCAGGGCTTGCTGAGGAGACTAACATTCATGAGAAAAATCGCCAAAAAAACGAATGACAACAGTCTGTTTTCAATCATTTAGTCTTGTTTGTTTGAAATGATATCTTCCTTGAATATCGTCGTTCAGTAATTTTCCTATCAATATCGACTCCTAGCCTTTTTCCAGTCCAAATCCCATTACACAATTAATACTTGGAAGCCGTGGAGGATTGTGGTGTTGGGATTGGGGGGGCGAAGACTTAAGCTTTCGCTGGGTGGTGACAGTGAAGCTTGTGACGACCCTGTCAGCGAGGGTGGCCAACTAGGTGGCATATCACTTCGGATTTGATCTGGCTGGACCAAAGTCAGTGAGTTGGGACGTTGTGACGATGCTCGAAAATGTGTCCAGGCAGTAATGGTAGTCTCTGTTGCCGCATTCACAGCGTCGTCTGATAGTGAAATTGAGTTAGTCGATACAACCGCTTGACTAATAGCCTCCTCTGTTTCATTCGCGCTCGAGGTGGCAGTGTGGGAAATAGAAATAATGATCCTCCCATGTATCGTTTTTTGATAATTATCATCAACTTCGAAAAGATCATCGAGGGCGAAATCCGTTTCTTGCGGCGAGATCAGATACTTGCTCAAGTTCGCGCAGGGTCGCTTGAAGTAAGGAACCTTGTGCATCGGTGTGAGTCGAGCTCCCTCCGGGGTGAGATCGATGACGAGATCCTTCCAGTCGGTACAGAAGCCAGTGAAGCGTCCTCTCTTCCGAGCTCCATTCATGATACCTTGTTCTGCTGGGTTTATATGCTTCGTCAGCGACACTTCAAAGGTCCCAGGCTGTAGGGCCCGAGGTTTGAGCTTCTTCAAGCCTTGCTGCCAGAAGCCAACCTGTCCGATGCGCCAATTTCTCCCCGCAAAGAATGATGGTGGCTCGCATTAGGCTTACGCCCCCTCTTCTCGCAGTATATGCAGTGTAACGAGACGATCTTCCCTCTGCTTCATGGGTCGCCTGAAGTATGCTTTCAAGTTGTCACTTCGTTCACTGTTGTACCACTCGAGCATCTAGTTACTCGCAGCATTTCTCCTATCGCGGCGCACTTTATGCAGATAATGTTCTCTTCGTGTCGTGAATACCAGACCATTCATGAATTGATAGTTGTGTTGACTAATGCTTACTGGGATCTGCACTGCCAAGGCGTGGGCGTCGACCTAGCATCACATACAACCATGCTGCAGATCAATTTCGGCTATCGGGTCGCCACGAAAACATCCAGGTACTTCAGGTGTGTTTACTTGCAGTTTCTTGTTTGAAGCTCTTGGCAGGTGGATCAAACGCTCGATATTGCCCATTGGAGAATCAGGCCTCCCAACTTCCCCAGCAATCAATCTGACTGCCCAGTCTTGCCAAGATGATCTTCTTCTCTGTAACCAAGTTGGTAGAACGATGCTATCAATACTAGGCTCACAGCGCGAGACTCAAGTGTATAAATATCTCTTGATTGTAATCCCAAATCTCAATTCTTCATCAGCAATCTTCTCTGAATATCATCCTTCACTTCTGTGATTTCCATTACAGCAATCTAGTATGTACTGCGGCTTCTCTTCACGAAGTCTCTACTAACTCCCCCAGTCTACCAATATGAAGTACATGTTCCTTATCGCCTCTTTCCTCGGCCTCGCTCTGGCTGCTGGCAACTGCCCTGATTTCCCCAGGTGTCATTGCCCTGGAGATCTCTGCAGAATTGGCAGTGGAAGACCGGGCGACGGCGTTTGCTGTGAAGGCAAGAAATGCACCAAGCAATCTGGAAGCGAGAATTGGGTATGCCCTCTTTGAGAATCCTTTTGAGTGATAATACTGACATGTCAATTGTAGTACTGCAAATAAGGGGTCTTCTTGAGCCACTGGACAGTGTTATCTTTCCACTGCAATGGGAATTAGAGAACACACTACGAGTATATATACGGGCACATTGAAAATTGGACCCGGCAGTGGTAGAATAAATACGCTCATTTCTATATTCTTGAATCTGATGTCCATTTCGATGATGTAGCATGGGTCAGGCAATCATAGTATCTCTCATAACGCTGTAGTCCTTCAATATCACCCTAGGGGGAGGAGAAATATAGGCAAGCTTAATCCTGATAGACGATATATGTTCAGAAGCAAGGTTACCTCGAAGATAAGATGGAAAATCTGTTAGAGGCCTTGGACGGGTGTTCAACGCCGCCTTCCTTCCGGTCATCTACTTCTTCTACCCAGAGACAGGTAATTTGATATTATCGAAATATCCACAGGTAGAATACAGGCTAATATGAGCTCCCATTTAGCAAACCGCAACCTTGAAGATATTGACGTTTATTACCGCAGTGACCCAGGCCTCATTGTGATCAAGGGCCCCGATGCTATTTGCGTCAAACGACCTATGAAGTACATTTTACACGAGCAAGAAGAAGTCTAAAAGAATGCCGGAGCAGGCGGTCCAAACTTGGATAAAGGGGAAACTGAGCACCATGAATAGTTGTGCATTGATCTTCAAGTTCTACACACGTCGTACTATTGTTATTTTTATTTCTGTCGATGGCCAAAGAGTCCTATTCTATACCAAGCTCAAAGCATCGCTCACTGGTACAACGTATTGCTCCCAGTCGTTTAAATCCATGGTAGACGCTCGTACGGTTTCCGGAGACTTTGATACGCTAAAGTCTCGAGAGTTCCAAACCTGTTCAATAACCACGCGCGTCCGATGAACACTCGAGACACTGCTCATGGCCATTGTTTCGAGTAATTCCAATACAAGCCTTCTCCCATTAGTCACATATCCATCTTGTGGGTTGGGAAAAAGTTCAATGTCAAGCGGATCCAGCTCTACAGCAGCAACGAAAAGAGGCCAAATAAGTTGGCAGACTGCTTCCAGGGCTACTAGCTCTTGAATCTCCATTATTATCTTCCTGACCAAAGTCTTGATCTCCGTGTCTGACGGCCGCCCGCCATACAACGCGCATTTCAGAAAGACCATACAAGTGAGTCTCTTCACTTCGGCAATTCTAGGAATCGTCTGGTCACTTTCATTGGTACGGGGCTTTTGTTCAAGCTTTTGGAGCCTGTCTTTCAACGTGGCAGCTCTAGTCTCAAATATAATCTGGTCATCACTCAAGAACATAGACCGTCGTGACCGACTAAGATCCATAACCGAGAACAATATCGAGACAAGCGCAGGACTGCACCCCATCCAGGGATTAATTGTTGTATCCGTTTCGTCCCAGTATCGTGGCCCGAAAAGGTCTGCTTTCGCGCAAGCAGTCCGCCCCATAACGTCTTGGAAAGCAAAGAAAAGCTCCACAAACGAGGATACTTCGTCTTGCCGCGGGTCTGCATTTCCGCTAGCCAAGATCTGCTGTCGTCTTCGAAGTCGAATGATATCTTTCGCTCCTTGCAGATGAACGATCCATTGACTATTGCAGTAATCCACGATATCGAAAAGACATAGAAACATCACAATTACCAAGATTTCAGGGTCCGATTCCAATACAGCGCCCCCGTCAGAACTGATTCGTTTCCGGAACTCTCTGAGAACTCGTGACTTTAATTGCAGACTGATATTGGTATATTGGGGGTCGTATTGGGCCCAGTGGCAGGCGGCCAGCGCCTGGATTGCGCGTAGAACTGTGGGCGTCGCTGAGACGCAATAAGGAAGTATAACCGATGCAAATGGCGATTGCGAAAGAGGGCTATGTACTGTACGAGGGCATATGTGATTGATATAGTAGTCGAACAATGATCGGTTTCCAATCTCATCCAGTGATGGAAAGATCGATAGAGATGATGGGAGGGTCTGCTCAGACAGACACGAAGGAGAAATTGGGCTCGAGGGTGATAGAATTTTCCCACGAGGCTCTTGCTCGCCAATTGCCAATTTGACATCAAAGGCCGGTAAAAGCTCTCGCTGGGTATGGCCTTGCTCTTCATCATAAATTCGGCGGATTAAGGACATATCGCTATTGAGAAATGTCCAGGGTTGAATAGTCGGAGTCGCAAGCCATGTCGCCTCCTCCTGGGAGGTTGGACCTGACTCTGTCGAGCGCGTTGGAGTCTGTCGATTTTTGGGTGCATTTTTGCCCCAGAGTCCAGTCCTGCCAAAGGCGATACCACGATCACGGTAAGTTGACTCCCATTTGAGTTGAAAGTTACTCGAACACTGCAGGTCTTTCTGCCAGCATCGGGTGCAAATTGGCTTGTTCTCGTCGCATTTGACCTTGCTCCGGCGGCAATTTGTGCATCCATGTTGGGAACGGGGAGATATCTTGCGGTCGCTTTTTCTTTGTTGGTGTTCCATACTTGTCTACTCCGCATATATGGCCATCGGGCGTGGTTGGTGTTTCATTAAACCTCATTCCCAGGCCTGCCCCTGGTCAATATGGTGCTTTGCGCTTCCCCAATCTGGAAGATTTCCCGAATCATTCGATTGTTGAAGAGCGGAAGTGTCCTGTCTCAGGCTCTCTGATTGGACGAGAGTGGAACAGAGGGAAATGATGACATACCAGTCATGCATTTGGTACAAGCATTCAATAGAGAAGAAACATTCAAAGTGGATGGTTGAATCTGACTTGGGCTGGTCGGTAGAACCCGCCCTGTCAAGACTGATGTCAGCAATCAGAAGTGTGGCAGGTCGAGGCGATGGCAAAGTTCAAAGTGGGGGCAAAAATACAGGTTATGATTGGCTTAAACCCATACATTCGTTAATCCCCCGTGGTGAATTGGGCTTCAAATGTTTCTGGGGAGAGCGGAAATGTTAACCCGATTTGAAATTGAGCGCTCTGATTATATTCAAGAAGCGTCAAGATTTACAGTCATATGTGCTTAATTATTTGACCATAAATACCCTGGCTTACCCCCTCTCCATTACCATCGATAACCTTTTTGCGCGATCACTCATCTACCCATCGTAGTACATCAAACATCCCAGTTTCATTCAACCTCAGATCGCCGTCTCGTTGTATCATGGCTTATAATCTTCGATGGGGCATCCTTGGTATGTCCGAAAATCCTGTCAAAACTACCATCATTGAATTACTTGTACTATTACTGACTCCCAGTTTGATCTTCTGTAGCCACCGGTGGGATTGCAGAAAGTGAGACAGATCTACTCAACCCAAACATCTCAGAAAAAGTAAAACTAATATTGTTGCATTTAGCCTTTGTGAAAGATCTGCTACTGGACCCGACAAAGCGAGGAGTCACAGACGTCGCCCATACAGTAGTCGCTGTAGCCTCATCTTCATCCAAGTCGTCAGCAGATTCATTCGTCGAAAGACTCCAGATTCCCGCACCATGCGCAACATACGGATCTTACAAAGAAGCCGTTAATGACAACAACGTGCAAGCAATCTACGTGGCCAGCCCACACTCCCACCACTTCCAGCACGCAATGCTAGCCCTCGAAGCCGGGAAACACGTTCTCTGCGAAAAAGCCTTCACCGTCAACGCAGCCCAGGCCAAGATCCTCTGCGAAACCGCCAAGCAGAAGGGCCTGTTTCTCATGGAAGCCGTATGGACCCGGTACTTCCCGCTGAGCATCCAAGTGCGACAACTGGTGCAGTCCGGGGCTATTGGCGAGGTGCTGCGTGTAATCTCGGACCTGAGTATCGGGGGCGAGCCCGAAACTGCCTGGGACTCGAGCCATCGCATGATTAACAAGGACCTAGCTGGCGGTGCCTTGCTTGACTGTAAGTGTGATTTGATTTCCCTCACAATTCGTGGGGCCCAACAGTATTAGTTTATCGTTGGCTAAACTTTCACAGTGGGTGTATACGCTCTAACATGGGTATTCCAAATCCTTTACCACACCTTACCGCGCTCTCAGCGCAGAGAGCCATCCCAGATCTTGTCGAGTATGTCCAAGTATCCTCAAACCGGAGCAGACGAGTCAACAACCATGCTCATAACATTTCCCACTACAACGCCATCGGCCCTTTCCAACCGAACCTCGGAAGCTGTGGCGATGACGGCCTTCCGCGTGGCCACAGACCCGGATAATCGTGGCTCTGCCGGTCCCTCTATCCAGATACAGGGGACCAAGGGCCACATTCTGATCTTCGGACCTGCGTACGGTCCAGAGCGATACCGCGTTGTACCGAGTAGTGGGTCGGGAGACCTGACAACCATCCAGGATGTCCATATGCCTATCCCTGGCGGTGCGCGCGGTATGTTTTGGGAGGCTGATGAAGTCGCTCGTTGTTTGCGTGATGGGAAGCTTGAGAGTGATACCCTTCCTTGGGAGGAGAGTATTGCGATTATGAAGGTTATGGATCAGGTTCGGGAACAAGGGGGGCTGGTTTATCCGGAGAATATTGAGTCGACAGTTTACCCGTTAGATCTATGATGTGGGGATAAACCTTGGAATCCTTGAAAAGACTCGGATTACTGTGATTGACAGGCTTCAAAACTTAAGTCTTGGAGGATTTGGATTCAGTTGGAACCTCCGCAGCGCTGTACTCTCGAGGTCGGAGCTTTTCAAGGTTCCAAAGAAGGGCAGAAGGGCACCTGGAGGGGGGATATTATTTCCTACGATATATTGGTATCATCATAGAGCCTCCGAATATATATTCCGGGCGGGGCCTCCAGGGCTGCCCAGGGCACGCTTGAATCCGACTCAATCCATCATCTCCAAGCTGCCAGTGGCCATCAGTACCTAGATAGTTATGGATAGATCCAATATAGTATGTATTTCAAAATGATCGAACGGGGCACCAACCTAGAATCCGTACCCCAAGGCTGAACCCGCAATTCCGCGCCATTGAGAACAGTTTTCCTAAAATCACCCAGTTTAAATTCATTCCCACCACCTTCTCCAGACCGAGTCCGAAGTTTGAATTTTCCTGATATAATGTGGCACCCAACTAGTAATAAAGACCCAAAGAATCACTATCCCCAAATGCAGAAGCCATGATAAGTTTTCAGGTACCGCCCCCGCAGCAATTGATCATTTTGTGTACTCCCCTCATTAATCTAAAGACGCAGCATTTCTTCAACAAGCAAGTCTCCGTGGCGCAATTGGCTAGCGCGTTCGACTGTTAATCGAGAGGTTGGAAGTTCGAGCCTTCCCGGGGACGCTTACTTTTTGTTTTTGTCCATTCAACTTGGGCGGATGGATGTGTGGGTGTGGAGTTTGGGGGTAGGTTTTTTTGGTGGGCGGTGTAAATGGAGCTTTTGAATATGCTTGGATATTGGGAGCGGGTACAGATACACACAACTCTGGACTCAACGGCTGCGCAAAATGGATTCTCGATAGCACCACCATGCTACATGATGTATAACGTGGAATGCTTGGCAGAGCCCCATGAATTGTCATATCCAGATATTACCATACTCGCACGCGAATTCTAATTTTGCTGTTATCTGGATACCTGTCTTGATCATTAACCCTGATATAATCATTGTGCCTCCTGGCTGTCTCTGGATTGCGAGGAAAGCAAGTACTACTACTTCCGATAGGATCAGATGCCTTGCTACATACCTACTAAGTAAATGGAACCACAGAAGCTGTTTTAAATAAACAAGATAATGTATTCAAAAGAAGTGATCGCCAAGAATAAACGAAAATAGAAGCACCAAGAAAAGATATTTTAGGAAAGAAACGCATTATATCTCACATCTACAACCAGAAAACAAACAGAAAACAAAGAGAAAACTTGAACCCATAGCCAATCTTACAACTCGAATCTCCGCCAAGCAAAAACCCCTCTACCCCTACAAATCCGTAACCAAAGGCGTCGTAACCGGCACCGCACTCGAAGGACAAACACAAGCAGTAACAGACGTAACCGGCGGCACGGTACAATGAGGACTATCCGTCCAAGCGACACTAGAAGAAGAAACAGGACTATGACCGTGCCCCTTCTTCTCCGCCTTAACAAGCACAGGAATAACGGCACCGGTACTAAGACTAAAAGTACGATGACCCAACACCCTCAAAATAGAAGAAATCTCCCCGGAATGCGCCGTGACCGAAACAAACTCCTCATCCTTCTCACTCGCCCCGGTGAAAAAGACCTCGTTCAGCGCTGTCGTGCTGCGTACGTCTTGCGCAGCGCTCGTTTCACCCGTCACGCCGTTCCAGAGCTCGTCGTCTTCTGTGAAGCCGGCCTCAATCGCCCACTTGGGGAATAGGTTGTGGATGTAGCTTCGGGTGGAGCGGTGGTCGCAGGTGTGAATGCTGATTCCCTCGCGGAAGAGTTCCTTGATGAGTGGGGCGAAGGGCGCGGCGTCGCGGGGTAGATCTAGGTCCGTGAAGGTGTAGTTTGCTGTTTGGAGGGTGCGGGTCAATGGGCTGACGAAGTAGTTATCCGGCGTGTGGATGTTTTGTTCGGTGATGAGCCTTTGCCAGAGGGAGTGCGCTTTCAGGGCTTGATTTATGCCGTTTGTTGTTAGGGCTGCGTCGCGCCAGGTTGTTGTGCTGTTGCCGTCTAGTTCGGCCCAGTAGCACTGGATGAAAAGTTAGGAATTGGCTCGGGGGAAGTTTGATAGGTGGGATTTGGGTGGAGGTAGGGGTTGTTCGATACTACGTTCCCCTCTTCCTCTGGTGCTCGAATCCCCACTTAGGCTGGGGAGGTTGGGGTTGATCGCGGGGAAAGAAGGGAAATGGAAATGGAGGTGGTACTTACATTCCATGCTGGCGTGCCGTAGAAAGTCTCTGCAGCGTTGTGATATCCCTCGCCGTGACGACCGAGGAAAAGGACCTTGTACTCGACGTCCTTGTGTGAGTCCTGGTTGAGCTTCTGGACCTGGTGATAGAAGCGTTCCCACTGGGAGTAGTCGTGGTGTTTCTTTAAATGGCTGTCTGCGGGGTATGTGCGATTGATGAGGCCAAAATTAAAAGCAGTCTAGATAGAAAAGAGAATGAGAGGTTAGATGTGATCAAATGAAATCAAGGTGCAAATAATTAAGCCCGTAGATCAAAGCTGAAAATATGGACTGCTAATTGGAGAAGGTCATACATAGTCAAAGGTCGACGCATCAGTCGAGGTCTCATCTTGCAGAAAGTAGCCTGTCTCAGTTGAGTACTCCACGGTGTAGGCAGTCACTGAAGAAGCCAGACCCAATAGGGCCGGGGTAAGTGTTGAGAACTTCATTTGGCTAGGAAGTATACACTGAGGCTTCGCCTAAACGGTAGCGATGATATTGATGGTTACCGAAGGGATGAATGGAGGATGCGAGCAGGAGAAGAAGTTTTGAGTTTAGGGATCGGCATCGAGTCTTTATAGGTAAAGAAAACAGTGGCTGTTAGTACCTAGATATGCACGTTTTATTCTTTAGACCAGAGTAAATAGACGAGCATGATGGATGACGAAAAGCCCCGCAGTGGAGTCGGCAAAGTTCAGACGCGGCAGTCCTATCGAGCAGAACACGTGCTCACCACAGGTCGGCTGGATGAATTTCGGAGATTACTCTGACCTTTGTAGGTACCTACTAGTCACTAGTCACAGAGAGCATTGGTGGAAATAGAAAATATTTGGCTTCATCTTTATTTAACATCACACGCACCCCTTTTTTGGATTATCAGACAGGGGAAACAAGAAAACAAGAAAACAAGACAAAAATTTATGGACGTGACAGTATGTATCAAAGAGTTAAATGCTGATATGCAAGATCCAAATCCAGATACCGATTCCGTAAGAGCAAGAGTAACGAAGAAAAAAGAGGTTGTTTGTGAGAAGTGAAAAGTGTTGAAAAAAATGTAATCTTGAGCCGACATGTGCGAACTCAACAGAATTAAAAGGTCGTATGTATCGGACACCAAATAACAATTCCCAGGCCAAAAATCACAAATGCAAAAAAAAAATGCTCCGAATATGTAAGAACCCCGGTGGAACCACACCAAATAAACAGACAGAAGAAGAGAAACCATATGTAGGAAAGAGTGAAGGGAAAAAAGTAAAAGTGACAGTGTTTTCTCCGCGCATGGAGTGTTGGGATAAACCAAAGATCAGGGCAAAATGTCAAAGAAATAAATCAAAAGAAATAAACATTCGCAGGGGCGAGAGGATGCATGGCGGTTCGTTCGTCCCAGACAAAAAGCGTATTTATCGCGGCACATTTCTCATTCATATCCATCTAGACGAGGAAGACCCTCAGGAGGGATAGTTGGTCGGAGTCGTGTTGTTGGCAAACGTGTATGCCTTCGGCCTGTGGACCGAAGCCAGATGCGCAGAATAGCTATCATGATGTTGCTCGGCAAAGTCATGCATCCTGAACTCAGCCTGCTTCCTCTCATCCATCGAGCCTTGGTGATCGACGTCTTCAATCGAGTAGATGAGTGATGGCGATCCGGACACGGGCTCCATCCCGTATGCCTGACCAGTGTGCTCGACAGCCGCATCATACCCAATGGGGGACACGGTGGCGGAGTGTGGCACTTGTAGGCCGCTCTGGAATTCCGGCGAGGAGAGCGCGCCCGTGTCCGCCCAGCTTCGAGCCGACATGGGGACCGGATCGCAGCTGACGTACTCCGGGAAGTTCGACACCTGGGCTGGGGCAGACATCGGCGGGGCGACGTTCTGGTATGTGAAGGGAGAATAGATGTCTAGCGGGGTAGTAGGAGGGGATGCGATATTGACTTGCATCGGCTGAGAGGTCGGGAAGAATTGAGTGGTGGAATGAGCCGACATGCAGTAGTTGCTCTCAGTCGGCGAGGCCGGCATGAAGTGCTGGAAGTCTTGAGGTGTCAAGGGGGGTTGGCGGAGCCAGGTTTGAGGATGAGACGGATGGCCGCAACATCTCGGCCTTGCTGGACTTCATGGAACCGGACTCGGCGAAAGTGAAATTCAACGGGGAGCGCTGAGCCGCAGAGGCCTTCCGCACACCGGCATACCGGGTGTTGAGGTTCTGGGCCGACTTGGAGTGTCTCATCGAGTTTCCAGCACCGGAGCTCGGCATCCGGCTGGTAGGCGATAGGGGAAGACATGGACGTCGACGCAGCCAACGAACGTGTGTTGGAAGTGCCAATTGCAGCAGGGCGGGGGCGTTTACGTCTCGCAGCAAGATCGAGTTCTTTCCCGGACTTCTCCCAAGATGATCCACCGGCTCGGTTCAATGCTGGCATACCCGACTCGGACGTACAGATCCCAATACCGTTCAGGGTAGTGGACAAGGCATCGGACGAATCCCGCCGAGAGACGGAGATATCGGGTGCCTGCATTGGGTACTGCATGTTGTAGCCCATGCCGGCATCGGCTCCTATGTTTTGAGGGGACATGTGCTCCTTGTGGGCCTCTGTCCACTCCGCGGTCTGGTATTGGGTTCCCGAGTAGGCGTTTCCATTTTGCTGTACAGAGTGCGAAGAGGTGGGCACCTCAGGAATGGACTGGTTGGCGGGGTGGAATGAGGATGTCTCGGCCTGAGGATGAGATGACCCCCAGGAAGCTTCGTCCTTGACACCGGCCCAGTCAGAATAGCCTGAGTTGTAGGTTGGTTGCCTCTTGCCCTCGCGTGACTGGGGGGCAGTGGCTGGCGGGGCCATGGAGGTAGGCGAAATTGGCTCTTCCTCTGGCACGGAATCCGGCTTGCGGGAGCCTTTGCGGGAGAAACGGGGACGCGCCGCACAGGCAGCATTGAGGGCCCGCTGTAGGGATGCGAAGGTCGCCTCGCGTGCCGACTCGCTTTTCGTCTTGTGGTGCTTCCCCTTGGCCGGCGAATCGGATTGTGTGGTGTTCTCGGGGGTAGGGGTAGGGGTGGCGGAGGATTGTTTTGGGGTAGGGGGCTGCTCAGACTCTTCCTTCGGGGCGGAGGAAGACTGTCGCGACTCAGACAGATGTTGATCCAATGTCTCGGACTTGCGGCGTGCGGCCTCCTCGGCCTCGGTCTTGGCCTTTTGCATCTTCTCAAATTCCTCCTGGCGCTTCTGCTGCTTGGCCTTGGCGCGTCGATTTTGGAACCAGTTCTATGATGGGATGATTAGCACGAATTCTTGACGGGGAGGGAATGGTGGACCGCAGGGATGACGTACAGCCACGCGTGGCAGGCTCAGATTTGTTTGAGCAGCCAATTGACGCTTCACATTGCTGCTGGGCTTGGGGTGAGCCTGAAATTGAGCCTCGAGGGTCTCGACCTGCTCCTTGGTCAAACGCGGGCGTGACAGGTTCTCTGTGTATTCGTCATAGTCCATGATGGGCTGGTGATAGTAATCAATCATCTCCATAGGCGGATGAGGGTAGAGATAGCCATCGATGGGATGCATCATAGGCGGGGGCATCATGGAAGGGTCGTAGGCCATGTTGTGGTCCATTGGGAGACCCGAGTGGGCGGGATAGTTCCATGAGGGGTGGATGTAACTCATGGCGGCGGGAAGAAGTGGTGGATGGATAGAAAGGGAGTGTAGAGGTGGGAGAGGAAGGGAGATCGCTTTAGAAGGAGTGGGCAGCGAGGAGGAAGGGAGGCTATATCAAAGAGAAAGAGACATGCGGTGTTGACGAGGGTGGTGGTGGTGGTGTAGTGGTAGTGGTGTAATGGTAGTGATTGTGATTATATGAGGCGATGAATAGTGGAATAGTCGAAGAAAGTGGAAAATCAAACAGGAACAGCAGTATAGGAAACCCGGTAGTTAAGGAAAGACGGGGGTAGATCAGATCGAATCAAAAAGGAGTGTATGGCGCAAAAAAAGAAAATAAAAAAAGAAAGTGAATTATCGCGAGATGAAAGAGGAAGAGAGAAAGACGGGGGGAGAGAATGGGGTGTGCCTGGGAGATGCTGCGGTCGAGGTCCAGGGGTACTGTATGGTACAGGTACAGAGTATGGTACAGGTACAGATGCTGGTACTGCTGTCCTCGGAGATGTGAGATCTGATCGTCTCCCCTTCTGGTTAGGCTACACAGACGTCCATCCCCACTCGGGGCCCGTGGAGTGCGCTACCGCCCGCGCGGTTCTAGGGGGTGGCGTTGAGTAGAGTGCATACAAGTGTACGGAGTATACCTCCGGTGTGCGGTGGACAGAGTTGAACTGAGGAAATAGCAGTACAGGATAAAGAGCCAAACTACTCTGAATTCTCAGCTGAACGATTGGGATCTGGACTGCCCGCACGCATTCCATTCCGATCTCGCCGGAGCACATGGGGATGCCAATCAACGCTAGATCCAACCGCTGTTTGAGAATGTTGGTCCACAGCCCCAGTTTCTGACGGAGATACACACAAAGTATACGGAGTACACCGTACAGAGTACACACATTCACCAGGATATAATATTCGTATACAGTATACAAGAGTAGGGTAATCAGGGTACACCATACTCCCTACACAGTGAACACGATATACTCTTGTCAACAAGCGATCCATGGTTGAGGTACCCAAGATATGGTACCCGGGTACCTTAAGGTACAGTTCCCGTGTATTGTATCATGGTAATATTACAGTCACACTGGTTCCCCTGCCAGTTCCTGCATTAGCGTCAGTCAGATGGGACCCTCTCGAGTCCATATCTCATCTCACTTGAAGAGTTTCGGGTCTCCAGACTCAGTGGGTCGTGGATCATTTTTGGTGTTTCTTTTTCCTTTCCTTTTCTTTCCTTTCCAGTATGCCCCAGTTGGTTCAAACTCAACTAGGTCTGACCTTACAACACGAGTCAGTCTATGTAATCCAACCTTGTATGGACCAGAGTTCAACCCAGGGCCTCGAGCCACAGCCTGCACGCCTGCACGCCTGCACTGCGGTACGTCGTCACGGTGATTGGGCCTGCATGGTTCACGCCCATTGGATGCAAAGACGCCCTTCTCCCGCCGAGTACGAGCTCCCCCTTTCGAAACATTAAAACAGCCTGCCACAATTCCGACTGACTGGGTCTGACGAGATCGGATGCGCTCCCCGGCTCGACGATGATGGCCGATCGCCATGCGGAGGATCGATGATGTCGACCCGAACGCACTATTGAGACCTGAAGCAACCTGTCTGTCAACTATCTGTCAGCGTGCCCACCCTACACCATCACCCTGCGAATTCCAGCCTTGGGAGTGGATTGGCAGCTCGCCAAGCCGAGCTAAACATCAATAGTTGCTGATCTCTCCAGAGGATCTACGGGCTTTGTTTGGCGTTTTTTTTTCCATTTCGTTTTTACCCTTCCTTTTTTAACCCATTTGTGCTTTTTTCCCCTGATCTCCCTCCCTTCCGGCCGGCTCCTTTCTCCTCAGTGACACTCACTCGATTTTCCCAGGATCCATTGTTTGATCCGCAGTGTAACACAAATCGTAACTCTGCCGGCCCAGCAGTCTGGTTGGCCCTGGTTAACTCGGCGCTAAACACCTTGGATCAAGAGGCTCCCTGCACTTCAAGTCACGAGGGGTTACGCCACAATATCTGGCTCGCCCTGCCTTGAACTGCCCTCCTTGCCCTCCTTGCCCCTCATGCAGCAGGACGCACATGCAACCCACTCGAGCTCGTCCTTCGGATTTGCGGGCCTGCGAGAAATGACCTCAAGACTGGCCTTTCCTGACCCTGCGGTGCATCCTCGGCCGAACGTCAAAACGCTCGAGCCTTTAACCACGCTGCATCATCCCACCTTTTTCTGAACGGTCGCTTGGATCTTTCTTTCATGCCGTTCCCCGGCCAGGCATATCCTTGACGTCTAATTCCACGAACTTACTTACCCTCACCGGCTTCGTGATCTGCTTCTTGACAGGAAAACGTTGCACAGCACGCCTGTTTAGAAACCTTAAAGAATGGAGTCGGCCATATTCCGCTCTGCATCATTCACAATTCGGATAAGGTTGTAAGTATGTATCACCCGATACTTTGCTTTTGGTATTTCGAGCTCCATATACTCCGTAGTCCGCATTGAACGGTTAAGATTGGGATGAGGGGAGAAGTCCCGGCCCAAAGGAACCTTTGTTCAAGGACCAACAAGCACACACACACACACACACACACACACACACACACACACACACACACAGCTCTCTACTACCCCTCTCGGTGATCCTCAGAGCGATCTGGTTGTTTTGCTACCCGAAGCACATCCGATGTACCATTAGGCTCCATTTGATCGGGTCGATGCACCACTCAGAGTCCGCCCGGGGACCTGGAGTGGGGGGGAGGGGAGCTCTCTCTCCTCCCCGGAGAAAATGGAGAAGGCCATCTTGAGAAGGATCCTATTTAGGTAAGAGTAGATCCACGTCAATCCGATGGAGTAGACAACGTGGCTACGGGGCTCCGTGCCCTCAAATCCCAGAGCTGCGAACTCTAAACAGCGCACGTCCTGAATGTACCGTCCATATTCATCATCCGTAGCAGTTCACGACCGGTAGCCGTAGAATGACAATGTCGTGATCGACTTGACTGATGATCACCGTCAGTCCTATTCTATCCTCACGTGCAGTAGGGCACCTATCAGTATTGCAAATCACATCTAACTCATCCTGTCACTTCAGTGCTAGTGGACAATCATCAACCTTGACTCTTCACTTATCACAATTCCACGCGGGATTGCAACCATGGCTCAGCAAAGCAGTCGGATCCACTGCACACATGGTCACCCGAGATGCCAGAATTTCAACTCCCTAGCTTCAGCATAGCCAAGCCTCAAAGACCAGTAGTTCCCTCGATGTCGACGGATAGTTCCAGCCAAATCGAGAATGCCCCTCCCCATCATGACCATCATCTCCATACAATGTCATGGAATCCCCCACCTGGTCGGTGCTATGGAAATCCCTGCGGATCCCATGGCGTGCATGGTCACTCCCTCGCCCCTCCCCACTATACCGTATTCCGTTCGTTGTGTGATCTCCGTCAACTCCGTCACCCAGGGAGGATCTGCACTTGACGTCCCCCTGGATTGATCTGCAACGCGCCCGCTCGGATCCCTTCGCCCCCATCCGACTATTGATTGGATCTGGCGTGAACCGTTGCGGCGGATCCTAGTATCTCAAATATCGGAGACTCTGGCTATGAATTCATGCTTTGCTCGGCAAAAGCAAGTCCCTCCCCCTCTCCCCCAAAACGCACGGTGCAGATACAGAACACCCAGGGGAAGGGAAGAAGAGGGAGAAGAAGCAGGACCAGGCCCAAGGCCCCCAAAATGATCGCCAGAAAATTCCCCGACTCTTCCGCACCGTCATGATCGACGAACAAGTGTGACGACAAGAGACTAAAAACTAATTTACGTGCCCGGCTCTGCTTTAGCCCCCCTCTCTCTCGCGGGTCTTGTGCTGTGCTGTGCTGTGTAGTTGATGGAGAATTGTCATAACACGGCTTGGCAAGGTATGGCATGGCATACAGTAGCATAGCACATCCTGGGGGACCCTCAGATCGACTCAACAACTCCTCTTTCCCCGTCCGCAGCAATCGACACTGATTTGCGCCAAGAGTTCAAGCGCCGCGATGGGCCTGTGGCGGTACTCCGTGCCGTACAGAGTATACCCGTCTATACTCCATAAATACAAAACTCTGTACATAGTCTTTGTCCTTGGTGCTTGGCCAGGCCTGGTCACCCCTGGATGAACGAGCGAGCGATAACGAGAGCGATATTTCGGGAGAGAGAGAATACTAGAAGCTGACCTGTCTGACCCATTTGGCCCAATTGGCCCCGTCTAGCCCGCCCACCTGACTCGTCATTTCCTCTCCCTTTCTGCAGCGGGCTCGGAGTATTTCGGTGACAATAGTGCGGCGCGGTGGCTGAGATCTCGAGCGCAAAACTCGAAATGTGACCGATCCACGTCCTCACCCCACTTCCATAATTATGTCCACAACACTCAACCCCTTCCCTAGGGTTCCCTTGTCCTACCATCTGTGGCTGTGGCTCAGCTGAATCCGAATCTGAGTCGGAATCTGTCTGTGGCGGTGCGCGACTGTCCCGCACAGATATCATCATGCAGCTAGGTACAGCACGACGTATCAGACTAATGCACTGCTAGGGGCTTGTCAGGGCCCCAGGCCATCGTCCCGCGACCAACTATTTGTCAATCCGAGTAGGCTAGATCTGCGTGGGCATGCAACACGATGATCTGGGAAGGAGATCAAGCTCCTCTCGCGCCACGACCCTATCTAATTCCGGCAGTTACAGTACTTACGCTAAACTGCTCATCCTGCAGGGATTCCCTTTTCAAAGCCACGGCCACGGCCGTTCGAGTCAGAGCTGACCCGATGATGTGGTCCAGATCGGAATCCTCGCAAAAAGAAAGGAAACAAGGAAAAAACAAGTAAGAGAGCGAAAACAAGAAATCAAGATGGGCTAAAGAGTTAAAGTGAAAATGAAAATGAAAATGGAATTGAAAACTGAAACTCTGTTCATGTATGTGATGGAGGTGCATCCGCCACCACCGCCATCACGCATGCCATGGGAGGTCCACTGGAAGTAGATATCGTGAACGAACGAGTCGGCTGGCTGGCGCTGACATGTACGCTAAAGTGATCACCGTGATCACCAAGGTTGCGATCTTTTGGCTCTTGTAGGTAGACGTCAGCAGGTGGTGGATCCTCTATGTGCGGTACTTCCTTGATCCCAGTCCAAGATCGATTATGCCTGATACCCAGGAGTCTACATTTTACTTATTCCATACTCCGTACCTACTCCGTACCGAGAGAGAAGCATTTCCCGACCCGTGCGCCGCACCGCGCTGTGCGCAGATGCAACCCTTCCTTCCTCTTCATCATAATCTCCCCGCCCGCTCCTCCTTGCATGTCCTTCTCACCGAGAAGCTCCACAACTGGACGGTTGGGGAAGCTCCAGCATCTACTTTGCCCGTTGCTGGCAGTTTCACCCTATAGGAAGCCTTTCTTTGCTTTTCCCGCGCCGTCCCAATGCTTTCGCCGGCACTGGTTCGCTTTACTTCGCACGCCCTGTCGGCTGGACTTGTCCTGTCCTGTCCTGTCCTGTCCTGTCTTGTCGAGAGTTTGTAACTTGCGTAAACCGTACATATTGAGGATACAATTTCCTACGCAAATCACAGCTACAGAAAGTGTCTTCGTTGCCGGGGCATAAAATGCCCTCGTGAACGGCTCGGCTTGGGTCTGCAGATGTCTGCAGCTCCAGTCGGACCCGAGGTATTTTATTTACTCTCCACATACATACACCGAGTCACCCATGTACCTAGGTATGTACGTACATGTATCTTTGTATGTACCTATGTAACTGCCAGTGGCGAGAGAACGCTGGCCCATATGCACTGACCGCAGGTGAAGTGAACACACGCACATACACTGGCATACAGACACGCCCCCGGTTGCTGGGCAGTCTCGATCTCAACTTAAACTGGGATTCGAGCTCAAACTCGGAGGAGAAGGGGGATGTGGAATCGAACTCGGGTCGATCTCGTCCTCAGATTCGACCCGGTGTCGCCGGACCAAATAAAACCAAACCAACTTGCATGAACTGTCGTTCGCAGCTACAGTTGCCGGGGCTATCCCTAGCCTCTGCGTCACGGAGACTGCTGCAGTTGCTTGCAGTAGTTAAGTCACCTAGGGCCGGTTTCAAGCTAAGTCAGGCCAAGCCAAGCCGTAACCTCGTTGGCTGACCTTGTCGAAGTCGGCTTTCTCGTTATGTGCAGGTATATGTACATATAGACGTAGGTCTGGCTCGGTCCTCTCTGCAAGGATGAGCAAGGATAGTATCTAGGGCCGGGCTCGCCTTCTCCTTCTCCTCCTCCTCTTCCTCCTCCTCTTGACTGGTGTATGTAGTGTCGAGAGTGAAACTGAAACCGCCACACTGCCCCATGGCGGTGGTTTCTGGGTCGGGAATGAAATGCAGGCCAATTTGGAAGATGGGACCCCGAGCAAAAGAAAAGAGATCAGGATTTCCGAGCCTCACGGGGGGTTCGGATTGGCCCTGCTATTTACGCACTCCATATCCTTCAACATTTTATCCTTGTTTATGAAAATTCCGAGTTCACAAACCTGCCGTCATCACGCCCTATCCTGTTTGTCTGTATGTATGTACAGACGGCTGTCGCACGCATGGAGTTACATCCAGAGTTCTTCTTTCCTTGAACGGAGATAGTACATCGTATGCAATCTGAACCACCCTCATTCGCGCCCCCTTCGCCCTGCAATCCTAGCGATTCGAATCCTAGACCGTGGCTGCCAGTGGCTCTGGTTATATCACGCGCCGATCTACACGACGATGGTGTGTCGATCGTGTTCTGTGAATAGTGTTGAGATCTTGGCATCTCGAGTCGATGATGTCCTGAGAGCAATATCGTGTAACTTGAACCCCAACGTAATCAGATGCGCAGGTGTAACTAAAATCTTAACCCGAGTTTCGGACACTGTGACTGGATAGATGGATAATTGCCCTGGTGAGTGCTTTTTGTGCTCTAGGCCTATAGCTACCGCCGCTGTACAGATGTGCTCGGCATGATCTCACGATGATCTCCCACACCATCGTGGAATATCTTTTCCCTTCTTTGGTAGAGATATGATATCACGTAGTATAAAACAGTACAAAAAGGGGACCAAGGTACCACGGATGAAGCAAGGCAGGGCAAAAGTACAGAGTTCAAAATGAAGCACCGCACCAATAGGCCGAACTCCCGAGTCCCGAAAGCCCAAGCGAAAGGGAGCAACACAAAAGGACGCATATCGGTACAACCTGGGCGCACGTTTATCTGAGTTTCTCGTAACCCTGTATATGTTGTGTAACTAGATCATTAAAAGTCTAGTCTCCGCTTCTAGCCCCTGCAGTCAAGACATTCCAACTATACTGTGTGTATATACAGACATTCAAACAAGGAAGACCAGGTACATACGTATGTACAATCAGCAGGTCTGGATGGAGTACCGAAAGTAGATACTACGCAATGGTGTCCAATACAGGTAATTCCGGGCCAGGAAAAGCGAAGCGAGAGACGAGCCGACTCAGGTCAGCCAAAAGGGAAAAAAAAGAATGACAACATTATCAGATTCGAAGAAGAAGCGTAACTTATTGCAACGCATTCCGAATCTCAACATTCACCTTCCCATCAACAACACCAGTGACAATCAAACTCCTCAAATCCTCAACAATCCAGTCCGCGCCCGCCGCACGCAATTGCTCCAGCGAATGCGTCGTCGCAAGGGCAAGCACCTTGAACCCAGCAGCCTTTCCAGCCTTAATACCCGATGGCGCATCCTCAAGCACCAGAACAGAGGTCGACTCGGGATCTTCCAGCTCAATCTGCTTGCGACCAAGGAGGTAACAGCGCGGGTCCGGCTTGCCGAGAGGCACGTCCTCGGCGACAACGAGTTTCTCTGGGTGTGTGAGGCCGAGGACTTCGAGCCAGCCGTCGATAAGGGCGCGTGTGCCGGAGGTCACGACGCCCCATTTGGCGCCGGAGGTTTCGAGGGCACGGAGGAGGTCGCGGCCTCCGGGGATCTCTTTGGCGTCGGAGCCGTATTCTTTGGGGATGCGGCCTTCGATGTAGTTCACGTCTGTGGAGGAGGTGGTGGTTAGAATAGATTGTGGCAGCAGGGAAAAGGTGTGGTGAGAATGAGAATCGTCGGTTTGTTCGAGAAATTGTGCCAGGTGAAGAGGGGAGGGGGGTTTGCTGGCGTACATTCCCAATTGGCCTTTGACTCGTCGTAGAGTGCCATTGTATCGATGCTTCTACGGCCATGAGAGGTGGCCAGGATGGTCTCAGGGTCAACGCCTAACTCGGCTCCAATTCTGCGAGAAAAGCTGGTTAGTCGATGTCGTTCTGAGCCGTTGGTTGTAGTTGCGATTGCACTTACTTGTGCCAGTGCTTGACAATGGCTGGTTCGGAGATATATAGTCAGCAACTAATCACGACCTTGCTACACACCCATACTAGTAGCTTATTGTAGGCCAGGAGCGATCGACATACCAGCTGTAGAGTCCACAATTGTTCCATCGAAGTCTGAGAGGATGCCATCGAATGTGAAGGTCTGCGT
Organism: Penicillium manginii; assembly: GCF_028828005.1. Lineage (NCBI taxonomy): Eukaryota > Fungi > Ascomycota > Eurotiomycetes > Eurotiales > Aspergillaceae > Penicillium > Penicillium manginii. Next base: position 1,320,123 of record NW_026643109.1, on the reverse strand, counting down.
GGGCGCAGAGAAGGATTCTGTTGCGGAGGGAGACATGGTGGGGGAGGTGATGCGGGGGAGGTATTCGGTGTTGGCCGGAGGGTTGAAGAGAGGAAGGAAAAGACAAGAGTCTAATAAAGTCTAGAGAAAAAAGAAAGTCGTGAAGCCGTGGCAAAGGAGAAATAAGCAAAAGTCTATAAAGAACTGAACAGGAAGGAGCAAAGCAACAGTTTGACAAAACGAAGTCGCAATATCCGGCGGCTGGCTTGCCCGATTTGGAAAGTACCCGCTATCACGTACTCGGCGATCGGCCAAACTAATATTCCGGGATTGAATTTCGATAAGCGGAAAAACTGGAAACGCCGATCGCCGGCCGCGCTCAACTTTTTCGAGGAAATACTGTACCGCAATTGCGATACGGCATTTTGTCTTTCATCTCTGCTAGTCACCACACACACCGGCAAGATGGTCACCAAGTCAAAGTTCGGTATGTTGTACATATCTCCAAGAAGATTATTGTCTTTTTTTGGTCTCTTTCTATAGTTTCTCTAACATGCAACAGGCAAAAGCTCCAAGCGGGTCCCCGTTCGCCTGCGGCACAAAATTGAAAAGGCCGCCGTTGCTAAGCAAAAGAAGAACAGAAAGCTTGCGAAGCAGGTGTGTGATCCCAAAACTCATTAGCCCATTCATCTGGGTATTTTTTTCGCATTTGTCCGGTCCCAAATACTTACACATTTTTTCCCATCTATAGAACCCCGAATGGCGGTCTAAGATGAAGAAGGACCCCGGCATTCCTAGCCTTTTCCCTTTCAAGGACAGACTTCTCCATGAGATCGAGGAGAAGAAGCGTTTGAGGGTGGAGGAGCAACAGCGCGTTCGTGAGGAGGCTCGGGCCCGCAAGATCGAGGCCAAGAAGGCACAGGGTGTCGATGTCGAACAGGCAGAGATTGAGGTGGACCTGGACGGCGATGACATGCTGGATGATACCATGGACGCAGATGGAGACGAATCAAACCCCATGGCAGCCCTACTTGCCTCTGCACGTGCCCGCGCTACCGAATATGACGACGATGATGACGAGATGGAGGAGGACGACGAGGACGAGATGGACGAGGATGATGAGGAGGATGGAATCACTTTCGACTCTGCACCCGACTCCGGTGACGCACAGAACTCCTCCAAGGAGAGCTCACGGCGCCAATTCGACAAGGTCTTCAAGTCTGTGACTGAGGCCGCCGACGTGGTGCTGTACGTGCTCGACGCCCGTGACCCCGAAGGCACCCGCTCGAAGGAGGTGGAGCGCGAGATCATGGCCGCCGACGCTGGAAACAAGCGTCTGATCCTTATCCTCAACAAGATCGACCTTGTTCCTCCCCCCTGTTCTCAAGGCTTGGCTCGTCCACCTTCGCCGATACTTCCCCACCCTGCCGCTCAAGGCCTCCAATGGCAGTGGCAACTCCCACAGCTTCGACCACAAGAATTTGACCGTCAAGGGTACATCGGAGACCCTCTTCCGCGCCCTCAAGGCTTACGCCCACAGCAAGCAACTGAAGCGCTCCATTTCCGTCGGTGTTATCGGATACCCCAACGTCGGCAAGTCATCCGTCATCAACGCCCTGACAGCCCGCCTGAACAAGGGCTCCAGCAATGCCTGCCCTACTGGCGCCGAGGCCGGTGTCACCACCAGCATGCGCTCCGTTAAGCTGGACAACAAGCTGAAGCTGATCGACTCCCCCGGAATCGTCTTCCCCACCTCAAACGGCAAGACTGGCAAGAAGTCCAAGGAGAACGAGCAGGCGCGCTTGATCCTGTTGAACGCCATCCCACCCAAGCAAATCGAGGACCCCATCCCAGCAGTCAACCTTCTTATCAAGCGTCTATCATCCTCTGAGAACATGATCTCCAAGATGCTCGAAGTCTACGGCATCACCTCCCTCTTCCCCACCAACGGTGACAAGACCACCGACTTCCTGATCCAGGTTGCTCGCAAGCGCGGACGTCTCGGAAAGGGCGGTATCCCCAACATTGAGAGTGCCGCTATGACCGTCGTCAACGACTGGAGAGATGGTCGGATCCAGGGCTGGGCTAACGCCCCTGCTCTGTCCGTCGTTGCCGCTGCTGATGCCGCTGAGACCGCTCCGGGCGAGGGAGTCGTTACGGCCCAGGTTGTTACGGAGTGGGCTAAGGAATTCCAGATCGAGGGTCTTTGGGGTAATGGCGAGGGTGACGCTGATGAGATGGCTGAGTAAAAAAAAAGGATTATCTCCTTCATCCGTCTCTCTAAGCTCCAGTTACGAAGTCATCGGTTCTTGTTTTGGATTTGGATACCAAAAAGTGGGCGTTTACATGTTTCTAGTTCGAAGAGGCAGCGATTTTAAATAAGCATACCTACTACATTTCACTTCTGTTCCATTTTTCTCTCTTATAGTTTGCCATCCGTAGAATGGTAAACGTGAAGGGTTCCAACAACCCCTGTAAGTTATAGCATGCCTTGGCTGATAACAGACGTTGATACCTAGGAAGCAGTAGCTAAAAATTGGAACTTTCTATCTATCCATCCTTTCGGCCATCGCTTGCACATTCTCTCACTCTAGGCTACTACTAGTAGTATCCAGGTCTTAATCTTGATGGGGATTGTTTTCAATGTAATAATCCTGATTGCTTACTAATTTCTGCATATAAATTCAACCTCGCCTGTGAACGTTCGAGTTCTTGGAATCTCAACTTCAAGTTCCAGCTTGGTGAAAATGTGGTGCATGTGGGCTCTATAGGTACCATCTGCAGTGGTGGTATATATCCTTGCGATTCAGCATCCTGGGCATTCCAACTTAAACTCGAACTCGAAAGTTCTATATTCGCGGGATTCTACTACCTAGGTATACTTGTACTAATTATATGAAACTAGGGACGCACAAAGATCAATCATAAAATATAAATTCTATCCCAACCACAAATACTGGTAATATACGGAGTACCAGCAAACCAACTGTGACTCGAATATGCGGTATAGCAGCACCTCCGTCCCCACAACGCCGCGCCCACCGCGTCGCGAATTTCGCGTTCTCACCTCCCCTCCCAACCAACCAACCACCAAGACCAAAAAAAACCCCAACTTCAACTCCAGCACAGGAGTTCATCTCAAGGCAAACCCAGCACCAATAAACTCTCTCCGGAAGAATTGCACACCAATCCCAATTCCCCGATCAAAGCGACAGGCCAGCCAACCCCAAGGGGAACGGCCCAACCCAACCAAAAATGCCTCCACGCAAGTCCACGTCCTCCGTGACGCCCGCAGACCCAGATGAATCAATCCAGCTCTCGCCACAAGCACCAACATCATCCGACAAGCCCATCACCGCAACAGAGCAACAGTTGAAGGCGAGGGCCGAGGCTGGCGTGAGCGTTGAAGTAAGCACTCCGCCGCTAGCACCTTCACAGGAACCGCATCAGCAGGCCCCAATCTAGAGAGAGCAATCAAAACTAACTACTCTCTACCCTGAAAAGGACTACCTCCTCCCCCGCTCACTGACAATCCGACTCGCGAAATCAGTCCTCCCACCAAACACAACAATCCAAAAAGACGCCGTGCTCGCGATCCAGAAAGCTGCTACGGTCTTCGTGTCATACCTCTCATCACAGTGCGTCTACACCCACCCCCATGCAAAACCCAGACCAGTCCCCCAAAAAAGAAAAGAAAAGAACTAACAAACCCAGCGCCAACGAATCAACCCTAAAACGCACCGTCGCACCCGCAGACGTCTTCGCCGCACTCTCAGAACTCGAATTCGACTCCTTCCGCGCCCGCCTCGAGGCCGAACTCGAAGTGTACACGGATATCAAGGCCGGAAAGCGCAAGGCAAAGAAACCCGAGGAAGGGGAGGCTGCTGCTACTGCCGGGGCGGCGCGGGACGAGGACGATGATGTGGAGATGACTGATAATCCAGCGAAGAGGGTGAAGAGGGATTCTGAGGGGAAGATCGGGGCTGATGGGGATGGGGATGAGACGCAGGATGAGGAGGAGGTTGAGGAGGAACAGGAGCATGATGAGGAGGACGAGGAGGACGAGGGTGATGAGGACGAGGAGGGGGAGGAGGAGGAGAAAGGGCGTGAGGAGGATATTGATCGGGTTGAGGATTTGGATGGGGAGCGTCGTCTTGTTGATCCTGATGATGAGGAGTCGGAGGATGACGATGGGCCTGGTAGTCAGTTGCATAATGATTTGGGACTGGGCTAAATTTCATGCCGACACCGGTTTCTGGGCGAAGGTGTTTTCTTTGCTGTATTATAGATAATTATGAACTCGGTCTTGGGGTTCCAAGGTTTTTCATTCTGTTTTTGCTTCAGGTTTAGAGGTTGCAGAGCGTGCCGTGGTGCAGTGGTGGGCATTCATTGCGTATATGTAGATAGGTAGGCGGGGATTCCTGCTGGGCTAGGGCTGCCACCTAGGTAGTGTGCAGTGGATCATGATGGACTTGGTTAACTCTAGAGTTACTAACTAGGTGCTTAGGTTTCTGTTGGTCTTGAAGTTACGGATGAAAAGGTAATGGTCGTTAAATAAAGTAGGATTATTATCACTGTTGCGGCAGGACTAACCACCACATATGGTAAACCTCATCTGTAACCGGACATATCACATCTCATGCTGGCACAATAACTCCAACAGGAGATAGAAAAAAAAAACCGATAATGAATAACCGAACAGGCCATCCAGGGCCCAAAAACGCCGAAGCCGAAGCCGAAGCCAACGCCACCCATGCAACGAAACCATAGTCTATCATTGGTATCTTTCTCAAGGACAGATGCATCGAAAAGGCTGAACGATCAAGCTCGAGGAAGCTCGAAGGGGACAGTGCAACAGGCCGAAAAGAAGCGGGGAAAAAGAAAACTGGAAAATCCAGTAGAAAATGGCCATGAAGAAGAACATCCATGAAATCAGCATGGGGAATCATAGAACAAGAAGAGAAAAGGAACCCGGCGCCATATTGAAACCATGCACCATCATCATATGGAGAGATAAGTGAAAAGAAATGAGAAGCTCATGAAAGGGTCGGGTCACACACGGAACATGAGGTGTAATCAGACTAACGGCATGCAAGTGTGGTATTATGAGACGACCTCGGGAACGACAGCAGCATTCTGCACATTGGCTTTCTTGCCGAGACCTGGAAACATGGCACGCTGTTTGGGAAGACCGTTGCCGGGCGCGGCGCCGAGAGGTTTCTTTTTGCCAGCAGTAGCATCGGAAGCAGCCTTCGACTTGGAGACCTTGGTGAAGTTCGTGATGGGTGCAGTCTTGGCCGTAGCGGCGGATTTGGGACCACGCTTCTTGGGGGCTGTTGAAGTGGCCGGCTTCTTGCGACCCTTGGCTGGGACAATCTTTGCATTGCCTAGAAGGTCGTTGATGCTCGGACCACGACTGGCCGGGTTGGCAGTTGATCCCTTGGCAGTCTTGACAGCCTTAGCGGCTGGGAGGTTTGGTTGTTCGTCCTGGCTGGACGAAGGGGTCATCAAGCCGGTATCGCTGCGAGGGCGCTTCTTGGGAGTACCAATGACAACAGAGATATTGGATGTCTTGCCCTCTCGCTCAGAATCGGATGCGGATGATTCCTCCCCGGGTGCGGATGGCCAGACTGGCTCAGGGAAATTCCAATTCTCGTCTTGAACCTCAGTGTGGGGTGGAAGGTGAGCGAGATCTGCGATCTGGTCCGTGTTTCCTCGGACAATCAGGTCAAAGCAATCATCGAACTCCTTGCCGGGAGGTGGTTCGTTGTTGATAAACATGGTGACGCCGTCTTTACGGCTCCGGATAACAGTACACAGGCTCTTGACAAGGCGACGGACGCCAGGGATTTTTAGACTGGTACCGGCGACGACCAGGACACGGGGGCGGGATTTAACGTCTGCGTTCATGACGGAGGTGATGGCTTCTTCGTCGGGGTTATGTTCGTTATACAGAACCATACGCGGTCGCATGCGCCCGATACCGTGGCTTCGTTGACCGGTGGCCTGACGAGCTGTATCGTTGTCACAGCAGGCCTCACAATCGGGCGGATCGGCCTCACAAAATTGACTGGGCTCCAAATCTTGCAGATGGCGGCACTTTTGGCAGACCATTTTCTCGATGCTGCCGTGTAGTTGGATGGTGACGGGCCAGCGACCCTTGGTGCCACCAAGCGGGATTTCCGATTTCAAGGGCTGCATGGAGGTCTCAAGGCCATCGATATTTTGAGTATACAAGCGCTTCAGTCGGTTGTTTGAACCAAGACTTGCCAGCATTTCGTGGAATTTGGTGGGCTTGCAATGTTTGATTTCCTCTGACAGCGACCGAACCAATTCATGGAAGGGGGCGGTCAAAGCGTCATCCTGGTAGACAGCAGCATCAAAGAGGAGCTTTCCAGAAGCTTTCAAATTGTGCTTTTGCTGTAGAGACTTGAAGAGGCCACCTTCGGATCGAAAGTCCGGAACTATACATGAGGTGGTTAGTGATCCAAGAATTGCAGGGTTGGGCAATTGAGTGTTGAGTATGATTGGAGGGGATTCCCAAAACGGGAAAGCGGCACATGAAAAACTTACTACCCGCAGAGGTGGAGATACCGGCACCAGCAATGACGACGATGTCTTTTTGGTAGCGAAGAGTGTCAAATAGCAATCGAACCTGATCTTGCTGATCTTCCGAGGACTTGGAGAAAGAAAGATGTTGGGTGGTGCGCTCCTTGGGGAGGGGGTTGCGCCGGCGTTTCTTCTTCGCGGGCGGGCAGTCTTGGCGCGTCGACGGCAAATCCTCCGCATCTTGTGAGGAGGACGGGGTTGGGTACCGCGACTCCAGCTCGGGCGTTGATCGGGGTGATGATGGTACAGAGCTCAAATCTGAGACGCTCGAAACATCCGAAATATCTGGAGACATGGCGAGACTGGATGGTTGGAGGAGTAACACCTTGGTCGGATGGGAGGGATTGAGGTTGACCAAGAGCCCAGGGGTTCGAACAGGTCAGAGAACTGCGGGAAGCAGGGGATTATTCTCCTTGGGAAATTCACACAGACAAATGACCAGACGAATAATTAAATCATGAGGAAATCGAATTACCCCAGGTTCAATAATAGAAGAAAAGAGGGAGAAAGAGGGGGGGGGGAGGGAGATTGGGGATTGAAAAGATGTGGGAAGAGGAAAGAGAAAGGAAGTGTGGGAGGAGATGGCGATGAGGTCAGCCGAAGGAAAGGGCCTTTGATATCGTAGCAAGAGGCTCTCGGTGTTGTGACCCACGGGAATTAAACGGGGGGAGAGTGGAATGTGGTTGTTGCGGGAAAAAAAAGAAACGGGAAGGGAAACGGTGGTATGCTCGGGAGGGAAGGACAACCAGGTCGGTTCACTCGATGATGCGCGTCGATGCGAAGTAGCATTGGAGGAGGGGGGAGGAATGGGATCTTAGGGGGGTTTATGGGAGGGAAGAGCACGAGAAATCGATTGATGTTATATCTTTCATGTGTTGTATATGGTTGATACTAATATCTATATATAGCATTTTCATTCATTTGAAGAAATATCCTTTCTCCGATTTTGTTATTTCTCGCGTATGAATCAATATTGTTGTGTTTCGAGTTTCTCTTTGGGGCCCTGACAGTTCGATGCTGATTACTCGATGCTGATTGGCGGGTTCTTATGTGGGGGGAAATATTCTGTTGTCGTTGATTTCTGATTGGTTGAAACTCGTTGGCAGGACTACGCGTCACGTGGTAGCTCTTCTCTGCATCATGTGACACGACATCCAGCGATGAAGGGACTCGACCTTTAATATCGATGGTTCCAGGCCCATTCTTCGAGGTATTCGTTTTCTTATTCTAGACCTTGGACGGCTTTGAATTTGCATAATTTGATGCTTCAACAAGGTCTAGCCTGATTGTCATCACCACGCACGTTGTTTCTTTCTCAAGTTCCCCTTGACTATTGAATTTGAACCCCGGTTGATACTCGGCGGATCCTCCCCCGTATCAACAACCGCCGGTACTCCGTCGATCGGCGAAGCATTCAAGAGCCATGCGGGGCTGACTCCTCTCCTGCGCATGTCATAACTCTCCCTCTCATCCCACCTCCACACTATGCCATTGATCATGGAGGGGGGGCATCGATGTTGATGATCTCTTTGGCGAGTCCAGCTCCCTGGGCTTGGGCCTGCCACCCCCCGTGTCCGTGCCCATGTCCATGCCGATGCCTGCCAAAGGTCTCGCCCAGTGCCTTGACGAGATGCGCCTCCTCGGATGTCGCCAGTAAGTGATTCCCCTACCTTTGGTAGATATCTAACATATACATCTTGCCTTTGCCCGTCCTTTGCCCTTCCTCGGCCTCATACTGACCTACCCTAGAAAGATTACCTGGTCTCGCCTTGGTTGTGTCGCATACATCTCTCCGGATGGTACTCGGGTCAGTGTCCGACATCTTCAATGCCGTCCCTCGGATGGTAAGTGGGTGTTGAGCGGGGAGTCATTTTTGGCTACCGTCACAGAAGCCCATAATGGCAATCAACTCGTCCATCTCTCCTGCAACGAGACCGGTTCCGAGCTCTCTGTCGTCGACTGTCTCGGCCGGGTCTCAATTTACTCCATCTCAATGGCCCTGAATAGTATCACCGGACTGCGGCAAGCGTTGTTTGACTCTAGTGATGATAGCAATCAGGTTGTTGGTATGATGTGGCTTAATACAACCCGATCTGTAAGTTGACCCTCAATCTTGCCAACTTTACCATCCACCACACTTATCCCCGCCACCGCCTGACACTTCATTCAGGTCCATGCCTTCCACCAGGCTACCAAAGTCAGTGGTCGATGGACATATTCGCCGTTCCGCCGCCGTCCAATTGGCCCCTTTCACCCCGCCAACAAAGGCGCTTTGATCTGTGTGACCCGAGCGGGCCAGATCCGACTAATCTATCAGAACCCAGACAGCAAGTGGGCAGAATTGCCAGCCGAGTTAAAGAACACCGGATACTCGGACAGACTGCTGACGCACGCGTCCATGGTCGCAACTCAAGGTATATCACTTCCAGGCTCATTCGGTCGTAGCAGACAACTAACAACTTCCTCTCTAGCTGGAATTCTGGTCGCTACATACTCAGTCTGCCAGAAGCTTTGCTTATACCGAGTACAAATTAATTGGAACCCGCCACAATGGGATCCGACGCAGGCCAAACATCCAAATCAATTCCCTCTCCCCTCCTTCCGTATCCTTCAGTGCAAAGTGGATATGCCTAGTCCCTTCCTGAATATCATCAGAGGAGTCGATGAACAAATGGCCCAGTCATTGCCATTCCCAAACACTGTATACTCATTAACAAGATTGGAGATCATGTCGGGTCAAGTTGACGGTCAACAAGGATCTACTTCCAGCCCGTGGATCCTGGCTGTCTTCTCTAAACCTCTTCATGCCACTCCTGATTACCCAGATCAACAGGGCCCACCAAGTGTGATCGTCCGATGGAATCTCGAATCAGCACCGCAAGCCTTCCATCCCAAATTCGACGAAGTTCCGTCGAAGAAGAGCAATGTTCAACCAAAAGTAGGCATACATTTGATTCTGAAGTTTTGAGACTGGCTGACACGCTATCTAGTCCCGAATGGAGCTCCGTCGATTGGAAGACATCCATTGCGATCGATATATTATCTCTGTGGATATGGTGGAGCACGGTACCGCTCTCGCCGTCACACACGATGACAGTTCAATCTCTTTCTACGACACAAGGGGTATGACGATATTTCATGGGTTGGATGACGGGAGTACCGTGACTTGTCTGGCTCAGGCTGGGTATCAGTATCCTATGGAGACGCCAGGTAGATTACCCCCGTGGCAACTTTCCATTTGAAAATCCACTGACATGCATTCACTCCTTGTTAGGTGTTGCAATCAGCTTTTCACCGAATTCCTGTGCAGCAGTTTCCCTAAACGCCGATGGACAACCACAACTACGGTTGATGGAGCACTCCTTTGGGTCGGCTGGTGGACTATATGACGAGAGTATGTTCTAAGTGTCACCCATCCTGGTTTCCGTTATGTTCAGGACTAAAGTAACCACAGGTAAATTCTCTTCAGCCATCGCGGCCCTTACACTCGCCTTCAGCCGCGGCTGTGGAGCAGACGTCAACACCGATGATATCCTCATGGTCGCCCTGAGGCAGCTCTCAGCAGGTCAGTTTCCCTGTCAAAATATATTCACGGCCCAGACCATGACTGACATAACCACAGACGGCCAAGCGACACTTATCACTGAGACGTTTCGCGCATTGCCGGTCAACTGTAACTTCACTATTGACCAAGAAAAACTCATGACCCATCCTTATATACCCAAGTGTTTGAGTCTGCAGGCTGCCCTGGGATACAGCGGGAGATTGAAACGACGCTCACTTGCATCTTCTGTACCTTGGGCAGTCATTCAACTCCGCCACGCCTCGGTTCTCTTCGCATTCTTCTTCCAACACACCAAAGGATCACCGAATGAGGCCTACGATCCAGGTACGCTGCTCTCCAGATTTTCCGTCAACATCACTCGCTAACGAACGCCATTTTCTCAGAAATTCTCCGCATGATTCTAGGTAACGCAAAGTGGACACTCGATTTCTCCCACTTCATCCTCAGCGAAATATTGGACCTGGCCGCTGAATTCGAGGATGTCTTCAACGACCAGGAAGCATTTACACAGAAGCGTAAGTCCTATCCATCCTAAGCCCCTCCCCCCCTCCAGCTATATACTAACACCACACCAGTGAAATCCACAACCTCCATCCCCCTCCTCACCCTCCTCTCCAGCATGTCCCGCGCCTTCCTACGCTTCATATGCCGCGGCCTCCGAGGCGTCCACGCCGGCTTCGCAACCACAAACCCAGCAACCCTATCCAACGACTCAAAAATCTACTACACGGAGATCTGCCAAGTGCTCGAAAACTCACCCGTCCGTATAGACGTCTACGAGAAGTTTCTCGCAGGCGTAGACTCAGCTGTGAAACACGCTTACCAAGGCGCCGGCTTCGGCGATGCCGAACGACCGGGCCCAGAAAAAGAACTCCTCGTCAGCGCGCGGATCCCACCCGTCCTAATCGGCGCCGTAGCAACGCTTCTTCGCCAAACCGTGCCGTCGCTCAAGGCGGAAATCAACCGCAAAGATATCCTGCTGAATGACTACAGCTGGATAGGTTTTGGGACTGATGCGCGGACGGCGCTGTACAGGCGCCAGCGCGATGTGGATATTCTTAAGAAAGTGCCTCTCCGACCGCCGCTTGCGGTGGGCAGAGATGGAAAGGTTCTGCAGGCGCAGAAGAGAAGGAGGTGTGTTAGGTGCTGTGAGGTTTCGGGGGATACGTCGTTGCCCAGGTCGTTGCCTTATTTTAAGATGCTTGTTAAGTTGAATCTGCTGAGGGCTTGTCCTTGTGGGGGGATGTGGATGTTGGAGACTGAGGCTGGGGCTGCGGTTCCGGGGGCTTCTGTTGGGAATAGTTCGTCGTTGCAGGGGGCGAGGACGCCTGCTGTTATGGGATCGGCTTAGTTGAGGTTTGGAGTGGAAGTTGGATGCTTGGCGTCTTGATGGTTCCATGTGTGTTTTGTTGATGAGCGCTGAACTAGCGTATGCCACTGTGTATAGTACTAGAGTGCAGTTCTTTCTGAACAACTTGAAGATGATATTTAAAGCGTGGAGCATTGGTCGTCTAATTGTCTCTAGTACTAGACTTGTCACATATCACCCGCAAGTCGAAGTTACTTAGTAGTGGTACCGATTTTGGACCCTTATGAGACGATTCCCCACGGGCACAAGGTAGACCCACGAATGGAGTGACATGCCGCAAACAAGGCAATACCTATACCGGAGAGACATGCCTATGTGCCCTTTGAAAGTTGACCGTCTGTCTGCTAATAGTCGTCCAGACCAGGCTACTCTACACGACCCAGCCATCATAATGGTGAGTTCTGTATACTGGTATCCCAATACCCATAGCGCAACAAGAGCCACCACCCATTCCGCAGAAAAAAGGTAAAGGGGGAAATTTCTAATAATTCATGTCATAAGAGTCGATTTGCATCCTTCTAAGATACACAATCAAATTTCCATTTTTTGGAGTGTCACAAAAAAAGAGATAAAAACGACCCCGGCCACTCGGATTTCTTTTTAGAAAAATTTTATGTAGTCCAAGGGCAAACTCCCATCATCCTTCACACACACACACACAATGCAAGCCATTCAAGACACATTTAGGCCTTGACGGCGTACTTCCGCTGGGGGAAGTGGATGGCGCGCTTGCGCTGACGGTCGGTGGTGCGGGTAGCCTCGTGCTTGGTAAGACGGCGGCGGATCTCGCGGGTCTGCTTGACGCGGAGGTCGAGGGGAAGGTACTTCTTGCCCTTGTAGAACAGACGGAGCTGGGCGCGCTGGTTGGCGTTGATGACGGTCAGGACGCGGGCGATGGACTTGCGGACATCGTGGCTGTGGGCGAAATGTTAGTATGACTGGACTGGACTGATTGTATTGGATGTAGAGATATGTGTGTGGAGGGTGGATAGGGTTGGGTTCGAGATTTTAAGATTTCCGGGGATTTGCGATTCAGTGGGATTGTGCATGTGCAGAGCGTATTGGTGATGGATGTGTATGTTTCGTAGATTCCTGGTTGTCGCTTTGCTGGGTGTGGTTGCGTTTTGTTGGAAAATTTCGTTTTGTCGCCGCCCGAGCGCACTTGCACAATCCCCGGTCTTTGCAAAAATCGTCCCCTTTTCTTCAAAATCGAGTGTGTGGGAATGGGAATGGATCGGAATCGAATACGCACATGCGCAGAGTCTTGGCCGAAGCACCGTTGGCGATCTTCTGGACGCGGAGCTGGTTGAGCTCGGTCTTCAACTCCTCGAGCTGCTGGGAGAGCTCCTCCTTGTTCTTGCCCCAGAGCTGACCAGCCTTGACCTTGGAAGACTATAAAAACGACATGAGTCAGTTCGAGAGCACTTATTTGATCGCGGTAGGCGGGCATACCATCGTGGCGTTATTGTGTGTCCGGTTGTTTGGCGTTGAGAAATCGGTCTTCAATATGGCCCGGATCAAATTGTGGTTGTGGGACTAGGGCTAAGCGAGTTGCAACACTAAGCATGCACGTGATGGGGCTTTGGTAATGGCAGAATAATGGCGGTGGGATCCAGGCACTTGGTCACTTAGGTAATCAACCAATGAGGCATTAAGGCTGTAAGGCATCAAGGCACCAAGGCCCTAAGCCATCCAAATACAGTTAGCCTGCACTTACGTCGACGTTCGCTGTCCGGGGTCATCCAGTGCCGACTGTCGTTGACTGGGGTTTATTCTTCTATTTACGGCTCAACATTCATACACCATGACGTCCACCGGTTCCGGATGGACACAGCTGCGGCAACAAACTCGCTCGCTCGAAACCCAAGTACGAATCTCCCCTCACACGCTTGACCTGCCCTCCCCTACCTACCCTTTTCTATCCTATCCTATACCCGACAACAGGATTAACAGCTCCAAACAGACCGAGAATCTTTTCCACACATACGCACAATTTGCCGCACTCAATAAACCTCCACCCAACCCAACAGAAGAAGAACTCCGCTTAGAGTCACAATTAAAAGACCTCCTCGAGCAGGTACGCTGCCAACCTCCCCCCCAATTCATGAACAGCACCGCAGCAGCAAGCTAACACCCCCTCCAGCGAGATTCCCTCGTTGCCCAACTCACCCGTCTCCTCGACTCCGAAGCAACCCTCACATCATCAGCCCTGAAACAAAACTACCTCTCCCGCCACCGTGAAATCCTCCAAGACCACCGCCGGGAACTCCGCCGCCTCCAAACCGCCATCGCTGACTCCCGCACCCGCGCCAACCTACTCTCAAACGTCCGCTCCGACATCGACGCCTACCGCGCCTCAAATCCCAATGCCGAAGAGGCGGATTACATGCTGGAGGAGCGCGGCCATATCGAAAACAGCCACAGCGTGATCGACGGTGTACTCAGCCAGGCATACTCCATCAACGAGAGTTTCGGCCTGCAGCGTGAAACCCTGGCCAGCGTGAACCGGCGTATTGTCGGCGCGGCGAGTCAGGTCCCTGGCATAAACTATCTGATCGGCAAGATCGGAACAAAGAAAAGGCGTGATTCTATCATCCTTGGTGTTTTCATCGGCCTTTGTTTCCTGATGCTGCTATACTTCCACTAGATGGGATAGGATGGAAATGGGCTGGGCCTCTTTCCCGATATATTTTGAGGGGTTTCTTTTCTTCCTTGTCCCCCCTCTGTCGTTTTCAACGGGTTGCGGTGCGTTTTCAATCCCGCTTCTACTTGCTCTCCCGTTGCAGCTAGCGACCTGAGCTTCATTTTCTTTTTTTTTGGGTTGTCTCATACACTGGGCGTTTGGTTGGGATACTATATTTTCTCTGGAACCTTTATCCATGCTTGACAGGAATGGCGATCGGTCTGTTCATTTGTTCATTTATTGTTATTTTCGCACGCCCGGTTTGACCCGTAAAAGGCGTCTGTCTATGTTCTATTATACATTCTCTATTATATGTACAAAGGCAATGGAGAGGGGAGCCGCATCGCAGCAAAATATCGTACCCAGGAAATCCCACCCTACCAAACGGTAGAGCTACGTAGTCCCCCTTTTTTGTACCAAACCTCATCTAGCGAGAAAGGGCTTCTCACTTCTCCGCCTGCAGAGCAGCCTTCTTCTCCGCAATCAACTTCTGCAAACCATTATTGAGAGTCTCCAACTCCACCGCCTCAGCAGGCCCACTGCCCGCCCACCGAATCCGACAAGCATCATCAACAAGATAAACATACCCAACCTTCGAATTCATCATCCCTACCGCCTCCTTCAAAAGCTCCGTAAACCCCTTCTGCACCAGGAAATACCGCGAATGCCGCGCCGCGGGTAACTTCTGCCGCATGCGCCACATAAACGACTTCACCAACCAAGCCTTCATGCGATTCTCTTCCAGGTTGATATCCACCCGCTGCACAAGCGGGCCCGCAGCCGCCAGAATCTCCGCCAATTTCGGGTTCAGCGGTGCGCCGGTGAAGGTCGCGACTTGGCCCTCGGCCCAGACGCTGGAGAAGAGGTTTACGACCGTGATCTTGCCTTCGAGGACGGGGGTGGTGTCTTGTGGGTCCTTCGGTGAGAGCAGCGTTGTGCCGCGCATATTGGGGAAGTAGAGGGCCTTGTCGGAGCGGAAGAGGCGCGGGTTCGACTTGAAGGTTTTACCCTCTGCGAAGCGGAGATTGGACCATTCGCGGAAGTACGGTTTGGCGACCTGCCGAGTTCTAGACGAGATAACAAAAAATGGTCAGCTAGCTGGTTTTTTTCTGGATTCCAGGCAGGAATTTCGTAAAGTTCGGCGCTGGGGTAGGGCACGTACAGTTCCTTTCGCCGTTTGATGTGAGTATCATAGTCGACGAAGTCGTCTCGACGCTGGCGATAGCTGCGGCTATCAACGCCCGTGTTCTCGCCTGCCTCTGGCGGCGCGGCGGTACCGATTGGGCGATCCAGGGTTGGAGGTATGAAGTTCTCATCGCTTGGATGGGGAACTTGTCTGATGGGCTGGTTTTGTTGAAATTGGACGGAGGGGCGTGCGGGGGTTCCGGGGACGGACGTCTTTATCGGCTCAGTCGTTGGTTTGGAGAATTGATTGGTCGCGGCGTCCTTTGGTTTCGGGGTGCTGTTCTTGGTCGCATAGTTGCGGAGAGAGGCATTGGCGCGAAGATGTGTCAGGGCCGCGGTGCCGTGGAATTGGCACCTCAGACAACGGGTTGTCTGGAGGAGTGGGAGGTCCAATCTCAGGGTGGCGGTTAATGAGTTCCTCCACATTTTGGGCTAGTGATTGGGTGTTTGATTGATGGGAGGTTTGTCCAACGCGTTCCGGAGTCGTTTCTGATAGAGGTCACATGATGTGGAGCGAGTGGAAGTTCCCGGTTGACCGGGGTGATAGACCATCATATCCCATACTAGTAGAATTTTTTCTTTTCTTTTGCGAAAAAGCTAAGTATATATTTGCAAAATAGGTACATTATGTGACATATCCCAAAATGCGGATTGGTCCGAGTCCCTCCAAAATGTCGCGCATGCTGAGGGACTTGTGTCTACTAATAAGGAAGTGATCTGCGTTTGTAGATGCTGCTCGGAAGTAGCGCCGCTGTTTGGCTCCGACACGATGGGGCCGGAAGACTGGAAGATGATGAGAATGAAGTTGAAGCAACCTTGACAGGAGAGACGATGGGAAGTATAGAGGAACCGTTCAATTTACAAGCCCTGAGTCCTGACCTAATCGTGACCCAGCGCTCGCGGACTGTGTTCATGGAAGTCCCTGCCATGTAGTTCTGAAGTTCTCCAGCTCTTACCTAGGTAGGTACTGTGCTCTGTTTTTTTTTTTCTATAATTTTTTCTTGATCCAATGTGTGAGTACTATGCTGTATCAAACATACGATCATAGACTGTGGAGAACAGTCAAGTTTAGAACACTGTGTTTGAGGTATACAGCAGACAACCCAGGTGTTCGAATTGAACCCTGCATCTATGGATTCTTCTTTCTTCTTACCCCCCTTTTCTTCAACAAAGAATGGCTTTGTACATCCGTTGAGCACTTTCAAAAATACCCACTACGTAGGAAATATACTAATAGGCACTTCAAATTGATCGCATCACCTGATGGTTCTCAAAAGCACTAAAGTAGTTCTCTCTTCCAGATAATCTTCATTTTGCCTAAACTTGGGAAGTTGAGAACTTGAACCTACTAGTAGTATATAGCAACTTGAAGTGCATCCTCCATGGTGACTGTAGGTATTTTTCCGACCAAGAAGGTTAAATGAGATCCCGTGACTTCGCGACGGTCCACGCGGGTGCCTTCCGCGTGTCATGACTCTGCTGGCTAATTCTCGTCACTGCCTAGGTACTTTGTACCAGTGTACCATGATATACTTTTATTTATATAACACGGTTTGGTACCCGTGGATGGGATCTTTTGCGAACAATGGCCGGAGCCATGGGACGCTCACAGGCAATGAGCAAGGCCAGTTTCTTTGCCGCCCTCGAGAATTTGGATGATTCAGACGATGAGCCTCAAGAAGGACTTTCTTTCCAAAATCTCCTTGCTGCTTCTCGTCCCTTCCTCGATATTGCAAGCCAGGCTGCCACGACAAGCATCGCTTCTGCCAACCCGCCTTGTTTGACCCGAGCAAATACCGAACCTGCGTCGTCCGGAAAAACGTCCGAAGACTGCACTGAGATTCAGCGGGATGAGTATTATTTACTCAACAAACCAACTGGGCAAAAATTGAGAACAGTCAAGCGCTCGAATACGACAGGTACAATGCCAGGCACCCAGGTCAAAGGTTCTTCGACGACGAAGAGGAAAGCAGATGCTCTCAAATCCATCCCGGAAGAGCGGCAACTGTTCAAAGGCCTTGTATTCTGTATGAAAACCCATGCCTTTTTTATAAAGCCTGCGACTAACATCCGTACTAGTCTTTATCCCGAACGACGACATCGCTCCCGCTCGCCGACTACGTATCCAACGGGCCCGAGAATACGGTGCACAGTGGACTCGACAATGGGGAACCCATATAACTCATGTCGTCGCCGAGAAAAGACTAACCTACCAAAATCTGATCGATTACCTTAAGCTTGAGTATTTCCCTGTTCGTTGCACATTTCCCCAGGTTTGTCTGCGTGCTGCTAATAATCGAGCCACAGATAGATATGGCTCTTGTGAACGAAAACTACCCTCCTGAATGCATCACATACCGATCACTTCTGGATCCATTATATACTCGATTCCAGGTTGCTGGCATGCCGGCACCTGCTGCAAAGGAAGAGCCAACGCCGGCAGTCGAGCCGAAGACGGTCGACTCATTACCCTTGAAACGACCGAGGAGAGAAAGAGAGATCTCACCAGAGGGACCACAAAGTCTACCTAAAGAGGAGATTTCCTCTAGGCCTCAGATCTCGGAACCTGTCGACGACGAGCCCCCAAAAGATGCGGAGATCGAGACAGAACCCCGTGAAAGGGATGCACTAGATGATATAATCACTGAAAGCAAGGTTACAAGTCACCTGGTAAAAACCAATTCTTTTAATGATAAGTTAGAGCTGAGGTTGTTACTAACTTTTACGCTAGCCACTCGACTCGGATTCAGAGTCTCTAGACGAAGCATCTGATGGGGAATCTGACTCGTCAGAATCTGGACCGGCCAAGAAAAAGGCACGAACTGCAGCATACGGTGAAAGCCAGGCGGATCCCTCCTGGACGAGAGGTTTCGCTTGCATGCGCAAGTCTGACCCTAGTGCATCACGAGATAATCCAAATGTGCGAACAATCGAGGTTTTGCAAGAGATGTTGGATTACTATACGCGAAATGCCGATCAATGGCGGGTCATGGCTTATCGTAGGGCCATCAATACCCTCCGAAATCAAAAGGAGAAGATTGCGACACGAAAGCAAGCGTTGGCTCTTTCTGGCATCGGAACACGATTGGCAGACAAGATCGAGGAGATCGTACGCACCAATCACCTCCGCCGACTTGACTATGCCAATTCCTCGCCCGAAGATCTAGCCATTCAAGAATTTCTTGGAGTATATGGTGCTGGACTCAGTCAAGCTACAAAATGGGCAGCACGGGGTTATCGGTCACTGGAGGATCTTCGCAACAAGGCCTCTCTCACCCCGAACCAGCGCATCGGAGTGGAGCACTACCACGATTTTGCGCAACGTATCCCACGCAAGGAGGTCGAGGCCCACGGGGCGATCGTTCGACGTGTGGTCGAGACAGCCGACAAAGACATGCAGGTGATCATCTCGGGCTCTTACCGCCGCGGGGCACGGGATTCGGGAGACATCGACTGTTTGATCACCAAGCCGGGTGCTCCGTTGGATGAGGTTCGAACCATCGCCACGGCTGTAATTGTACCGAAGTTATTTGAAGAAGGGTTCCTTCAGGTCGGACTGGCCACTTCTCGCCGTCACAACGATGGATCGAAGTGGCATGGGGCATCCTGCCTGCCGGGGAGTAAGGTCTGGCGACGAATCGATCTACTTTTTGTGCCAGGGCCTGAGCTGGGAGCCGCTTTGCTATATTTCACTGGGAATGATATCTTCAATCGAAGCATGCGATTACTTGCACGGAAAAAGCGGATGTGTCTAAACCAGCATGGATTATTTGGGGATGTCCTTCGAACTGGGCAGGTGAAGACCAATCCGGGTCGGTTGTTGGAGGCACTTGATGAACGACGGATATTCGCGTTACTGGGGGTGCCGTGGCGAAAACCAGAGGAGCGAATTTGCTGAGTGGGGGGAATGAAGGGAATGAGATTATGATTATGGTGATGATGATGATGATGATTTTAGCATAGTTATCGTTATAGCTAGAATAAATACACTATTTTCATGACATTTTGATGTATCGTAGATGGGATGATGGAATGCGCAGGGTGACGCTGAAAGGCCCAAAGTCAAATGAGAACAAAAGCTGCATATTTCGGCAGACTTTGCAACCTTCCCTTGTCATCGTCATCCCCTTCCTCTCCATCCTACCTTCCTTTCCTAAAGTTACCCCCATCTCAGTATCCCACCATTCCTAAAGGCTATCACCATTACCTAGTCTACAACACCGCCTTTCATCCATCACCGCCTTTTCTCCCCCTCATCACCGCCTTGTGTGCGGTGAAGCTCCCGTTCTTCGCGACTCTCACCACCGCCTAGACCGCCTCCTACTGCCCCCCCAGTTTTGCCGTACATCGCGATCGGTTTATCTATCTTCGACCTCTTTTTTTCTTGGGGATACCTTTCCAGTCGTGGTGCTGACTGCCACGCTGGTCTAACATCGACTTCGCCTTACTCCCTCCTCCTCTCCCTTCCTCCGTCGGAAATTTTCCCCTCGCGCTTTGGACCGCGCGTGTTGTGGCCAAAACCCGTGTTTTGCCCCGATCTCTCAACTTGGTGCTGTTCGAACGTGTCGTTCTGGCAATTAATATCTGGATCATTGTTGACTTTGGGGATTGACACGTTGACATCTTCCCCGTTCTCTTCTCCCTCCCCCACCCCTTAAGCCATTCGCCTACCACAATGGGACGCAAACCCAACCAGCTTATCCTCGAGTTCTTCATTCGAGGTCCCAAGCTCGAGGATTCTAGTAATCGCTACCAACATACCTGCAAGGCCTGCGGAGAGAAATTCCCCAAAGGGCGCATCGATAGCTTGACCAACCACTTGGTCAAGAAATGCCAGGCCATTCCTCTTCGGGACCGCCAGCGCGTTCTTCTTCGACTCCACGAACTTCCCGACCTCACCGAAGGCGACGCGAATAAAGACCCGAGTACACCAGGAGGTAAAGGGAAATCAGCTGACGGTTCTTTCACTCGTCCCAACTTCGACGGCTTGAACGTCCTGGCGGAGGCTTCTCGTCAGGTGGGCGCGTCGGATACGACAAAGCGTGGCCCTCAATACACCCAGTCCGTCACCGTGGGTGGTAAGACTGTAGTAGTCGACCCAGCCTTAGAGGCCGACTTTCAGGCATCTGCCTCACAGCAAGGGGACGTTAAGCTGGAGGATAGCACCATGAGTGGTAAGTGGGAAACACTCCGAAACTGGACTGTCAAAAAAAGTCATTCAAGTTAACAGAATATTTCATAGGAACTTCTCAACCCTCTGGAACTCCCACCATTCCTGCCCTGCCTAGTCATACCTCGGACCATCCAACTTCAATGTCCCCACCACTTGATCATTCACTCAGCCCAGAGTCCGCATCCAATGCGCGTCAATCACAGCTCTCCATGATTGCAGCTTCAGCCAACGAGATGGTGCCGCAAGGCTTGACGATGGATACAGATGGTCTGGGCGCAGATGGTCTCAAGCTGGGCCAGTGGAACCAGCAATTATCGACGCAGGAACAACTCCTGTTCGACAGTCTTCAGGAACACGACCCCTCATTGACCGCGGCGACTCAGCGTGCTGCCTCATACCCACGTCCGATTGCGATGAACCCCAACACTCAGGCAAAGGGGTTTGTGAACGAATTTGGCAATTCCACAAAGCCGGCCAAACCCAAGGTGCGCGGCCGCTTCAGTACCGAGCGACGGAAGGAAGTTCAAGAAGTACGGAAGCGAGGTGCATGCATTCGTTGCCGTATGCTGAAGAAACCTGTAAGACAAATCGGATATTGATATTCAAATGCCCATCAGGCGACTAATTTAGCTTCTTAGTGCTCCGGTGATACTCCCTGCACAACCTGCGCTAGCGTGGAAAGTGCCCGTCTCTGGAAGCACCCTTGCATTCGAACTCGTCTCTCGGAGGAGTTCGAACTCTATAACGCGAGTAAGTTGCGCCACCACGTGTCTCTAATACTACCCACCGACTGAAACTGACCCATCTAGACTTGCACGCCACCCTCGCATATCACGACACCAGTGCCATCAGGAACCAGGTCAAGTTTGAGCACTACGCTGGCCGCATTGAAGTGACTCATCTTGAGGAAAGTATGGTCTTTGTCACCTTCAGCGGAGTTCAAGGCCACCGTGCATCTGTTTCTGCACTTGATCCTCAGCTTCAAGGTCTGGGCGAAGATCAATTTTCCGGACCTCCGCAAGAGATCTATCTTTTGGACAGTGATTCCGATGACGTTCCAAGTAAACTCGAGCTGTACATCAAGAAGACCGCTCCATTCTTCATTGAACGCGAGGCTTCCGTCTTCATGAAGTCCACTCTCTTGCTGGCTTCTGAGTTGAGCCAATCTAAGAAGGTATGTTCTACTCGCACTGGCGCAAGCAAAAGATAGAAACCATTTACTAATAGTCTCCAGGATACTCTGCTGGAACGCGCAGTGGAGTTGTGGGTAGCTACCCATGTTTTGGTGGACACCGAACTCAGCTGGAAGACCTTCTGCAACCCTACCCTCCCTCCCGCCTCCGTGCACGGCATTTCTCAGTCTTCCGACGAGGGACGTCTCCCTATTGAAGAAGTCTCGGACCACGAGTCATACGCCCTACTATGCAGCCAGCTGCGAGCGGGCATGGAGAAACGTGCCATGCAATTGAGCAAATCCGTCATCACGGACCTCGAACGCCGACTGCTCCAGCGCCAAAAGACCGGCTGGTTCGAGACGTTCCTAGTCTCGGTAGTTCTTCTGAACTGCGTCGAGCGGACCTGCTGGCTCTTCCGCTCGTGGGATAACGAAAACTTTTCCCAGCGCGTAAGTAGTGCCATCCGCCACAGTTTACTCAGCCACTAACCTTTTCCAGTGGCCCCTTGACAAACGCCCCCCTTACTACTATAACCAGTCCGAGCGTTTCGCCGATATCCTGCACATGCTGCTCCGCATGCGGAGTCTCCCACCCAAAACTACCGTTCGCCCAGACGGCACGCTCAAGGCCGTCGACGGCAGCGACGAGAATGCCATGCGCTGGTTCGACATGATTCAAATTTCCCGTATGCATGCCCCGTGTTTCTTGGTGGGATCAATTGCTAACTACCTTTGCCTCTAGCCTTCTACATCGAAGAGCGTGCCCACGCGATGTTTGACCCTACGGACTCTCGCTCTTTGGACCTCCACCACGTCGCCGGACTCCTGCAACCGAGCAATGCCTAGCTCGAATGATTCTTGTTTCTCTTCAAAGCCAGTCTTGTGTATGTTAAGAAGAAATTGAAACGGTTGCTGGAAATTCCAGAAATCAAGAAGAAGAAAAAAAACATTCCTGGGTGCAACAATGGTGCTTGAGGATTCAAGAAAACAAGGGGAAGAAAATAAAAAGAAAAAAAAAAAGATATATGAATGCATGTTTGCACGGAGAGCGAGTGGAGACAGGTTTCTTATACTTTTCACCTGAATACCTCGTCCCTTTCACCCACCTTTCCCTCTCACTGCCGTGTCGGCCGTCTTTTTCTTTTTCTTCTCTTCGCTGCAAAGGGGTGTTGGTGCTGTGGGGGATTGGGATTCTCTGTACTTCTTCGCTCGGACTTTGACTTCCAATTATTTGCTTGATATCATTTACTCTGGATATCTCTATAGGCCTCGTGTCCAATCATAATAATACCATGAAATACCCGCTCGCTGCGTACGTACAGGTTATGTGCCAAGAAATGCCCGTCCTTGATGGAACATGTCAATTTAAGTCAATTAACTTCTCGCTTCTCTCCATTTAATACCGCTTTCTTCAAAAAAATGATATCTCCTCCCCTCCAGTATGTCTTCATTGGATAGCCCCGAGTCCGTGGCCCCAAAACGAATGAATGCAGAACTTGAACATCACCGAAACAGGCAAAGAAAAGAACCCGAACCTAAACGCCCACCATAAAACCACTGCGAGCTCGAAGACTCATTCACTTCAATTCTCCTCGCTACTTCCCTCAGCCAAATACCCCTGCTCAAGAGCCCTAAGAAACCGATTCCGTCTCGGCGAGCGTCGTGCGTTTGCCAATCCCAAATACCCCATCCAAGAGTCGTTCCTACCCGCGTTCACGCCGGGCCTAGACTGCAAGAGAACGTATTGTAAATCCGATTGATGATCCATCCAGCTGCGGTATATCGAGCTATACACGTCAGCAACGTTCAAGGTCCACCCGGGAGTGAGGGGGGAGCCAAGACAAACGTACTAATTGCATAGTCTCGGCTGCCGCTGGACTTCAGCCGCAACGGCGCGGATGAGACCCGGGCTGGGCGTTTCGTCGCGGTTTCCGTGTTGGGACCAGAGGTCTTGGAGGGTGCGGTAGAAGGGGGAGCTAGGCACGATGGGGAGGCCTGGGCTTGTTAGGGATAGGGTGAATTCGTCGTTGCAGTTGGTTTCGTAGAGGGAGGAGGTAGAAGGATTGGGTTGGGTCGCTGCTTCGGGGCTGTGGGGTGTTAGATTCAAATTGATTTGGTGGGATGGAGGGGTAGGAGATTGTAGTACTTCTGTGCTGTGGTTTCTGGGGTCGCGGGTCATTTTGATGCCGTTTTGATAGTGAAGGTGAGGTGTGGGGTGAGATTGGTGTTGGTGTGAGTGTGGGTGGCTGATGGGATGGGAAGAAGTGGAGGAGATGAAGGAGGAAGGGAAGGTGCTAGGCTGTATACTTCTACCTTTTATTGTACTTCGAGTTTTGCATTCACTGCAAATCTTCTACAACTCTATGCAAGATGTCTGCCCTAAATTCACCTTGAGAACCTCAATGGTCCGTATTTGATATGCCTGGTATGTCTACTCAGACTTCAGACTGGTTGTATTAAGAACTGTAAGTCTGAATAGAAGATTTGAGTCTCTGAGACCTGTGAGCCTTTGAATTATCTGACAATGAGATATTAGTCTCATCTATATACGGGAACAAATTGAGTTAAATCAATCCGGGTATTGAGATTGACGTATAAGGCATCATCGCTGGGAAGACAGGCCCCAGGACCGGGAAGCAGACCACGATACTGCCCTTTATTGGATCATTCTCGAGATTCAGGAGATACCCCGTGCCTTCGAGAGATTCTTGTCTCAAGGATGTCTGTAGGACCACACCATATCTTCTATCCTTGAACATTTACGTATCTGGTCGGCACTCAGTCGCCGCTGCTCTCCCATCCCCTATGTTTCTTATTGAATACAACTGCATTTTTATTTGATCTCTATCGTATCTGCCCTCTCCATAAACTGTGATAGTGTCCGAGCTGGGTGTTTAGAACAATATATACGAATTCCCATAGCTAAAAAAAGTACTAGCTTGCAATCCGATCGTGATAGTGCTCTGGGATGCTGTGAAGGGGGAGCTTTCTCTCCTTACGTGTCCTTTGAATGATATTACCCCTAGCCACTACTCTGCTTTTCTATTTGTTCTTTGCCTTTGTGGGATTCGTTTGCTAATTTCAGTGCAATAGGATATTTCAATATCATTCAATCTACTTCATTTCAATATTTTTCTCTTCCAGTGGGCAAGCTTTGTATTTTGATCGAACAGCTACAACTAACTACACGCTGCCTACTTGATCTTAATATTCGCGTACCCAGCTGGGCACCCTCTCATGATCATTATGTGATAGAGTACTAGTATATTAATCATACTTTACTTCAAGTTCATCTCTTCTTCAAGCCCTGGATTCATTACTACCATCCTTCCCTTTTAGCTTCAGGGAAATGAATACGCGCTATGATATTTCCATTAAAACATCTCAGACCCCGAAGTTGGATACGAGAACCTGGCAATATGACTGAGCCAGAAGCTCGAAAAAGCCCTCCTCCCTACTCAACTAACTATTCTATATTCGCAGGAATGAGCTGAATAAATCTGTCAAGTGATGAGTCGATCGAGGCTGCTCCGAGAGCCATCAACAAACTAGTGTGCTTAGTCTGGGAGTCTGGGTCTAGACGCAAATTCAAGGTACTGCAGAGTTCAAGTTTTCTTTTTCTTTTTCTGTATTTCCCGATCAAAATTTTGATCAATATGTTCGAGGTCTCAAGTTAGTTCTAGTCGCTCTATATTTAGTATCAAGCAAGATCTCGAGGCCCTGGGAATATTCGCCAAAAATGGTAGGAGCAATGGCCGAGCCTTCCTTCCAATTATAACAGCAGTACTCCTATCTAAGGTAGCCCTGGTGAATTATTTTTATTTCAAGTTCCTTCTTTCTCTTCTTTTCGACTCAAAATATCCCACACACCATTTTTCGACATTTCCATGCCCACTTTGTAGGTAGTATGAATATACATCAACTTGGATATTGACGATCTTCAGTTTTGAACTACCACTCACTAATCAGCAGTCTCGCCAGAACAATGCATTTTCCACGCCTCATGGCCTTTGAGGTCGTCTATCTGAGCGACCGCCCTGTCCTTATCGAGAAGCTCAATGTAGTGCTCTACCCCGGAACGCCGGAGTACGACGTTTTTGTACCCTACATTGGCCGTTTTTACAACCTTCCGTTGGCCTGGTGGATCATCCCCTCCATCGCACGAAGCGCGTTCCTGCGCACTCCTTTGTTCGTCTGATTTACCTTTCACCAAGATTCTGACTAACATGTGTATTCGAGCTTTATCGTCGGAAACGGGGTGTCGTTCATCCTCGTCGAGGCAACAAATACTACCGTGGAAATCTTCTGGATTCTCATTGTGGAAATTTGGAGATTGGAGTTTTGAGCACAATAACTCCATGAGGCAGGCCCATGGCCTTTGCCTAGACCTTGAGGGTCAATACACAGACAGTTTTGTTGAGTTTTCATGTTTGTTTTCACGGAAGCATTTGCGTCTTTCCGGATTTTCTTTGATATTTTTGCTTTTTGAAGATCTTTCTACATTCTTGCTGAGGGAGGCAATCCGAGCCGCCTCTGCCATGTCTAGATAGCTTCTTTTCTCTCTATATCCGTCAAAGGGCCATTTCCACATGGGTGCGAGATGCGCTGAACAAAGACACAGAACGCCAGAAGGAGGAAATCCGCAGACTGAATAAGGATGTTATCCACGGCGGTGATATGCGATCCGATGCCATGGTAGTCACCGAGGGCTACAAGAAAAGCAGCACCGTATGGCGATCTTTCCGTACGCTATATGGCCTCACCCTGGACAATGTGAATGATCTCGGTATTGTCTACAAATTCCCTTGATGCTCTTCTTATCGCTAATATATTCTAGACCAACAGAAATGCTGTGGATCTTTGCAAGCCTTAGATAGAGCAGCTTCTATCCTATTCAAGAACACTCAGGCAAACCTCCCTACTGAGGCGATGGGGTGAATATGGAAATGCCCTACAGGCCGCTGCCGCTGTATACGAGCCATCAAATGATTCCATGTCTTGCCTGGCACCCAAAAAGACAGTTCTAAATTGAAGGATTATTTTAGGCCCAATCGCAATGTCCTGTACTCTTTTGCTCGGGCTTTCCGCGGTTTTGTTGAGATATTGGTATTTTTAGATGCGATTGAGTATATTTCCAAAGTTCACCGTTTCGGGCTTGTTATGATTGATGATTGCTTTCGCCAGCAAGTACCGTACACTAAGCTATTCGATTTTGTTATACTACCATAACAAATGTGGCTTTTGGGGAGAGAGAATGAAAAGAGTTCAGCTGGTGACACCGATTTCCGGAAGTACTGTATGAATATACATCAACTTTGATCTCAATCTTAGACTTTCACTCACTCACTTATCAACGGTCTCCAGCGCAATACATTGCCCACGTTTGATGGCATTCGAAGCCATCCATTCGGACACCCACACTATTCTTATGGAAAGGCTCAATATTGGCCTGTATCCAGGGACATTTGAGCTCGACGTATTTGTCCCGTATATCGGAAGCTACTACAGTGTTCCGGCGGCCTGGGCGGCCGTCGTTTACATCACACAAAGCCCGTTTATTCGAACTCCATTGTTTGTCCTATCTACCTTTCATAACCTTGATTCTCACTAACATGCGTTATCAAGTTTTATCGTGGGAAATGGAGTCTCTTTTGCAAACGATCTACTGGACTCTAATCATATAAATCTGGCGCTTGGAGTTTTAAAAGTAATAAGCCCCACCTGGGCACCTGCATGAGGCAGGCTCATGACTTCTGCCAGGAATTTGAGGGTCGATACCCAGAAGGCATGGGCAAAGACTGAGCTTTTCTATTTGCGTTCCGTATTTGCAGGCTTTGTTTGATATTTTTGCGGTTTGAAGGGTTTTCTACATTCTTGTTGAGGGAGGCATCCCAGGCCGCCCCTGCCATGTCTAGATAGCTTCTCTTCTCTCTCTTTTCCATCTGATTTTGACCAACATGCTCGAGGTTTCAACTTATAAGTGGCTCTATATTTATTATAAAGCGAACTCTGGATGTCTCAAGACCATTGGAATATTCGCCAAAAATTGGCAGGAGCAATGACCGGGCCTTCTTTCCAATTGTAACAGCAACTCCTACTAGTACTTCCTAGGGTAGTGCTGGAGTTTTCTCCAAGTTCATTCTTTTCCTTCTCTTCACCCGTGGACCTCAACATATTCACCTTGCAAATTATTTCACACTGTGGCCACTGAGAGTCTAAATTTTGAACTCTACACCTGGGCACCTGGTACCTAGGTATGAAAATATATCAACTTTGATCTCGATCTTGAGACTTTTATTATTACTCACTAATGAAAGGTCCCCAGCACAATGCATTGCCCACGTTTGATGGTATTCGAAGCCATCCATTTGGACACCCACACTGTTCTTATGGAGAGACTCAATCTAGTCCTTTATCCAGGAACACCCGAATTCGATGTATTTGTCCCGTATATCGGAAGCTACTACAGCGTTCCGGTGGCTTGGGCGACCGTCCTTTACATCGCACAAAGCCCGTTTATTCGAACTCCATTGTTCGTCTTATTTACTACCTTTCATGACCATGATTCTGACTAACATGTGTTGTCAAGTTTCATCGTGGGAAATGGAGTCTCTTTCGTTAACGGCGGCTCCGTAGAAATCTACTGGACTCTAATTGTGGAGATCTGGCGCTTGGAGGTTTGAAAGTGATATGCTCCACCTGGGTATGAGGCAGGCTCATGGCCTCTGCCAGGAATTTGAGGCTCGATAGCCAGATGTCCCGCCTAATTGAGAACCTCGCTTACATATTGCATGAATATATTGTACTAGTATCAATGTGATTCAATAAGCAGAGACCCAGTCAGGGGAAGTATAGGAAGTTTCAGTTCCCGCCGGTAGACATTCACTGCCATTTACTGGCACTCCCACTGCTCTACCAGACCTTCACTTCCAATGGAAACAGATCATTTCAAACATGTCTTCCATGTATGCCTTTAAAAATTACCTCTCAACTCATCTCCATCCGTCTCCAGTATTCTCCATCCTCCATCCCCCATCCTCCACTCCTTCCCCACCCTTGTTGATTCATCGACCATTCTACACCTGGGCACCCATCCAGGCTGCAGTCGCGAAAGCCGCCTGGGTAGGATCCACCATAAAAAGATCATTTCAGCATTCAATCAGACCAGAAACTGATCGCCAGACTGAGTGGAATGCGCCCCAGCCGACCTCTCACTATGTTGCCTTATTGCGAGCCTTCTCCAGTAATGTGTCCCGAAGCAAACTTGCCCTAAAGTCCATGCGGTTACAAGACTAACAGTATAATATTTTACATAGTGGTTGCTTGCAAGTAACAGGCTGCCAAACGGCATTTTGCAAATGCAATCCGCCCTTGCAGACGATGACGGCAGCTCCAACAAAAGCGACTCATGCACGATCACTCCCCGGGCAAGCTCCTCTACAACCAGCGCAACAACCCATCTGCCTGGTCAAATCACCTCCAAAAGCAACCCAAGCGACCTCCAGCAAAGCCATGCCTCGCCCCAGCCCCTGGACCCAAATTCTTCCATGGTCGAGCAGACCCGATACCTACAGACCATGATATTTCAGCAAGAGTCACAGCTCTGGAAAGTCAGAGTCGAACAAGCTCGCCAAAGCCGGGCCATTGACATAATGTTCGAGGAACTGAGCCACACGAATGCGCATCTAAATCACACGTCTGACAAGGTCACACGCCTCGCCGAAAATATCAAAGACCTTTTTGAGGAACTCTCTCACCAGAGAGAATTGACGCCCCAGGCATTGTGCGAAATGTCTCGGATTCGCGAGCAGCTTGAAATTCTCCGCAATCATATTTCTGCATACGCATCTGAAGGTGCGCAGGCGCGGGCTCCTTTGTCTCGAGGTAATATCTCTCTCACCGACTGGGCTGCTTCTGTTATGCCTCGCAGACCGTCTTCTGTGCGCACCGAAGACAGTCGTTACTGGCCTTACCCTCAGTAGAACATCGGAAACTCAACTTCGAGCTG
Source organism: Penicillium manginii (assembly GCF_028828005.1). Lineage (NCBI taxonomy): Eukaryota > Fungi > Ascomycota > Eurotiomycetes > Eurotiales > Aspergillaceae > Penicillium > Penicillium manginii. The sequence continues at coordinate 1,290,378 of NW_026643109.1, read as the reverse complement.
GTAAGCCCAGTTGCCGTTAACCAGATATGCAAAGTGGGACCATGTTTGCAGATGAATTAGGCCAGAGGGGATAGAAAAGGGTGAAAAGCCGCACATCAAATACTCTTTAATCTTCAACAATTTTGAATCTCTTGATTTTGAATCGACTTTTATGGCTGGTACAGACTTTATGTAGGGATTGAAATTCATGCCTGTTCCAAGTATTGCTGTAGAATAATATTTGAAGGGCCCGTTCAAGTTCGTAGCAGACTTTCGAGTATAACGTATTTCCGTCTTTTTCAAATGGAAGGAGTACTAGTAGTGCGAGGGAAGAGAATTCCGCCCAACACCTACCTAGGCATACAGCTTCACCCCGGGGTCGTTACCATACTATTTTCATGCCTTCCAAAGCTGTCAAGTCTCAAAGCTCCGTCTTCACGGATCATCGATTGAGGAAGGGACTAGCACCTTGATATGTTGAGCCTGTCGACTCCAACACAGTAGATAAAATTGCTGTATCAATATCCAAGATCAATAACCTAGATCCTCGTTCTCTATAACGAATGACAATTTTTTCGTCTCGCACATCGTGGCCCAAGAATACCATCAAAGATAACGGAACTCGAAAGAAGGGCTGCCCCCTCCAGCATATCCACCCGGAGTCATCTCCAGATCCGAAATGGAGATGGGATGGCTGATTTCCTGGCATTTTCTTGTCTTCTGTCTGTGCGTGAGTGCTGCTCGCCATAATTGGACCCTCATCCGACAAGAAATATTGGCCATCCGCTGAAAACTTTAGGGAGTTCGAGGCAAAATCGGATCCTAAATTGATATTCTTTGGCTTTTTGTATGGGATGTGACTACTGATAGCATTTCCGAGGAATTTGGAAGCTCTCAACGGTCGAGAAATATCCCAAATCATCAAGGCCATAGAATCGCCATCCATATCATATGCGTAGGAGGCTATTTGTTTGCCATTCGGAGAAAAGGCAAGAGCTCCAAAATCCCATCTCTGGTCTTTTATTGTCATCGTAAGAGCTCTTGTTCGAATGTTCCATATTCGAATCTCACCCGAGTCGACAATACCGGCAAGATATTCACCATTTGGGGATGAGGCTATGTCGTCGACATTGTCGTCTCTTTGCCATTGAAAGGTGTCGGTAGCCGCCTCCCAAATCATTACACTCCGATTGAGCACTATTACAATGTTCTCATCGCCGGGTAAGAACCTTGCAATCTTTATGTGTCCGTTTATATCCGCGGGTACTGATATTTTCCTCTGAGTAATACCAGTCTTGGCGTCCACAATTGTAAAGAAATCTTCTTGGCTGGTACAACAAACAATGCTTTTGCCGTCGTGTGAAAAAGCCACGTCCTCGGCGCGCAGATCAACTGAATCTATCTGCTCCGCCGATAGTACTTCCACGTCCCACAGATCAATCTGAGCTCCATATGTCAAAGATATCATCAACTTACCACTTGGTGAAAAGGCCAGTTCCATAGCATCACTCAAAAAGCTTTGCTGAAGGCTACCGGTCAAAACATCCCAAACTTTTATGCTGCCATCGTTGGTTCTGCATGCGACCTTTTTACCATTGGGTGAAAATACCGGGGGGGTTTTCGCTGTAGCTGTAGCTTTCTAGCCGCTTGCCATGACCTGATAGCGTATTCCAAAGGAGGATGTTGGCCTCTAGGGAATGATGAGCAATATGAATTCCATCCGGCGAATAAGCTAAGCAACGGAGAAAGCCTGGGGGCTTTTCCAGTGTCTTGTGGAGTCTGCCGGTTATAGTATCCCATGTGCAGAGTTCCCGATCGGAGACGTCGCATGTGACCTGTGTGCCGTCGAGTGAGAAGAAGAGTTCTTGGTCATTAACTGGGTGGCTTAACAAAACATGGCTTTGTATTTTGCCAGTTGCGATGTCCCAAATAAGAATTCCATGGCCAGAGACTATAGACGCGACCCGCGTGCTCGTTGATGAGAGGACCACGATTTCACCGAATCCTGGACGTTCAACTGGTATTTTATGAACGTCTTGACTCATGATTTCCCATGAGTAAATAGTGTTTGTCTCGGCAATCCATACTATCTTGTCGTCGTTCTGTGAAAACCCCATTTCGCTGACCCTTTGGGCAGATTTCCAGTGATGCCGCTTTAGTATGGCTCCCGTTCTGATGTCCCACAAAGTGATCCGTTGCTCATCTGTATCTAGATCAGCGGCAGTTGCGCCAAGCTCGCTTTGTGAAGAAACTTTCAGTTTGTAAAAATGATCTTCGAAGTCTCTGTCGAATTCTAGTATCCAAGATCCCCATGTAGCCTCTAAAGGAGCAACACTCCTTAGCCATGGAGCTCGGTCCAAATTCCTTCTTCTCACGGGGCTCGACTCAGGAGTCCAAATAACAGCAGAGGCATAAACCTGGACTGGATAATATTTCACTGTATCATAAGTTCGGGAGAGAAAGCGAATAGAGTCCCTAACAAATGAAATAGATGTAGCATCATTCTTCGCCAATATTATTAGTAAAAGACGTTTCAAAATTCGTTTTAGACTCCATACCGACCTTGAATACGTCTTCCAAACGCTTGAGGGTTTGTATAGCGACAGGAAGCTCCATGAATAGGCTTAAGCATTCTAGCCACTCCAGCAAATTTGCATGGAGGAAGTCGATGATAGGGTTCTTGCCCAGCGCGTGGCTCCGAGAATCAATCTGATCAAAGTCTGAGTCCCGTAAATGTTGTCCCCAGAAGGTAGCGGCATACCCCAAATTATCCAGTACGATGCTCCAATTATCTTCTCTCAGCACTTGAACTGACCAATGGCCTGCATTGGGTGGTAGGTTAAGAAGATTGGTCTTCAGAAACCGAGATAAGCAGGATAGACAGTTGAGAACAACATCAATGTCTTCAAACATTTCATGCGAGCCAAGAAGAAGCTGTGCATCCTTTCCAGCTAAATAGTCTCTGGCAGATTGATGAACAAACTCAACACTCTGTCCTTGGAGCCTGAGAAACGAAGCGCACCGAATAATTAATGTCATAAGACTCACGTCTTCGTCATATTCTAAACCGGCAATGGTCGCAAACTCTCCCATTTTCAACGGTCGATATGCTAACATCATCGCTTTGAGTAGTCGCATGCACATTTTTACCTCTTTTCCCCGGCCGCAATTTAATTGCTCGAGGACCTGCCCATACAGAGGGTGTAGGCCATGTGGTATGTTCTGAATCGCAACAAGAGCCTCTTCTGGACAGACAGACTCAAGCTTCTTGCACACCAAGCTCACCCATAGAAAAGTCCCTTCAGATCTTTCAAGTAACTCGGACTCGATTTTCTGCTTCAGGGGCCATTCATACCCCTGGTGACGGCCGAGCTCATTCACTTTGTGGGTGACATACATTTTTACCGCGCCGAGCAGACGGTCCGATTCTAACTCAAGGCTCAGTTGCACTTGGTCATGTCCTGCTAGAAGGGCCCTCTCTGCCTTGTCCAGCGGCCTGCTTGTCAAGAGCCATTTTACTCTGACAGGAGCGTGCAGCCCATTTCGTACAAGTGCCTTCAGGAATTCGTCCATATCACCATCTTGGCACTCATCTAGAGCATCCAAAAGCAGGTATATCTTCGAACAGTCACACTGGTCTATCATCTCAAGAAGAATATGCCACAAAGCTCTCCATGGAGTAAGGTCTTCATCGAATGAACCTTTTTCAGCGTCCCATCTGGCTCGCAGGCATTCCTTAAGGGCCGGTTGTTGGTGGAGTAACTGCAAAATCAAGCCTTTCATCATGCCTTGGAGGGTGTTAAGCTCGTTATCCGCATTCTGACAGAAGAAGTATGTAATCGCACTGGACTTGTCGCGGCAGAATCGCAAAAGCTCTTCAATAAGGCCGATGGATATCATCGTCTTACCCTTACCAGCACCGCCCTTTATCCAGAGTAGGCAGACTTCCTCTCCATCTCGCCAACTCTCGTACTTTGGGTCGCGGAGGATCCATTCAAACGATTCAGGAAGCAATTTGTCCTTGCTTTCTTTCAATCTGTTTTTCACAAGCCGTGAGTCTGGGCAGCGCAGTTCTCGCAGACACAATCGATCGATTTCCTCCACAGTTTGGGCTAAGCGCCGGGTCAGCTTTGCACGACGACGGTCTCGGGAGTTTGACCTTACACTGGTTGAATGTAATTGAACCTTCATTATGTTCGACTTGGAGTCCCTGGTAATTCCCACCGAAGTGGGTGTTTCTTGCCATGGTAAATCAAGGTGACACAGACAAGATCTGGGTTGTTGTCAGAGTGCGGGCTGTTTACTCAGCCGCAATGCTGCATGAGGGGTTCGTACAGCTTACATCGTCAGGTGACTGGAAAGCGCTGCCCAGTCAAGGACTCGACAGGGGCTATGGATCTATGAAAACAACGGTCAACTACCGTAGAAAACGAAGCTTTGATGTCGGTCCCAAACACTTGGATGAACTACAAAGCGGGTCGGACCGAGACCCAATTCCGTGGACGACGATAATCACAGGATTTCCGGAGTATAAGGTTGTTATTAACATTCGCAGGGGAAATATTATTTCACCATTCCTCAACTCATTCATTGCTGAAAAAGAAAGGCCTTATTGACCAGTATCCCATAACCACATCCATCTATTTCGCATAATCTACTCCATACATAGGGGACTAGTAGTGGAGAAACAAACTTCGAAAACAACACTGTACAAGTCCACGGACTGAAAAAATAAAGATGTAAATAGAAAATAGGAAGAACAACAGAAAAGAAAGAAAGAAACGAACAATTCCAGACCTATGGCGATCCCGCACTCGAACTCATCTCCTGATGACCCTGCGTCTGCTCCAAAACAACAGCATAAAACTTCCCTTCTTCAGACGTATCATGGTAAGGGCCGGCCGAGCGAACAGACCTAAAAGCAAGAGTACGAATTAGCCTGCGGATCCCCAAAAGACAACAGCAGCCGCATCAGCAACAGCGGCAGAATAAGCCATACCACCCCTTATACTTAGGCTGATTAAAAATCTCCGTAAAAGCCTTAACAATCCGCAACGGCAACTCCAAAATATCCGGCAACACCGGACCCTCGCCGCAAATCGGTAACCCGAGCTTGTTGACGGGCAGATAGGCGATTTCGGCCGTGTTTTGCGGATTGCGCGCTTCTTGGAAGATTAATAGGCGGCGTGAGGGCTGGGTTGGTCGGGTCATGCTGCTTGTGCCTGTGCTCATTGCTAGGCTGGATTTGTGGGCGTGCTGTGGGTGGTGGAAGCGGGTTTGGTCGAGTGATGTGTCCATTTTGGTTCTTGTGATGACCCTGAGGTGGTTTGTTGATTGTCAAGGACTGACTGCCGGTCCTAAGGCGCAGGCGCGGGGGCGGGCCCGGTGATTGTGGTCTGTTTGTTTGCGGGTGATTTTCTGGTTCGCATTGTGTGTGAGTAGGGGGGTCATGGTGGTTTGGGGTGATTTGCGCACTGTGGTTGAGGTGATGGGATGGATTTTCGCGACGCGACACGAAATGTTCGGCTTATCGCGTCGAGCGCGGGGCAGAAAGGGGAGGGGGATGAGGTTTGGTACCTTTTTTGCTGGAGCGCTTGCGATGGAGAGGGTCGCGGTTTGAAGTTTGACTCGAGTGGTATGCGACTTGAGATTGAGATTCGATATTTAACCTTTCGGCATGGGAATATTGTAGAGTGGTGGAGTTGGCATTGGAATTGGCATTGGCATTGTGGATGTGGGGGGATTCGGAGGGGAAAGCGATGATCGGCTGTGGAATTTTCGGAGGCTGCTGATTCGATGCACAACATCTGGGGTACATGCAGATTTGACTTGGAGGAGAAACGGGGGAGTTAAATTAAAGCTTAAATTATTGAATATCAATTGTAGCTGTATCTGGAGCTATAGATTGTAGATATAGATGTAAATATGGAGAGAATTAGATATCCCATGGCTCAACCATGGATGTCAACTGTAATGAAAGGATCCATCTCAAAAGAAAGAAAAAGGGAAAATTGGGTATCATGAGAAGAAAGGAAGGAAAGAAAAAAAAGAGACAAGGTCCAAAAATATACACGAATGGGGCATCGTGCTCAAGCTCAAGCTCAGGTATCCAGCTCCCCATCCAAAACCCTCCTCGCCGCATCCAACCGCCTCCTCAAAATCTTCGCAGACTTAAGATCCGGCTCTGGAGAAGTCGTAATAGCCTGAAGATCCATACAAACATTTCCCAGACTCGAAAACAACTGCTCCAGCATCTGCGTATCATCATCATTAATACCACCGCCAGACTGAGTCGGCGTCGCAGAGCCAGGGTGCGGACTCGAAGCCGAGGCCGCGCGAACCGTAGACACAAGCGAGGAGACGAGAGAAGTTGGGGTTGCGGACCCGGTCGTCGCGGACGAAGACCTGCCATTCCCATTTGCGTCGAGGTATTGGCCTTCGACGGGGGTGGTTTCGCCGTCTCTTTCACTGCCTCGTGGGCCGCGCGGGGTTTCAGATCGGTCTGTTTCCGGGATAGGTTCTTCGACGTGGCGATGGCGGAGTTCTGGTTTTTATTAGAGGCGTTATCGTGGAGGGGAAGGGCGTCTGGTACATACCGTGGTTAAATCGACGATCCCAATACATCACGCTGTTAACCTCATCCTCCTCTTCGGGCATCTCCCCCTCAGTGGCAGTGGCAAACGTAGCAACCGTCGAATCAGACATATTACTGTTAGTCCGCGAATGCTGCACCGGCCTATGAGCAGGTCGAGTCGTCTCAGCCGATTCGCGAGACGCACTACTCGCCCGGCGAAGTTGGCGGGAATAGTTGCCCAGCGCACTGTGCAGAATGAAATGCTCGTAGTCGAACGCGTCCTCGCGCTCTTCGTGCGGTACGCCCTCTCCGTTCTGGGGGTAGTCGAGTTGACTCTCGAGGTCTGAGTCGAGGGGTTCGCGGAGGATCTCGTCTAGGGCCTCGCGGTCTATATCGCCGTCGTAGTAGCCCTCTTCGGCGTCTTCGTACATGCTTTGTGCTGTGGATTGCGTTCTACTGTCGTGGTAGACTGATTGGTGGTCTTGCCAGGTAGAGCTAGCACGTTTGGACTGCGATTGTGACTGCGATTGTGACTGCGATTGTGATTGTGATTGCGACTGCGACTGTGACTGGTGCGCATGACTCTCGTCGGTTTCTCGCGGGGAGTGGTTCTCCTTGGTGAGATTCTGGCTGTGAGGACGAGACTCGCGCGCATTGGAGCCACGACTACTCGTGCCATCTCGGACCTCGAGGCCATTCTGATACCAGGGATCCGCGGCAGTCAGGGGACTCGGCGTACGCAGACTTTGCAGACTGCGCCGGCGCAAATTATCCTCCTGGCTCCGGACTTTCAGGGAGGAGATCTTGATATGGAGGCCCTTCATTTGGTACTGGAGATCGCGAACCTGCAGTTGAGACTGGGCGCGACTGGGCGGTCCATATGAGCTGTAGACAGGGCTGAAATCACCCCCATTGGTCGATCTGGATTCATCTTCGGCGGATATCCCCAAGCCCTGCGGTGAGTCTTGGGAACTACCCTCGTGAGAGATCGAGACTGGCGAGTGGCTGGCCATAGGCGAGTGTCCCGATTGTCTTGACCTCGCAGACTGCGGGGACTGTGGGGAATTGTCGTATGAATTTGAGTGCGACTGGGCTAGCGCTTCGAGGTGTGCCGGCCGAATAGAAGATATAGATGCGCGGTGCGTGAGGTACGCTCTCGTCGGCGCGTATTGGAATGACCGGTCATCATTGTGGAAACTCGAGCTGCTAGATCCCATCGCGCTGACAGAACGAGATACTTTCTTCGTGTCTGACGACAGACTCGATTCCGGCGGGAAATTCGTCTCGCTGTGCACGCGTGAATGCCGATTCGAACCATCTTGCGGCGGGACGTAGGACTGTCGGCGCAGCGTCGAACTTCGCCGGCCCGGGTCTGTCTTGGAGATGGAACGATACAAACCACCGACCGGCATTCCCATCGGCGAGGTATTTCCTTGCGCCGAGGGCGAGGGCGAGGGTGTGGCGCGCACTGTTGAACGTGCTCGGTTGAGGTTCCCTTCCATTAACTATTTGCGTACAGGTCAGCATTCCAGAGATCAATGGATAAGGCCTCTGCTGTGTGAGTCAAGTTCACATACCGTCAATCGTTTCTTCGCATTATCCAAAATCCTCTCGGCTTCACTGCTCAAAATCGCCGAAGAGAATTCGTCGCCAGGACCCTTGCCCTTCACAGCCGAGGCGATGGTATTTTTATCGGGAATACCCTTTATTTCATTCGATGCGCCCTGAACCAGATCTGGTTCCCGTTCCTGAACCGCATGAGCCTGAGCCTGAGCCTGAGCCTGGGCCAGACTTTGGCTCTGACCATTTCCCTGACTCGAGATTGACTCGTGTGACTTGGACACATCCCTCGCGTGCCTGCTCCCCGCACTAACCGTCGAGCTGGAGCTACTCGCGTTATCGTTCTCATTCTCATTCTCATTCGAGTCTGGCAAACCAGGCCAACTCGTCAGACCCTGTGTTTCCGCGCCTGTATATCCCGTATACTGGCCCTGACCTTGGCCCTGACCTTGGCTCTGGTACTGTCCCTGGTACTGTCCCTGCTCATCCTGCTCATCAAAGCCCACCGACCGCGCCGGCGACAATTCCTCCCCAATATCCGACAACCTGCGACTCGCGCTCGTGCTCAAATCCTCATGTGTCCACGCCGAGCGCGAAAAATTCTTCTTCGGGCGGGCGCTGCTTCCCGAGCTGACGGCATGAGGGTCTGCGGAGTTGTAACGGGCGTTCAGGTTGGACAGGTAGACGAGTTGGGAAGGCGGGGAGGGTGTTTGGGATTGTCGTTCGCTGCCGTAGGGCAGGATCATATCCGGGTCGGTTAAGGTGAGAGAGGGCATGCGGACGGTTGGCCCTGCCAGTGGAGGAGGAGGGGGGGGAGTGGGTGAAATTCGAGAAGTCCGAGTCGTACAGAGAGAAGAAGAGGGAAAGAAAGGAGCCGTTGGAATCGAGTCCCTGAAAAAGCTGCCCCTAATGACGATGCGGTTTAGCGTGCGATCATTGCCCGATCGGTATGAAGCTGGACCAATTGTTTTGATTCTCGAGTCCGTTTGGATCGAATTCAATTGATTTGCATTGGAGATCAAGTGGGAAAGGTGGTAGATCTGATGTCTGTGATGAGTCTATTGGAAGGTAAACCTTCGAATCGAGTATACCCACTACTTTACAAGAGCCATGTCCCATAGATGTATATAGACGTGATACTAGTAGCAATTTCCAGACAAGCTCTTAGAGTTTTTTAGCTTGCCAGTTTAAATGACGGTCTGTTGGGCTCCACTTCGGTGCTTGTTGGCAGATTGCAGGGACTTAGGGCATCTATACCGATCTCCCTGCGGTCTGTGGAGTATGTGTACATGTACATGTACGGGGTACGGTACTCTGTCACGAGGGGCAGCACTGCATGCAGTCTCGATCGCAAGGAGCAGGATCAAGCAAGGGCCCAGCGGTGCATGGCTGAATGGTTGAATGGAACGAACCCCTGAGATGCCCCCAATCTTGGACTCCACCAGGTGGAGTCTTCATGAGGGCCCAATTTTAGGACAATGCAATTCATTGGGGCAGACGAGAAGACAAAGTGCATACAGTAGAGTACGAAGTAGATGGAGTATTGAAATGATGAATGACTATATGAATGCTTTTACCCTTTACATATTAACACCAAAAAGATACATGACTAGTAACAGTGATAGCCTCGGCTTCAACTTCATCTTCACCTTCATCTTCACCTTCACAGCTTCTGCAACAACAACTTCGCGCCACTGGCAGTAGGTCCCTTTCCATCCTTGCCCGACGTAGAGGCCTGCTCCAGCGCCTTCTTGTTCTTCTTCAGCGTCTTGAGCAGCTCGCTCTTCTTCTCAAAGTCATCCGACTCCGTCAGCGCAACAATCACAAATGTGTTCGCGCCAGTCGCCCACTCCATCACCTCGTCGCTGATCTGCTCATACAGCAGATCGTGGAAGCCCAGCGCGGGCTCAACCTTCTCCACAGTCTTTGTGGCCGGGTTGAACCGCCCGCCCTGCACGAGCGACTTGAGTGTGCGACCCACCGACGCAGAGTCACGGGTCTCAGACTTGCTCTTCGCGGCCGCAGCCACGGCCTTCAGGGCCTCGGTCTTGTCACCCTCAGCTTGGAAGAGGACCTCCGAGATGAGCTGGCAGCCGAAAGTGCTGTTCAGAAGGATCTCGGCGCGAGCCGCGATGAATGCAAGGAGCGTGGGGGAGGCGGCCTTGGCCAACTCCTGTTGACGCACGGCCGGGTCCTTCTTCGATGTCTCTTTACGCACCTCGCGCACCTCTTGCAGGATCTGTTGGTCAAGCTCGGGGAGGAGCCACTTTGTCTTGTCACCGGCGAAGGGGTACAGCACGGGGATACGGGCAGTCAGGTCGTTGACCTGGAAGACGAGCTCGTCGTTGCGGGCCTCTTCGGAATCGTTCTGGTTCAGCAGTTCGGAGAAAATAGACTTGCCGCTCAGCTTGGTGTCGTCAATGACCTCGTAGGCGGCAAGCAGCACGATGTGACCGTGCAGATCACCGGCCATCGTCTTAATGGTATCCCTGTAGAATCGGAGCAGGAGCTTGCGGTCCTTGGCACCGGCGTAGGCAAAGGCCAGGGACATCAGGCGAGAGCCGGATTGGGTGAAAGCCAGGTTCTTGACCAGATCGCCCTCCTCGTCATCCTTCAACAACTCAAGGAACTCGTTCGCCTCGGTACTGCCGGGCTTTGTGCTGAGGAAATATTGCAACATGGCATCGTGGAGCATCGTGAATCCAGTCGTCTTCTTCTGAACCAATCCGTTGATCAACTCGCGCAGGAAGTTCATGATGGGCGACCGCTTCTCGGGGTGAGCGGCCAGAATCTTGGGCAGGTCGGCGCCGAGCTCCTTGTCATCTTGGAAAAGAACGAACTCAGGTCCATACCACTCGCGCAGAAGACGAGCCTTCTGCTCCTTGCTCGCAACACTGCGGTAGATATCGTCGAGAATCCACGATCCCTCAGGGTGACGGATCAAGCGCTTGACATGGCCGTAGAACTCGGGGATAATCAGATCGCGGGTCTCGGAATCACCGTGCACAATCAACTTTCCAACGAGGAACTTGGCGTAGCGGCTCTGCGCCAGCTCCTTGTAGCTACCCTTCAACTCCTGCGCAATCATCTTGCGCTGCTCGAGGTTGCCGTACTTAAGGGCAGTCTGGACAACACGGACAGAGTCGTGCTTGAAGACGAAATCCTTAACGCGGCCGGTGATGATGCCGAACAGTTCCTTGATGAGTTTCTTGCGCTGCTCGAGAGGGACGTGAGACTTGCGGCGCAGCTGCTCCCACAGCTTCTTTGAGCGGGCGATCGTGTCGGCGTTGGGTTTGGCGGCCTTGCGCTCCTGTTGAAGAGCTTTTTGCTTAGCGTGGGACTCGCGGGAGGCATTGCCTATAGAGAGAGGTGGTGTTAGTTTTATAAAGCGTCTTGTAAAAAGTAAAAATCAGTGTCTGGGCGTCAACTCACTCTTCGCGGCCAATTCAGCTTCGGACTTGGGCTTCTCAGCCTTGGGCTTCTCCTCTTCACTGTCCACATCCTCCGCATCATTCATCTCAACATCCTCAACTGGAGACTCATCCAGCGCATCGAGGCCCTCGCCATCATCCGAAACGTCGTCAATATCGAAGTCATCCTCGTCCTCGTCCTCAGACTCCTCAACCTTCTTCTTGGGAGCCTTCTTCTTGTCGCTCTTGGAGGACTTCACCTCCTTGGAAGAACTGGACTTCTTGACTCCGGCGGACTTGGGCTTTTTCTCGGCGGAGCCCTTAGTCTTGCTCCGCTTTCCATTGCGGTCCTCGGCGGCATCGACGGAGCGTTTTACTCCAGCCATTGTGAATATAAGTTGCAGCGACTGGACCGGTGATCCTTTCACTGAAAATAAATGGGGTAGTGGTTGAGGTGCGAGCTGGTTATGCTCGTGCCGAACGATAATTTTTTTGGTCGCGGGCGGAGGAAGTTTTTTTGCCGTTCAAAGTTACTGTTTGCATTGTTTGCATTGATAAGCAGACTGCCCTGGGAGACCTTCAAGATATGCAACACCGTCTACAATACCGTCTACTTGTGCTCAAGTGACCATAGAACAATGTGCTCCGACACCATATAAGGTCATGAAATAAGTTGTGCAGTTTAAAATGAATATATACGACTGCATGATCTATAAACAACGGATGATCTCTCGTGATTATGATCAGTCCATGCGCAATGAGTATAAGAGTCGAACGTACTGAAAAAAAGAAATGTACACCACGGAAAGATACAATGAAACAAGCCTTCGCAAGACTTCCAGAACAGCAGCATACATCGTCAAAGGGTGCGGCAGCCCGCCACCACAGAATCACACACACAGGAGTGGATCAACCACTAGGTATCCTATAAACCAAACGCCAACCCATCCATGAAAGCATACATAGAAAAGAAAATCAATGCAATAATCATTCCGCACTCTCGACCATCAATTTCGGCCCGGGCCCAGTCTTCATAGCGCCCAGTTCCGACCCAGCCCCGCTCTGCCCGCGCTTTCGGCCAGGTATGTGGAAACCAAAGGGTGTGGAGGACTTGGTGGAAGGCGGATGTTGGGTATTATCTGAGTCGCCGAATCGGGCAAAGATGCCCTTCTTCTTGGGTTTGGCTTCGGTTTCATCTGTTAGGCCTACGTCTTCGAATTTCTCCTCTTCTGTTGGTGGGGGCTTCTCGAAGCTGGCTGAGCGCATGGAGCAGGAGTTTATGCGGGAGAAGCGGGAGTCGAGGGATGTGCGGGATGGGGTGGCGTCTGGGTGGTGGATTGGAGAGCGGGCGGAGATATCCTGGGGCACGTTAGTCAGTGGGTGTCTTGTATTGGTTTTTAGTAGGATTGGGATTGTGATCTGGGGTCGGTTTGGGGGCTTGGTGATTTGGCGGGGGAAGCGCGGAGCGGAGTTGGGCGGGCACGTACAAATGAGCGGCGGTAGGAGTCGAATGATTCGCGGGATATCGAGAAGGGTTCGTTCTCGTCGACGAGGTCTCGGTGGTTATTGGCGGATCGCGAAGAGCCTGGGTATCGGTGCCAGAAACTTTGTTTTTCTGGGGGCGAGGGCTGTGGAAGGGTTGGTTAGTCCAAGGTTCATCAGGCGCAAGTATGCGGAGGGTTGAGCGAGCAGCGGTCTTACAGGAAGGTAGACGCCGCTATCGTTGACCACTGGAAGAAATTAGTATGCGATCCCATCATTCGTTACCTGGCTGTCGGCTTCAACGGGGAACTCACCGCTTAATTGATATTCATTGGGCTCGTCGTCGCAACTCCGGCGTATGGGGAGAGGGCCGGGACGTGGATGGGGTGAAAGGTGGTTCTCGTCGAAACCCTCGACGGGGGTCCCATTGGGTTGGGGCTTGCGACCGAGTAAATTGCGAAAGGGAGGCATGGTGATAGTGAGAGGAGTGAGAAGAGAAGTTGGAGGAATGGGGAGATCTCATTAATTGGAGAGGAAGGGGAAACGGAAATGGAAATGGAAATGGAAATGGGGTTGCTCCACCTTGTCCTCGTCCCACTACGTCACACACCCATGGTTAATGTAGGTGGTATTGTATTGTAACGCCCTATATCCATGGCTGGCATTGATCGCGGTTTGGTTCTTGACCTGGTTCCTGGGCCACTAAAGTTACAGTATATACCGGTATCTTTGTGGCAGTGTAGTGCTCAAGAGGACTGTGCGACAGTGCGAGAGTACAGAGTTCCTCGGCTCAGCCTTGCATGTCCATATGTACATCGACTAGTGCTGTTTTAGAAATGTACCGGGAGATCAACCAATCAAATTCCGCTGTCATGCCCTGTAAAAGAAGTTGGAGACGTAGTGATATAGTAGACTGAAGCCTTTCCTTTGTCGGCCTCTTCGAAGAGAGGGGGATGGGGGCTATGTCTAAATTTTGTATCCAGGATGGTTGTTAGAATCGTTAAACTGATTGGAGATGTAGATGGTAACAATAGCTTAAAAGAGCTCTGTAAGAGCCTCTGCCTTGGAAAATAACATAGGGCACTTCTCAACCACATCCTTCTTTCCCTTCATGTCGTTCATGTATGATTTTGAGGCATATCGGGCATTTTAGGTAGCTCAAACCAGCCCCCATTGGCCAACCAGATCATAGTTGAACTGTTCCAGGATTAAGTTGATCGCCTTCTCGTGCACCTCAAGCTCCAGGTATGCACCGAAGTCGCCCTCCGTCAGCTCCTCGTGTCCGACCTCGAGCCAGAAGAAACGAACATGGGTACCAGTGGCAACAGCCGCACACAGGATCTTGTCATGCTGATCCTTGATGGTCAGCTTCTTCATCTTCTTGGTGAACTTCTTCAGGATGCGGTCCAGGGTCTCGGGATTATCCTCGTGTTCACGGTTCTCGGAGGTGAGGAAGAACATATTCTTCGGCTGGTGGCGCAGATCTCGGGTATCGGACGTGCAGGGTGCGAGGTATGCGATGGAGAGGTCGAGACTGCCTTCGCAGGGCCAGTCCTGGGTTAGGATGCCAAATCCCTTTTCGTGCGGGAAGTAGAGGGCGAGTAGGTGAAGCCAGATATATTTCACTTTACTTCCGGCCTCGTGCTTGGCGAGGGCGTCGTACTGTGACTTGTACGCCTGCATGGAAAGGTACTGCGGGGAGTCAGTTCATGTACGCCATATGTCTCGAGCGGCAACTGACGTGAGACATCCTGGTGGAAGTGCCCCGCACGTCGAGGTGTAGATGAGGCTGAGATGAAATTTGGATGGAAATTGAGGGAGAGTTGGATAGAGAGGTAGAAGGTTGGAGAGATGGAAAGGCGAGGAGAAGGAAGAGAGGTAAAAGGTTCGAGAGATGGAAAGGCGAAGAGAAATAAGAGAAGGAAGAGAAGTTGAAGTAGGTAGAGCAAGAGTGGAAGAGGTAAAACTTGGAAGGTACGAGTGAATGGCAACTGCCCAGGTTAGGAAAGCACGATGCAGTCTCATTGAATCACATGGGCAACAATGATACATACTACTTTACAGATTAGTATAGTACACATCCCTAAACTCCAATACAAGATATTTGAGCTAAAGAAGTGTAGACAGCAAGCAAATATACGCTTTTGTCTTTTTTGTGAATGTCAGTCCCGATCATGGGGGAACACACCTAGTTAAAGTACACATACTAAACAACTGCACAAGATCAATGCCGTCAAGATTAAGTCACTTCTCAGAATTCTACTTTGGGGGGGGGGGCTAGAGTCGTATACTGACCATATTAGGTGTCGGGGCCGATCCGTGGATGTCATTATCCCCACTCGCTCTACAAGGGGACAGGGAGTTATAACTCTTTCGCCTGCAACCTTGAAATTTTCTTTTCTATCTCTCTCTCCAGAGAAGCTACCTTCAAACTTTTGTCGCGACTAGCTTTTGCTTCTTTCCACACCATATCTCCAAGTTTTCTTGATCAGGTCTTCAGTTCGATATAGAACGACCATGAGTCAAGAAGATACAGGTAAAACTACTAAACTCCGGGTTTCGCTAAAAAACATTTCATTCAAGTTGCTTAATAACTAAATTTCTAGTCAACTCTGAGTCCTGGACGGGCAGGCCTATTGAATTACCCCCGTATGCGGCCTCTTCAAACAGAAACTATGATCATGGGGACTCGATTCTCCCTTGCTATTTAAGATCCAAACCCCCGTCATACAAGACCGAGAGATCTACAATCGGTGCCGCAAGCATCTCCCCTTCAATCATAACTGAGAGCGTTACCGGAATTCCCTCATCTAAAGGAAAAAGCCGCCCTGGGACATGTGCTGGTGCCTGCGTTCTTCTTCTCCTGCTTTTCCTAGTTGTTGGGGTCCCTATTATCGTTTGCTCGACCACTTCAGAATGCGAAATTGACGGATCAGGCTCGGATAGCAGCTGGATGTGGCTTCTCCTCATGGGTACATAAAGAAGTCAAGACCTTGTCGAAGAAGATGACCACTCATTGTTACTCGTATACCTATTTGTGGAGATAACGGGTGTGACCGAGATCGAAGGTTCGAAACCGCGATCTTGATTCAGTGGTGACTCGGATACTGCCCCGCCATCTTAGCCACTCCACTTTCAACTTGAAGGTTGCCTACTTGGGTTTGCTGGAATTACTAGTTTTGAATTTTTGCGACCGCTCTGGGGATTTGTAAAGGTCTGTTGTTGTGAAGTCTTGCCCAGGTGGTTAGATGATCTTGCGAGGAATTGCTGCAGATTAGCAACATTTAATTGAGGATAGCAGATAATCCACCCTAGGACCCTGCGAAATAGCAATATTCATATACCATACAGCCAATTTGATTCATATTTTCAAGCTGCTATGGTACTACTAGTAGCAGGTCGCTGAGATCTGTTGTTGTTAGCCTTTGACTAGATGATCTTGAGAGGAATTACGGTCTATCAGAAATCTTGAAAAGAGCTTAGGTAGATAGCGGATAACACATTCTATGGGATATGATAGCAGTATAGTATAATATCCAATCAATTTGATTCAAAGACACAGTATAATTAATAGCTGTTTAAAGGCTATGGTCGGTACTGAGCGGACTTGACAGGTTTCATTATTAGGAAAGAATCTAGGAAGCTCGAAACAGATCTAGACCTGCGCCAAGAGTTATCAGTGAAAGAGGGTATATGCTCAAATAGTATTGGCTGGAGATCATGATGTTACGAAGGTGAAAAATAAACAATAGCAAGCAATTGTCATTATTGTCAGACTTGCGTAACTCCTCGGAATCATACTTTAAAGTTTCCCCATGATGTACTAGTACACTTCTGGATGTCCATCTTATTTCCGTATTCGGTGTCGGCGATCGATCTATGGGTGTCATAGTTTGCAGCTCTGTGAAAGGATAAGGCGTGGAAATTTTACTTCCGACTTTTCTTTTCCTATTTTCCCCTCTCTCTTCACGAAGATATTTACTATTTTTCTCGACTACTTTGCTCGCTTCTATTCACACAACCTTTTTCTGGCTAGCATTAAGATACAAAAGGCATGAGCGAAGAAGGTACAAATAAACTCTGGCTGTTATAAAATACTCTATTCACTAACAACCAATATTTCTAGACGACGGCGGGATTGAATTGTCCCCCTACGAGGCCTCTTCAAGTGAAGCTACCTCTTTAAGTGAAACTGTCTTTTCAAGCGAAACCGCCTCTTCGAGTGAAACCGCCTCTTCGAGTGAAACCGCCTCTTCGAGTGAAACTGCTTCTTCCAGCGAAACCGCCTCTTCAAGCGAAAGAGCTAATCTCAGCGATGAAAACCTTCCCCGCTATTCAAGTTCTAGACCTCCTTCATACAAGTCTTTTCTTCCATCTGCAGACGATCACAATATAGTGAGTCCTTTTGTAGTCACCCCTTCTCAAGTGGAAAATCTCTCTAGATCTCCACCTCGCCGTGGCCGCACCAAAAGATGTTTCATCATTTCTGGAGTTCTTTTACTGCTTTTTGTGGTGATTGGGATCCCTATTATTGTTGTGAAAACTAAACACCTGAGACCACCCTCTGTCCCAGACATTTGGGAAGCACACTATGACAATAATGAAAAAGGACACAAGGCCTGGTATATCTTAACTCCTCCCTACCCTTCCCAGAAAATGAGAAGCAAAATCTAACAAACCAGGCACTATGTAAACCTGGTGGCTGGAAAGGATCAATGGCACAACCCAAAACTGGACCCTCAACTGCCTGCTACCCCGGACGGTTGGGAAGCATTATGGTCCCCTATAGACAACGACTGGTATTTCTTGACTTCTTCCGCTGCCGTTCTAGAAAAGAAAAGCAAATGTTAACAAAATAGGTTGTACAAAAACCTCGCCAGCGGATCAACGCAATCAAACTATCCAAAACAAAGAACTACCACTACTACATCCGTTATTTGGGATTAAATATTCGGATGGTGACTCAAATTTCAATAGTTCTAGAGTAGTGAGTGAGCCCTGCTCAGAGGAGATGATTTTATCAAAATATCACAGTCTTTTGTCACATTATCACTACCGAAAAGCATGCTAACACCGAGCTTCTGGATAGTCTGATCGGTGCATTCCAAGGCTGAAAAGCGATGAGTCTTCACAACTCTCCGCAGGAAGAAACATCCCTATATATCTCCTATCGCCCAGAAAGTACGCAGATTAGTGAGGTTGTGGGAATGGCGATATGTATGTTGATGGATTCTGCGAGGTGCCAGAAGGTTGCAACACAGATAAACTTGACTGTCAGTTGCCAAACTTCTGTTGATGGGATCAAAGTTGAATGGCCGAATAATCAAGATCGTGAACTTGATTAATTCGAGTTTTACGGATCTGGATTGTGGGAGGGGGAACTTGAATGTATTGTCGTGTCGTCGGGACGCTGGTTATCCCCCATGCTGGCTACGCCAATTCCAAGGTTTCTAAATTTGCTATTATGACCTGGGCATCCATTTGATGTCTGTGCGACTGCGCAACGAGATTGCGATCGTGAGCCTACTCAGAGGAGATTTGTTTTTGTTATTTAGGTACTAGCTTTTGGAATTACTGTATATCACCTGGCATGGATCTTGGAGCCCACCTGGGCACCTCGTGAGGCAGCAGTATACTAGTATCGCTAGTGTATTTGATTCATACCGTTTTGATATAGTAACCTCCAGGGCTCAGGGGCTTGTTCAGGGTGAATTGAATGATACGTAATTGTTTACTAGTTGATCGGTGATTAAGAACATTTAGGCTGAAATCTGGTGAGGTGATAATACTAATACCAAGCAGGTTGGAACTGTATAATGGACGGCTAATTTGACCAAACAGGGCTATCAATGCTGAGCCTATCATTAGAAAAAGAGAGACTCATGGTAATCTGTCATGGATAACCTAGTGGAAGGCGCACCGCTAAGTCGGCAACCTAGCTGCGGCAGCAATGTCAGCAGGTCAAAGGTGCCTGGTACGAATCCTGGGGAAGTCATTCTACTCGGGCGAGTAATCCCCGATGCTAGTCGGCTTTAAGTTTGGAAATGACCCTTGAGGGAAGAAATTCTGCAGAGACATCTCCACCCTGGGGTGGCGTCGCCAGAACACACCGTCCTGTTACCAGGACGCTGGCTGTTTGGTGTGACAACCACTACCTCTTCTTTTTGCTTTTTTGTTGTTGTTCCCTTCCTTTGACCCACCCCTTTATCTCTTATTGACACCCACTTCTTCCACGCACCACGCTTTTTATTGGTGACTATTAAGCTTTCCGGTTAAACTCAGTCTCAATCTCAAAAATGGCACACTTTTTAGAATCCGTTTCAAAGCAGTACGATTCTCATAAAATCTAATTCAATGGGTAATCTCAAAAACACAAAAAGGAATATGACAACAAAACGCGATCGGGCGATTCCCCCATGTACCCCCCATCAGGCATCCAGCGGCCCCTCAAATCATATACACTACTACAAACTAATGCCACTAGCGTCTCACGACTCGGCCCGATTCTTGAGGTCCTCATTAAACTTGACGAAATCCGCCTTCATGAACCTCCCCAACAGCGAAGGAGCCATGAGGAAAGACAAGGGCCCGCGCAGATCCTCCGACTGCGTGAAGATGGTGGCCGCTCCGTCGTTTGCGGGCTCCATCTTGAACTCATGGCGACCGGCCACTGTAAATACGGGAGGGCCCTGCCAGGCGAAAAGGTTCTCCGAGTTTTCCTGTCGATCAAAGTTAGCAACCAATTCATTTCATTGAAGTTCCGATCGGTTGATCCATGTTGGATGTTCTCTAACCTTGACCTCTGCTGTGAACTTCTGCCCCTCGATGTTGGCATCAACCTTGTCGCCTGGCACCAGCGAGTCCGCAGACTTGGACGAGTCTTCGTGCACTGCTAAGCTTCGGATAAATCCCTTGTGCCACTCTGAAAGCTCGGAGAAGTTGAGAAGCTGGAAGGTAGATCATCTAGTCAGCGTCCCTTTCTACCCCTTGATATGCCCCCGGGATCACGAACCACTTCCCGCACCTTGGACGGTGGGGCTGCAATTTCAATACTGCTTTCGTTTCTGGGCATGTTGATATTGACGGTGTAGAAATTATTGAAAGAATGAAAGAAAGGGAGCTTTTGAAAAGTCAAATGTGAAGAGGAAGAAGGAAGCAAGGCTGGGCCTCTATTCCCCCCAGGGGAGGTGGTGCGTGCGCGGAAGATATACTATGCTTAAGATATTGTGACCCACCCCTTTCCGTTGGTTGAAACTGGTGAGATTTATCAAACTGGGATACCCGTTTGCTTGGGCCGTTTCAGGTGAATGTGTTGTCAATTCCACCGCCAATAGATTCATCATGCTTACCTTGGCATTGGGAGTCATCCAGAAAGCCCCTCAGCCTCAGTATAGCGAGCGTGCTCGGCATCATCAATGCTGACCTCATCGTGTCTGGGATTTTAGGATACGTGCTCACTCACACTGAGATAGTTATTACCTGAATGAAATTGAAAGAAGACATAGGATATACCTAGGTACAATTGAAGAGAGCTCAAAGAGACGTTCTTGATACGTCGAGTTTTAAACTACTGCGGGCTTAGAAAGGCAATGGCAGTACAACATGCATTCCTTCAAATTAGATCATGAAGCTTCAGTGCCGGTGAGCTTGACAATCTTTTCAGCTGCTTGCTCGAAGTCCGCCTCCACGATAAGATTGCCCAACCCAGACTCTTGGATCTAGAAAAGTTAACCATGAGTGGCATTAATATCATTCGGTACAAAATCATACCAATTTCAATCCTTTCTCGTTATTTGTACCCTGCAAACGAACCACCACTGGCATCTTGAATCCTCCGATAGCACTGGCCGCAGCAACGATAGATTCCGCAATCATATCACAGCGAACAATCCCTTGAATAGATCAGCAAAAGATCCATCACATCACACATGTGCAGAAACTTACCACCATAAATATTTACGAGTATCCCCTTTATCCGCGTATCCCGCTGAAGGATATCAAAAGCTTTCAACAAAGTCTCCTTCGTCGCTCCCCCACCAACATCCAGAAAATTAGCACACTTCCCGCCGCAAAGGGTCACAAGATCATTAGTCGCCATCGCAAGCCCAGCCCCATTAACAACATTCCCAATATTTCCCTCAAGCCGCACATAAGAAAGACCCAACTGAGCCGCCTGATACTCATCCTCTTCACCGGGCGCCTGCTCCTCCAGAGCAAAAAGTTCCTGTTGTCGAAACCTAGCCGAATTATCAAAGCTGAATTTTGCGTCGAGGCAGAAGAATTCGTCGTCGGGCGTGCGCACGAGCGGATTCAGCTCCAGCAGGGTGGCATCTTTTTCCCGGAACAGCTTGACCATTTGGTGCAAGATGTGAGTAATTGGCGCCATCTCTTTGTCCGAGAAGCCGAACTGCGCTTGGATGTAGGAGGTTATTTCGGGCGTTATGCCGTGCGGTAAATTGAACCAGAATCGCTGAAGTCTGCTTGCGTTGGATTCGATGTTTACGCCGCCGTCGTCGGAGATAAGGAGGACGGGCATGTAGCGGTCACGGTCGAATGTGATTGCTACGTAAAATTCGTCGGCGATGTCGACGGATTTGTAGATGTAGAGCTTGTTCACTAGGAGGCCTTCGGGTGGTGTTTGCTTTGTGGTTAGGTTATAGCCGAGCATGTTGGAGGCACTTTCGAATGCCTCGGTTGGTCTGAATTATGTTAATTTCCGAGTATTTGGGGGGTTTTGCATAGTGAAATTCACGAGGATACGATGCGCACGCCGCCTTTGCCATCGCTGCTGAATTTGCCTTTGCCGCGGCCTCCGGCGAGGACTTGCGCTTTCACCACTGAGGGTGCATCTATCGGGGGATGGTCAGTTTCTGAAATGCACCAAATGTACCGAGCTCCGATATCAAGGGGATGAGCGTAGACTGACTGATGCTAGACACTACATCCTTAGCTTCCTGTGAAGTGGTGACGACGGATCCCTGAGGCACGGGAATTTGAAACTATCCACGACGGGTAAGACTCTCGTCAACATCCAAGCTCTGGAGAAACTATACATCCTTGAGTAGTCGATGGGATTGATATTCGAGAAGGCTAAGCCTCCGCAACTGCTGGATGAATGGGCCGCGACGCTAGCGACGGAGTAAGTATCTCGTTGCTGATCGGACGCCGTAGAGGTGGGCAAACAAGCTCATACCCCTTGCAAAAATCGCGAGAACGAATGCCGACCGATCATTAAGAATGTCGAAGGAAGCCGTGGAGGGCTTTGCTAGCATTCATACCGAATAGACGAATTCATGATTATAAACGTTCGGGTCTTGCGATGACATCAACACTGAAGTCACTTGGGTAGCGCCAAATACGGGGTTGAGGGTGTCACTAGGAAGCTTAATTTGGGGTCGAACGCTGGTTCAACCCCGGCTTTTTGATGTTAGTCATTAGGTTTGGTATTATTTGGTCCATTCTAGGTAATGAGATCCGATTCGAAAATAATACATGGATTCATCCAGAAAGTTTCTTCCCCCTATCATGCAAACAATTCAAACAAAGCCTAATGAGCGGGAGTGAGATTTGACTTCCTAGGCTTCCGACTCTGAACCTCCTCATTGCTCAGACTAGATCAGACTAGATCGTATCATGGCTTCGGAAATTTTATTCAAACCCACTGTTTCTCAAACCCTCACCCTTCCTGATGGTCGGAAACTTGGATATGCAACCTTCGGGCCCTTGCCCTCCCCTGAGATACCCACAATAATCTACTGCCATGGTTTTCCTGGGTCCCGTATCGAAGCTGCATTTTTCGAAAGCAAACAATTACCTGTCCATGTTATCTCTATCGACCGCCCAGGAATGGGGTTGTCAGACTTTCAACCTTCGCGTCGAATTCTCGACTTCCCTGCTGACGTTCTTGCTCTTTTGAACCACCTTCAAATTCCCCGATTTCATGTTCTAGGTGATTCGGGGGGGCTCACCATATGCCTTGGCATGCGTGAAGGAAATTCCGCAAGAAAGATTATTAAGAATATCGGTGGTGTCGGGGTTATATCCGCTGACTCTCGGAATGGAGGGTATGTCATTTGGAGCTAAGGTGGTGATGGTTGCTGGGAGCTGGCTGCCTTCCTCGATGTTAGCGAAGCTGCTAGATTGGGAATTTGGCAACACGATAAATGAACATGATCCTAAGGTGTTTGAGAATACATTCATGAAGAATATGGAGGGGAAGAGTGAGAGCGATGTCAGGTGCTTGGATGACTTGGAGTTTAGGCATATTGTGATAGAGAGTATGAGAGAGGCGTTTAGACAAGGGAGTGGAGGACCTGCGTGGGAGTTGGGTCTATACGGAAGATGGGGATTTGAGCTCGAGGAGTTGAATGAACTCGGGGAGCTTGTTACGTTGTGGCATGGGAAGAAAGATATGAATACGCCCTTTCTGATGGCGGAGAAAGCGGCAAAGGTGCTAAAGGGCTGTGAGTTGAAGGTGTTTGAGGAGGAGTCACATCTGAGTCTTCCTTACAATTATATCGAAAAGATCATAAAATGCATGTTGAATGAGTGAAAAATCACTCTGGAGTAAAACGGAATCCATCAACCAGCCACTTATTGTCGGTAAATTCATTCATTCACTTCGTTGAACGCGATCGAGCGAGGCTTCAGGCATGGATGCTTCGTGGCCGCCTAGCTTTATGATACTGAAGAGACGCAAATTAAGATGGGAATCATTTGGAACCATGGTATCATCACAGGCCATGGTACAACTGGGGTGATCTGAAAGACGTGAAACCTAGGTGCAATCTTTAGATGGAGTTCGCAGGCTTGATATAATACTAGTTATCAGGTACTTCATCTGATAACTATAATCTTCGATATTGAATGGGACTATACGTACTACCTAAGTTGCTACAGTAGCTACCCAGGTAGTTGGAATGGATCTTTGGCGCTTAAGGGATATGAGTGACTTCATGTTGCGATTCTTTCACTCTTTTTCTTCTGTCTTCATCAGCTCCGCAAGTTATAGTAATATCGTTGTTCCCAAATGGCGGTGTGTGCCGAGGGTTGAGAATGTACTGCAACCTCCGCAGCCAAAAGCTTTGCAAATTTCCCACTCATCATGCTGGGAAAGAGGTGCATGCCCATGTGGATGACACGTCGTTATGATGTATCAAAGATCAGCACAGCTCTATTGCTAGATACAGTGATGGGGTTGCGGGTCTCGTGCGTACATATGTACACATGCCTTAGATAAAAGTAGATTCTATTGCTTTTTCTCGTGACACTGGTTTCACAGTCCCCACTTTTCGGAATTGGGTGCATGCCCAGATGTCACACAGGTAAATTATATACATCATTGGAACTCGTGTTTTAGAGGCAGTGGTATTTATAGAGCTAATACTCCGTACACTGGCTGGCCAACGTGTTCCCGTCCGTGATGCATTACTGTGCATAGCGGCGCCACTGTAAATATGAAAATCTGGAAACAGGCAAATTAACATGCAAATGCCCTTTCAGTTCAATACCAATTTAACGTAATTACCATACATAAATCGCGACCTGGGCTGGAGAGTCGACATGTTTTTGTCCAGACAGTGCACGGAGTACATATCCCGGAGGTGCTCTAGATCTGAAACTTAAGGTTGATAATACATCAGTAATTGAGCGAATACCAATACCATCAGGTTCCACCCCGTGACCAAAGCTAGAAGCATACAATTCTAGGTCATGAAGTTTCCATCGACGCTAGTGGCACTAATGTGCCAGGTGCTTTGAGGCCATTGGCAAAATATATGAATTTCATATTCTATTGGTATTTACAGAAAATCGGGCTGACCGCCGATCTGACGGAGACGAGTATTGCTCCAGTTTGAGGATGTGAGGGGTACTATAAATCGCTCCTATTCCAAGGTTGTTCATGGATTCCTTTCAATGAGCCTTACCAGAACGGAAAACATTTCAATCTCTAGTTTCGTAACTTGTCCAGAATTTGAGGCCCACCATGGCTGCAGAATTCGACTCTATCCCTATCCTCGAATTTGGCGATGCATTATCTGCTACCACAAAACCAAGGTTTTTGTCATCCTTAAGACATGCTCTTGTCAAGGTTGGGTTTTTCTACCTTCGAAATCCTCCAATAGGAGCTGCAGTTCGGGATGATCTGGTCAGAAAGACTGCTTCTTTCTTCGATTTACCAATGGAAAAAAAGCAGGAAGTGGCAATAGCCAATAGTAGGCACTTTCGAGGTTACGCTTCCCTGGGCATTGAAAAAACGGCAACAAAAAGGGATCAACGTGAAACGTTGACTGTAAGTTAACCATATGCTTCATACCCTTAACGTTGAAATTCTGGTCTCTGGCTAATACGTTTCCGACTTGGAAGGTTGGCTTTGATGAGCCCGCACGTGAATTAAGCTTGCCAGCATACCATAGTTTCTTTGGTCCTAACCAGGTATGGTTCTGTCTGCAATCGAGCACCTGATGTGGCCTATGCCCAACTAATTCTCTACTAAAGTGGCTTCCCGAGTCAACCGCCCCAGGCTTGCGACATGCAATCGAAACTTACCTGGGGGAGAATCAAGCATTAGCAGACGTGTTTGTTGTCCTAGTTGCTGAGGCATTGGATATGGACCGCAACGTCTTCACTAGACTCTTGGAGAAAGATCCTCTGACCACCCTCAGAATCGCGGCCTACCCCGATCCTGGAATCGACAATGAGCCAGCAGCGGGATTCCAAGGTGTCGGTCCTCACAAGGATGGTAACATCTTGACCTATCTTCTTCAGGGTACGGATCATTCTGGTTTGGAGGTACAGAACAGGTCTGGAAAATGGATTCCTGTTCCGCCCATTCCCGATACGCTTGTGGTGAATATTGGCCGCTCACTAGAAGTCCTTACAAAAGGAGTCTGCGTGGCTACTACTCATCGAGTTAACCTACGATCGGAATATTATCATGGAAAGGACAATGCTCCCCTTGGCACACGGCTCACTTTTCCGTGCTTCCAAATGTTGAGTCTAAATGTGACCCGAGAAGAAATGGAGCTGGAACTTCCCAGTCATATTCTGTCACTACGTGAGGAAGATGTCAAATCTGACGCAGAGACATACTTCGAGGAGGTTTACAAGGGGTTGGCTGGTGAGGCTCTTCTCATAAATGCCATAACAAGCTACCCAGACGCAGGAAGAAGATGGTATCCCGATCTCATGGCTGAGGTGTTGGAGAAGCAGCAGGTGGCGAGGCAGAAAGATATTGCAGGATGATGAGTTGAGACGTGAAGAATTTCGGTACCCCTGGGTCAATTTGTCGGATAGTCGTAACTCTCAATATCTGAAGCATGATTTGCCAACAGAGACGCTCATATCGTTCATCATTCATGATTATGCAGGGCTGATGCACCGAGGAAAGCAATAAATCTACCGCAATAATGAGTCACTGCAGTACCACTTCGAGGAAGCTCAGAGACTCTTTCGATGGCCCGATCCGTGATAAAAGTACATCCTTTCCAAAACGTTAGTAAAATACGTTGCCAGGGGAACCCACATCATGATGTACTAGTTAGGAGCTGCCTCACCACTTCACCTCTTACATCTCGGCCGGCCTTTTCCATCCGTTAAAGCAATTTGCATACAAAGCTTATCTGGTGGACCTACTAGTACCTGAAACTTGTTGTTTGCCTATCCAACCTCGGTCCAACTTACTACCCGTTCATTTTACCCGCATCAGGCAACCCCATCGCATGATCTCCGTTCTTTGCTCCACGTACCCCGCCATCGGAAGTTACTAATGACGAGAAGAATATCAAAGAACCGCTCGCCTCGTCTGAAGTGCCGGTAGCGGCCGGATCCTGCGCCCTGATTTCTCCAACTTTTCGGGATTCAGCTCAGCCGAAACTCAACCACACCCGGAGCTCGTCTACCACAACAAACAGGCATCTCAGAAACCGAGCAATGGCACCACGGCAAGAGATCGACGTCCTGGAAATCGATGTCAAACACGTTCAGTGTCTACTGGAGAGCGGCAAGGTGGCAAATCTCGACCTCGTCAGACAATATATTGCCTAGATTCAGCGCCACAACAACAAGCTCCACGCCATGACAAAAACAAAATCAATCGACGGATCCACTCGAGCAAACGGTTAGATCACCTGGTCAGGAGCGTGCCGATGGCAAGATCCGCGGGCAATTCCATGGTATACCATAACGATCAAAGTGAGTGAGGATCCATTTGCGACCGGGCTCATGCCACATTGTTGATTCCCCTGTCCAGGACAATATTGCCACTCATTCAAGCTTTGGACTGCCGACCAGTGCCGGGAGCTTTGCGCTTTTGAGCTCGAAGCCTCGCAGACATGCCAAATGGGTAAAGACACTCTCTGAGTTCTCTCATTTTCTAGACGTACGAAAACTTGAGCACTGACAGCAGATAATTTTAGAACCCCTCAGGACCGTCGTCCGGCTCGGTAGTGTCCGTGGCTACTGGTTATTCTCCTTTATCAATCGACACAGAGACAGATGGATCGCTTGTATGCCCTTCTGGCCCAGCAGCACTCTACACGATCAAGTCGACGATCGGGCTTATCTCACAAGAGGGATTCATCCCCATATCCAAACCATTTCGATGCTGCAGGACCAATGTTATCATCTGTCCGACCGACAGTGGCCTTATATTTTTGGCCGCGGCTGGAGGTAAGACTCCACGTTTGTGGAATACCTCTTGGGTACCTGGATTTCAATGGAAGAGCATTTGGAATGTCAGCTGTGGCGAGGAGAGGCCAAGATGCTCTGCTGGTGAAAGTGATGAGTGAATGGGAAGCGACACTGCCCCATCGAAAGACTCCACGCTGGCTGGAACAGGCTAGCGACGTACGTCAGTCAGCTCAATATCACAACAAACGAGTCCCAAGACCGATGGAATTTCCAGCTACTAGTCAAATTAAGCCTAAAAAAGCTTTCAACAAGGGTGGGTCTCCCGACTCGGCCGCTCGGTTTCCGGTTTCTCGCACCGTCCGAAAATCCGAGTATACTACATTCGGATGGGCATGCCATTTTAACTCTATAACACAAGTGACATAGCTCCTGTCAGCTTAATCCTTTAATATTAAGCTCTCTCCTGGTATTAACTGACCGAAATACTGCGGGGTTGTTCTGTTTCCTAGCGGGTGAGTTCTTTATGCTGCCGTGCGGGCGAGTGCTAGACTCACCCGCACATGCAATAAAAACGAGCTTGAAAATTTTATGACCTTTATTGACTCGTTTTCAGAGCTCGAAGAGCAATTAAAAATCGATATTTCATACGAGAATGCTATCTGGCACGACCTGATATCAAATTGACCTCAAACAATCACCAAGTACGACACGCATTCATCCAGGAGTGGCTTACCCGTGTCACCATTCAAAATGCCAGCTTTCCAGCCACGCTTCCCATGGCCATTTTATGCTGTCTTGTTGATAGTGTCGCAGAATATGCAGATGGTTGCTGCACTGCCGACCTTGAGTGCGAGATCGGATACCGCGACCTCTGGTGGTGGTCTTACACAATCAGAGAAAATAACCCTCTACGTTGTCGCGGCAGTTGGTGGACTGTTTGCTATTCTGGGTGCTGTGATTTACGTCCTGCGTACACGCCATTTAAAGGAATGTCGGGATCAATCTCAGAAGATGACACAGTCTCTCCTGAAAACCCTGCCCATCATCCAATACAACAATGGCAGTGGGCACTCTGCAAGCACGCGGTCATCAAGCATCGTCTCCGATGATTCCATTGACGAGAAAATCGAAAATCAAAGAAATACGGCTTGTCCGATCTGTACGGACGACTTTATCGAAAATCAAATGCTGCGCATTTTGCCGTGTGAACATCAATATCATATGAAATGCATTGGAGATTGGTTGTCTCGGGGTTCGAGCTGCCCAGTGTGGTAAGCGAAAAAAAAGCAACAACGTTACTCAATAAAATTAGGAATTACTGCTAACATGTTAGTAGCCGGATTGAATTGAAGCTGCCAATCAAAAAAAGATCTGCAAAGCATGTGGATCTGTCAGATGTCGAGCAGACATACCCGCGAGCAAATGATGGACACGCAAAGAAGCTCCATAATCGCTTGCTGAGACACCTTTATAGTGTCGGGTTGGGACAACATTATAATAGTGCTTGATTATACGCTGTGTACGTAAATTTTTTAATGAATCATGATTATGCTCCTAGCGTTACATTCCCCCCCGAGATGCGTCATCGGGGTCGACAACCAACCCTAAGGGTTAAAGAAATCATTACTCCGTAAGATGAACCAAAAAAGGGATCCCGCCCTAAGCATCGTAATTGATAACAGTTAGATAAGCTCGCCAAAATCGAGCCAATTTGGAGAATGCCCAAGGCTGCAGCCTACATGATAATTGCCTCCGATCAAGCAT
Source organism: Penicillium manginii (assembly GCF_028828005.1). Classification (NCBI taxonomy): domain Eukaryota; kingdom Fungi; phylum Ascomycota; class Eurotiomycetes; order Eurotiales; family Aspergillaceae; genus Penicillium; species Penicillium manginii. The sequence continues at coordinate 1,260,978 of NW_026643109.1, read as the reverse complement.
GCCAAGACACTAGCCCTATTTTCAATCTGTGCAACCCATTTATTGGGGCTAGATGGCGAGGCTATGCAATCTTGAGTAATACAATCTGCTCGAAAAAACCTTATATAAGCGTCACATGCAGAATAAGAGGGAATTAACTTATCCAGTTGGTAGAACCCCGTCCCCTCTGCCAAGAGTCTGCCAAGGATCCCCCCTCGTAATCCCCGCGAAGACAAAGTGGCGGAAACCACCAATGAACCCTGTCTGATGGCTAGCTCTCGCCGCCCCCGCTCTGAAAGCCTGATGTCAGAAAGAGGGCGGAAAATGGCGTTGCCTACGAAGGCTGAGCTCTCTCCCAATCTGAAATCCCATCTCAACCAAGGAACTTTACAAAATAATCCCGCGGATCAGCAACTGATACCCAGCACGACTATTTCCCTCACCAATCCTAACGAGCTCTATTGCAACACTACCAGTACCTCTTATATCTTGGAGCCTCCTTTGAAATCCCTGCAGACATCCCGCCCATGCAAGTTAACGGCCAGCGGGAGCGGAAAGCTGCAGCAATGACGGGGCGGAATGAACACTTTGTCGCGAATAAGCCTCACACTAAGCTCCCAAAAGTGCTTGAGGAGGTTCATGCCGAGCACAACTCCAATATTATCGCACCCCAAGGAAAGGAGCCCATCGTTGTCGACTCACCAAAGCAAAATGCGTTTTCCCTTACCAGTCTGTGGAAGAGAGGCGGGCATCACATGCGCCGCTTGAGTAGGCCAGAAAACACTCCACCGCAATCACCCAAGCCAGCTTCATCAACCCTAGTGGATGCCCCCTCGCCGAAACCAGAAGTGCAGCCCAAGAGGACTCCATTGGATTCAAATCCGGAGATTTCGAGTGTGCCGATCTTGAGAAAGAGCAATGCGTTCGACCTTGACTCCATTATCTGGGACGAGTCCTCTGGCACCCGGAAGAACTATCAAACCCCTGTCGATCTTGATAGCATCATCTCCCGGCTCTTGCAGGTGGGACACTCCAAGCCCACAAAGAAGGTTTGCATCGAAAATGCAGAAATCATAGCTGTCTGCGCGGCTGCGCGTAACCTTCTTCTCTCACAGCCAATCCTGCTAGAGCTGGACGCCCCTATCAAAATCGTCGGCGATATCCATGGTCAATATCCGGATCTCATCCGACTATTCGAACAATGCGGGCGGCCTCCTCTGTCCAACTACCTTTTCCTAGGCGACTATGTCGACCGCGGCAAACAGAGTCTTGAAACTATGCTTCTGCTTCTATGCTACAAGCTCAAATACCCAGGTAATTTCTTCCTGCTACGGGGTAATCACGAATGCGCCAATGTCTCCCGCGTCTACGGTTTCCACGACGAATGCAAGCGAAGATGCAACCTCAAGATCTGGAAGACATTTACCGACGTCTTCAACTGCCTTCCGATCGCCGCAATAGTCGCAGAGAAGATCTTCTGCGTCCATGGCGGCCTTTCACCTATCCTTTCCGACATGAATGAGATTCGCAAACTCACACGTCCCATCGAAGTGCCCGAACACGGACTTTTAACCGATCTTCTATGGAGCGACCCCGCAAATATCAAAGACTGGGGACCGAATCCCGACCGCGGCGTCAGCTGGTGCTTTGGGAAGCCGGTTGTTACGAAATTCCTCAAGCGCAACAATTTAGACCTGGTTTGCCGATCGCATGCTGTTGTGGAGGAGGGATATGAATTTTTTGGCAATAAAGGATTGGTTACTATCTTTTCCGCGCCGAATGTGAGTGTTCTGTTTCATGGTGAACAAAATGATGACGTATCTTTGCTGACATTGAATTTTTCAAAAGTACTGTGGTGAATTTGAAAACTGCGGGGCTATCATGTCGGTTTCGAAAGAGCTTCTTTGCAATTTCATCATGTTGAAACCGCCGAATTGGAAGCCTCCGACCAAGAGATCCACGAATGTGAAGGAATCTACTTCTAGAGAGAAGGCTCTGTAAGTGTCTGAGCAGATAACCCCCATTTACCGAGAGAGCAATTGCTAATCGTTCAACAGTCTTCGCCAAGTAACTTGGAAGGGTTCTCTTTCATAGGATTAGTCTAGGTGTTTGTGTTCTGGGATTTATTCGGCGCTCTCCTGCGAGTCAATAGGGCGAAACTTTCGACATTTTTCTCTCAACAAATTGCGATTTTACGTTGACATGAACACTGCATTGGAGGAAGGAGTTTGATAGTAGCTAGTTTCCATAATTCAATAATTCATCAAGTATGGCGAACAAAAGTATGGCGAACGAATTGATAAGTAGCACGTCTAAAAAAGCAATGTGTAAAAAGCAAGAAAAAAAAGAAGAAACAAAAGAAGAAAAGAAAAAGAAAACAAAGAGAAAACCATAATCGGGACCCGCGGGATGCCGGCTCGCTCATTCTCGTATCAGCAGAGTTCGATAGTCCACACATCTCCCAATCGTTCATTCGACTCCCCCAGCCCACCATGAACCACAATAGTATTTTCACCGGCAATATCGGCATCAAACCAGCCCCGTGCAAAGGGAAGGTCTGAGCCTTCAGCAACGATTTCCTCCCATTTCTGGCTTTCAATGTCAAACGCCCACATGTCACGGAGCATCTTCCCCGCTCCTTGATGCCCCAATGAGCTGGGGTCACGCTCGCCGAATAATGTGACCAGGAAAGACCTCCCTGTCAGACGAATCGGGAGCAAAGAGGCCACGCTTCGCGGGGTCGGACCTGATTTGCCATCGGGCTGATACGAGTGCGAAGTCCAAGAGTTAGTCTCGGGCGCGTAGATATCCACACTTCCTCCCTGTTCGGAATTACCGTCGAACCCGTTCATTCGATACAACTTGCCATTGGCGAATGCGATCGATGTACCTCCACGGGGAGGATCGAAGGCTGGGGCAAGTTCCGTCCAACTTCTTTGGGAAAGGCTGAAGGCCCAAAGGTCGGATAGTCTCCCCTTCTCTGGGCAACCTGCATGGAGATAAAGCGTATCCTTTCCGTCGCTAGCCATGCAGTGGTAGCTCCGAGCTGCCGGGGTGACCTGTGAGCTCGAGTTTGATGGCGAAATACGCGACCAGCTTGATGCCGACGGATCGAATTCCCAAATCGCACCGTCTTCCTCAATAGGAGCCATCGCGACGCCTCCCCGACCAGAGAAAATGTAGACATTGTCGTTTAGAGTACACGAGGCAGTGCCGACACGAGGAGAGGGAGATCGGGACGTGGCCGGCTTGGAGGTAAGGGTGGCGTTTCCTGGATTATAATTGAGCTTAGTGCTATGATCTTGGATTAACCCTTTTCTGACTTACTACTATTCAATGAAACGACGTGGACACCGTTGTCGCGAGGCTCACGCGGTCGTAGCTCTCCGCCGAAAATGTAAGCTTGATCACCAACAACGGAGATAATTTGCGAGGAGCGACGGAGGCTTTCCTCTTCCAGAAGCTTGTGGCATTTGGCGACGATTTTCGTCATTGTAGGTATGATGGTGTAGGAGATTTCCGTGATCCAAGCGAGTAACAGAACACAATGGCGTTAGGGAATTCATCTTCTATAAATAAGCCATTGGCTTAAGACGGCTTGACGTATCGACCGTAGGTTCTGGAGATTCTGGAGGTTCCGAAGGTTCTCAAGGCTCCAGAAGATCCCCAGACTGCATAGTTGTGGGGCAATGATGGAAATGATCTACGAAGCAATCCAAAGTGTGGCCTCCGAAATCGCCGGAACTGCCGAAACCTCCGAAGTCCCGGAACACTTTCCCTTCACACTCTCCTCCTCAGCTAAAAACGATCAACATGCCTCCGAAAAAGGCATTCAATCCAAAGAGAGCTTGTGATATCTGTTATGCTAAGAAAGTAGGCAGCTGTCTCCAGTGTCTCCGCGCTATTAGCCTCCTGATTAACTATTGCTTTCTCCATCCAGACTGTGTGCTCGTTACCTACACCGGAAGGTCCCTGTGAGAGATGTGTTTACCGTAGCCTTGAATGCACATTTGAGCGAGAGAAGCCATCGAGGAAACGTTGTATACGGTGTGTGATATCCTTCAGCTCTTTACGGATTGAAAGTCCATTGATTCTCTTCGTTAACATTCGACTCCAGGTTTTCCTCCAGCCATACATCAAGTGCATCAAGCGAAGTACAGACGTTGTCTCAACGAGTCAGACATCTTGAAAATGCTCTGGCTATTGCCCAAACTGAGCAGAAACCGGAGCTTCCACGTCATATTATTGCCAGCCCAAACGAGCCAAGAACACCTACTTCTTCGACAGCGAGCTTCGTACCTAGTGGTCGGGATGGAGTGGCCCTTTCCGCAAGGTCCCCATACTCGTTGATATCCTCACAAGCAGGGACCAATACCTGCAGTCCGGCTGCTGTAACCGATAGTACAGGACTCGATGCGTCCGGTTATCAATTGGGACCCAATTGGTTTTTCAATGGCATACCGATCTTCTCCGAAGAAGGAATTAGGTGGCTTTCGACAAGAACAGACCAGAATGTCAAACTGGCTGAATTCTTCATTCCAGTAGCTGACCCCAGTCCGCTTTCGCTTGTTCAACGAGTCTCCTATGGAGAAATATGCGATTTGCCAGAGCAAGATGAAGCACGGCGAATATTGACCGGCTTTTTTGACTCTCCATTTCGACTGGCATTTCCCATCCTCGACGAAGTTTTATTTGAAACAACTATGGAAATTGCTTATGAGCCCGTGGAAAGTAATGCGGCATCTGCCACGCAACTCTCGGCCAAGGCGTGCGTTTTGGCTGCTCTTTCGATCACGGCTTGGTGGTCGAACGCGTCTCATGACAGTACGTGGGAGATTGACACAGAAATATGTGCTGCAAAGGCCCACCTCCTTCTGGTGAATCTTACAGAAAGTATCAGCTTAAACACACTCCAGGCAATAGTTTTGCTAGTAAGTATAACCCACTGCTCTCTGTTTTCGACCACGGTGAGATATCCGCTCACACAATACCCAAGCAATTGCAACGCATCTTCAAGGGCCGCTGGAAAGGAGCTACTTTCTTCAATTCAATTGCTTGTCACATGGTCTACTCATTAAGAGGCCATATTTATACGTCACCAAAATCCGATCGGCTAATGACTGGGTCTGATCGCGAAACTAACCATACTCGGACACTATTCTGGCTATGCTATATGCTCGACAAGGACATTTCACTCCGTACTGGAAATCCACCGCTTCTCACTGAGACCTACTGCGATCTGACACCACCTATTGGTATACAATATAACTTGCCGCTGACAGATCGATCTCCTGAACACACCAGTCCAGCCTCCGGAACGATCACTTCTTGTTTTCCGGGCGATACTCATCTCAGCCACTTGAAGCAGAAAGTATGCCATCAATTATTCTCTGCTCAATCTTTGAGATATAACGACGATCAACTACTTCTTAATATAAGGCAGCTAGACGATGAGATCGAATGCTGGAGAATATCGCTCCCAAGTGACGTCCGCCCTGCACTTTCTGTCTCACAAAATTTCTTATCGGATTCAGTTGAGGGTGACATACCATTCATTGTTCAGCGGATGTCTCTGCAGCTGGAATATCACCATCTGGTTACAATTGTTCACACGACGATCAGAAGATGCACACCCAACGATGCAAATAAGTCTGAAGACCTCCATGCCGTTGTCCATTCAAGCTTCGACTTATCCCTCGAGGCGAGTCGCTCAACCCTTTTGTGCCTGAAATTCCTTCTCGGTATAATTGCAGAACGATCATTTCGGTAAGAGCCATTTCTTTATTTCAATTTGCCGCACCACTTTGGGTCCCTGATTATTAAACGCGAGATACTAAATGTCGCCATCCAGATTCTTCACGTCCTATTTTATGACCGCCGCACTGGCAATATTTCTTGACATAGTCATCCATCCACTTGGGCCTCAAGCACAGCTCGACTTGGAGCTTCTCATGTCAGCAGCTAATACGATTAAGTCTATTCCCTCGCTCAATCTCGCACACAATGATATTTCCCACGTGAAAGAGGAAAGCAAGTTTGTGATGCGACTAGTATGGCTTGGAACGTGTGCAATAACCAAAGCAGACCGAGAAAGAGACTTGGTCAATCATATGGAAGTGTGATTCTAACAGGTTCGATCTAAAAACAATTGAGACATATGATCGAGATAGTTGATCTGTGCATTGCCAAAGGTCGATGCGCAACTGCCAGTAGGTAAAGCCAACCCATTTTCTTGACGTCGGTCCATATCACTCCTAAACCTCGTTTGCCTCGAGGTAGGCATCCCAAACTTTCGATATGTCGTTCTTATAGATGAAATCCTTATCGTCGTAGAGAAAACTGTCGATCTTAGTCTCCAAAAATTCATCGAAATTAGTGCTTTCGGATTGCACTTTCTGCAGCTTTTCTTGGACCTTGTCTAAATGCTCATACCTGCCGACCCGAAAAAGAAAGATAATTAGAGACCGGAAATGAGCCGGAAAACCTTCGAACTAATGTTTTGAATACTCACATTCTATTGTAATACGGCGACCGGATCTGAGAGAAGATCTCCAAGGCATCCGATAGCGGGCGACCGGTGAAATGTGTGAGCTCGAGGGCTCTTGCTAAAATCCATCCATCTTCCATCGCAAAGGTTGCCCCAGAGCCAAAGGCCCCTAAAACATAGATCAATGATTATTCTCAAGCAAGCCAGCTAGTTTACTCACCAGAAAGTGGATGGCTCGCATCTCCGATGAGGGCAACTTTGTCCCATGCAGTGATATGATCGAGACGCGGACCAGCAAACCCAGCGAATTCCCACCATTGCCCCTCTTCAACTGTATCAACTGCGTCGCGAACTCTCCGATCAAATTCCTAGACTCAAATTAGGCAATATGTCCATCTCTGACGAATTAATACTTCGGAACTATACCGTGACGCGGGACGCGACCTTTTCATTGGCTGCCGGAATACCCCAACCTACAGTCTTCCCCGGGATCTCAGGCTCATGGTAAGACCTTATCGTTATTTCAAACAGTGGATTGTTGTTTTCAGTCTCATCATCCACATCGGAGAAGTAAACATGCCCAGCCTTGCCCCACCACCAGGCGGTTGTGGATGTAATCTCAGGAAGACTATTTAGGCGTGATTTGGGAACAAGAACCCGAAATGCCGTGTTACCCGTGAATCGAAGCTTGTGCTCTGGAAAAAGGCTTCTTCTAACAGCCTGGTCAAAATGAAAATATTTAGTCCGAAGAAGCTGAACGAGAATATTGCCCTCTTACTGACCGAATGAATTCCATCAGCTCCCACTACTATATCAGCGAGAACCTCGGTTTTATCCTCAAAGGTCAACCTTACACCTCTATCTGAGAGGTCATCAAGATGAACAAGCTTCTTGCTGTACTTGATTATGTCCTTAGGAACTTCAGCTAAGAGTGCTTGCTGTAGTCGGGTTCTACGAGCGCGAATCGCTCCACGCTGATCGACCGCAGAGTTTTCTGGATGTTCGACCACACTCAAGATCTTGCCAGTATATGCATTTCTGAAGATTTCGAGAAATGGGAGGTGTGAGACTCCTCCGCTTATATAGACCGCACTAAAAGGGTTACTGACCTTTGATGAGTGTTGGATTTGGAGCCGCCTTTGACCCCCTTACTTGCCCCGAGCAAGTCCAAGACTTTCCAAGCGTTGGAACTTAGACTTATTCCAGCGCCAGCCTCTCTGGACTCGGAATGTTTTTCGTAAAGGGTCACTTCAAGAAATGGTAACTGGGACAATGCGATAGCGGTTCCTAAGCCACCAGGGCCGCCGCCAATAATAGCCACAGAGGTTAGAGTTTGTCCGACCATCTTGCCTCTGCGCAACGAATTGTCCTAGGAAAATCGAGGGCCTCTACGGGTTTAAGAAGAATATCTATATGAGCTCGGATGGTTTTTTTCCCTACTGTTGTCGCAAACCTGCCGTTCGATGGTCACATAGCACGTCATATCCAGACTTGAACGTGACATGCGCTATAATTATCCTTTCTCCACTCCCATTTCCTGAGCTTTCCTAATCATTTGTCTTGGGCACTAGAAGTATGGCAAAAATAAAGCAATAAAAAAGAGTAGGAATTAAATTTGCCACTTGGCAGGCCTTTTTCGGGAAAATTAAAGTTGACAATTCAATCTCATAAGCCACCCATGTATTGCTATTATTGGTGGCGCCGATATTTGCAGGCATCGTGCCATACTAGCGAATAAGCCATAATGACCGGTCCTTTATTTCCAATTCGCCTCAAGGCTATCTGCCTTTGATCTAAGACAAGGCTTTGATATGATAGGAGCTCCACGACAAATCTTCGTCCCAAATGGTCACTCTAAAGCTCTTATCTGGGCCTGGTCTTCTTAACATGAATCAAATCCAATATCCTGGTAAATACAGAATATTCATATATCAGCCAAGAGAGGGTAACAAAGAGAATTTTGCCACTTCGAATGCTCTTTAAGTACCCTCAATGATGAAATTATGTCGCTAGGTGTTTCGCTTCTTTCATGCCGGTATCCTGAAACAATTACAAGATCAAAGAATAACCATGGATATTCAGCTACGCGTGTTATTATCTAAACCATTTAACCATGATGCTCCCTATAGTCAGCAATCCCGAGGTCCCGTTCATAATTCACAACTTGTTGAAAGTGCTGTGATTTGATACTCCTAAGTACTGGTACTTACTATATTTTCAAGTTTGCTCAGAGACCGCGATACTGTTAAGAAACGGTGGCATCGAACTCAAGTTCTTTCATTGAATCCTCCGGGCATCGCCACTATGGGAAGCCTCTCAAAGGCACTTCTTATGCTAGGCGGACTTCTAATTCATACGTGTATGGCCAATTATTCGGATTCAAACACAACTCTTCGAGAAAGAAGTCGAAACGACACTCCCTGCAAGGTATATCTCATCCAAGGGATGGATTCGTGCTCTAGTATCGCGAAAGCCTATGATATTACCACGGCAGATATCGAAAAACACAACAGCAAGACATATGCATGGAAGGGCTGTGATAAACTGAGGCAAGGTGACTTCATATGTGTTAACTCCGGAGCACCCCCGATGCCAGCGGCATTGCCAAATGCGGTGTGTGGACCACAAGTCCCAGGAACCAAACGTCCAACATTCCCCGAGGCCTGGGCTAATCTCAGCTCTCTTAATCCATGCCCTGTTGGGCAGTGTGTATGTTTCCATATATCATGAGGCTCATGCATAAGTCTAACTGTTTTTAGTGTAACGAAGGACAGTGCCAGAATGGAGCAGATTCCTGCGGTGCTGCAGTCGGCCAGGCTACAGTTGCTGCCACCTCGACAAAATCATCACCTACTTCATACACAACCCAACGCATCACTGTGGATACAAGCAAGGACTCTACAACTACAACTACAACTACCTCAATGAGTACCACCAGAAAAGACAAGACCACAACGACCGAGTCAAAAACAACAACGACTGAGAAGCCCGAAGAGACCGCCGACTTCTTCTCCATTTTCATATATCGATCGAAGGACTGTGATCCTGATGGCGATTATTATGCAGTGGAAGGCCACGCCATTGGCTTTAACCAAGATTGCTTTGGAATACATAGCGGGATATCTAACATTAGTACTGCAACGAACACATATTGCAATTGGTACTGGAATGGAGGCAAGAACATGTCACACTGTGATTTTGGAGATGACATTAGTTTCAAATCAATCCGCGTCCCAGCTGGAATGTGCAACATTTTTGATACGGATGACTGTCAAAGCAATGGCATGGCACAGCTTTATACTTACGATGATATCCGTAAGAACGGCTGCAAAAATGTGGACAAGGCGGCACCCGGAGTTCTTGCGGGGATGCAATGCTATAAAATGGTATAACAGAAGCCGTCTTGTGTTCCAAGATTTACTAGAAGTTTAGGGATATGGAATCTCTTTATTGTGTAAAATTGTAACATGAGGCTGATTAGTAGGGCAAGTATTGGCGCAGATCTGCTTCTATAATAAGTAATTTATACTATGTTTTGAAAATAACGATTTCTTAAAAAAAGGAATTACGGGCTTATCAGCTGGTTGATCATGAAAGTGGTGGAATTTCTTGGCTTCTTGTCTCTAAATGGTCAAAATTCTTTCCTATTTCGGTAGTTCAGTGACCCAGTGTCAAGAAATTTGCCTCATCCGAGGACTACAGAGATCTTGGTAAAAGAGATAACGTAAAGCACCACTCTCTTCTGGCCAAAGTGTGGATTGAATGTCCGACTTTCCAAGAAAAAAGCTAAATCAATCCGGGATTTCCAAGCATAAACCTTTTATTCAAGGGGTTTTTCATCACCCCACTTCAGGTAGCACAAAAAATGCGGAGTACTCCAGGGGTCGTTACACTTCATACCAGGACTATTTAAGCAAGGCGATATTCAATTCTTGATTAAACGTGAAATCTATTTCCAGCTACCTTCTCAACCTCTTCTTCCAAAACCTCTTTAATCTGCCTACTTGACAACAAAGCCACCTCAAAATGCAATTCTTCAATTATCCCGGAACCGAGAGCAACTCGGAGGCATTTCATTATTCGCAAGCTGTTCGAATCGGGAACATTATCAAGACATCGGGTCAAGGTGGCTGGGACGAGAAGGGGGATATTGCAACGGACGTGAATCAACAAGTCGCCCTCGCGTTCTCGAATATCGAAAAGTCTCTAAAAAGCGTGGACCCGCGTCTGTCATGGGAAAATGTCTATGCTGTCCGCAGCTATCATATCAATGTGGAGGAAACATTTGATGTGGTCACGAGCAACTTCAAAAAGATAATTCCTGGACATCGGCCCATTTGGACCTGTGTGGAAATTGGCAAACTCGGCATTGAAGGAATGGCTATTGAGATTGAAGTTGAAGCGCATTTTCCCTATTAAACTTCGGAAAGCATCTCAATTATCCTAACCATAGGCAGACTTATCGTTGCCCAAAGTGAATTATATATGTGGAGTTTCTCCCTAAGAAATCGAGCTTGCGTAACTATTCTCAAGTCCTCCGGATCTCATCCTATTATATAAATGCTAGAATAAAAAGGGCCTGGGTTAGAAATTTTGTTCTTCCGTAACAAAGCTGATCGACCCGGCAAAGCAGCTCGTAGGATAGTAAAGAGTAAATGCGGGGGTGAGCCGCACGCAATCCCTGACTAACTGAATCTGGAAGGTTTTTGGGCATTTTTGTATTTGCCAGTGGTACGCCGGAGGCGAAAGATAACCGAGCCAGGTCGCTTGAAATTACTAGTGGGATTACGCTACCCCGCATTCGCCCCTCTGATAGCGAAATAGCCTGTTCTATCGCTACCGGATAACTTGATTATAATGGTAGCAAAAAATGACAGCAAAAAGGGACTATATTTGTGATTTAGTTGTGAATTTATGAAATTGGCCAGGGTTGGTCCAAAATATTACTTTCTTCAGCGTAGGGTAAAGCTTATCTTGGGGACCACAGAGAAGTCGGCTTTATAAAAGGAATCTACGACGTCCCGTAGCAATACCTAGAAGAGTCGACAACAAAACTGATTCTGTTTTAGGGCAAAAAATGGAGAATTCGAGCCCCAGCCTGCAATCCCTCGAGAAGAGAGTCAATCCAGAAATTGGAGATTATCAAGATGAGCAATTGTTTCAATTGGGGTATACACCCCAGTTGAAGCGCACACGAAAGCTATCCACGATGGTATTCATGTCTCTCTCAATTGCGTCAATTCCTTACGGAGTCGGCAGTTCATTAATAAGCGCTGTCTATGGAGGAGGTCAACTCTCAATGTTCATTGGATTGCTTATCGTTTTGGTACTGGATTCTTGCGTTGCCGTCTCGCTTTCGGAATTAGCATCCCGATATCCAACTTCATCTGGCGTCTACCACTGGTCATTCCGCCTACTGAAGTCGAATGAAAATCGCACATTCATCTCGTTTGTCACTGGATGGATATGGCTAATCGGGAATTGGACTATATCTCTTTCTGTCAATTTCGGCATTGCATCCCTCATTGCCGCCACCGTATCGATCTTTTACCCTGACTGGACGGCCTCATCATGGCAGCTTCTACTCATATTCTACGCGATTTGCCTTGTGACATTTGTCATCTGCTTCTTCGGCGACCACCTCCTGCCGCTAATTGATACGCTCTCCGCCGCATGTTCGGTGGTGACTTGTATCGCATTTGCCATCACCATGGCAGTTTTGGCAAAAGAAGGTCGACACGATGCTCAAACAGGTCTTGTTGGGTATGACCCAAGTTATTCAGGGTGGGAGGAACATTTTACGTTTTTTATCGGACTCCTTCCGCCAGCTTATGCATTCTCTGCTCTCGGGATGACGGTCTCCATGGCAGAGGAATGCACAGATCCTTCTACGCAAATACCCACTGCGATCAGTCTGGTGCCCGTTGTCGCCGGCATTGCCGCAGTGATTTTTACCTTGCCGATATGTTTCACTCTGCCGCCACTCGCCGATATTATCAATGCGCCATATGGCCAAGCGTTGCCATACATCATCCACGTTGTAACAGGATCACCGGCGGCATCAATTGTGCTCATGGTACTTGTACTATTAGTTGCAATATTCTGCTCCATCAGAATCACTACCACCGCAGGCCGATGCACATGGGCATTTTCTCGGGACAATGCGCTGCCATTGTCGCATTTGTGGTCTGCGACCGTGAAGGATAGTCCTCTATCGGCATTATGCCTCGTGACTGTAATTGAAATGCTCCTCGGTCTAATTTACCTTGGCAGTACGAGTGCCTTTACTGCTTTTGCGTCAGTGGGAGTGATTGCCCTTGCAGTGGCCTATGCCATTCCTATTGCGATAAGTTTACTTTATGACAAACGCGTCGAAGTTGGTCAATCGCGTTGGAAGCTCAAGCCTATAATCGGAAAAGTTGCAAATGGTATTGCACTGCTTTGGATCGCCTTCCAGGTCGTTCTCTTCTCTATGCCGGTGACTTTGCCTGTGAATTGTGAAACCATGACTTACGCATCCGTCGTTTTTGTGGGCTGTGTTGGTTTGAGCATGTTGTGGTATCTGTTATATGGTCGGAAATGTGAGAAAATTCTCTTTTTAATAATCTTTGTCATTTCTAACTCGACTGTTCTCAGATTTCAAAGGGCCCGTGGAAGAGATCGATGGTACAGCAGTCCAATAAAGGAATTGAGACAGATGGACATGATTTTTTTCTTAAAAAAAAGAAAGCTTATGTTTGTAATATCCCCTCATTTTTGGATTAAATCAGAGAACCAATACATCCTTTCCCAATGAGGAGAATAAAACTTTCCAATCACCCTCTTGTCGATCGGAAGACCAAAGCTCTTCCAAAGCCGCTCGTATACTAAGTAATGAGTTGAACCTTATGGTTCGAAAGATCGAGTCTAACTTGCCCAGGATGTGACTTTGATGGTCGCTTGTAAATGAATGTGCCCCAACCACATAAAGTGGAAATACGATACAGTTATGAGCTTTCGAGCCAGGGCTAATAGCTTGAATACACCCCATGCAGAAACTGACATGCTGTTGCACGAGGTGATGGCGAGGGGGTAGCCCGACAAACCGCGCGATAAAGATAAATCAGAGCGCTATGCTGAAATGCACGAGTAAATGCAGAGGTCTGGTTGGCCTTTTCCAGTTCGGATTTCGAAAGGGTTTCTTCTTCTGGGCAGCCGAAGTGATCCAGACTCAGGACGGAAAAGCTGGGCTGGAGACGCCGTTCGAAGTCTCGAACTTGGTCAATTTGTAGTTTCTCTTCGTTGGCTTGTATTGATTGTCGATAGAATGCCATCTCTGCCATTGTTTGGAATATAACGGACAGATTCACGCCATATGGCTGCTTCTCCCACCAAACGGGCCCGCGCTCGATTTCTTGCCAGATCTTACCAGGGAAGCAAGGTGCTCGATCGTCAAGTAGCGCGCGAGTGAGGTCTGTAGAGGCGAACTCGGAAAGTAACATCAGAGGGGTTCTCTTTTTGGCCCTCGCCCATAAGCGCATCGAGCCCTCCGAGCTGTTCCACGATGGCCTGTACTCCAGCCTGGTGGCTCGCTGTTGACGCCGACTGTTCTCCACAATCTATGAAACCATCAAGAAAATAGAGCAATAGGACGGCGACTAATAATCTGGATAAAGACTCATTGTTGGAGATATTCTGATGTAATTGTTGTCGGACTGACGTTAAGCAGCTAAGCCTTTTTTCGCTTATGCACTTCAACTGGTTGGGGCTGTTATCATGCTGAAGGACACGATGCGCCTCAGCCAATTCGCACATCGCGAGTAGAACAGGCTCAAATTCCAGTGCCAGTGAAATGGGGGGAGGACAAGGATGGGCGGCGGTCGTGAGCAAGGGCCAAAGGGCAGCCTGGAAGTAGTCGAGTGATTTGAGCTCTCCCGAGGCCAGGTGGGCATCATGTAATTGACTGAATAAAGTCGCTTTGGGTGATGTACAAGCCGCCTGGTAAGCTAAGGGGGCAGATTTCGTAGGGCGAGAATTCCAGCGTACGAGAAGTTTGTCGAAGCTGCACTTTGCGCCGGAGAGGATACATCGGCGACAACGGGGCTGCACCAGGTCGCATTTGACCCGACGTTGCTTACATGGCCAGCATGAGCCTTGAACGATCCTCTGGCGCTTGGGTGTCATATTGTGTACGGTCGCAATGGGTCTAGAGTTGGTAGTACCCGGAAATTGAGACCGTTAAAGGAGGTCAGATTCTCGATGGGTGATCGTCTCAGTGAGTGAAGTGGCACTTCTCTGCCGATTCCCCAATTAAGAAGGTCCCATGGCCTATAGATAACATGTGACCTGAGGTGCAGGGTATATCGGAAATGGCTGATAGGCATTTCCAATGATGAGGACAAATGACTTTCCCAGCGTGGAATGAAAAGCGGGGGATTGGCGCGGATTGGCGCGCGATTGAGGGTCCTCGGGGGTCGGGCACTCTCCAACTGATATCGGGGTATCTTAGGATACCCGAGGCAAAAGAGATAACAAAACTGCCGGAGTTTTGAATCTCAGGCCATTTAACTTTCCACCTTCGGTTAGCGGCCTGTCATGGTCAAAATACTTACCCTAAATGATCTAGTCGTGAGATAAGTATCTGGGGTACCGAAGGTTCTGATCTGATATGCAGATGCAGCCTAGTACTGTATGACTCGAATCTATAAAACAGGTGCTTCCAAGGGTTCTGGAGCCTTCTTAATATTCCATTCTGAATATTCTTCCCCGTGTAATTGAAATATGGAGTTCTTCGACATGATCTCGCCAACGGCCCTCTCATTGCCAGGCAACCCACTCCCAATTTTAGGAATACTGGCTTCCCTACTAGCTTGGCTTTTTCTCAAGGGCTTCGCGGTGAAAAATTCCAAGGTCGATTCACGAAACCACAAATCAGAGGGAAATGAACCATTTGTCACGCCACTTCCTAATGCAATTCTTGATGATCCAACTGCTACATCGCCAAAGCTGTATAGACCATTCCGCCATGGTCCAAATTTTATCACGATGGGGATCCGGAAATTGGGCTGGGACAACTGGATCGAAATGGACTCATACTTTCTTCGATATCACGATATGAAGGCAGCGGAACTGAAGGAGGAATTCCACGAACATGTCAAATATGTCGACAACGAGGCTACACGAGATGCCTGTTTTGAATTGAACGAAGAGTTGGTGCGCTATTTGACGCATCGCTACCCAAAAGTATATCGACTGGAGGGAGGAAAGGTGCACAATAGCCTGACTAGCGAGAGCTTTGCATTTCCCGCGGGTATGATCGACACCAGTGATCCATCTAATTGCACCGGCTCATTTCTGTTTAGCAACCCCCGATGAAGCTCTGGCAACCTCAGCTTTGCTCGTCCAAGACGATCTAGTGATCATGGTGAAAAATGATGGTGAATAATTACACGTCCAGTGGGGTGTATAATTCTAACTTTCGATAGATGGAGAGTATCACCTCGACGCAGCTGCGGTTTGCCTTCCCGGGTTCTGGCGTCTAAAAGAAAAGTTTCGCATGTCGCTTGACACATTGCACTTCGAGGCTGGTGTCCCTCATTACGCAGCGAAATTGCAAAAAGCCATGAACAAGTTTTTCCAAAAGTTGACTCCAGACAAACCCGTGGAAAGGAATAATGTAATTCACTCACGGTCTTTCCTATACCATCATAACTGACTAGTTTTAGTTTTTCATCCAGTTAGACGATGGATTGCACTGGTCCCATCGCATGGGAGACCAGCAAGGCACTGAAGTTGCTTGTACGTTCTCATCAATTTATTTAAATTCACTAGTACTTTTCTAACATAGACTTTACAGCATGGGCTACAGCCAACAGCAGAGGTCTTGCCGTGGACGAGATCCACTTTCGCAGCGAGCGACAGACATTACGTCGGCTACCTCGGTCAAACGCGATTGTGTTTACGATCCGCACATATTTTGAGCCGGTGACTAAAATCGCCCAGGAGCCGCATATCCCCGGCCGTTTAGGGGAGGCAATTCGAAGCTGGGATGACACTGTCTCCTTTTATAAGGGAAAATCACACTGGGACAAGATTTTACTGCCGTATCTCGATGAACAAGACAAACTGCAGAAGGAACGTGGGGAAATCCAGAGCGAAGAGGCCAACTTCCCATATTAAGAGTTTTTAGAATTGTCTTCATGGAAAATGGACATATTTTCACTATAAGACCTCATCAAAATTCCAGATACATGGCAGTTTACAAATTCCGAATCGGATTCGAGACATTCTATTCCACCTGGGCATCGATAGCGCAGTCACAATGGCCGGAACTCCCATCGGATGCGTCAAAAAGCCAATGTTCCATTCTAAACTTGATTATTCGGTGGAAATGGAGTACAATTGCATCATTTTGTCTACAATTTTTAGGAATCTTCGGACAAATACTCCCCACAGACCGACTGACTAACCCCTCGGGCGGCCATTTATCGGATTTGTTTGACTCGGTCCGGGATCGGGCATGCCGATCATCTACATTTACGCCGCCGGCTATGTGCAGCTAAAACCCCGATAAACAACCCTCATTGGGCCGTTGTTCTCCAGCAAAAGGTTTAACGAATGTAACACTGCTTTGTTATGAAACACGTTCAAGCAACCAATAGCTCGCTCAAGATGATTTTTCCGCGATCTCATCACATGTCTGCAATTTAAGCTAGTTTACGGTCGACGCCGGAGACCGTGTTGAAGTCTTGCGAGCTGCAGTTTCATTTCCGACTGATCGACTCTGTGCCCTGACGATCTGCACTCGTCGATCCACTGGAAGCTGTGGGTTAAGAATTGTCCTAGGATAAGGTTTTCTTTCTCCATTCCCCGTGGGGCCGATGGAGACGGCGATGATGAAATGGTCTATTATGGGGGAGGATATAAACTGGGAGAATGTCTCGCGGGTTGGAACAGGACAGAAAAGAACTCTTACTGCGAGATAATTCAAAATGGTCGGCTCCAATATTCTGGCTCTAGCTCTGCTGGTTCCCGCTGCAGTCTCGTCTGCCATTCACCCCCATCGCCGGCAGTCAGGACTTGATGGATTCATCCAGTCCGAGGCTTCGGTTTCACTTCAGGGCATTCTGAACAATATCGGACCCGACGGCTCCGCTGTTTCCGGGGCATCTGCCGGCGTTGTGGTCGCTTCGCCCTCGAAAACAAACCCCGATTGTCAGTGATCTATTATTTCAACCTCGAAAAGTTACAAAGAAAAAGCAAATCCAGCTGACAGCTATAGATTTTTATACATGGAGTCGTGACGC
This sequence comes from Penicillium manginii, assembly GCF_028828005.1. NCBI lineage: Eukaryota > Fungi > Ascomycota > Eurotiomycetes > Eurotiales > Aspergillaceae > Penicillium > Penicillium manginii. The sequence continues at coordinate 1,243,227 of NW_026643109.1, read as the reverse complement.
GGCCTTGACACTCAAGGTATTGATCGATCAATTCATCGCAGGTGATAGTTCCCTCGAGGCGGTCATCCAACAGTACATTTCCGCCCAGGCCAAGCTGCAGGCCGTATCGAACCCATCGGGAGATCTGTCCAACGGAGCAGGCCTTGGAGAACCCAAGTTCGAGACCAATTTGACTGCCTTCACTGGAGACTGGGGCCGACCACAACGCGATGGACCAGCCCTCCGCGCAACAGCTCTCATCGCATACGGAAACTACCTCCTCTCTTCCGGAAAACAGTCGGTAGTGAAGTCGAACATCTGGCCCACCGTGCAAAACGACCTCAACTACGTGGCTCAATACTGGAACCAGACCGGATTCGATCTGTGGGAGGAAGTTCAGGGATCATCCTTCTTCACCATCGCCGCACAACATCGCACCTTGGTCGAGGGAACTGCCTTCGCCAAATCGCTCGGAGAGGCGTGTGATGGCTGTGACTCTCAAGCCCCGCAGTTACTTTGCTTCCTCCAGGATTTCTGGAACGGAAGTGCGGTCATCTCGAACTTGGCCAATAATGGTCGTTCCGGATTGGATGTCAATTCCATTCTCAGCTCGATCCAGACCTTCGACCCCAGCGCTACTTGTGACGATAGTACTTTCCAGCCATGCTCTGCTCGTGCGCTCCTCGCTCATAAGGCGGTAGTTGATTCATTCCGATCCATCTACAAGGTCAACAGTGGCAAAGAGGCTGGCAGTGCCGTGGCTATTGGTCGCTATCCTGAAGACACTTACCAAGGAGGCAATCCCTGGTGAGCTTATTAATTTTCTGACTGGGTTCTACATCCGCGTTCTGCATGCTTATATCAATCATCACTCCTAGGTACCTCGCAACTTTGGCCGCCGCCGAGCAACTCTACGATGCCCTCTACCAGTGGAAGCAACAAGGATCTCTGGCCATCACGCAGACCAGCCTGCCCTTCTTCCAGGATCTGGACTCGACAGCTCGCGTGGGAAATTACTCCAGCTCCTCATCGACCTACAACTCGCTCACTGGGGCCGTCCAGACATATGCGGATGGATTTTTCTCGGTTGTTCAGCAGTATACTCCCAGCAATGGATCCCTGGCTGAGCAATTCACCCGGGATGATGGTACTCCAATCTCTGCGCGCGATCTGACCTGGTCTTATGCGGCGTTCTTGACAGCTTCGGACCGTCGCAGTGGAACTGTTCCTGCGAGTTGGGGGGGCATCTAGTGCCAATAAGGTACCGTCACAGTGTCAGGGCAGCTCGGCCACTGGTTCTTATTCGACTCCAACCGTGGGATCTTGGTAGGGATCACAGGGTGGATGGAAATTAGTTAGTTAATTACGTGAAGCGCGTTTACGCTCATTCTATGTAATTGCCCCTTGTAGTACACCCATTAGCCCCCGCGTTATCTCATGATTACATGTCGGTCTTTGATGAGTGATATCATAAATGCTATCATTTCAGGCGTACTTCAAGGTAATAGACAATATGATAATAGCTATTGGAAAACTTCAAATTAGAGGAAGATATTGGTATTTCCCACGACATGTCACTTTTTGTCTAGCTTATCTACGAAATGATATTCAGCTTCTCCGTTTCCCAGTCACGCAGTTCTTGAGAAGTGCGTAGGGTATGCGGATGACTTAAACCAAGTATTTCTCTCCGTTTGGTCAGACAATGTCGGAGTAAGCGAACAGCTTTAACATCGTGACCTGAGGATTTCCAGGTAAATGCCAGGTTGGCCATACTTAGCAGTGTGTGGGGATGATCCTCGCCGAGCTTTGAATTTCTCATGTCTAATACCTGCTTATCAAGCTTCTCAGCTTTCTCCCACTGACCATGGCTGAAGTAGGTTGACGCCAGGTTGGCCATGCTGCTTAGCGTATCAGGATGATCCTCGCCGAGCTTTCGTTTGCTAGTTTCCGTCGTATGTATATGGAGCTGCTCGGCCTCTTCGAACCGGCCCTGATAACTGTATATTGACGCTAGGTTGTCCATGCTCGCCAGTGTGTCGGGATGATCTTCGCCGAGCTTTATCTTGCGAGTTTTGATCACCTGTATTAAGATCTGCTCGGCCTCCTCCCACCGGAGCTGTCCTATATATATCAAAGCTAGTCTATACATACTAGCCAGCATGTTGGGATGATCGTCGCTGAATTTTAGGCTCTTGCGACCTTCGATTATCTGCATGTTCAGCTGCTCGGCCTCTTCCAACCGGCCCTTTCCCCAGTATGTTGATACTAGTTGAGACATGGTCGTCAACGTATCAGGGTGATCCTCGCCGAGTTTTATCTTTTGCACATCTATCACCTGCAAAAAGACCTGCTCAGCCTCCTCCCACTGGCCCTGTTTATAGTATGTTGATGCCAGTTCGGCCATACTTCTTAGCGTCTCAGGATGATCGTTGCCAAGATTTACGTTGCGAGCGTTGATCACCTGCATAAAGAGCTGCTTGGCCTCTTCCCACCGACCCTGGTGAAGAAATGTCAATGCCAGGCTATGCATAGTCGATAGTGTGTCAACTTGAAGATTATCCCGGTCGAGCTTCTTGTGATTTTCGATCACCTGCACAAAGAGCTGCTCAGCCTCTTCCCACCGGCCTTGTAACCAATACGTCAATCCTAGTTCATGCATGCTAATCAGAATGCCAGAATCATCCAAATGCTGGCCGAGCTTCTTGCGAGTTTCGATCACCTGCACAAAGAGCTGCTCGGCCTTTTCCCACCGGCCTTGAGACCGATACGTCAAGGCTAGCTCATGTATACTCCACAGCGTATCGGGATTATCCTGGCCGAGTTTCCTCTTGCAAGTTTCCATTACCTGCACCTCAAGCTGTTCAGCTTCTTCCCACTGACCCTGCTCCCGGTATGTCCTTGCCAACATTGTCGTACTGTCAAGGGTTGCTTTGTCCTCGACGCCTAATAACTTCACCCTGTCTTTTCTTGACTTTGATGCCATTTCACCCGTATCCTCTATCTTACCGCTTCCCGATGCGTACCATGCCCCATTATAGAGCAAAGTAGCCAGCTCTAGTCGAGATTCGGATGAAAGCGGCTTTTGTGACATTGCGCATTTGACATGCGGATAGAGAACTTGGCACTTTCCCCAATTTTCATGTTCACCGGTGGGAAATTCTTCGGACAAGTTGCGAATGAACTTCTCCCTCCATTGCTCTACCTTTCCGTGAGACTTTAACCACGCACGCATCGACAATTGCACTAGTCTATGCATCGTGAATGAAGTGCCGTCCTCACTAATAGATATGAATGAATAATCCCTTAGTGTAGCGACATTATCGTCAAAACTTGAACTACAACCGATATCTGATTCTGACTCGGATGTCTCATCGTCACTAAAGTCCTCGACCTCTGAGCTCAATAAATCATTGGCCTTGGGGCGATCCTGAACAAGGCTATCGGGTATTCCTTGCCGATCAAAAAAGCTCATGAGAGAAAGTAACTCGGTTGCAGATGGCTTTGTCTGGCGTAGGTAGTCGAATGATATTTGCCACGTCACCAGAATTGAATTCTTCGCTTCCCAGTCACGGTAGACATGACCTACCTCTTTCTTCAGGAGCCTTATTGCCTCGCGATCACTTCTTTGAAAATCGCTTAGGTATTGCGTCACTGAATAACGAGGCGCCCTGTTTCTGATATAGCTGCCAGCCTGTATGATTGCCAGCGGCATATAATCCAATGCGTCTGTCAATTGTTGGCTCTCTTGGCTGCTTGCGGTCTGTCCAAGTCTTTTTTGGAGGAGTTCCAACGCCTCAGATCTCTCCATTGGCTTCACTTCAACAAGGCCCTTGAAATCGACAATTCTCAATGCAATCTCTCGGCTTCGAGTCGTGAAAATGGTGGATCCCTTCGGGTTTCGAGGGATGTATTCTAGAAGTGGTTTAATCGGAGCGTTCGCCGGATTGTCGTTTCTCGTAGCTGGGCGTGAGCAAAGGAATTCGTCATCGACATTATCAAGGATACAGATCCAATGCCCACACTTCTGATCTCGGAGCCAATTCTCGACTAGTTGAAATATGTTGGCTTTAGGGTCCTGACGTCCGCGGAGTTTGATCTGGTCTGCGATATCCCGGAAACTTTGCTGGAAACGGGCTTCGTTGCTTGCATGAACCCAGAAAACCCAGGTTGTCGGTGATTTATCACGGATCTGATAAGTATACTCGATGGCGAGTTGGGATTTCCTTTGACTTATCAGTAACGGACTACGAGGTATAGTTATTGGTGGCTCGACACTTACCCGACACCGCCGAGGCCCACCAGCGCTACTCTCGAGGCAGGGACTGAGCCCTTCTCATAAATCTGATCAAGTAGTGTCGAGCGATGGACGAAATCGGGATCACGCGGGAATGGGACGGTTGATAATGGACTGGGAGGAGTTTCCGGTCGTTCTAGTTTAGGGAATTGTCGTTAGTTGGCGAAGGCTGACGGTTGTGTCTCTGAGTTCGGTATATTTACCAGGGGGATGGAATTCTGCATGAATGGAGCCGTGATTCTCCTTAATCTGAAACCCATGGTTGTTGTCGCCGAATGATATGGATGGTATAGATTCCATGATCGACATCCATTCGTCTTGCCTCAATATAAAGTCGATTTTATTTGACTCTCAGCTCAGGGAGGGGTAAACAAAACACATCACTTGTCATCAGGTGACTTTAGCGCTAATAAATACGCTATTTTTATCCTAATAACTTGAAGTTATTTTAGTAACTTAGAGGATACTCTGTATGGCAAGATGATATACGGGAGAGTCTTCCCCGGGCCTTGAGATCGACTCGTGCTACATTCAACCAAGCTCTGTATTGAGGTGAACTGATATATTCCAACTGTATAACTAATTCTCTAGTGTAGGCAGTAGAGCTCGTCTAGGCAGAATGTCTCAGATTTGCCGGGGGCCATACGAGGGACTCCACTTGCGAGCCTCATTCGTTTACTCGTTTACTTAACTAGTTAGCACTCTCAGACTGTTCGGCCCCAATCGCCCTTTTTATTCGGGTGGCGCCCTGAAAAACCGAAACCCTTTTTTCTTTTCTCCTCTTCTCATCTGCGATCATAATTACATTCCCCTCTTGTTACCCTGCCTTGTTAGGTGATTTTGTGCATAATGGGCCGCTTTAACGACCGCCCCGATGATCTGCCCGCTTCTTCCTCACATTCCTTACACACTCTCGACCCGGACGAGATCAACGACATTGACGAGCAACCCCCTCCTTACACCGACGACCCAGAACTTGGCCCGTCCCAGATCATCCCCTTCTCAAGCCCCGCAGAATGGCCGGTTCATTCGCCCGCTCGCCCTGGTCGATAGCGCTTATATCCTCCCCGGCGCGACCGAGATCAAGGCCGAAGACAAGCGCGCTGCAACCACCTCAGCAATCCTCTCGCAAGATGCCGGTGTCCTCTATCGTGCCATTCGACGCCAAATGAAACTGCCTCCTCGACCAATCCTCTCCGTTACCGGCAGCCACACCGAGTCGACCAAAGACAGCAATAACAAGACCACTACAAGCAGCGTGACCGACTTCCAGTTCCAGCTAGACTTGGCCGAGACCATGTTGACTGGATGGGAAGGAATCTCAGCAGACGGTATCGCGAATTGGTTCAGCGCCTACGTGAGCAAGGACGAGGACGACATCCTCGCCCATCGTGGCGGCAGACTTCGCTCGAAGGTGTACAAGGCTCCGCAGCCAAAGAAACAAGGTGCAATTGCACTAGAAGATGAAAGCGATGCTCGTCTCATTGGACCTGATGCCGAGACCGACACGATCGAAGACCTCGACCCCAATGACCGAGACCATTATGTCCTCAAATTCATTGATGACGACTTGAAGATGTGGTGTGAACGATACATCGCGGATCCAGCCCCAGTCAAATCGTACGTTACGAATCTTGCAATCATCTGACCACGGACACACTTTGCTAATTCCTTTGACTCTATAGATTCTCCCTCCACCGTCACCTTCAAGCCTTCAGCACAAAAACCATCCGCAACGCCCTCGACACCCACATCCGCGACCTAAACTACCGAGGCTCCCTATCTTTCAAGCAACACTCCGCCCACGGAACCGTAACAATTTACTCCCCGCACTGGATCAACAGACTCCGCCTAAACCGCTTCGTCTGGTGGGCAGTCGTCATCCTCCAACTGTGGATAATAACCTGGCCGATAATCTGGCTAATGGAAAAGCGGTACGAAGTCGCCCAAACACACTGGAACGCCTCCCTTGAAGCAGACGCCACGACCGGCCTGTCAAAATGCTACGCCCAGGGCCGGGATGAGTCCCAGCTAGCGCAGTTCTGGGCCCCCGCTGTCAAACACGCGGCGTGGACCAGGCGGAATGGTGAGAACGGCCTCCTTACGAGGATCGATGCCGAACGATTGCAGGGTATGACTACAGATCAACTCATCGGCTTGCGGGATAGTCCTTCTGAGTCGGAGTGTGAGCGGCGGGCGCGTGTTGACCGTGGGGAGGGTGGGTTTGTTGATGGGATTATTGGCCTTGCTCGTGGGGTTTCGGAGATGTCGCAGGATTATCGTCTGCGGATGGGATGGGGTGGGAATTGTTAGGTTATAAAAAGATGGAAACTAGCACCCTGGTTGTATCTGAGCATGCGGCATTCTCTTGAATTTTCTCAATAGCGAGCGCTTCTTTTTTTCTTTGGTTATAAACTCTTTATGCAATACCCATTCAATATCTCGCAAATTACCAGTACCTCGAACATTCGAGGGCCGTGACCCCGGTCTAGTATAAAACGATGAGTATCAACTATCACAAGTTTGCTAATGCTTTGTGTTGACTAAAATGACCGGGTGACCGAGTTTAACAATGGTAGGAAAAGCATAAATCAATTTTTCGTAATGTATTAGTCTAGTTCTAATTATCTGGAAATATCCCAGAGAGACCCTAATTCATCCATCATCAAACTGGCCAGCAGCCACGTCCACCTCATACCGCGTCCACAACCTCAGATTCATTCTTGCGATCCATCTCCTCCATCAGATCCATCCCCATGGGCAGCTTCTTCGCCACTCGAACAGGATCGAAGATAGATTTAGACCTGATAAAAATCTGATCAATCTCCTCAAGCGACCTCCCTCTCGTCTCCGGATAAAACAAGAAAATAACAACAACACCAACAGCACTAGTCACCGCATAAACAATATTATACTTCCACTTAATACTCGAGAACGCAATCGGGCTGACCTCCGCAACCATAAAATTGAACAGCCAAGAACTCATCGCGCCCATGGCCGTGACCTGGTGCCGAATATCCAGCGGCGCAATCTCAGCACCGTACATGAATGGAATGATAAACATGCCAATCGTGAGCGTATAGTCAGCCATGAAATAGAAGAAGACGGCCGCACGACTCGCTGCCGCATTACCGAGGTTGGAGGTCAAACCTGCGACGGCCGCCTGCTCGACGACCATCGCGGCTAACGAGAACATCATCAGCGGTCGACGGCCGAATCGATCAACTACGAAGACGGCAGTCAGACCGCCGAGCGCAAGAGCCATTTGCAGGCATGCGGCGAGAATTCGTGCGTCGGTGCCGGAGTAGCCGAGGGTTTCTTCGAAGATGGAGGTCGAGTAGAATGTGATTGCGTTGATGCCGCTCAGCTGGGTGAACATGGTGACGCTCATGGCAATCAGCAATCTGTGCAAATGGCGGTTCTTATTCATGGAGAAAAGACTGCCGGATGTTTTGGCGCCGCTGGTACTTCTTTGGATTGCGGCGTGGATGACGGCTACTTCTCTGATGACTGAGGGATCGTCTGCGGGTGCTGCCAGGAGACGGGACATGATGTGGGTTGCTTCGTCTAGCCTATCCTGCTTGGCTAGCCAGCGAGGAGACTCGGGTAGGAATGGAGTCAGGGAGAGAAGGACGATGATGAAGACCAGTGGTAGAGCCATGGTGAATCTCCAGCTCACTGATCCGGTTGTATGATACATGCCGAAATTGACCCATGATGCGATGAAGAATCCGCTCAAGGCGAAGACGCCTTCTATCAGGACGAGACGGCCGCGCTTCTCGGCGCTGGCTGTTTCACTCACGTACATGGGAACTGTGCCGGTGTACATACCAATCCCAACACCTAGTCATGATTAGTTCAACGACATCTAAAAGAGAATTGAAAAGTATTTACTCACCGGTCACGGTTCGTCCGACCAGGATCTGAGCAAGCGAGTATGTAGTCGCTTGAATAATGATCCCTACAGTAGCAATAGTGCCAGCCAGCATCATGGTCTTGCGTCGACCAAGCTTGTCGCCAATAAAAAGACATGAAAGGGCACCGGCCGCAGATCCAATCTCAAAAATAGCAATCACAAGACCTAGAAATCCGTCAGTCCGTCAATTCCAATCCTTGAATCACAAACGGGTAAATACACACCTTGAATAGTAGAGTTATGCGACTTTTGAGAGCCCGTGGTGTGGGTTGTATCAACTTCAGGAACCGTTTCCAAGAAGCTTGGCAGGGTCATGAAGCCGTTCATCATGGCTTGATTGTACCCTTGAACAAGGAAAGCCACCGCGCCCAAAACGGCAATCATGCGTTGAAGGCTTTCGCCTTGTGCATTGCGAAGGCCCATAACTACCTGGGTATCGCAAGCTCAAAGCGCTTGAGAAACTAAGCACTTGCAATAATTATAATTGGCTCGTGGCCGAGGTCAATATAAACGTGCGCAACCACGTTTCAACCGTTGTGCTGGGGTAGAATGCAGGGTCTCGTCAGCGTGGAAGATTCTTTTTTGATCTCAAAAAGTGATATGTTCCAGGTTCACCGATGTCCGTGACTCAGTGAGGTCAATGAGCTTGTTTTTCTGGGGCGCGTCCCCACCCTCGGAGTCAGGGGCGATTCTCCGAGATCCTTGCGGAGATCACAAGAATTTTTTCAGCTGAGAGAACCCGACATCGGAGATCTTCACCTTCTTTGATGCAACTATTGGAGCTAGTGACCGATGTTCAGCCGATTGTTAATAATTGTGTAATATCTCGATTTCTTCCTTCTGATTGTCTCCCTGTGCTTTGACGCTTCTCAATTGACCAATCAACTTGTCTTTGTTTCCTGTTCGTTGATCGACCGGGCAAGGGATTATCCCTAGATGCTCAATCCGGTGTTTAGTTCTTACGATGTTAAATTTAATGCATGCAAAGAAGAACGTCCTTATGAGACATCCCTCGTCGATGTTTGATGTATGCCTAGCTCCTTGAGTTCTCTACTCGTTGAAATCTGCAGATAGGGACTCCCTTGAGGAAATGAAGCCCAGACAAAACAGAGTCTCGGTCTAACGCAGAACTTGAGTGATGCGTGGCGAATAAAACAAATCAATTTAATCTTTATTAAGCAAAGAAATCCCAGATCTCCGGCTTTGAAATAGCTCAGCTGCCAGTGTATGGTATATGCTCTAGGCCATCCGAAAATAACTTAATTCTTCTAAGACCTTTTCGCAAATTTTGACCCCACAAATCCACTTGCCGACCAGGCGACCCACTTGAACAAAGAGAAGATATGTACGGAGTACGGAGTACATGTATTTGGCAATTGGGGTATATGTGTATCTAGAAAGACGGATACTAGCCTGGTATTGACGGGGATCCAACATGTCTGCTCGGAATATTAACCTGCATAAGCTTATCAGGGATGAGAGTCCTGCAATGCTGGCACCACCCGTGGACTGCATATCTTGAAGCGCCAATGAGGCTTAGCCTTAGAGCGCTGCCAAGGAACCTAGGTATGTGCTAGCTATAAATTCGATTAAATTTGATTTACTAAGTATAGTCCCGCAGAATTACTAGACATAGTTCCTTCCATGAACACGAGTCAATCAAGATGTCCATAGGAAAGGTAGTCATATACTAGTAGATCTATCTAGGTAGGTACCGCGAGTAGACGGTTTAAATATATTCAAGGTAGCACAATATAGCGGAGCAATAACTTGCAGCTTGCATGCCACTAGGCCCATCGTGATGACTCGCAGTTGAAAGTAGAGCCTAACTTATAATATCCGGCCAAGTCTCACCAAGTGCGAGTCCCACATAAGACTAGCAATCAGGCCCCCAATCTGACTGCGTTACGCATGGTACCGCCGTTTTAGGTCCATTTCCAGTGAGAACGAGGCTGACGCCGAGGCCCGCAGTGCGGGGAAAGGTCAAGCAGTGGCAAAAGCAACAGCTCAAAACGACAGAGCGAAACTAATCTCACAGCAAAGCTACTGCACGTCTTAGCCTCCTTCGGGGCTTTTCACCCGTTCTCAAATTTCATTCTAAGCCACCGCGGCTATAGCCAAGGTAGAAAAAGAATGTGACCCCCGCAGCGTCACTGCATAAGGCACTGTCTTTTCTCCCTCGTAACCACATTTCACCCCGCACTGCCGGAATACTGAACTTCAATATGGCTGATAATAGTGCGCCGACTACCTCTGTTGAGGAGTTTGTTCAGACAAAGTTCGACTACATCATTTGCGGTGGTGGAACTGCTGGGCTCGCTGTTGCGGCGCGGCTGAGTGAGAATCCCGATGTCACAGTTGGTGTGATTGAGGCGGGCAAGTATCGTATCGGTGATCCCCAGGTTGATTGTCCCGCGGCTTTCCTTGGGATGTTTGAGGACCCAGAGTATGATTGGTGTCTGTACTCGGAGCCACAGGTCAGTAGATACACAGCTCTTTCCCCGTCTGATCCGATATCAACTAATCTCTCGAGAACAGGAAGGTAACAAGGGTCGACGCCATCATATCCCACGAGGAAAGCTCCTCGGAGGCTCCTCTGGCATCAATTACATGATGTACGTACGCGGCTCGTTGCAGGATTACAATGACTGGGCCGAGCTCGCCGAGGACAAGGGCTGGTCGGCGGATATCATGCAGACATATATGCGCAAGCACCAGGTATGTTTCTGATACTGAGCTGCGATCTCACCAGTATAAAGACACTCTTCTAAACCTATGTCTAGACCCTTGAACCCGTTGACCCTTCTATTAAAGACACGTCCACGATGCCTTTTGTCGGCGAATTCCACGGCACTAGCGGGCCCGTTCGAACAAGTTTCAACGACAGTCTAATCCCAGTGGAAACAGACATAATCAAAGCCTGCGACGAGGTCACCGGATACAGCAAAAAGCCCCTCGATCCCTGGAGCGGAGACCACATCGGATTCTACAACACTCTCGGCTCGATCGTACGCACCGGCCCAAACAAGGCAAGCGCAGCTACGCAGCACGAGGATACTACGAGAACAACCGAGCCACCCGGCTCAACCTGAAAGTCCTCTGCTCAGCACTAGTCAACAAGGTCATCCTCGAAGGCAACAAAGCAGTCGGAGTCAACTTCACCCACAATGACCAAGAATACACCATCAAATCGACCCGCGAGATCATCGTCTCCGGTGGCACTCTCAAATCGCCGCAAATCCTCGAGCTCTCTGGAATCGGCGATCCAGCCGTCCTCAAAGCCGCAGGCGTAGAGTGCAAGGTCGCCAACCCCGCCATTGGAAATAACCTCCAAGACCATCCCCTCACCTTCGCAGGATACGAAACCCAACCCGGCATCATGACACTGGACTCGCTGTACCAGAATCCCGAACTGATGGCCGCTGCGCAGAAGCAGTACGCCGAGTCTCAAAGCGGAGTCCTCAGCTGCACTTCGAGTATGCAGGGCTTCCTCTCGGCAAAGAGTATCATGTCAGACGCAGAGCTGGAAGAAGTAGTCCAGAGTATCCGCGACATCAAGGCTACCAGCGCCTTCCACCAGAAACAACTCGATCAAGTAATCGCCCACCTCCAGAGCGACGTCTCCGCAAACCTGCAAATGGTCCTCGTCCCCATCACGGCCCAACTCGACGGAATCGAGCACCAGCGTAACCTCTTCCCGCCTGCTGATCCGAACAAAGCACCCGGACTCACATTCGCACTTTGCCTCCAATACCCCGTGGCACGCGGCTACGTGCACATTGAAAGTGCCGGTATGTTCATGTTTATATTTTCTTTCCCCTAGATTTTTCCCTCCTCCAATCACGGTCCAAGTCCCACTAACACCCCACAGATCCCACCAAACCCCCAAAAATCAACCCCAACTACGGTGGCCACGAAGCAGACATTGCCGTCCTGGGCGCTGCCTTCCGCTGGGTCGACCGTGTGCGTCAATCACCGCACGTCGAGAACTCGCTCGGTGCGCGGACTTTCCCTGCGCCAGAGGTCGATCTATCGGATCTATCGCAGTGCAAGGAGCAGGTGCACGAAGCGGTGCTGGGCGAGTATCATATCTGCGGCTCTGTTGCGCTGGGCGATGCGCTGGACTCGCGGTTGCGGGTGAAGGGGGTGGAGGGGTTGAGGGTTGCGGATGCGTCGGTGTTCCCGAACAATGTTAGTGGGAATATTTGTAGTTCTGTTTATAGTGTTGCAGAGAAGTGTGCGGATTTGATCAAGGAGGACTGGGACTTTGCGCCGTTGAAAGAGGCTATGGCTTAGTACTTGTACTAGGTCGATCCATGTCCGGGTATGACTTTGTTGCGCTGGTTGTTCAGGTCATTTCGTAGTATGAAATTGTGTACTTGTGGATACTTTTGGCTTGGCTAGTATGTTTTATTCTATAGTTCATGTTATATGATTGAATGTCCAGGTATGCCATGCTCAAGTTCTTTTTTCTTTATAATGATAAGACCATGGACTACTAATGATAATATTAATGCCCTATCGCTCAAGGTCCTCAGGGGGGTTTTCCGCGGCAATTGAAAAGACCAATTGAAAAGACCAATTGGAAACACCAAATGGCACTGGCAGTTTCATACAGAGGTAGGATAGTGGGTTATGCGGTGGATAAACGATAAGTAGGTGGATTCTGGGGCTCTCCACAGCGGTTTGAGAATGATATCGGGAGTTGGGAGTTATTCCGGGTTATATACCGCTACTAGTAGTAGCGTTGACTGGATATAAGAAAAGCGTAGTGCCGACTACTAGTAATAGGTATGAGACAATATAGGGAATTAACAACTGAGATCAAACCACGGAATAGAATTCACTTGTTTCAGAAGCCTTCGCTAGCAAAAACCGAAAGCCAACTGCCAAACACAAAGGCAAAGCAGCCGAGCCCACGCGGATGGGGCCGACTAAATCGGGGCTGCGGGTCTGCAGTTCGGGGGTGAGTTAAGTCGGTTCCGGTGGGGGTCTGGCCATTCTCCCCAGACCAGCACCCATGGACAATAAGCAATGCCAAGTCAATGCAGGGAGGGAGGTCCGAGAGTAACTTTAAAAACGATATGATGGTGATTTTGATGATGGTTTGGGTAATTTTAGGTCAATAGGGCCAGAATAGGGCTAGGAGATCGAATGCAAGAGCGAGTCAGGTGCATGGTTGAGACAAGGCTACTGGCTAGTCACCGTATCGAGGTACGGGGTTTAACCGTGGTTTCTCCCATTGGTGAACTAGGGACAAGTCTAATTCTTAGTTGATCCAGTCGTGGCGCAGCGGAGGCGATATTGAAGATTTTGTTCATTTGATTAAAGCAAGGGACGGATCAATTAGTGTGTATTTGGCCGGTTGCGGTGTTAGGAGTAGTCCTTGGCTATTGCATTGATACAGGAACAATATCATTGAATTGCCAATTGCAACTTAAAGACAAGACATGAGAAGAGAAGAGAGAAGAAGAATAAGCGAAAGGTACTCCGTACAGGTACAGGGACTCGGTAATAAACTCAGTTGGCCTGTCTAATCTAAACTAGGCTAAATTGAATGGACTCGCCCAAGCAAAACCAATGAGCGACGCACGTGCGTCCGTTGAACGGCAGAGCTACACAACGCTAGTCCTAGTGTGGTTAGACTATTATCTCTCGTCATCAGCGGGGATTGGCAGAGCTGCGTTGCATCGCCTCTCCTGCACTTCGGCTTCAACCTTTTTATTTCTATTCTGCTCTCTTTCCTCATTCTCAAGATCGCACATTCCACCCAATCGAGCCTCTTCTACTTCACCCCTTCCTTCACCCCTCCATCACCCCGCCTATCTCCCATCTCACCTCCATTATGTCTAGCCAGCCTCTCCTCCAGACTGCCCCGGGTAAGTGAACCAACAGCGATCTCTCTAATACCACCCAAAACAGATCCTGCGATCAGTTCCCATGTGCATATACACGCACAAAAAAAGACTCTGACACTGACTAACAACACACCTCCAGGCAAGCGCATCGCCCTCCCTACCCGCGTCGAGCCAAAGGTCTTCTTCGCCAACGAGCGCACCTTTCTCTCGTGGCTGAACTTCACCGTCATCCTCGGCGGTCTCGCCGTTGGTCTGCTGAACTTTGGCGACCGCATCGGTCGCATCTCCGCCGCCCTCTTCACCATCATCGCCATGGGCGCCATGATCTACGCCGTCGTCACCTTCCACTGGCGAGCACAGAGTATCCGTCGCCGCGGACAGAGCGGCTTCGACGACCGCTTTGGCCCAACCATCCTCGCCATCGCCCTTCTCGCTGCCGTCGTCGTAAACTTCATTCTGCGCATCCAGGACTCCGAGTTGAACTGAGTTCCTCCTCCTTGCCAGTCCGCCCGGTCGCTTAACCCTGTACTGCAGCGCGGTGCAGGAACCAAAATATCCCCATCCTATCCCAGCTACGCTAAGCTCGCTCGCTCGCTCGCTCCACCTCACCTCACCTCACCTCACCTCATTCACACCCATCACGATCCATTCCATCTTCTCCATCTCAATCCCGCACATCTGCACGTCGATCTGTGCTCATCTTTCCAGCGTTTCGGATCATACATTTGGCTTCGGGTTTCTTGTCCATCTCATTACTTGTTTGGCGCTTTTAGGTGCGGAGGGTCTCGTGTTACTTTATTCGGTCACGTGTATATTAAATGCAGCGGCTGCGGATTATATCCAGGGTCCACGTCCACCACGCGGTGGTTTCAGCCACGCTCAAGTCAATCGACTCGAGTTGAATTGTCCTCTTATCATGATCACGATACGATATGATATGGGATGATCTCTTCGGGCGGGGCTGAGGTTATTTTGTTCGACTTGTTACCCAGGTCTATATATCCATGCTTAAGCAATGCAATGCCATTTACGAGGTTCATTTGATTCATTATTCTCATTTTTTGTTGTTTTGAGCTATGTAGAGCGTCGGTTTTCCGTACCAGTAGTACTACTAGTAGTCTAGTTTTATAGTATTCGGAGATCACGGGCCCTTTCCATTTCTTAGATACGCTGGTGTCGTATCCAATCATTGAGAGAATATCTTATCTAGTACCTACCTAGTCTTCCCTGCTGGCCTATCACATACTAGACCAAGCCTAGGCAGTCTAGTTCTAGTCTCATTAGTCCAGCCTTGGAATATGTACCCTGGTCCCGTAAAAAGCCTCTAAACCTTAAAGAATTGCTGGGCTTGAGATCCAGGGCTAGGCAATGCAGAGCTAACTTTCACATGGTAGCGAGAGTATTCGCTGGGTTCTGACTTGATCGCCTCGACTTCGAATTGCGAAGCTACTATTCGGGCTTGGGATGCAGAAATCCGTCACCCACCTGCACCACTGCTATAAAAGTTGACAGGAAAGAAAAATGAAGGGGGGGGTTTTGAGGGTAAAATAAGGCTTGTTGTGAAGTGAAGCAATGCATGCTGTGAATCCTAGAGACTCAAATCCAAGATGGCAACTTGAATACTACTACTAGTAGTCAAAGAGAGAAAAAAACCTTGGAAGAGGACGTTTAGAGAGCAATTTGAAAGCAACGCATGCCAACTTTCTACTTGAAGGTTGAAATATATTCAAGTTCCAAGTCCCACCTGAGCATGATATTTTCAAATGAATGCAAGGACCCACTAAATGAGCTATAAAATAAACCGACACCTGGGCATGAAGTAACCTTTGAACTATATATGCCTAGTATTTACTACGAGTAGGAATAGATCTACTCTATACCTCTGTTCATAGACCCGTGAGCCTCGGCTGGTAAAGGTCACGTGGGTTATTACCTGATTTCCAAGGCCACAACTCTGGAAGGCTGACCTTCGATAGAATTCGATGGGTTTCGCCCAGGCCTGGAGGTCTAGCCGCGTACCCTGGTTCAAGCTGGCATCTCGTACCGCCGTGAGCACTAGTGGCAGCTAGTAGCTCCAGTCGGAGCTGAGATCTGGGCGGTGGGGGGTCAGTGCAGGCCGACTCCGTTGTGGTGCAGGGTTTGTCAAGTGTTGGGTGGCTGTGATTAGCCGGGGAAGTGTGTGTAGTGTCTAGGATGTATGTAGGATGTACGGGTGTAGAGTGAGAAGGGTGCTTGTTCGGAGGCTAGTAACCCAATCAGCTAGAGGATCGCTTGGAGAGGCCCAGACCACACCTTATCCTTGGCGGGAAGGAGAGCCACCGAACCAAAGGGAGCCGCAGGCATCCGGCGATGGGATATAGGATATAGTAGAGAGTATATTGAATACAGGATAATCGATATAGTTAATATAGTATACTATACGGAGTACTATAGTATAGTCTATATTCTGTAGCATACTGTATACTCTATATGATAGTTGTACAGTATGATCTATCAAGTATACTACACAGTAAGTACATGACGTGTCTGCTCCACGTCAGAAAGAGGCAGAACCATCACATCATTCAGGCTCCACTGCTCCTTCCCTGTGTCCTGTCCACTCCCGTTCCTTCCCCCTGCCTACACTACCCAGTCTACTCTGCTTGCGCCCGATCGCCCCTTCCCCCCCCTAAACATTCTGTGTTTCCGATTCTGTTGTTTCCCTTTCTCACTTCCCCTTCCTCCCTACTCCCTTCCCTCTCTTCCTTACCACACTTTTACCTCTTTACCTATACCTATTCTCTTCCCCCCCCCCTTTCCTCTTTCCTCTTTCCTCTTTTCTCCTTTCTCCTTTTCTTTCTTTCTTTCCTTTTCTTGTTTCTATCAACTTCCACCCACACTCTCCAATTATTAATAGAATTTGCCACGGGCTCCGCTCTCTGCTTTGCTTTCCCCCCCCAAATCCCACATCTTGACACGGTCGCGCGACAGTCGTCCATTCCTTCCCCCTTCCGCTCTAAACAACCAAATCATCCACCACTTCTACCCACCGCCATCAACCACAAAATCAAAGTTATACACCTCTTTATACCACCATCACAATTCTTCCCCCTACTTCACCCCTCCGCAATTCTCTTCCTTCGCACTTCGACATCCGAGCGCATGGAATCGACCTATCACTTTCTCACCTAAACACCTTATCGTCTCTGCCCGACTCGACCCGATTCGCGCCCATCTCGCATGGCATGTTTCGCCTGCTACCCTGGCCCTCTGCGATCGGAGGGGACAAGGTAATGTCCGAGGAAGTGAAAATGCTGGCTCCCTCATGTGCTCCCGTCAACGTCAACGTCAACGGCCTTTCCCTGCCGCCCATGTTGAAGCGCAAGCGTTCGTCCTCATCGGCGACTGACGCTCCTACCGCAACAAAGGTGCGCACCGAAGAGTCCACGCGACCGGTACAATCGGTCCCTCCGATACCCCCCACGCCCTCTCCGTCCGTCGCGCCCTCTGTCGATGTCGCTGCGACTCCTGTTGCGCCATCCCCGACGGCTACCATGGAGATCGAGCGTCCGCCGGCGCAGGCCGCCAGTGGGAAGCCAAGTGTCAACCACATCCGGGATACGATCACCGCCCAGCTCAGCCTGGAGGTTCTCCTCAAGCACAACGAGCTACGACTGATCGACCAGGAGATTGCCAAGTGCCAGGTCGCGTTGGAGCAGCTTCGTCGCTGCGCGGAAATCCCTTACCCAGGGTCTGCAGTCGCCGGAGCCTCCGCCGACGTCAGCTCTGGTGTGGGCGCCTCAGTGTTGCAGCCTGGAAATGGCCCAGCACCCATGTCGCCCGCACCCTGGGGTGTCGCCGAGGGTCCCTACTCGCGTCACTATAAGCAGTGGCTCATCCCCGATCCTCGGTTTGACGGTGGCCTGGTGGAAGCTTCCTCTGTCTCTGGTGTGTCTGGCATCCCGCTGGAAGGTGGCCGGTCAACACGTGGAAATCCCATCGACTTCAGTCAGTTGGCTGGAAAGAGCCGACCGTCGCGTACGTCTACAGGTGCGAAGATGCAATCTCTGCCGCATATATACCCGCCCCCGAGAGAGAAGGCTGGTCCCATGGTCATTCGACGCAAGTCGGACGGCCTCATGGTCAAGCTCGTCTGTCTCGATTGCAAGCGGGAGAACTTTTCCAGTACTCAAGGGTTCATCAATCACTGCCGTATTGCGCACAACCGGAACTTCACAAGCCACGAGGCTGCAGCCATTGCCTGCGGTGCCGCGGTCGATGTGGATGAGTCTGGCGCGGTTGTTGGTGGTCGATCTGAGCCGCCGAGTGCTGTTGCCACCCCAGGCACTGTTCACCCTCTGATTCAATCAGCGCAACTTCCGCCTCCGAGCGCCCTTCCCACTCCGTCCAAGGATTTGGCCACGCCACACAAACTTTCGGAAGTCAACTCCACTGCCGCTGTTGCCACTCCTCCTGCGACAGCGAAGCCAATCCCCGAATGGCGTCGCCAATCAGAGCCGGTGAAGGCAAAGGCCAACTCTTCGTTCCTCGCTTCACCTGCGACCCCTCATCTGTCTGCTCTCATGCGTCAGCGCGGTTTGGGCCTGAACCTGGACAAGTTGGTGGAAGAGGCAAAGACCCCAGTTGATCTGAGCAGCCTGTCAGATGTGGATTCGGATGGTGAAGATTCGGCCCACCCGTCAAAGGAGTCTAGCCAGGGTCCTGCAGCTGCCCGTCAGCCTATGCGGATGCCTACAGCCCAGGCTGCCTCTGAGCGAACCGAGAGCCGTAAGGGTATCGATCGAGCGCCCCATGAACCTCAACTGCAACATGAGATGACTCCTTCCCGGCCCCAGCCTTCCTCTTTCCTCCACTTTCCGTTTCACGGTCACCTCCCGACCGAGACACGTGAAGGGGATGGCCTGGACCATCCTGCCAATCTCAGTCCGCACACGATAGAGTCTAACCAGGCACCTAGCTTGGTCAGTGATGATGAGGATGACTACGAGGCCGCCTCCGACTCGGACAGCCCTAGTTCATCTGAGGCCGATGACCAGGAGCAGGAATTCCGCCACATCGAGGTGGCAGATGACGAGCGCAACACCGCTCAGTCTACTGCTACTTCCGAGCCCAAGCCCGGGCCGTCGTTGAACCCTACGCCTCAGGCTGCCCCCATCGCGCACCCTCTGATGCGGAGCCGGTCCAAGCGGTCCGTCTTGCCCTTCGATCGCGACGAGGACGACCAACGCATGAGCTTTGTCCACCACCCCAACCAGGACCAATCCAAGGCAAAGCGGGCGGATAAAAAAAAGAAATAAATAAAAAAAAGATCAAAAGACGCAACACCACACTTGAAATTTACGTCGACACTGCAGTATCCCCTGCAGCCGTCGGCTTCACCACCCTGTATTCGCTACTCCTCTCTTCTTTCTGAGATCTATTGGTCGAAAGATCTATTCTCTCAGTGTCTTTTTCCACCCACTACTGCCTCTTTCTAGCGGTGTTCTATTGTTGTTTTAATTTTCACGTCTTCGTGACGAGCGTGCAAGGCCTGTTGTGTTGTCTTGATGATGATATGGCACGGCAGTGGCGATGGTGAGATGGTTGATGACTCTCTTCTTACGATGCGCCTGTATTTGATATTTGGTTAATGAGCTTTCACGGCCGGACTGTACATAGGTTTAAGATTGACCCAAAAATGCGACTGGCTTGAGGCATAGACTTTGATTTTTTAGCCTTGTAGAGATTAGGTAAGGTGTACCCGAGGCTGTACAGACCTGCTGGAATATTCATATCGGTTCCATCTAAGCAGGGTCCCGTAGATTGATCTACACCAGAGCCGTTGGCGTGGCGAGCCCTGGGCCTTCTCTATGACCGTCTTGGTATTGGTATTCGTGTATTATAACGTTCACACTTGACGTGGTCCAAATGGTCCAAAAACGCCTGCATGACGGGTAATTTACACTATCGATAAGCAGCATTTCCCCAGAAATGAATGAGGTCAAGGTCGTCGCGCGTCCCACCTAGCGCTACCTCAACTTGCTCCACCGCAAGCTCTCGCAATTGCACCCTAGAACTCCCATCTACCGCAAGCCAGTCTTCCGCCTCTTCAACTCAGAAGACTCCAATCCGCCATTCTCCACCATGGTAACCAACATGGCCACCACGCGCGAACGCGACGTCGAAACCGAAACCGAAACCGAAACTACCTTCCACCCAGCACGCATAACTCCCCAAACCTTCCAAACACTCCTAGACCGCTACAGCACCACAGCCCGGAATGTCCAACGCCGCAAAGCAATGCTAAAACAGCAGCCGAAGGATTCCAAGAAGCGCAAGACTAGCTCCCCGCCTCTCACTAAAACGAACTTTGATCCCGCCGAGGAACGCAGTATACAAGATGAAGTGGAGAAGTATCTCGATCTTGACCGAATGCGCTACGAGACGTTGCCAGGAACAGTCTGGCGGAGGGAGGACGAAGAAGGCCAAGGCCAAGGCCCGCGTTTCACTAAGGAGGAACTAGTCCGGATAATGGAGTGGAAGACGTGAGTTGGGTTTTCTTTCCACCTTACTTTTGAAGATTAGTCTATTCTAATAACATGCCAGCAAACACGGTCGTCCCCGGCCCGCCCTCCTCGGAATGATAAGGTCCAATCCGGAGAAATTGGCGCTGAAATGTACATCGGCGGCCATGGCGGCCTTGCCCGTTGCCCACAGCACCACAGAGGATGAGGATGAAGATGATGACTTTCCCAAACAAAGTATGGACGACCTAAGTCCCCTCCGTGGTGTCGGACCCGCGACCGCATCCTTGATTCTGTCTATCGCGACTACGGGCGAATCCGATCGCGTTCAGGTCCCGTTCTTCAGTGATGACACTTATCTCTGGCTCTGTGTTGGGGAATATCCCGAGTCAACCGCGTCCTCGGAGACGGTGCGGGTTATTCGTGGTGGGAGTGGTGGGAGCGGCAAGGGTCCTGGTTCGAAGTTCGTGAAGCCGAATGGCGAGTTGAGTCTGAAGTATAATGTTGCAGAGTATCGGGAGCTTTGGAAGGCTTGTGTGGAGTTGCGGGAGAGGTTTGCTGGTGCTGGTGCCGGAGACACGGTCTCCATGGTCGATATTGAGAAAGTCGCCTACGTGCTGAGGAATATCGCTGTCTCGGGGTTCTACGCTGATATTGATGTGCAGGAGGTTCTCCACATGACGGTTGAGCAGGCGGATGCTCTTTCGGCTCGGCTTGCGGGCCGAGAAGACGTGAAGGGAGAATGTGAGGGTGGTGACGGCGCTCTGTCGCAGGAGGAGAATAAGAGCGAGAGCGAGGACAAGGACAAGGGCAAGGATGAAAGGGCTTCGAGGAAGAGCAAGAGGGCTAAGAAGGCTTAGTTGTGGTCATTTTTCTTTTAACCTCTCTTGTCGGTGTCTCTGGCTCTGCCCTTGTCCGTTTCAACTCGAAGCTAGGGCTGTGGGTGATGGCTATGGGGCCAAAATTTTGTACTTATATACTTACTCTGTACTTGTTAGATTTATGTTTGATACCCGAATTGAAGTTCTTTCTTTCAATTGAACCTATAGCAGGATAGACTTGGAGACTACCAGGGCAGTTCAGCACGATGGCCAGGCTAAACCTCACATACCGCCTAAATATCGCACTTCGACCATTTTTTATAAAAACACCACGCGATGGGGAAAGGAAACCAACATAATAAATAGAATCGCCCGATTTTTCGACATTGATTAGAATCTCAAAATAAAATTGGATCGAAAAAGAAGTAGTTGGGTCCAGGGATCGAACGCTCACCCTCGCCATCGCTATCACAGCAATATTTCGTGACAACTTCAGTTTGTTCCAAATCGGGAAGCCATTCCCAAGATTTGGGACAGATTCACAACTAAATCTTCCAAAAAGAAGACAAAGATATAGGGGATATAAAAAGAAAAAAGTTCATTATACCTCGACAGCCCTTTGGGAATGCCTTTATGACCACCCGCCCACCTGGATCCTCCCCCGTCACTCAGCGCCAGGCCGCAACGCTGAGGGCGGCTCCCCAGTTTGGGACCTGAGGAGCTTCGGTGGTGAGTGGCTGTGCCACTGGACCACCTGAGGCGAGGACGTTGACGGTACTTCGGACCTTGAAAACATATAGGGTCGTTTACTAGTATTGTATAGGGGATCGTGCTGGACCAGCAAATTGTATTTCACATTGCTCATGGGAAGGAAATCTATGCTGGACGAGCATGATGAGGCCTAAACATCATCCCCTCCCCCAAAACAAGAGATGTCGCCGCATCAATACTACTAGCTGAAGCAATGAATTATGTTTGGGATGGCAGGTGTATTTGGAGCATTTGCCGGTGGCTGCCTGAGGAGTCTCTCTCATACATCGCAGCTGCCACTGTTGAAAGTCAAAAGGACAAGACAAGGAACCTTGGAATATACAACATTCCCCATTTCATTACCTCTCATTCCTCCAACAAATGTGTTGATGATCTTCTACTTCCACTGTACCGAGGCAAATCGGTGTTGTCGGTTGCAATCCGGGGAAATCCCCACTATGGTCTTCCCCCGCAACCTCCACTTCTCGCTCGCCTGGTACCCACGGCAAGATGCAAGATGGATCTTCGTGTCACCCAAAGCAGCGTACATCCAAGGCATGCGATCGGTGTCACCGGCAGAAGTTGAAAGTAGGAGATCCTCTAACCCGACACTCCTAGCCATTCCAAACACTAACCGCTTCCCTAGTGTGATACAGCCCGTCCTTGCATTCTTTGCGTCCGAGCCTGTCACAAATGTGAAACCAGCACGAGAAGATCCCCTCGCCGAAAGGGGCCCCGACAGCATAATGCTTCGTATACGACTTTGACACCCAAACCAGCCTTGATCGAATCTCCGCCCGAACTCGTCTCGCCGGCGTCCAATGCGACAACGTCCAATGCGACAACGTCCGATAAGCAACAGCTGAATACGAACTCCTCTACCATTGATTTCGCACGGCAGATATTCAACGAGCAGGAAACAGGGCGCATTCTCACCGGTGCCTCGCTCCCCGGGGATGTGGGCATATCCAATCCCGGGGACCACCCATGGAGCCTGCAGCAGCTCAAGATGCCGCCGGCCCCGGTCATGCTCTCTCTATTCGACGCTTACTTCCACCGAGTGCAATGGTTCATCATGTTGCTCGTTGAGCCTCATTTTCGGAAGACCGCCCAGGGTCTCATTTCTCGAGATCAGTGGCCGCGCCGAGAGCTTGGCTCATGTATGTTAGTTCTAGCTGTGGCGGCGATCGGACTACAGTCTGTTCTCTCTGACAAGTATTGGACTGGGTATGAGCAACTGCGTATCCACAGCATCGACCCGGAGACTATGCTCCTAGAGTTCATTGCGGAGATACGCCTCCATTTGTTGGATGTCCTCGAAGACTGCCGAGTTGAAGCCGTCCAAATACCCCTACTTCTGTCTTCTTACTATGTCTTCCACAATTCTCCTCGTCTTGCCTGGACTGTTCTTGGAATGTCGCTCAGGGCAGCTTATGCTCTAGACATGCAGAATCAAGATACATCTGGGACGGATCTCATCATGGAAGAAACAAAATCAAGGTGCTGGAATCACCTCGTTGTTTCGGACACGTTTACTTCCATGGTTTATGGACGGCCGGTTTCGATCGACTACGCCGAAGTCCATCAACTCAGAGTTTTAGACGACCTCACCCTACCACCTGGCCTAATCAGCTCTCTTCCAGGAGCAACAGACAATGTCAAAATCGGAAAGGGATTGTTCCACGTCATGAAAACCGAAATATACGAAATCGTGCGTCAAACGCTCCTGCGATTCCACCGACTTCGCTTAGGGCCCATAATGGTAGACAAAGACCTAGAGGCCATCGCATCGATAGTGCAAGACTCGGACAACGCACTGCAATCGTGGAGAGGGAATGTTCCGCAAATATTGGATTTTGAATTTTGGAGAGGTGAAGGGTGGAACAGACTCACCCAGGAACTCCAGGAGTCTACCGAAGCCATGAAAGAACAGGCAGAGACGATGTTTCTCCAAGCAGCTCTCCTACAACTGACATACGACTCCGCTCTAATCCAGATCCACCGCTCTCTTCTAGAAAGGAAATTAAAAACCGCATATAAGCCCGTCGTGGGCGCGATAAACAGATCCCTCGTTGCAGCTACGGCGGCAGCCCTTCGAATGTCACATATCCCAGTCCACAAATTCCGAAAACACTTCGCTGCATCGTTTGTTTCGATGCAGCAGTTTACGGCTGGAGTCATTCTCTGCATTAAACCCACCTGTCTGCCCTTCTCGCCAGCTGCGTTGGAAGCCAAGGCCGGAGTTTTGAAGATAATAAGGGCTAGTCGGACAGAGAGCCATCAGAATCGAATTGCGAGGCACACCGAGCAGCTGCTCACTGAATTGCTGAAAGTCACGAACCAGCGTGAGATGGCTTGTGCTCTGGGTGATAATATGGGCGGCAGGGCACCCAGAGAAACCATGTTCAACTGGTCGAGCGATGGCATTCCTCAAGCAGGCCCACCCGTAGTCGAGGCATATGGTGGGGGCTCATCTTCTATGGCATCTGTCTCCACCTCGCAAGACTTATATGAAAATGCGAATGGAAATGGACCCTGGGGAGAGAATCCGGGCTGTGGCTTGCTATCAAATACTTCCATGCCATTGGAATACCCATCCGAATACATTTTCGAGCAATTGGACAGTACGTTCGGTGCATTTGGAGAATGTGAGTTATCCCAACGCCCGCATCTTTGACACGAGTACGAAATCCCAATATCTAACCATGCGCAGCAATTTTCAACATGATGCCTGAAGATCAGAATAGTAGTTGGAATTGGGGTCGCTCTTTTCCCTAAATCCCAGCGAAATGTTTATTTGCCATCTGCTGGAATACTAGAGCTAGAGTGTGTATCTAAACCCGGCCAGCCCTTCGATAATCTTCCCGCCGCCTTCAGCCCGCTTATTCGCTCGAGAGAACTTGAAACTCATCGCAGCAACGATGAGGATGATCGCTGCATTGGCCAACATAGTTGCCAAGAGACCGGGGTGATAATTTGGTGCGTCTTGGGCTCGGAATACCGTCGTCCCGAATATTCCACCTATACTTCCGCCGCCGATGAGGGTTGCCGATGTGAAAGCCCGTTTCCATTGACCGCGGATATTATTACTGCGAGAAATGTCAGTAATGAGTCGAGAATGGGTTGATTTGCGGGTCAGATCCAAAGATAGATCTTGAAGTAAATAAAATACCTTTGCCAAGATACCAGTGCCGGACAATTCGCATTTCCTAATTAGGAAAGAAAAGTCAGTCTCAATAAACCCTATAGAAAACCAACCGCCCGCATAGAGGGGAATGAAATCACCAGCGATAGTAGCCAAAAAAATACCAAAATATCTCGGGCCCGGACTCTCCAAATACCCCGTCAGAGCCAGCCCAACCAACCCAACCCCCGCATTAACAGCAACAATGGGCCCGCGAATGCGCCACTTATCCGCAAAAACCGCCTGAAAAAACATAACCAGGGCAGCAGCCGCATACGGCGGTGCAACAAGACACTGCGCCTCGGCAACCGAAAACCCCATACTTCCCTGCAAAATAATCGGCAAGAAGAACGCGATAGAGTAGGTATTCGCCGTAGTGAGGAGGTAGAGCAGACTGTATGCCCAAACTTTGGCGTCAGCTGCGTTGGATAGATAGGACTTTAGCGAGAATGGTTCGGAGTAGACGTCTGCGCGATCGGCTTCTAGGCGTGCGACTATGAAGCTGGCTTCGGCTTTGGTGAGGAAGTTCCAGGATTGGGGGGGACTTTTCTGGGAAGTCGACTAGGAGGATGCAAGATATACATGCCAGTGCGCAGGTCAAGATTCCTTCGATCTGGGCGTGGGCGTGTTAGCGTCTGGCTTGGAAGTTGGCAGGTACCTGGATCTCCGCGCACTGAGAGAAAAGACCGAGAGCTGGAGACGAGGCGAGACTTACGATGAAGATCCATTGCCACCCTGTTCGTCCGGAAAGGCCGTCCATTTGCATCAGGCCGTAGGCTAATATCCCGCCAAGACCTGAGGCCATGCTTCCGATTAGGTAAAAGACGGCGTTTCGTTTCTGCAGCTCGTAGCGCGGGTACCATGTGCTGAGTAGGAAGATGCATCCGGGATAGAATCCAGCCTCTAGAGCGCCGAGGATAAGGCGTAGGCCAGCCATGACGGGCCAATTTGGAGCGAATCCGAAGGCCTGGGATGAGTAAAGTAGTGTTAGCTGGCCCTGGTGCTGCGGGAGACATTTCTGATGTCGGGAACAGGAGTATGAGTACGCACGATCATGACAGCGCCCCATAGCAGAACGATGGTTGAGATGAAGATTCGGGGACCGATTTTGCGGATTATTGCCGTGGCGGGGATTTGGAAGATTGTGTATGTTATGAAGAATACTAGGGACGTGATGCTGTAGCCGTTGTTGGCTGCGTTCATGTTCAGGTCTTTCTGCATGCTGGCTGGGGTGTTAGCTGGTTTCTGCTAGCTGCGAGTTTTGTTGGATAAATATAGATACCCTGCAACTGATGCTGCGCCCATATTGGTTCTGTCTAGTAGACTGATACAGTAGAGGAAGCCCAGTGTGATGACGAGACGGGTGTCGATGCGTCTGATGAGTCGTTTCTGTTCAATTGGGCTCATTGAATTTATGATTTCGTCATGGTGGACATTTGGTTTTTCCAAATCATCATGTCGAGACAAGTCGATGGAAGTCTTGTTTGTCTCCATTGCCATTGTGCTGATGAGAAGAGCCGGGAGGGAATTCTGAGACGGGTCGAGTGTGGACTCGGAAAAAATTGAGTCGGAGGTTTTCACGACGGCAACGGCGAATAAATAATTCTCCCATCAATCTTCCCCGCAAATATAACGAGATGAAGTGGATATCCCCCACAAGAAAGGTGGACCCTGGATGTATGTCGTGGGGATGTCCGAGATGCCGGTGGGAAGTGGTTACTAGCTATTGGCCAATGGGAGGCTTGATGTTGTAGTTTCCACGGCCACCGGCACCATACTAGTAGGGCCATGCGGCCGGTGGCACTTCTCATTCTATTTTGAAGACTGTCTGAGAAAGGAGGCTGAATGCTTCAGAAATTTCAACTACCTAGTCACTGTAAAATCCATACAAACAATTCTGCTTGATGATATCCTCCACATGCAAATCACGTAAATGAAACTCAACTCCCGCAGCCGAACATACCAAGTCAAGTTCCACCTTGAAGTCCGCAAACTCCTCTAACATTGCAGGTATAGGACGAGGTTTAGCGTTGGATTCCTCAGTTGACTGCTGAACATGCATCCAGTTTCCCTTGACCTCTAGATAAGTCAGGTTTGGGCAGCAGCACCTCCCTCCTAAAAGCAGGTCTTTGAACGCCTCGGCTAGTTCAGCTGTATGCTCTGTCTCTAGGTCATCGAGGACTAGACTTTCTAGCGATAGAGGCAAAATATCACTAAATCTATTAGTTGATGTCTTGCCTCGGTTGCCCCAGTCCTGGTTCCAGTCTAGTATATGAGATATCTGCAGCCGAACTTTCTTCAGCGCACTGAATCCCGCAAATGACCCGACGTAATCATAGTCGTGACTCTGATAAGCAGCATAATCATCGGTGCACTCGTCGGTTAGAATTAACGTTTGCAAGGTCTCTCGATGTCTCAGCAATGGTGGGTAGTATCTTGACGCGTACATCCCATCATCATCCGAGTAATTTGGGTTATTGGAATGTTCAAAGATGAAAGATTCGAGACTTTTGGGTGCAGCGATCAATTCTGCAAAGCCTCTTCGAGAACAGCTGGACTTGAGGTGGATATGTGTGACATTAGAGTACCGAGTCTTGTCAGGGACATAGCTGGCCGCATGAAACTCTTGATCTTCGGCATATTCCTCATCAGTGCTACCACCATCACATATCATATGGCCACAAAAGCTTCGTAACGAGGGCAGCCGAAGTATTGGCAGAAAGTTCTCTGAGCTAAGACCACCATCTGTATCAGAGCACACAACTGTGAGGTGTCTTAATTGTGATAAAGCAGAACTTTCTTTTTCGGCAGTCCTGGCCATCCACTCGAGAGTGTAGTTTGAATATTCATGAACCTGCAGGACTAGGTCCTGCAGATTAGGCAAGAGGGCCAGAAGCAGAACTGTCCATGCATCATTATTCTCTTCACTCTGTAGTTCCCGATCCCACATGGATAGGTTGTCGTTGGGTATCCGGGCTGATTTCAGAATTGGCAGGACAACCTCCTGTTCATATCGCACTCCGGAAGTCGGTCGCAAGCCATGGGAGACACGGAGGGTGCGCACTTCCTGCGCTAATGCCGGCTTGAATGCGAGTGTGTGTACCAGATGACTCAATTGGCCATTTTGTTGCTGTATCAGGTCGAGCGATGTAAAAACCTTGGGTAACAAAAGTGGATAAAGGGTACGGCAGCTGGATGCGAGCCGCAGAGTGTCCGTGTGGCTATCAAGATAGCTTGCTATTGAGAGCAGTAGCTCTGCTGGTAACGTAGAGAGCATGTTGCTTCCCGAAAGGCGTGGGGGAGAGCTTTCTGGGTTACACAGCGCATTTTACTGAGCCTGCGCCTAGTTTGAGAAATGGTCTACGCTTAGATCTTGGCGGTGGGGCCAGGAAAGCGTTTATCAGCGTATGTTAGTCAAGCCGATCCCGAGAATGACCTGATTACTGCGCCAGAAATCGTAACTCAGCAGAATCCTCAGACACGTCAAAATCGGGTGACATGGATCCTAAATAGCTGATAACTCGTATTCGATCAATCGTGTATGTGTAAAACAGTGCTTCCGCAGTCTCAAGGTCCTCCCCAATCTGCCCTTCAAATGAAATATCTAGTATAAGAGGTCCATACATGGCTCGGGCGAGCCTCGACCAAGTACAGCCGTCGAGACTTTGGACGGAAAAGAACAATAATTTCGGCATTGGGACCTGGGTAGACTGTGTAGTTACATACGCCTTGCACAGCGGCCGGAATGACATTACCATCGAAGACTTCTTTAGGAAAACCACTATTGGAAGTAGTTGTCGTTGTTCGAAGGTTCTTTCAAAGAAATCGGCATTTTCTTGCTCAACTTGACATGTCTGCTCACTGCTCGCCATAGCGAGATATAGAAACCGCTTCAATTTTAGGGGAATGTCACGGAAGTTAGTGGGGTTTGGAGAGGAAGCTTCCAAATCATCGATATCTTTGATAAGAAATGACTAGAATAATCTCAGATATCCAAGCGATAGTTAAATCTATGCCCATCCAAAGCAGCAGCGTACTCAAGGCCCTGCGGGCACGACGTAGATTACTGCGAGCCAATCAGAGCTGGCTGCATGATGTGAGTCCAGAAAATAGATTTCAATTTTCGGGGGGCCGGGTGGATTGTGCATCTTATATTTACAGTTGTTACGAACGCTGAGCCGTGATTTCTCGAAATACAGCCCATATTTGTGCCCGATTCACCCAGGCGAAGTGGGGCGGTTTTGTGGCCCTGCAGGTATCCTCGCCCTCACGCAAAGATTCGCTTCTTACAAGCCAAGGCAGATTTTTGACGTCACCTTATGTATGTGCATACGTACCTGACTCCCAAACGACGCCGATTAGCCAATAATAAACAGCTGAACTTCGCTGGCCTGTTAATCAAGTTTCAATATTTGGATCCCATTTTTCCCCTTTGAGTCTCGCTGAGCCGTGATGTTCGGGAAACACAGCCCCTACTTGTGCCCAATTCACCTAGGCGAAATGAGGCGTTGGTTATGTCCTGAATTCTGCTGCAGCCTGGCTCTCCTCACGCAAAAATTCACTTTTTGCAAGTCTTCGATGCTACCTCATAACTACTGAAAGAGGTTGAGTAGCCAATGATCAATAGCTGGAATTGGCTGGCCCGCTAATGAGGTTTCAATATTGTTTGTTATGGTTAGGCCCCCCCTCAGTGTCGCTGAGCCATAATTTATCCTTGAGAGATTCGTTTGCGTTCTCGTGATTTTGTATCTTATCGTGTCTCTGAACAAGATTGAGTAGCCAATGATCAACGGCTGTACTTGGCTGGCCCGGCAATCAAGTTTCAATCCTGCGACTGCCCAGGTCCTATGTCCTGGGCAGTCGCAGGATTGAACGGACTAGGAGGGCTTAAGTTGCCACCTTGAGCAAGAATAAGCGACGTCATGACTTCTCTCGCTTTTTAGCTGAATCCAGGGTTTTCGCCTTATGTGATAACTCTGGCTGTGATTCTAGAGTTATCTAATACCTTGCAGCAGAAATTTATACATAATATAATAAATATCGAGTGATTATCGTGAGGTTGTAGAAGCAAATCGTCGTAACTTCTAAAACTAAGTTTATCTAGAGAGAATGATATTACTACTAGTATTACTCCTATTGCCTAGATGTGAATACGTAAAACTCTATCAAGGCATGATTTATCTCTAAAGCCCCTAGGGATGGAAGTACCTTAATTTAATGGAAACTGTTATCTGCGGTAGGACGATTACATATAGTTATTCAAACGATTCTCCTTATACCTAAGTAATCTAGCTCCAGCAGCTGTGAGAAGATTACAGCATCGAAACTTTGCTTAATTCTGCTTTCCAACTGCTTGTTTGTTGTAGTGTGGGAAGATACTATAAAAGATCCCAATACCGCCATAAATGCGTTAATTTTTTATTGCTTTACATCTAATGGGGCAGTGAATTATCTCGAGGTTTTGTGGTTGCTGGAGATTGGGAACCCGGGGCGTCCGCTACCAGATTTTGGTATGTCACAGACGTCAGTGGGGTTTGGAGAGGAAGCTACGCTATTCTCGATAAGAAACCATAGAACAATCCTAGGATCTCAAATATTCATGCGATAGCTAGATAGATGCCCCATCTAAATCACTAGCGTAGACCTGCGTGCAGGGCATAGATTACTGAGAGCCAATAAGAGCTGGCTGCATGATGTTAGCCCAGAAATCCAGTTTCAATTTACGTGTGGCGAGTCCACTTTAGTCCTATGCTGAGCCGTAATTTCTCGAAACACAGCCCATATTTGTGCCCATTTCACCCAGGTGAAGTGGGGCGGTTATTGCGTTCCCGCAGGATCCTGGATCTCATCATGTCAAGATTCGCTTTTCACAAGCCAAGGCCGGTACTTCGACGCCATCCGCCATTTTATGTATCTGGCTCCCGAACGAGCTCGAGTCGCCAATCATCGACAGCTACACTAGGCTGGCATGTTCATCAATTTTCAACTTTCCGGTCATTGGTAACACCTTTTTGTCGCTAAGCCGTAATTTTCTCGGATTTAAACACAGCCCCTACTCCATACCTATGCCCCATTCGCCCAGGCGAAGCGAGGCGATTGTTTTGGTCCTGCAGGTCATCCTCGCTCTCCTCATGCAAAGATTTGCTTTTTGCGACCCAAGGCAGATTTTTCGATGCCACTTTATGGCTCCTGAACAAGGTCAAGTAGCCAATGATTAACAGCTACACTTGGCTGGACTGGCATTCAAGTTTCAATCGTTTGTTATGATTAGGCTCACCTCGGTGTCACTGAGCCGTAATTCATCCTTGAGTGATTCGTGTTGGGCTCTCGTGATCTGGCATTTTATCAGACACCTGAACGAGATTGAGTAGCCAATGATCAATAGCTGCACCTGGTTAGCCTGCTCATAAAGTTTCAAAATTTCCACATCAAATTTAAATCATCATTTACCAGTGGGGCTGCTGAGCCATGATTTATCCTTGAGTGAATCATGTTCCGTTCTTGTGATTTGGCATTTTATGAGGCACCTGAACAAGGCTGAGTACCTAGCCAATAATCAACAGCTGCACTTGACTAGCCTGTTAATCAAGTTTCAATCCACGGACAGTCTCCTAACCCCATACGGCCGCTAAGCCATAATTTATCCTTGAGTAAGTTGTACTATTACGTTCTCGTGATCTGGCATTACACTAGGCCGCATATCCTCACATATCACACAGTTCCCTTACTAGTGTGTACATGCTGGCCAGAGATACGCAAGTATATGGAGAAAGGCTTGCTAAAGATGAATCTATTACGGAGTAGTACATTCGATGAAAGAACTGGAAAATAACTAGTAAACCATCAAGCCCACCAGGAGTACATCAGTCGAGCCAATCGCCAAAATAGACTTGAATCTGGCTGCGTACCAAGGTTACAGGGCCCCAATAAATGCAACAGAAGGCATGATAGTTTTAATTTTAATGTTTATCAGGTGAACGTATTGTGGTGAGTCCAAGTTGGCAGTTGATAGTGATCATTTCATATTCCAGAATGGTAGATACATTGAGGATGAAGTTTGTGCAGCTGGTACTGCTCCATGATGAGTCGTAGCTACTTGACAGCCTCTGCTGCACACTCGTAGATTTACTCCTGGCTGGTCAATGTAGATTTTGGATTTAGAATTGGATTTCCCTTGGAGTATACCTTGGGGTAGGATTGAAAAAGAGGACCCACTCAATGTGGGGGCAGCAAACGGGATATGTAAATGTCACTTTGGAAGGCACGATTCACTGCAAAACTTGAGGCGACAACAAACAACAACAGTAAGCAAAACAAAAAGGGAAGGATACACAAAGAAAAAGCCCTGGCCTGGGTTGAACCCTGGGACCTGGAGAGAAACAAAAAAGGGCAAAATAAGAGGTAGGCACGCACCGATCCCATTGCGTCTCTTCAAAGCCTCCTCATCTGTTTCCCCCCCCCCCGTTTGGTCAAGGCCAATACCATCCATTCGGGGGATTTGGTGACAGTCAGTACTCATTTACCCCTCTTAACCTTGCTTGATCTAATACTGTCCTCCCACGCAGTGCATCCATACCTTGTAAACATCAGATAAGAGCACACCTTGATCTACTAATACTTCGCCATGGTCGAGGTTGCAATTCCTTCATACTTTGCATTGCGCACTACAGTAAATGATACACATTGAAACCAAATAAGTCTATAACGATCATTCGATTTATAAATTTATGAACACGAACATGAAATCTACAGACCCTTCGCCTGCTTAGCCTCAGCAAGCGCCTCCTTCAGGGCACCAAGAGCATTATCAATATCCTTACGGTTAGGATCAGAGATACTAACACCCATATGACCGAAACGGATATACTTAGTAGCAATCTCCTTGTGCAGACCAGCTGCGAAGATAACGCCGCGCTTCAGCAGACCAGGTAGGACATCTGCAGGGGCCAGACCCTCAGGCAGGTACATGGCAGTCATACCGTGAGCCTGGGCATCCGGGCTAGGAGCCAGCTGCTTAAGACCAAGCTCCGCAACCGCCGCCTTAACCTTATCGGAAGCCTGGGTGTGAATAGCAAAGGTATCCTTCATGCCGCGCGCGGTGATCTGGCTCAGCGTAGTGTGCAAAGCGTGCACGAGCTGCGTGGGGGGAGTGGCGAAGTAGCTCGGCTTGTTGTTCTCGTAATTCTGCATGATGGGGAGCCACTTCTCGATGCTGGCGTAGTAAGTAGCGGCGGGGGTCTTGCGGGACTGCGAGGCCTGGATCGCGCGGCCGGAGAGCATGACGATGCTCAGACCGGGTGGGCACCCGATGGCCTTCTGGGAAGCGGTGACGACGGCATCGAGGTCCCACTGGTCGAAGGTGATTTCCTCGGAGCCGACGCTGCAGACGCCGTCGACGACGACGAGGGTGTTGGGGCTGACGCGGCGGGTGATTTCGGCCACGCGCTTGATGTCGTTGAGGACGCCGGTTGAGGTGTCGACGTGAGTGATTGTGATGACCTTGTAGGGCTTGGATTGGAGGGCTTTCTCGACTTCTTCGAAGGCGGGCCGCTCGCCGATGGGGCAGCGGAGGTGGTCGACGTTGGCGCCGTAGGTGGTGAGGCAGGCGCCGAAGGCGTCGCCGAAGTAACCGGTGTTAAGGACGAGGGCGTTCTCGCCGCGCTCGACTAGGTTGGCGGAGACGAGGTCCCAGCCGAGGGTGCCGCTGCCGGCGATGATGAAGGGCTGTGCGGCGGGGTCGGTGGACTGGAAAAGCTTGCGGGTGAGGGAGATGGTCTCGCCGAAGACCTTGACGAAGCCGGGAGCGACGTGGCTCTCACTGGAGGGGGGCAATTGATGTTAGTGGGGATGATGGGAATGGAGGGGCATTCGAGAGTAGAGGTGGAATAACTCACGCATAGTGGGACATGGACTGGAGGACAGCATCATCGAACTCGATGGGGCCCGGGATGAGCAAAGTGTTGTGAGGGGCTTGAGTAGACATGTTGGATTGGGGTTGGGGCTCGGGGGGAGGTGAAGGAGGAATGGAACGGTCGACAGGTTTATATTCAACGTCGTCAGGAGCGAGAGAGTTTCTTTCGGTCGAGAAGGGAGTGTTCAGTTCAGGCAACGGGAGGCGCTGGTCCAGGTGTCTGGAGATCAGGCTCAATCGTTGCTGGGTGGATTTGGTCGACATCCGATTGCGGCGGGGTGTGCGGCGGGGTAATTGGTTGGAATTGCTGTGGTTGGGTCGTCCCTTGGGTGATTTGCTTGTGAATTCCCGAGGGAAACTGGCGTAGCTGGTACTTTGCGCTGTTGGAGTATCGGGGATCGCCGCCGAGTCACCCGGGGAGAGTCGCGAGAGATGAGAGGGGATTGGTTGCGTCGGAGGACAGCCGAAGTATACCACTCGGAAGGGATTGCGAAGGATGGAGTGGAGTGTAATGAAAGAGGAGAAGGGGCCTATTTATTATAGAAGGGGAGGGTTGAATATCTGAGGAAATTTCTTGCCCGGTGAAGTGCTAGTGACGGCCGGGGCCGATGAGAGATGAGAAGGGGAGGTGAGGAATGAACTACCATTTTGAGCGGGAAGACGAGGATCGGAATCATTCTATATTCTATGTGAAGATTCTATACTACGATAATCTGTGTACAGATTATACCCCGTAGAAGTTATACCACATAGTATGCATACAACTGTATACAATTGCATGGTTACTACGGGAGGCCATCCGATATCGTTGGAGTGGAGATGTAGATATTATACACAGATTAGTATATCATGATAATTATTAATACAGAGAGTATATTATAATAATTACATACTAGTAGATTATATTACTACACAATTGTTACTATTAGTACAATCTCGTCTGTGGTGAAGTATACCATTCTGTACCATACTCATAGTAACTATCTCAACCACCTACTAACTCGTAGTAGGTAGTATTACTACTGGGATATACCACACTATACACCGTACTCACCATTCTAGAGATCCTAGCACTCGGAGAGCTCCGCAAAACACTCAATTCCCCAGATCTCAGGCCCAGCCGACCCGAATTCCAATCGGACGAGAAAGAGTGTTCAAAAGTTCGGGGCGATGAACCAACCAGATCGTCTCCGCGCTAATCCCGACTCCGCAAACCCCCATTCTCCCTCCCCTCCTTACTACTGGTAGTAGCTGCTGAGAGCTTGTCCTAGAGCTCCTCCCATTCTAGCCATGACCGCCCGTCTTGTCCTGGTCATCGGTGACCTATTCATTCCCGACCGTGCTCCTGTGAGTTTGGATCTGATTCCTCCAGTTCCTCCCAGACTATCCCCTTACTGTGTTGTCCCACTAACCACCGCCTAGGATCTCCCACCCAAGGTATGCCTTCACCTATCATCGACACCCGCCCTCACCGAGACCTCGATCCAGACCTAACAATTGACCCCTCGCCTTCTTTGATAGTTCCGGAAACTCCTCTCCCCGGAAAGATCGGCCAGATCTTATGTCTGGGCAACTGCACCGACCGTGAGACCTATGAGTACCTCCGCGGGGTCGCCCCGGACCTGCAAATGGTCAAGGGCGACTTTGACGTTGACTCGCCCAACCTCCCCGTCTCAAAGATTGTTGAACATGGAAACCTGCGGATCGGATTTACTCATGGCCACACCATCGTCCCGAATGGCGACGCCGACGCCCTCTTGATCGCTGCCCGCCAAATGGATGTCGACATCTTGCTCTGGGGCGGTACCCATCGCTTCGAGGCATTCGAGATGGAAGGTCACTTCTTTATCAACCCGGGAAGCGCCACGGGTGCTTTGAGCTCCGGATTCTGGCCAGATGGTGAAGAGCCGACACCGAGCTTCTGCTTGATGGATGTGAGTCGGCGCAATACAAGTAGGATATGATATACGTGGATGCTAATACCATGACAGATCCAAGGTGATGTCCTCGTCCTCTACGTCTACCAGCTCAAGACCGACGCCAACGGTATCGAGAATGTATCTGTTGAGAAGGTCTCCTTCCGCAAGAACCGCGCGCCGGATGCTGCGACTGCGACGACCGCGGCGGCGGCACCAGCACCGGCCCAGGCTGCTGCAACTGCGGACTCGTGAATCTGGACAACCATGATTTGTTAGCTCGACCTATCCTATATTCTTTACCCTGTACATAGTCTCTTTGTTCCTGCATACTGTACTGTTTGGCCTCGTCGATGTTTTGCTCGCAATGGAATGATACCTACCGAGGTATTCATAGAATTAGTGTAGCCAGATTACAACCTGCTCTGTGTAAGCTGATTTCAAGCTACGCTCAATCAATCATTAACTCACATTTTATCATAAATTAACCCTCGTTCTACAAATCTCTAAATAAAAGCACGGTAGTCTAGGTATCTAGGTACCAACCCTCGATGCTCACAGCCTAGCATTACCGCATCTGGTCTAGCGTCACGAGCCAAAGCCAGCGCGCCTCATCCGCCCCGCATGGAAAGATCTCCCGTGGACCTTCACGTCCTTCTTTGACGACCATTCTTTCAGGGCTTCCAATCGCCCGCATTGTTCCACTTCTTCTTAATTTACTTCTAGCACGACATTACCCCTCCCTTCCCCATTCGCCTTATACCACCAGTCGCCCTATCCTTGCCGCTGCCCGACAACCCGACATATCAATCGATCCCGTTTCCATTTCTTCACATCTCACATAATGTCCGCCGAAGGAGCAGAGCTCAAGGATGAGCAGATTCCCACCCAGGAAGAGGGGGTTGATGACGAGGTTCGTGTGATCAAAGATATTTCCACTCCAGCAACCACGACTCCCGTGCGACGAAGCGATCCCGCCCAGGTAGCTTTGGAGTAGTCGAGTCGAGCTTTGGTTGAAGCCTCCCCCCCCCAAGTCAAGCCAAGCCAAGCAAACGACCACCACAACAACTACTACTCAATGCAAGGCAACGCAAAGCAAATCACGATGAAATCGCCGGCTAATACGGATATCCAATGTTCCAGGAAGAAATCGCCGCGATGAAGCGCCGGGTCGCCGAGATGGAGTCCGAAGCTGCCAAGCTGAAGGAAATGCAACAGTCCCTCGACGCAGAGGCCGAAGGTCTCCAAGAGAACAAGGAAGATATCGATGCCCGGAGCGTCTTTGTCGGTAATGTGGACTATGGCGCGTCGCCGGAGGAGATCCAGTCGCATTTCCAGACCTGTGGTTCCATCAACCGAGTCACGATTCTGTTGGATAAGTTCAGTGGCCAGCCGAAGGGGTGAGTTTCGCAGCATGCACCTGCACAGCGCGGAAGTGAAGAGAAGGTGGATTGGATAGAACAATGCTGATCTATTTATCTGAGTAGATATGCCTACGTGGAATTCTCCGAGCCGAGTCTCGTCGCCAATGCGCTGGTTCTGAACGAGAGTGTCTTCCGTGGTCGCAACTTGAAGGTTTGTTCCCTTGTCTTTCATCGTTCTATTGGTATTGGTGTTAGGGACTGGGCTAACCGCTGTCTACTTCTCCCCCCTTTCTAGGTTACCCCTAAGCGTACCAACTTGCCCGGTATGACTCGCGGTCGTGGACGAGGTGCATTCCGTGGAGGACGTGGGCGAGGCCGTGGCACCTACCGCGGTGGTGGCTTTCGGGGACGCGGTCGTGGCTATGCTCCTTACTAAAGAGGGACAAGAGTTCGCCGGCACCCGATGAACCCGGCGTTAACCATCAATCTGTGCCCACTATTTCTCTCTTCTCTCTCCCATGGGGAATCTGGCTATGGAGTTCAGAGGTTAGGCTAGGCTATAGGGAATGTACAATAACGAGTCTTTGCTGGGCTCGATGTGTAATCATGGAATGACTACTCCGTACGAGGAGGGCAAAACCATCGAAACCATTTCCAGTTGTAGATGAAGGGAGTAAGCATGCTTTAGAGTAGCTGCAGTATCAATTTCGCTGCCTAGTCCAAAGACCAAGTACCAAAGCACTAGTAATGGTACTAAAGTAGTCCAAAAGCAGTCCTAGTCCTATTATTATCAAGGCTCGCCACTGGCCATCCCGCCCGCACCCGCTCAGATTTGACCTGCCCAGTATTACGTACGCCAGATCAACGAACAGAGGTTTCCAGTGTGGCTGAGGTAGTTATTGTATTAACAGTCATTGTATGAGCAGGATTGAATTCAACTTGGCAGTGGTTTTAGTCTCGTAGTTGAGCAGTGCAGTTGCAGTTGCAGTTGTTACCCACCTCCTCCACTCAGCCCAGCCCGGCCCTTCCATTCTCCTTCTCCTCTTCTCCTCCTTCAACCTCCCTCAATCTCCCCTCCTCCACTCATCACGCCCACCACGTCATTCTGAGATTGGTTGTTATCCCTCCTTTCTTGTGCATGCGCATTCCTGTCTCGCATCGGGCTTGATTGATCGGTCCTTTCGCTTTTGACGTGCTTGTCAACTCATTCAGGGCATCATGGCATCCAACCTGCCAGCGTACGTCTTCCACCTCATCCTTTGGCCCCCTTTCCTTCCTTCCCCTCCATCGCACTATTGTTTCACTGGCTGACATTCTTTTTTTGCAATTTCTAGCCAGCCCAACCTTCGGGTCACGAGTAAGACTACCTCTTTCCTCTTGAGTCCCGGCGCCCTGCATTAGGCGGGACGCTGCGGGGTCCGCCTTCGATATCAGACTGACTAAATGATAATAGTTATCGCGGCCGACGGTCTCTACAAACGTGATGTCTTTCGTATGTTCTTTCCATCACCATGATCCTCTGGCAACATTTTCTATCATCGATTCGAGACGTTGCCCGGTCGAGCGTGGATGATTATGAGCGGCGGGGGTAGGCTGACCAACAACTTTCACCATTACAGGATTTCCCGACCCATTCGCTGTGGCCACTGTCGGAGGCGAGCAAACTCACACGACCTCGGTGATCAAAAAGACCTTGAATCCATACTGGAATGAACCTTTCGATCTGTACGTCGCAGCCCCCACTTTTTGCCGCGAGCTTTGGTCTCGGTGTGATGGTGATCCCCGGACGGCGTGGTGTTAACCGGTGATTTTTTTATCAAAATAGGAAAGTCAACGAAGACAGTATTCTCGCGATTCAAATTTTCGACCAGAAGAAGTTCAAGAAGAAGGATCAGGGATTCCTCGGCGTCATCAACGTACGGATCGGCGATGTGATCGATCTACAGATGGGTGGTGATGGTATGATGCGATCGAATCGTGACGAAAAACTCGGCAAGGAACACTTTGTGCTAACTCTTGCTTCCCTTCCAGAAATGCTCACTCGCGACCTGAAAAAGTCCAATGATAACCTCGTGGTCCATGGCAAGCTGATCATCAACCTGTCAACTAATCTCGAAGCACCTCACCCCAACCAGCAGAATGGACTTCGACCTCAACAGGCTCAGTCTTCTACATCCAGTGGCCTTGTCCCGCAAATCGCAGTACCCTCGTCGCAATCCCAGGCCGGTCCTAGCCATCTCGACACTTCTTCCACCCCTGCCGCATCAAGTTCTTCGCTCAACAACCGCGCGTCGACCAGTGGGCCCCCTCCACCAGCCAATGGAGCCCCGCCCGGTGTCGGCGCCGCATCGCGTGCAAATTTGAGTTCATTCGAGGATAGTCAGGGTCGACTCCCCGCGGGCTGGGAGCGAAGGGAAGATAACTTGGGACGGACATACTACGTCGACCATAATACGCGAACTACCACCTGGTCAAGACCATCGGCCAACTATAATGAGCAGAGTTCCCGCAATGAGCGCGCCGCCAACATGCAACTGGAGCGTCGCGCCCACCAGAGTCGAATGCTACCAGAAGATCGCACCGGCGCCAGCTCGCCCAATTTGCCGGAAGGCCAAAGCACGCCGCCGCCAGGTGCTCCTCCTCCTGCTGCTGCACCGAGCGCTGGGGGTTCAGCCCCTGGATCTCACGCCAATGCCGTTTCCATGATGGCAACGGGAGCCACCACTGCAGGCACTGGAGAGCTCCCGCCAGGATGGGAGCAACGATCTACGCCCGAGGGCCGCGCATACTTTGTGGACCACAATACTCGCACTACGACCTGGGTCGATCCTCGCCGGCAGCAGTACATCCGCATGTACGGTCAGAACCAAAACCAGGGTGGAAACAACACCACCATCCAACAGCAGCCCGTGTCTCAATTGGGCCCCCTACCCAGTGGTTGGGAAATGCGTCTCACGAATACTGCTCGAGTGTACTTTGTCGACCACAACACCAAAACTACCACTTGGGACGATCCCCGATTGCCCTCTTCTCTGGACCAGGGTGTTCCCCAGTACAAGCGTGATTTCCGCCGCAAGCTGATCTACTTCCGATCCCAACCCGCTTTGCGAATCATGTCTGGTCAATGCCATGTCAAGGTTCGCCGTAATAATATCTTCGAAGACTCCTACGCCGAGATCATGCGCCAGAGTGCTTCCGATCTGAAGAAGCGCTTGATGATTAAATTCGATGGGGAAGACGGTCTGGATTATGGTGGTCTTTCTCGGTATGCGCCCTCCTCATCCCTGAAGCTTTCTTTGCGCTGGGCCTGGCTAATATTCTTAGTGAATTCTTTTTCCTTCTCTCTCACGAAATGTTCAACCCCTTCTACTGCCTTTTCGAATACTCCGCCCACGATAATTATACCCTTCAGATTAATCCTCACTCTGGTGTCAACCCCGAGCATCTCAATTACTTCAAGTTCATCGGTCGTGTTGTCGGCCTGGCGATCTTCCACCGTCGCTTCTTGGATTCCTTCTTCATCGGTGCTTTCTATAAGATGATGCTGAGGAAGAAGGTGACTCTCCAAGATATGGAGGGTGTGGACGAGGATTTACATCGAAATCTGGCGTGGACTTTGTACGTTTCCATTTCCTCAAGAAATTCATGACACCCAATACTAATCCCCGGCAGGGACAATGACATCGAAGGAATTGTCGAGCTCAGCTTCTCTGTCGACGATGAGAAGTTTGGCGAGCGTCGCACTATTGATTTGATACCCGGCGGAGAGGAAATCAACGTCACCAACGAGAACAAGCCGCAGTACATTGAGTGAGTTATTCACAATCTTTGCATAATTGGATTTTGACTAACAAATTCTAGATTGGTTACGGAATGGAAGATTGTCAAGCGAGTGGAGGAGCAATTCAACGCATTCATGTCCGGCTTCAACGAGCTGATTCCCGCGGATCTGGTCAACGTCTTTGACGAGCGTGAACTGGAATTGCTGATCGGTGGTATCGCCGATATCGACGTGGATGACTGGAAGAAGCACACCGATTACCGCGGTTACCAGGAGCAGGACGAGGTCATCCAGAACTTCTGGAAGATTGTCCGCACTTGGGACGCGGAGCAGAAGTCGCGTCTGCTCCAGTTCACCACCGGTACCTCGCGTATCCCCGTCAACGGTTTCAAGGACTTGCAAGGTTCGGACGGTCCCAGACGATTCACTATCGAGAAGTCAGGAGATCCTGCCGCTTTGCCCAAGTCGCACACCTGTTTCAACCGTCTTGACCTACCGCCCTACAAGACTCACGACGCCCTGGAGCACAAGATGTCCATTGCAGTAGAGGAAACCCTTGGATTTGGACAGGAATAGAGAAAGCTTGGCTAAACCTGCAATAAACGCCGCCCCCAGCCAGATCAGATCAGATTATCTCCCTCCAGCTCCAGCTCCATACCCCTGCCGTTGTTTTTCCTTCTCAAATCCATCATCATTTTCTTCTCTCTCCAAGTTCTTCTTGCCCTCGGCCTACGATACCGCCCGTCGACCTGAGCATCTCATTTTCCTCTCACACAAACACGCGCCTACATACCAACCTCTCTCGTTTTATTCCATACCCCCGGAACAAATGGCCTCATGTCTATCTTGTTGGTTGTGAATCTTCGAGATAGACACGAGGGCCATTCCTTGTTCGTGTCGATCGTTGCTTTATCTTACGCGCGCCACTTGGTTTATCGAAGGGATCGGATTGGGCGTATGCGATTCTGATCGAAAATCACCGAGCAGACGGGCTGGGATTCAGGCTTGTGGTGCTTCGTCCAATATGTGCGCGCCCATGCCAATCTAATTACCGCAGTTTTACCGCAATTCCGAATCCGATCCCGATCCCGATCCCAGTTCCAATCCCAATTCTGATTCTAATCAAGTATGGCCCAGCATGATGTCTGCCTGTTCTTTCTCTGGTCTCGCTTTCTGGCGGCGCTCTTGTATATAGGTTTCCTCTTTCCTCCTTTGTCTCTCTGTAACATCGTGAGCACGAAATGTATTCTCGTCTTGGCGGGTCTTTGGTCCTGAGTGTCTTAGGTATCTCGTACTGGTACTTTACTTGCAACTAGTAGGCTTCTTAGGCTGAATCGTAATATCTGATTCTTGAAGTTACTTTGCGTAGGGACTCAAATATGGGCTGGATTCTAGATTGTCGGATAGGGCCGGGCTATCCTGTACACCTGGATTCTTGCATTTAGCCCCCAAATACTACTAGTACTCAGCACGCCTTGCACTAGCATTTCGCACTCTTCCTTGGCATTGTACTTTTTCAGCCTTGCCAGCTCACCCACCCGGTCCGAGTCCGTCTCGGCGCCGGTGACGGGGACGGGGACCCTGGAAGATGGATCAGATCAAAGGGGACAACGTTCGACTTGGCAGGTAATTCAATTATTGAAAAAGATATGGCGACGAGAAGTCCGTCTCGATGTAGATGGTCTTTGTCCTATTAGTAGTCGCGGTTCGATCTGGAAGGACTGGTTCAACAGTGGTCCTCTTGGCATGAACACCCAGGCGCTTGAATACTTTACAACCATGCCTGCTATCCATGAAGCCAGTGACCTCTGATAGAATATTTACAAGGTTCTCAGATATTGGGTTGTTTGAATGGATCATCACTGCAAATATCCAGCCGCATAGCCCACCGCCACAAGTCAAGACTAGATATCGTTGAACATGATCACTCCTATACCATACTTACATTGG